>NC_000073.6:98171323-98813823 GCF_000001635.26 Mus musculus
CCAGTGACAGTAAGCCAGGCGGTGCCCGCCCCTCTTAGGCCCTCAGAGCGGGAGGGCGGGGACAGACACATGGAACACAGAGTCTGAGCTAGCCCTAAGGGATGGAGGTCCAGGAGACTTGGACACCTCCACACATACACAGAGAGAGGGAAATGTTTTCTTGGCTCTGTGTGGCCCTGAGTCACAGGCCTGACCCCACAGCTGTTCCTCATTTGGGACTTAGCTCCTGCTGAGTGTCATAAGGAGGCCAGAGCTTGGGGGACTCTGTAAGCAGGAGGATGCTGGGGAGGAGTTGGGTAGGGGAAGGGCACTTCAGTCCCTGGGCTCTGTGGGCTGTGGGCAGTGACAGAAGGAAGCTAAAAATGTGGCCAAAACCCTGAGGAGAGACTTCCTACACAGGCTCTACCTTGGTGACTAACTTGCCACTGTTTGAGTTCTCAAAGACTCACTTTGCAGGAAAGCCCTCAGCCTGGGCAACACAGGCCAGAGGGTCACCCCTCCAAACCTCACAGCCCAGCACCATACTGCTGTGGAGAAGGGCGGGGTCAGGGGGATGCAGTGTGTGTTTCCAGCAATACAGTGTGTCCTACCAGGGTGGGGTGGGGACAGGATGCTGGCAGCTCAGGATACAGGTGCCACCCACTCGACCCTCCCCCCCCCCTCCAGAAGATGGACAATCTGATGAAAAAGCTTGACTTGGTCATTGACCCCACCCCCACTCTCCTGCCCTCTCTGGCTTGTATGTTCTTTCCATGGATGGTGGGGTAGCAATGCCTTAACACATGATTTCTAATCTGGTGGACCTGTCACCAGGACAGCCAGCCACCCCCCCAGGCTCTCCCCATTTGCATGGGCAGGCTGTGTCCCTAGGTCCACCTCTTTCCAAAAGTGAGGGTTTGAAACCTAATGAGTAATGGTACCCAATTTTCAGATGGAGAAACTGAGGTGCCCTTTCTCAACTCAAGTTCCTGTACAGTTTTAGAAACAGACTAGGCTGTTGCCACTGCCCAGAGGGAAGGAGAAAGAACATTGAGGACAGAGGCAGGAACCTGTCCTATGTCACAACCCAGTTCCACCTGGCTCACCACCTCATTCCCAGGATCCTGCCCCTGCCCCTGCCCCTGCTCTGTGCTTGGCCAAGGGGACAACAGGGGTCAAACAAAACTGTACCCCAGAAGTCAGCTGGAGAGACAGAGACCCCAGAAGGGCCTAGGAGTCTGCTCTTGTGTGTGTGAGGAGCCCAGTGTGTGGACTTCAGAAAGGTGTAGGGGCAAGAAGGAGGAGGGAGCATGTTGGGAGGAAGAAACCAGTTAGGCCAGGCTGAAGGCCAGGGTGTGGAGGGAAGAGAAGACGAAAGAAGGAGCAAGCGAGCCCAGAAAGCCAGGCTCAGGACGTAGAGAGTAACTCACAAGGAAGCTGAAGGGAAAGAGAGGCCCAGGCCAGCTGGCTGCACTTGGGAGAAGCACCTGACATGACATGAAAAGCAGGCCATGGCCTGCAAGCTAGGGCACCCTGGGGTCAGCTGGGTTCCTTCCTTGGAGACTCAGAGCCTCCTAGCGTGACAGACCAGGTACCCAGGTAAGTGGTGTGTGGGTGACCCTTCCAGACCCCATGTACTGTCGAAAGCTGAGCACCGTTCTTGCCCCTAGCAGCCTTGGATGCTGAGTCCCCGCCCTATGCCCAGGTAGAGACAAACTGAAGCTCAGGACACCAAGCCTGAGCTTGCCTAAAACGCCACACTCCTAAAACAAGGAGTAAGGACCAGGAAGGGCCAAGTGGTTCAGCTCTACAAACTAAGGTCCAGCTCCTCACCTCACACAGATTCCCATCCAGCAGTCCTTAGCATTCTCTCAGGCATTTGTTTGTTTGTTTGTTTGTTTGTTTTTGTCTTGTTTCTTTGTTTTAACAGTCTCACTATGTAGTCTTAGCTGGCCCAGGATTGAATTGGCTATAAAGACCTCAAAAATCTGCCTGCCTCTGCCCCATCCCCCACTCCAAGTGCTAGAGTTAAAGTCATGTGCCACCACGCCTGGCTTACCTGCCTCTTAAAAGGTGTTGATGAAGGTCCAAGGACCAGCCCTGCACTAGCTGTACTGAATGCACATCTCACACTAGACACACTCTACCCTAAAACCACAGCACCATCCTAGCAGGATGAGATCAAGTCACTGGGGTGACCTCAGGGACACGGTGAGAGAGTCCTCACTTCTGACATCGCTAGGCTCTGGCTCCCATGGACTCAGGCTGGGCACCAGGGTCAGAGACAACACAGCCCTAGGTCTTTCTGAAAGGAAGCAGACAGAGGACACATTCTGTCACTGAGAGTAACCTCATGAGATATGCAGGACCTTGACTAGGAAAACAGTCGTTGTAGGCACCGGGGAGTTGGTGGAGTAGTGGGGGGGGGGGGAGGGGGAAGGGGAGGGGACAGTGCAGATTCTGCAACAACAGCACAATCAGTCCTTCCCTGAGCTGATAATGACACACAAAAACATCCATATGGCAATCCTTAGCCCCTGTGGGCACCATGTACCACTAAAGGCTAGAAGATGGATAGGGAGAGAATCCGGGATAGGTTAAGAGAGAAGCAGGGGGGCTGGAGAGATGGCTCAGCAGTGAAGAGCACTGACTGTTCTTCCGAAGGTCCTGAGTTCAAATCCCAGCAACCACATGGTGGCTCACAACCATCCGTAATGAGATCTGGTGCCCTTTTCTGGTGTGTCTGAAGATAGCTACTTAGATATAATAATAAATTAATCTCTAGGCCAGAGCAAGCGGAGCCAGCCAGAGTGAGCAGAGGTCCTGAATTTAAAATCCCAGCAAACAAATGATAGCTTGCAACCATCAGTATAGCTCACTAAATAAATAAATAAATAAATAAATCGGGGGGGGGGGCAGAGCTGGGCACATGGCTCCATAGCAGAGTGCCTGCTTAGCATAGATCCACAGGAGACCTTAACTCAAAAAAGAGGGGAAGGGAACAGGGAGCCACAAAGACTGGTCATCGAGTAACGGCACTTGCTGCCCAAATCTAAGGACCTGGGTTCCATCCCACCTTCCATGTAAAGGTAGAAGGAATAACACAACTGCAGAACCCTGTCCCCTGACCGCCACTCACCAGACACACAAGCCTCGTGCACACACGGTAATAAATAAAACGTAACATAAATGAAAACAGAATGATAGGGAGGCCGAGAGGCTTGGGTGCAGAAGGGGGAAAGGAATGGACTAGGAACTGAGGTGACTCAGTCACAGGGATGTCAGCAGCCCGCAAGAGCTGGAGGAGACAGGGAACAGGGTCTAGCCTGCATTTCAGTCCCACGGGGCTCATCTCAGACTCTGACATTCCGGACAAGGGAAGAATGGATCCACATTGTCTTAAGCTTCCGACTTTCTGGCTTCTTGGGTTCAGCGATTATAAGGAAAAAACCGTCGTTGAGGAACAGGGGATGGGGTGAGTGATGGGGCCCGACTGTTACCTACTGCTTAAACTGCCCCCAGTGTAACATGAACCCCCTGTTACAGTTACTAGTGAGAAGTCATGGAGTCCCACCTCAGGCTGACAGGAGGAAGCCACCCAGTCGGGGGGGAGAGGGTACCATAGTGCAGGATGACTGGCTGGGTGGGAGTGGACATATGAGCAGGCTCCCAGCCCTTGTCCCACATCTGTGCACACCTGGTAGTGACAGGCACCTTGATGCCCATGAATAGGCCCTGGTCTATTCTGGACACTGGCACCTTCTATACCTGACCAGGAGCCCCACTGAGACATAAGATCACAGGATGCATCCATAGGCCACCCTACTCTTACAGCCAGCTCTGGGAAACCTGGAGGCCCAAGGACCATGATCCCAACAATGACAATGGGGTGTGGCAGGCAACTCAGCCATCACTGGGCAGCAAAAACACATCCTACAACCTTATATCCAAGCTCAAGAATCGGCTTCAGGAGGTCCAGGCTGGTACCCCCCAAACACGTGGCCCATTCTGCCTTTAGTGATCTAGGAAAGACAGAGCCTGAGGCCTAAAGGAGGCTGGTAGCTCCATCTGATCTGAGGCAAGTTGGCACCTCTACCCAGAGAAAGAGGCTACCAAGGTGGGGGTCCTGAAGGCCAAGGCTGGGGACCTCAGGGGACTATAAGAAAACAAGAATTGAAAGGAGATGTCTGGAGGACTTGGGTAGCTGGGAGGGGCCCCTCAGGCACTGAGAGATAGGGGAGAGGAGGGCTCAATCAGCAAGACCAGCTACAGAGGCCAGCAGCGGCTGCCCAGCCCACAGAGATACTTGGAGAAGGTGTGACAGTCTGCTGTCTGTAACTGGGGACAGCCAGGGCTCACACCTATGAGCCCTTTGCAAAACATACCTAGGGTACCCCTCAGCTGCCCTACCCTGTTTCTTCCAGGGCATGGGGTGGGGAAGATTTGGCCAATCTGACAGAGAACAGTAAGCAGAAACTTAGAAGTGATTGACAGGTCCTTTCATTCATTAAAGCCAAGAGGGCCTCCCACTTCAATAGGAAAAACAAAACAAAACAAAACAAAACAAAAACAAACAAACAAAAAAAAAACAAAGACCAAAAAAACAAAAACCAAACCAAAACAATAAAAACCAATGCTGACCAGTCCTCTTGCCTGAAAATGACCCTCTCTTTACTCAATGAAGGGATCAGGGACAAAGCTGTCAGCTGGCTACCAAACACCTCGTAGTAAAGTGCCTATGTGACCAGGTCTAATGTCACCATCATCACCCTGAAGTCTCTGTGACAAGGTATTATTTAGCCTCACTCCACACACCAGGGGAAACTGAGCCACAGGCAAAGCTCTCTGCTTCAAGGCCATGGGCAAGCAGGAAGACAAGGAGACAGTCTGCAGGAGGAAGACGACAGGCCGTTCAGGCAAGAGGGTGGTGGAGAGTGGCTTCCCAGCACCCTCTGAGGGGACAAGGAAGGCCTCCTTTTGGGGGGACCAGATCTCAGAGCCATCCTAAGAGCATTCAGGGAAATTAGAGAAGAATAAGACAGAGACAGCAGAGGCTTCTGAGAAGCCCACAGATGTCCCACTGAAAGCCACAGGCTTCCTGCCACCAATGCCCAACTGCCACCTGTTTGGTACTGTTTCAGAGGCAGACATTGCTCTTACCCAGTAATGGGCCCGTGAAGCTTCCCCTAGACCTTCCACTCCTGTTCCGGGAGCCCCAGAGGGTTCTCTCCTGACTTGTCACACCTAGCCTGCAGTGGGTGCTGAGAACAGCCAGGAAGGGGGTGGGGCTCTCCCTACTGTAACCTCTATAGCAACCTCTTCCCCAGGGTAGCTAAAGATGGTCCTTGTCAGACACACCCACCGTCCAGACTGGCATTCAATGTCACACCCTGTGTTTGTCCGTGAGCTTTCCTAGCCTGACTGTTTCGTAGTTTGGACTCTACGGTCCTTTCTTCACCTTGTTGGACTTTTCCTAGTCCTTGTTCAGATGAACTCTCATCAGCTCCCAGGCAAGGATGGCCCCTCTGACTTGTGCTTGACTCTGCCTTCTCACCACGCCAGTCAGGAGCTCATCTGTTGGCCCTCCATCCTCTCAGTGGGAAGAGAAGCCTCTTAGGTTAGGCTCCACCCAGGCTTCAGCTCTGACCCAGCCTAGGGCAGTAGCAGCAGCTGGGCCCACCACACCCGACCCCCCCTGGTCTTCTTCACCTCCACCCAAAACACTAAGCCTGCAGCAAGGACCAGCAAGGATCCAGGGAGGCCTCAACCTCCCTTGCACAGCAGAGCTTCCCAGGAAGATCTCCCTGAACACTTAGCTGCCCTGGGCATTGGCTGAGTGTTCCACCCTCTGGCACAGAGGAGATCAAGGCTTGTGTCTTGGGATCCTGGGTGCCAGTTCTGGCTGGGTCACCTTAGAGAGAGGCTGCCTTCCCTTCTGCTGCTGGGGCTCATCTGTGTGAAGTCTGGGGCTGACTCTCACCACAGGAAAGACTGCCAGGGCAAATGAGCACCTGTTATTGCTCTTCAGCCCCACTCCACCCCTGGGCCCCCTTAGGGGGACCTTTCCTACACTCCCCACCCCCAATCCTGACAGCTGGAGATAGGATCAATCCTGAATTGTCTCCGAAAAAAGCCAGTTTCTGCCAGACCCGCCTTGCTCCCAGTGCCACACACCCAGCCCTGAAGGTAAGGAAGAGCCCCCCCCCCCACCCCCATTCAACTAGGGGATTGTGGCCAAGAAGGGGTGAAGGGTCATCTACCTGGGATCTTTGGTCTCATGGTCTCATGCCTACTCCAAACCATGGGATGTGGACATCTAGAAAGGTTAGAAGGTTTAATGGGTTGAGGAGCACAGGCGTGAGGACAGGAAAGGGGACCTGTAAGGAAGATTAGAGTCTAGCCCACCAGTGATAAGCACACCCCAGCACTTCTGCACTGGGAACGCGGCCTCAGAACACCCAGGTGGAGGTGAGGTTGATTTCTCACCCAGGGCTGCGGGTGGAGGTAGGGATGAGCTCAGGGGCCCCGGGCATATCTTTGGGGGGTGGGGTGGGGGTGGGGCTCCGCCTCCTAGGCCTGCAGGCCAGCGCTCAACTCCCAGCCCTGAATCCGCGGGATGTACAACCCCTGCTCGGATTCGTGCTCCCAAGGCACGCACTGGCCCGCGCTGCACCTGCACACACACCCAAACGCACACTAATGTGCGCTCGCACACGCCTCCCTCCGCGCAGCGCCTCCTACCTGCCGCGTCGCCGCAGCTGGAGCTGGACTCCCGGGATGCAGAGCACAGTGCGGGCACTGGAGCGGAGGCTAGACCAGCCCGCGCCACAGCCTGGGACTCTGCGGGGAGATGATACCCCGGCAGCCCGCAGGCGGGGGTTGGAACTTGGACCCCCGGGCTTCAGTCTGTCCCGCCCCTCCTCTCAGCCTCCTCCCATTGGAGGCCAGAGGCGTGGTCTCCCGGGGTGGGGCGGGGCGGGGAAAGGGAGGTTGTTGCGCATGCGAACTAGAGAGGCTGTGCCTCCCCCCCCCCACCCCCCTCCCTGAGGCCGCCCGATAGTGCTGGCTCGAAACTGAAAGGGTGGCCCTGACCCAACACTCCTTCAAACCCCACTCCAGTGCTGTCCGCGATAGGAGAGCATCCCGGGACGTTGGCTGCCTACCTCGCCATTGGCCTTGGAGGACCTGCGTGCCCCACTAAGTGCTGGCAGAGAATGTTGGCCGACTTGGGGTATGCATCTTAGCCGGGCTCAGACAGGGCCAAGGCAGGGCAGCTGAGAATGGGAAGACCCAATGAGATGAGAACCACTCCCTTTCCATTTGTATCCAAACACCCATTCCCAAGATTTTAGCTGGAGAAGAGGAATGTAGGCCCTGGTGAGGTGTCCAGAGGGCCCCAGTCAGTTAAGGGAAGCTGGCCCTATCCTGTCCAGACCTGTCCTGTCCTGGGCATTTATCTGCTCTGAGTGTAGACTAAAGCAGCAGGGCCCAGATTTTTGACCCTCTCTGACTGCCTTCAGAATGCCCTGGAATACACCAAGCCTTGGTTTCTTACTCTGTGAAGTGGAAACTGCAATCTCCTCAGGCCAGGCGGTTTGGGGGAATCCCAGGGAGATTTATAGATGACCAGGGCTGGCCAACAGTAGGCTGGGTCACTCTAAGGCCACAGAGACAAAGCTTGTCTGACCTGGTCATACTAGTCGCTCACAGGTCAGAAACTCAGGCCCACTCATCCCTCTAGTTTCCTGGTCTCTGTTAATGATTACCTCAACCTCAGTCATCCGGCCCTCTACCTCACCCCTGTCCCTGGCCACCTAAGTGTAGCTCCATCTGGTTACCTGACTGACCAAATAGTTTCCAACCATGTTGCTGTTCCCCCTACCCACCACCACCCACGCACAATGTTCCAAGACTACTAGGTTCCGCTCTCCATTTACCCTAGTCCTGGCCTATGGCCGCCGGCCTAGGGTTTTTACATTCTTTCCATCCCCACAGAAAAGCTCTTCTATTGCCTCCACACAGCCTCAGCGTGTCTCTGTCCAGAAGCCCTTGGTCCACAAAGCAGATCTGGATCAAGGGCTCACTCCACCAGTTACCGAGAAAGTTCTATATCCTTTAATGGTCTCAGTTTCCTTGTCTGTAAAATGGGCTTTCTAGGAGAAGCACATGGTGATTGTGGAGACAAAAAATGTCAAAAAGGTTCAGTCAAAGTCCTCAAGCAAGGTAGCAAGTAGCATTACCTCTGTCAGGGCACCTCTCAAATCTTCCGAGATAGAGCAGGGGTCATGTCTGGGAAAGTGTGTTCTTCAGCCCACAAAGCCATGGTATCCAGAGAATGCTCTGACTCTCTTCTATAGCTCTGAGTATGGAGCCAGGAGAGGGTACTATGTGTTGGTTTCATTCGTGGGCTCTGCCTTGACTCCTTAGCTGTGTGGCCTTGGACATGAGACCTGTACTGCAGAACTCAAAGCAGCACCCACACTGCAGTCGTGGGGTCTCATTGGCTTAACTCCTGGGAAGTCCTTATGGGGCCCTCTAGCTGTTACTGTCCTCTAGCCCAGCCTGCTCATTGTATAAAGATACAGTGTCTCCAGCAGCAGAGACACATACCCTGCATCATGATGTTTAGGCCCAGGTGCCTTAGAACCGGGCTTGGACTGGGAGGCCTGTCTCAGAGCCCATCTCTGGCAGCGTCCACCTTCCTGACAGATGAGGGAAGAAACCTAGAGAGACAGCGACCTGTCGAGGGCATCTGGACTTGATGGAGGAGCAGAGGCTCTGATCCTTGGGGAGCAGAAGATCAAGGCATGCCAGGAAGAGCTGGGCTGCCTACCTAACAAGGCTTTCTGGGGGGCGGATGATGCATCTTTGCCAATGTGTTGGCCTCAGGACCCTGCCAATTGGTTTTTATAAGCTTAGTCATCTAATGGTGCCATTAACGAGCCTGATGGCTAGGTGTTTTTCCATTAAATTCTCACAGTTATTAGCCCCACTTAGTCAATGGCAGACCTGAACCTCAGGGAGATGCCCCAGGTCACAAAATTAGTAAACAGCAGAACCGGGATCCAGACCTACCGAACTATGCTGGTTCTATCTATTTTGTGTTGGGCCTCTCCTTCTCCTCTCCTGGCTTTCAGGAAAAGGACATCACTGTAGGCCCCTTGATCTACTTAAAGTCCCTTGTAACTGGGGACTCATTCCTTCCAGGGATAGCCCCATCCCTTCTACTGGTCAGAATCAGAACCCGTTCTACCTAGCTCTGCAGAGCTCTATGCCTCTCACCAATGCCCAGAATCAGAATCTTCTCTGCTCAGGTCAGTAACACCATCATTACTGTTCCTGAGTAATAGTGTTACAGAGTTTCCCAGGTGAAATTCATAATGATCGGGTTTTCTTTTTTTTTTTTAAAGGTTTATTTATTTATTTATTACATGTAAGTACACTGTAGCTGTCTTCAGACCCTCCAGAAGAGGGAGTCAGATCTCATTACGGATGGTTGTGAGCCACCATGTGGTTGCTGGGATTTGAACTTCGGACCTTCGGAAGAGCAGTCGGGTGCTCTTACCCACTGAGCCATCTCACCAGCCCCCATGATCGGGTTTTCTTCCTTCCTTCCTTCCTTCCTTCCTTCCTTCCTTCCTTCCTTCCTTCCTTCCCTCCTTCCTTCCTTCCTTCCTTCCTTTATTTTCTTCCTCTTCTTCTCCTCCTCCTCCTTTTCCTTCTCTTCCTCCTTCCTTCCTTCCTTTCCTCCTACTCCTTCTCTCCCTCCTCCTCCTCTTCTTCTTTAATCATTTTGGCTGGCCATGGACTCCCAAGTTCAAATGTTTCCTCCATCTCAGCCTACTAAATGCTGGAACTATAGGTGTTGCTGTGTCTGAATGTGAACTGTGCCCACGTAGGCTCATGTGTTTAAACAGGTGGTGTCCATCAGATGGTGCTGTTTTGGAAGGTTGTAGAACTTTCAGGAGGTGAAGCCTCAAAGGAGGAAGTAAGTCATTTAAGGAAGGCCTTGAGATTTTACAACCCCACCCCTGTCCACTCTGTGCTTCTTAACTGTGGACTCAGTGTGGCTAGGAACCTTGTGTGTCCTTTCTCAATCTATAAGTCAAAACCTCCCTTTTCTAAATAGCAACTGTCATAGCAATGATAAAAGTCACTAATACAGAAAATTGGTATCATGAATGGGGTTTTTGTTATAATAAACCTGAGCAAGTCATTTGGAATTGCTTTGCAAGAGGAATGTGGGAGAACTTGGGGCTATGGACTATAGAACCTTCTTCTAGAAAGGTGTAGACAGAGCTCAAAGGGACATTGTGAGGGAGTCTAGAGGATGAGAACGCCAAGGGTAATGCATACCACAGGACTAAGTTGTTCAATAGGGCAACTTCCAAGACAGGATCTAATAGTAACCAGGCTCTGTCATGGCTGCTGCTCACTGCTCTTGTCAGGCCTACAGTGAGAGGAGGAACAGAGGAGCAGAGAGATATGAAAATGTGTAGTTTGGTGGTGGGAAGGAGGGAGCTTAAAGTTGCAGGCAAGACCAGTGCAAGAGCAGTTGTTATTGAAAGGAGTATCCCCATCAAAGAGAGAATCTAGTACTGTGCCTTGGGATGATTTAAAAAGAAGATTCTCAGAAGGCAAGACCTTGCCCATCAGAAGAGCCATCCTATGGAAATGCAAATTCCTTTCCAAAGAGAGAACCTGAGCTGAGAACGTTGGAGAAGGGGTTTTTAGTTTGCTTCCTTGTTGCTCCGATAAAAACCAAAGCCAAAGGCAGCTTGGAGGGTATAGTAGCTATTCCTGGTTATCAACTTGACTATATTTGGAATGAACTACAACCAGAATTGGAAGGCTCACCAGTGACCCTTATCTGGAGGCTTGGAGATAGAAGTTTCTGATCTGGATCTTGGTATGGAGATCTTCAGGCATAGTGGCTATGGATTCCAGAAGATTAAATCTCCGAGTTCAAGGTCATCCAGGATTAAGGGTGTGGTGGAACACACCTTCAATCTGGCTACACCTTCTGCTGGAGACAATATAAGGACATTGGAAGACAGGAGTCTTGCTCTTGCTCCTTCGCCTGCTTGCTGTGTGAGACTGAGTGAGTAACTGCTAGATCCTTGGACTTCCATTCACAGCTACTACTGAACCATTGTTGGGAATTGGGCTGCAGACTGTAAGTCATCAATAAATTCCTTTACTATATAGAGACTATCCATAAGTTCTGTGACTCTAGAGAATCCTGACTAATACAGAGGGGAAAGGGTTTATTTCGTCTTATGCTTTCAGGCCGTAATTCATCATGGACGGAAGTCAGAGCAGGAACCTAGTGGTAGGAACTGAAGCAGAGACCATAGATGACTGTTGCTTGCCGACATGTTCCTTGCTTTTACTCAGCTGACTTGCACAACACAGGACCACCTGCCCAGCGTACTACCACCTACAGTGGGGTAGGCTCTCCTCTATCAATTTAGCAGTCAAGAAACGCCCTACAGAGATACCCACAGGAAAATCTGATGGCATTGCTTCCTCAATGGATGTTCCGTCTTCCCAGGTGTGCCAAGGGGACAACCAATTAGTCATGATAAAGGGCCTCTCTGCTAAAAACAACAAATAAACAACAGTCTAAGAATGTATTTTTTCATATTCAGCCACCAAAACATACAGAACCCACTACAGCTTTGGTCCAGGGGGATAAAGCTACATCCTGAGCTGAAAGCAGAACTTGGCAATGTTGTTCGCCTGGTACTAGATGTTCAGGCATGGGACAAAGAATGAAGGGCATCATGGAGGTTTACCCTAAGATTCCAGAAGATCCTCCCCGACCCCTGGGCTCAGGCAATGCATGGCAGTTCTGCAAGGAGGTCCTAAGTATCCTCAGCATTAAGCTGGAAACGTGAAGTCTAAATTACAATGGAGAGCGTAGGATACTGGAGGTGCCCGGACATGGGGCATCCACCAAGGAAAGTTGCAGGCATGAGATGAACGAAGCCAACCCAGAAGAGAGGCTATGTGTGTTGCAGGTAGCAGAGCTAAAGAGGCAGCCTACCTAAATTATTTGAAGCCCAGATGACTTCATCACAAGCCCCAAATACTAGACATAGAATTTCGGGCTTTGGTATCTGCCCTGATGGATTTTGGTTTTGCTTTGATCTGATCTTTCTTTGCCATCCTTGATTCCTTCCATTTGGAATGGAAATTTTACTCTATGCCATTGTATGTTGGAAATATGTGACTTGTACCATTATTGTTGTTGTTGATGATGTTGTTGTTGTTGTACAGAGGCTCACAGTTAAGGGACAACCTCAACTCTCAGAAAAGATGTTGGGACTGTTAAAGACTATGAGGACTTTTGAAGTTGGAATAACTACGTTTTACATCGTGAGATGGTCGTGAGCTTTGGGGAACCAGAAGTAGAATGCTGTGGTTTAAATGTGAAACGTCCCTCACTGGTGCATGTGCCTGAACACTCGGTCCTCAGCTGATGGCATTATTTTGGAAGGCTATAGGGCCTTCTGGAGGTAAAGCCCCACTACAGGAAGTGGATCACTCAGGGTGGGCCTTGAGGTTTGATAGCCTGACCTCATTTCCTGTCCACTCTCCGCTTCCTGATACTGTGGCTACAAGATGACCAGCCACTCATGTTCCTACCACCACCTTCCATAATGCACTATATCTCTTCTTAAACTATAAGCCAACACAAACCCTTCCTGCCTAAAGTTGCTTCTTGCCAGGTATTTGGTAGCAGTAAGAAACGTAATAATGGTGCGTCATTGTACCTGAACTAGTATCCTTTTTTTTTTTAAACTCCCAGCAACCAGCTTGCCAATCTATTATTGAAGAGGGTGGAGGAGATGACTTGGTGGACTAAGCACTTGCTAGGCAAGCATGAGGACCTCAGTTCGAGTCCCCAGAACCCGTGTAAAGCCGGGTGCAACCGTATGTAATGGCGCACTCTTGCACCGAGACGGGGAGTGGAGACGGGGCATCCCCAGATGCAAGTCCGTCAACCCACTGTATAAGTGACGGACAGTAAGGGGCACTGTCTCAAACAAGGTGGAAGATGAGGACAGACATCCAAGGTTAGACTGAGATTTCCACACACACCACAACATGGACGTGCCCCAATCATACAACATATATTTACATATACTAAAATACAACCTGCAGAGAGCCCCCTCAACATGTGGAGTGGTCCAACACAGCGGCTCTTAGTGCCTGGTTTCTTTAGGTGAGACGACATGGGAGCCATGTTAACCGGTCCCACAAAACGATTGCAAGCCAGGGATCCAGAATGCAAGAAGCTGGGGTCTGGAGAGATGGTTCAACAGCTAAGAGCACTGGCTGCTCTTCCAAAGGCCCTGGGTTCAATTCCCAGCACACACATGGCTTTTCACAACTGTCTGTAACTTCAGTTTCTGAGAATCTGACACCCTTTCACAAACACACATGTAGGCAAAAACACCAATGCACATCAAATAAAAATAGATTATATAAAAAAAGATCAAAATGTTAGAAACAAAACATCAACAACAAAACCAAACTGATTTAAAAATAAATTTTAAAAAATGCAAGGATTGTCCAGTTAGAAATTCAGGACTTACAGTTAGGCTGGGTAAAGTGATGCACGTCTGTGACTTCAGTGTCTCAGGAGATTGAGGCAGGAAGATTGAAAGACCAGTCAGGAGATGGAGAGACAGCTCTGTTACTAGAGTGTTTGTTGTGTGGTAATGAGAACCTCCTATCTGATTCCCATCAAGAAAGAAAACAAACCATGAGCAATGGCCTGTGCCTAAAGTTCCACCCCTGGGGAAGCAGAGACTAACTAGCAAATCCCTGGAGTTCAATGGCCAACAGAGCAGAAGAGGGGAGCACCAGGCTCAGAGAGCGACCCTGCCTCAGGAAACAGAGTGGTGAGCAACTGAGGAATACAGCAACTTAGATCTCTCCCTTCTACGTGCACATGCACACGCATACACACGCATGCACATATGCATGCGCACGCACACAGAGTTCACAGTCAGCCACGGTGACACTGTCTCAGAAATAAGCAAGCAGCTTCTGGTTTGGAGCAGCTGCTAGTGCCCTGCACAGAGATTGAGAAGTGAACTTGTACTTCACAGAGTCAGATGGCATGCCAAGCCAGCGCGGGGGACAGAATGTCCTTAATTCTAGCCTTTGCGGAAACACTGCTCATATTTTGTTACTGGACATTAGAAGCCAGCTGAGGCTGGAGATGGGGCTCAGTGGAGCAGCACGTGCTTGGCATGCACAAGTTTGGCTTCTAGCCCTGGGAAAAAGGAAAGCAAAACTAAAAAATGTCTAAGGTGGTATCCTAGCTACTTTTGTATTGCAGTGAAGGGGCACTATGGCCGAGACCAAAACCAACTTACAGAGTTTATTGGAGGTTTGCAGCCCCAGACAGTTAGAGTCCATGACCACCATGGTGAGTAGCATGATCTGGAGCAGTAGTGGAGAACTTACATGCTTATCCACAAGCAGGAGACAGACAGACAGACAGACAGACAGACAGACAGACAGACAGACACAGACAGGAGAGAAAGAGAGAGAGAGAGAGAGAGAAAGAGAGAGAGAGAGAACTGAGAATGTGTAGACTTGTAAGCTCAGCGCTCATGCCCAGTGGCACATTCCTGCACCAAACCTCTTCCTCCATCTTTTAATCCTTCCAAACAGCTCCACCAATGAGGACCAATTTCTCAAACATGTGAATCTATGAGGTCTGTCCTCATTCAAACCACCACAGTAAGTATGCTGGCCCCTTCCTTCCCTATCGTCCCAGCTGAGGTAGGAGAGCCGCCTCAAGTCTATGGCCAGCCTGAGCTATACAGTGAAACTCTGGCAGTAGATAGATAGATAGATAGATAGACAGACAGACAGACAGACAGACATTGGAAGCACTGCCCTTCATAAACTCCAGGAAGCAGTTTAAGAACAGAGAGGCCTGCCTGTGCAGAGGAAGTCTGACAGATAGCTGAGGAACAAAGAGGTTGCTTTGTTCCCTACAAGGCAGGTGGAGAGGTGTGGGAAGAAGTGGAGAACTGAGTGGCGGAGCAACGAAGAGGGGGGGTGTGATATTTCTCTAACTAAATCTTTAAAAAATGTATTACCGAGATACAATTTACCTATCATAAAATTCACCGTTTAGAGACTGGGGAGGGAATGTAGATCGGTATTAGAGAACTTTAGCTTAGTGTGAGCAAGGCCCAACCCTAAATGATAGTTCTTTCAAGTATAAAATCCAGTGGTTTTTAGTATCTTTACATTGTACAGCCATCACTGAAAGCAAACTCAGAACATGTTCTTTACCCCAAAAGAAAGTTAGTGCTCACCCTCAGTCATGCCCCATGGCCCCCGGGTTGCCCCGGGCGACAGCTAATGACTCTGTCATCTTGGACTTGCCTGCCGTGGGTGTTTCATAATGGAATCATACAACATGTAGCTTTTGTTTCTGCACTCTTTCACTTAGCCCTCTGTTGTCATGTTAGAGCATGAATCGGGACTTTATCCCTGTTTAGGGTTGGATAATAGCCCATTGTGCAGATATGCAGATTTTGCTTAGCGTTCATTTGCTGATGAGTGCCCGGGCCTTTCACCCTTTTTGGCTACTGTGAATAATGACACTGTGCACTGTTGCAGGGTATTCACCAGTGAAGATTGTTTGGACCTGGGTTTAAGCCAACAGCACGTCTTTATTAGCCAAACAGTGAATATACTGATGTATGGGATCCCAACATAGTACCAAGCCTTTCTCAGGGGGAGCTTTAAGCACAAAAGCCCTACCCTGGATTGACACATTTCGGTTAGCAAGAACAGTTAGCCAGAAGCAGAACTGCAGAAGCCAAAAGCAAGGTTAATACATTTAGAGACTTTCCCAGAACTATGGGTTTGAGGAATTCAGTTTTGGCAGGTGATGCTGACGATGTGGTGAGGTTTATAGCCTGAATGGTTCTTCCATCATGGAGTCAGTTGTGCTAAGGTCTCAGGGCCTGCTAAGTCTGGGGCCCTGTTACATGCACATCTGCATAAGAGTTTCTGGGAGGATGCGAGTTTTCTGCTCTCACAGGACTGCCTAGGGGTAGAATTGTCATCCCAGGGAAAGCTGTGTGGTTTCCGCTCTCACAGGACTGCCTAGGGGTAGAATTGTCATCCCAGGGAAAGCTGTGTGGTTTCTGCTCTCACAGGACTGCCTAGGGGTAGAATTGTCATCCCAGGGAAAGCTGTGTGGTTTCCTTGGTCTGTGGTTTTGGTGCTGACAGCAGCACATGTTCTCATGTGACAACAGACCACAGCCTCAGCATGGCAAGCCCATGTCCTCACATGACAACGGACCACAGCCTCAGCATGGCAAGCCCATGTCCTCACATGACAACAGACCACAGCCTCAGCATGGCAAGCCCATGTCCTCACATGACAACGGACCACAGCCTCAGCATGGCAAGCCCATGTCCTCACATGACAACAGACCACAGCCTCAGCATGGCAAGCCCATGTCCTCACATGACAACAGACCACAGCCTCAGCATGGCAAGCCCATGTCCTCACATGACAACGGACCACAGCCTCAGCATGGCAAGCCCATGTCCTCACATGACAACGGACCACAGCCTCAGCATGGCAAGCCCATGTCCTCACATGACAACGGACCACAGCCACAGTGTCACACACTTGATTTTGATGTTTACTTATCTGTTTTTAATTATTATTTTATGTGTATGGGTGTTTTGCCTACATGTATGTCTGTGAAACGCATGAATGCCTTGTGCCTTTGGAGGCCAGAAGACAGTGTTAGATCCCCTGAAACTGGAGTTATAGATAGTTCTGAGCTAGGTGCTGGGAATTCAACCCAGGTCCTCTGCAAAGAGCAGCCAGTGCTCTTAACTGCTGAGCTGTCTCCCCAACCACCAACACATTCAACCTAAGATCAGTTGTTTAGGTCTGTAGTGCACAAACATATACACAGATGAAACACTTGTACATATAAAATTTAAACATAAAGAAAATACTTTTAAAAATTCTATATGGTGGGGGACAAGTCTGGAGGTCAAAGGCCAACTTACAAGAATTGGTTTTCTCCTTCTGCCATATAGGACCCAGGGACTGAACTGTCATCAGGTTTGGTAGCAAGTCCTTTATATGCTGAGTCAGGGTTTCATGTATATAGTCTACTATAACTTTAAATTTTCCATGTAGCTGAGAGAGGCACTGAACTCTGGCTCTCCTGCTTCCCCGCCCAACAGTTGGGATTACATCTATGCGCTGCCACACCTGCTTGGATTTTATTTGGTTTATTTGGGTTTTTTTTTTTTTTTTGATACATAAATGTTCTGTATGGATGTATACCTGCATGCCCGAAGGGGCATCAGATCTCTTTATAGATAGCCTAAGCCACCACATGGTTGCTGGGAATTGAACTCAGGACTTCTGGAAAAACAGTCAGTGTCTTAACCGCTGAACCATCTCCTCAGCCCCCTTATTTGTTATTTTAAGAGTCCACCTGTGTAGCACTGTCTGACCTTGAACTCTGTCTCCTGCCTCAGCCTCTCAAGTGCTAATATGGCAATTGTGTACCAGGTGTGTACACCACACCCTGGCAGTGATGTTTAACTCCTGAAGAACTCACACACTGCTTCTCAAAGTGCTGAGATAGGCCACACTGGAGTGGGGACTCCTATCCATGTCCCTGTCTTTGGCAGGCAAAAGCGTCCACAGTGTCTCTCTAGTCTGGACTCTGACACTGCTCTGTGTGAGTTGCTCAGTACTAGAATCAAGTGGCTTATGGGGTGCCGAGGGTATCCACGTGGGCCTTAATGGCTGACAGTGGATCTGGTGTCACTTGAGGGTTAGGGATAGTAAAGCTTACTCAAAGAGGAAGCCTTTAAGTCCCACAAATGGAAAGCCAAAGACACTGGATAAAGTATTAACTAGTTCACAACACTGGGTCCCTGGGACATAAAGGTGAGCTGGTATCAGGGATCCTGCTCTTTGGAGTCCCAAGCAAACTGGCAACTGTTCCCATCTCTGGGGCAGATGTGTGTGTCAGGGACTTCTATATCCCTCATGAGCTTCCAGAGTCTCCCCTCACATTATGCCCACCTTTTAGGAATTAATTTTACCTTACTTGAAACCCAAGGACACTTCCTCCCACCCATCCTGACAAGGCCCCAAGTCCCTCCCAATCCTGAGGGGTCTTAGACCCCTCCTCTTCTTCCTTCTATAGGTGGGGCTTCCTGGTCACCATCTCCCCCCTATCTCCATCCTTCCTTTTGCTTCAGCTTAGCCCCCTGCCCCAGCAGCCAAGGGCCATGGGAAAATCTCACTCAGTCTTCACTCTGCTTATAAGTCTTGAGGGCAAGAATAAAGAGCAAGGATATTTTGAAAACTGATGTCCTCTGCATCCTTGGGAGCACATCAGCATCTGTGGGAGCACTGAGGTCAATCTGGAAAGATCTCTTTTGCACTGAGGGAAGCTGTTTGTCATTCACAGGTGGGTGGGGTGCAAGCTGGGGGCAGGCAGCCTACAGTAGCCAGGATTAGTTTGAAATGACTGTCGCAGGATGGAGGAGGGGCCTTTCTCTGGAAGACATTGTTAGGATGTTGATTTAATGCTGAAGATTGGCAGTTCCTCAAGCCCTATAGGGCGAAGGGAGGGCCAGTCCAGTAGCAGACACTATAAAGATAACAAACAACCAAACTGCTGTCTGTCTCCTCCTGCCAGCTTCAGGCTGGCCTCTGGCCTCTGCAGCTCTCTGTTCAGGGGGTGAAAAACCAGCAGGTGTTGGGGCTCAGAGCTCAGGAACAGGCAGGAGACGGGGTACTTAGTCCCTGATGCTCTGTAGACCCTTGTGATCTTGAAGAAGTCTCTTCTCTACCTGGACATCAGTCCTCACCCTAGCCGCACCGCACGGATACCACAGCAGTCTGATAGTTCCTGTTTCTGGCGCCAAGAATCCAGTGAATCAGGGATTTAGCTGTTACCTGAAGACATGCTGTCTCTAGACGTTAATTTACATATTTAAAGACATCTTAAATCATATTACTGCTTTTGTCTGTGTCTTCTTGAACTCAGTCCCAAGTACATTGGATTTTATTATACTGACGTTTTACAATGTTTTGTTTTGTTTTGTTTTTGGAGACTTGCTCTGTAACCCAGACTGGCCTAGACTTTAGGCAATCCTCCTGCCTCAGCTTGAGCACTGGGCTTACAAAGCATGAGTTTGGGACCAGTCTGGACAACAGGGCAAGACCCTGTTTCAAAACACTGAAATAAACAAATGAAACCAAAACAAAGGGACATCCACAAAGCAATAGCAAGCTTTTCTTGATGTCTTGATATCGAAACTACATTTATTACATAATTGTTTTGCATCTGGAAAAGGATGTATTTTCTTACTAATTTAATCAATTATCTATCTGTGTGTGAGTCTCTGTGCAGTCTAACAGTTCTCAAGAAGGTATTCTGCCCCCTAAAGGAATGTTTTGGAATATGTAGAGAAAAAAATTTGATATGCCCAAGCTATACTTACTTTAATGTGTTTTTCTTTTGTTTAAATTTTATATGAAATTAAGCAATATATTGATTTTTTTAAAAGTATGATTACATCATGTAAGAACTTTATTCCAAGGGTGAAATCCTTATAGAAAGACCTAGAAAAGCAGCACTTGGAATTCCAGGGCAGGAGATGAGGAATTTGGGGCCATTCTCAGCTAGGAAGCCAATTGTGGGCAAGCCTGGGCCTCGAGAGATCATGTCTTAGATAAATACATATTTTAAAAAGAGGGTGTTAATTTGATTTCGCTGTAAACTTCCGAGGCTTAACAAAATTAAAATTGTGTATGTACCTGAGTGAGTAATGAACATCACATAACCTTAGTGATCCCCCAAACCAGAGGACAGCATTAGATCCAAGAACAGGAATTCTAGATGGTTTTTAAGCCACCATGTAGGTTCTGGGAACTGAACCCTGGTCTTATAGCTGTATAACCTCTTAAGCATGGAACCACCATTCCTGTCCCTTCTAAGACACAACAACCCCCCTCCCCCCCATCCTCACACATTATTTGTGTATAACTGCTGTTTGGATGAATGAACTCAAGTGTCTTTAACTGCTGAGCCATCTTTCCAGCCCTAACTTCTGAAACTTTAAAAATAATTTTGGGGGTTATGGTGGAGCTCATTTATAACCCCAGGAATTGGGAGCCAGTGGCAGAAAAAAAAAATCAGTATTCCAAAGCCTTTCTCAACTCAACATGAACTCCAGGGAAGCCTAGGCTTGTCTTTTTCCTCTCCTTTTGAACAGGGTCTTGTAGTAGTTTTAGCCCAGGCTTAGAACTCGGGGCCCTGCACCTCAGCCTCGGGAGGGCTGGGGTTTTGGCATGTATCACCACACCCTTCTAGGGGATATCATACTTACGTAGGATTTTTTAATCTATCGTCGTGAGTCAAGAACGTCTTTCTTTTTCCAAGTCCTTAGGTTCCTGGGAAGTCAGATTATGTTAGGCTTTTCAAAGGAGTCGGGGCACCCAAGTGTGGCCTTTCCCTGAGGGTACTGGGTGCGGAGTGAGGGCGGGTGATACCAGGTATGATCCGGCTCCCAGCCACTAGTCTAACAAAGCCTGGTGCCCCATGCCTTTCTGGACTCCGCTTGGAATTGGCCACCCGGACACCTCAGCCCAGTTGTCCAGCCTAGCGCCACCAAGGAGAGACGGACCGTGGGTCAGGTGTGCCCCCTGGCGGCACATGGGCCAGAAGGCCAAACCTGAAAGATATGCTTGTTCTTCCAGGTGACTTCAGGTGGTGCTGGGGTTCCCTGGACCCAGTGGCCTTTCCTGTTCTTGGACACTAGAGTAATCCAGCCTCAGAGACGAGTGAGCAGGCCCCAGAGTTACATAGCAGACCTAAATCTGCTGCCTTCTCACCTTCCTAAACACGGAATGCCAGAATCTTAATACCTTTACCCCCAAAATGGAGACAACCTTCTGCCAGGGAACTGAGAACAAGGCATCAAAGCAGGGGATTCGGAATTAATGATGCTCAATTGTCCTCGATAAGCGCTGGCATCAGGACTGATTGTTGAGAAGAAAGCACGTTTGTCATGTGTTCATTTCCTTCATTTATTATCGTTTATCTCACACATTTATGTGTGGCATCATGGAAGACAGAACCAATGGTCCTCCAAAGATGTCCACACCCTGATCTCTGAAACCTGTGACTAAATTAGGTTACATGTGAACGACATGATGATCAATAATATACCTAGTGATCTGGCTTTACAACATGAAGAGATTAGCTGGGCATGGAGACAAATCTACAGTCCACCCTTGGGGAGGTGAAGGCAGGAGGTTCCGGAATTCAGGATGATGCTTGACTACAAAGTTTCAGGGCAGCCTGGGCTACCTGAGTCTGTCTCCACAAACAGACGGGAAGCTAAGTCTGGACTGTCAGGTGGACCCAGGTTTTAACTCCAGGGAAGGAGAGTTGAGGATGGAGGAAAAAGAAGAGTCAGAGAGAGATTTGGCTGTAGGGAAATGTAGCAATTTCTGGTTTTGAAGGTGAAGAACCTCTCCCTCTAGAAGCTAGGGAATGGGGGGGGGTTCTCCCCCATAGAATACTAGGAAAGAAAGCAGTTTTACCAGCATCTTGACATTAACCCGGTGGTGAGACCTGTGTTGTCGGAGAACTACAGGATACGCGGGCTTGTTCCTAGGCTTCGAGAGTTAATGAAGATTTGTTATAGCAGCAACAGGAAACTAATATAATGTTCTCACAGATGGCCACTGTCCACTCAAACGTGCACTTCCTAAAGCACTGGGGAGGCAAGGCTGTAGCTACTGGGACTTCACAGTGCTACAGAAAAATGGCTGTGAAGGTCTTCCCTCTGCTGCCCTTAAGGGCCTTTGCTTTTTACTGACTTCACAAGAGCCCTGGAGCATGGTAGAAGCGAGGCTGCCAGACACCCCTTTAGTTCTGAATGTAAACTGACCTCTGAACAGCGCTGCACTTGAAAGCTGACATTGATCTTGGCCGCCATGCCTCTCTTGCTGCCCACGAAGAATGGAAGATAGAAGACAGATGCCCTGAAAGGCTGCTGTGTGAGGATGAACAGATAGATAGCCCCAGCCCAGAGGCCTTGGAGTCGGCTTAAAACAAGAAAAACGCCACCTACATGTTTGAAGCCACTCTTGAGCAATAGAACCAGAACCCCTGAAGTTGAGGTCAGGAACATGTGTTTCCAGATCCGTCCTCAAGGGGACATCAGTGTGCATCGGGGTTCTGTTCTCCGGCCGTGGGAGATCCTGCAACCTGTTTGTGGCTACAGTGCAGCGCTGGGTTGTGCAGCGCCTTCCACATGAGCAGCATCTCATAAGGCGCGAAGCGGTGCACCAGCAGCAGCTCGCGGTACATGCAGGGATCCAAGGATAAGCGCTGCACATTGGGCAGCTGCACGCCGAAGGGCCGGATGCCCTGGTGGCTGCTGGGCGCCAGGCCGGCCTGCTGCAGACACATGCCCATGTAGGCATCGTCGATGGGGAAGAGCGGGACGTGGTGTGCCGCGCTGCGCAGGTTGCGGACTGTGTAGCGGGACAGAAGGAAGCCGCCGCCGCTGCAGTACGCAGGGTAGGCTACGCCCGGGAAGATCTGTGGGGGCACGAAGTACTTGCTCCCGCTTTCGCGAACAGGCACAGAACCAACCATGAGCTGCCCGGTGAAGAGGTGGTGCTCGGGCGACTGCACCTCTAGGAAGCTCAGTACGTTGGCCGTGTGCACGAAGACGTCGTCGTCGCAGCTGAGCAGGAAGCTCACGCCCGGGCAGTGCTCCGCTGTCCAGTCCAGCAGGTGCAGGTGCTTGAGTGTGAGGTTGAGGAAGGTGTCACTGAAGTCCCACTGCAGCACATCGCCGTACTCGCGCGCCTCCAGGCTCAGCAGATCGGCCAGCTGAGGCTCGCGAGCCGCCTCCTCGGGAGGGGAGGTCCCCACCAGGAAGAGGCGAAGCACCTGCCGGCCGCTGTAGCTGCGCTCCTGGCCCCACGTGCGCCGGATCAGCTCGCGCCGCTCGTAGTGCGCAGGCGACGACTTCACGGCCAGCAGCAAGAAGACGCCGCGGGGGCCCGCGCACTTGGGCGGCGCGTCCCACAGTTGCGGAAAGCGGCGGCAGTGGCGGTAGCGCAGGAAGTCTTGGATCCTAGCAGGCAGCAGCTGGAAGCCAGTCAGGAGGTTCGCGGAGGCGTTGGCCACGCAGGGGGGCACCTGGAAGAGCGGCGAACGCTGTACCACAGCTGCCAAAGACCGGCGAGTGGCCACAGGACCCTTGGCTTTCTCCTGCCTGTGTTCCTGGAGGAACCACTGATTCAGCACCACTAAAGTCACACCCACTAGAAAGAAAGCCAGTGTCGTGGGACTCTTGAACCTGCGGCTGCTGGGCAAAGCCATCTGTGGGGGGTGGGGGGAGGGGAGTCATAGATGAGTCTTTTAAACCAGAGGAATCCTTCCTTATTCCTATCAGGTCTCTCCCAGAATCTGAATTAGGCCTGTAGTCTCTTAGCACATGAGAACGAAGGAAGAGGCAGGAGGATTCAGATTTCAGATCATGCTTTGATACATAGTGAGTTCAAGGCCAAACTGAGACCTTGCTTTAAAAACCAACTAACCAACCAACCATAACCCAACCGACTAACCAACCAAAAATCCCAACAAGACAAAACAAAACAAAACAACAGGGCCTGGTTCCGTTGGTATAATATTATCTAGCATGAAAGAGGTCCTGGTTTGTGTACCCCACACTATATAAACTGGATAGGGTGGCTCAGGCTGCGGCAGGAGAATAAACTGAACTAAAACAGAATAAGGAATGGGGGTGAGGTGGGGTCCAAATTCCTGAGGACAGTGAACGTCTTAGGTCTCCCAAGCTGAGAGTGTGTTCACCTTCACAGCTGTGTGTATCATGGCTAATGGATACCCCTAGATGTTACCCAGGATGACAGACACGTGTTCAGAGTCAGTCCCTGCCTTGCGGCGAGCTTCCGCCCAGCCTTTCTCTGTCCATGGTACCACTATTCCCCCTTTTGCTCAAATAGTATCTCCTCCCCACAATCTGTTGATGTCTGCATTCTACATTTCTCGCTGGTATATCCTTTCCTCTCCATCTCTGTCCAGCTGGATCCAGCACAGGCTGAGAGGACAATAGTATGTAAGCCAAACCCTTTCTTCCCCAAGTTGCTTTTGGTCATGATGTTTCATCACAGCAATGATAACATTGACTAAGACACTTTCCTACAGGAACGGCCAGCGGCCACTCCCTGTTTGAGGCGGTAAGAGTAAACTTTGAACTTTGCTCTCTCACCTGGCCATCTGAAATGCCTCTTCCTGCCCTGGAATTTTGTCCTGTGCCGTTTGCTAACCTGCACTGATCTCACCTGCCTTTATTACCCTTCTTGTGGTACACTTGGAAGAGGTGAAACCCTGAGAAAGCTTCACTGGCAGTCAAAGGAGGGCAGGCAAACTGTCAATCATTCCCCTCTGCCTCCCCATCTAGTCCACCAGCACATCTGGGGCAGGGATGGAATCTATTCTTCACCATTGTAGCCTGAGGGAACAGTGTGGTGAAAGCTGTTTACCCAGGTTCAAATCTTACTTCTGCTACTTTCCAGCTGCATGGGTTAAGCAAGCAGACATAGGCTTGTTTTCATACCTAAGGTTTTTGTTTGCTTGCTTGTTTTTTAACTTTTAAGACATGGCCTCACTCTGTAGTCTAGAGTAGTTTCAGACTCTGGATCTTCGGGTCTCAGCCTGCCAAGCAAGTGCTGAAATTAAGGGTATATGCCACAAGGAATCAAACCACAGCTCTTGCACGCACTGAGCAAGTGCAGTGCCAGAGTTACTTACCTGGCCCTCTTAGGACTTTTAGTGGTAAGTAAATAGTAATATGTTCAGAGAATTCAGTACAGAAGCCAGGGATGGAAGCTCATGTCTATAATCCCTGACTCAAGGAGGCTGAGCAGGATGTGAGTTCAGAGCCAGCCTAGGCTGTATAGTGAAACTCAAAGAGGGCCAGTGAAGGCACTTAGTGGAGTAAGGTGCTTGCCACTAAGCCCAGTGACCTGAGTTAGCTCCCTGTGATCCACATGGACTCCCAGAGACTTCCCTCAGGCCTTGACATCTATGCTATGGCATATATATATCACAGATAACCTTAAACAATAGTGACAACAGTAAATAAGTTTTAAAAACCAAAATGAAAATAATAATATAGTACTTGGCAAGTCAGTAATGCTAAATTAGTATATGTTAGCTAGTAGGACTGTCAGGTGCTAAAGAATGTTCTAGAACATGTGCTCGTCCTCTGTTTTCAGAGAGTAGCTTGTGAAGCTGGGTGTTACTGGAAGGGACTGTGTCCTAGCACTTGTGTATTACAGTCCATACAGTGTCCAGCTCGGAATGAGCACCAAACGGGTGCTCAGGGCTGAGTGGTAGCAGTTAGTCGCCCGACAAGTAGAGAACTGTGTGTACACAGTGGCACGGCTGAAAGCCAGCTGTAGATTTCCACTGTTGCTCAGTCCTGCCTCGGTGCTGGTGCATTAGAGGAGGACAGTGACACATGATGCCAATGTCACTGTCAGTTACTCAGTGCATACGCCTGTGTCTAGCAAATTTGGGTCAGTGTTTTTATTTCAATTTCCTTTCTTTCTCCCTTTCTCCCCTCTCCAATGCTTCTACTCTTGCTCCTCTATCCTTCCCTTCTTTTTTCCTTCCTTCCTTCCTTCCTTCCTTCCTTCCTTCCTTCCCTCCACCTCCCCCATTTCTTCTGACCAGGTCTTAAGTACTCCAGCCTGGCCTTCAAACTCTCATATCCAAGGATAACCTTGAACTTCTGATCCCCCTGCCTCTACCTTCCAGGTGCTGGAATTAAGGTATATAGCACCATGCCCAGAGTATGTGGTATTGGGAATAGAACCCACTGCTTCCTTCATATATGATGGGCTAGCACTCTACCAACAGAGCTACACTGGCAGCCTATAAAGACTTTTTCAGTGAATAAAAAGAATAAAATATGAATGAATATAGGATTTGGAGTCTGAATAGCTGGGCTTGAGACTTGAGTTAACCCCCTGGGTTTGAGTTTCCCCTCAGAAAAAAACATAACATCTCTCAGTGATCATACAAATGATAAATGCCTTATAAATGGTGATTAAACTGTTATATTTTAGGTTTATTTTTATTTTTTGAGACTGGCTGGCCTGAAACTCACTATGTAAACAAAGCTGGCCTAAAACTCACAAAGAGCTGGGATTTAAGGCTTGCACCGCCAAGCCCTGGTTATTTTAGCTTTTTAAAGACAGGTTTTTTTTTTGAGAGTCTTTTGGGGTGCCATTTTTCAGGAATCTGACATTGACCAAGGATAGGGAAATGGGTTGCTTGGCAGGAATCTGACATTAGAGCATGACAAAGACATAAGTTCTGGCAGGGACCTGACCTTGGCCAAGGACAAGGAAGTAAGAATCTGGTTTTAGGGTAGAATGAAGAAGTAGGCTCAGATATCTTGATCATCTTTAGAAACAGCTATCACCAGAGTGATCATGGGGCTTTGATGACTATTGTCTTGCTTGATTCCTCAATGTACTACTAGCCCTTAATACGTGCATGTAATTAAAATATTACAAAAAGCGGATTGGGAAAATTAAATTTGACTTCAGTCTCAGAATTGACTGGGGTCATGCTATACAATGTTATCTAACTGTCTTTTTTCTTTTTAACCCTCATTCTCATGCTAAAAATCCTGTTGACCGACTGAGCAGGCTTGGTCAGGTTTTTATATGGCTTAGGCTAGTTTTGAACTTCTGATCTCCTGCCTTCATCTACTCTCCTTCTCATCTTAAAACATAATTTAAAAGCATCTCTCTAAACCAGCTGTGGTGGTTTAGAGAAAGAAAAGCTTTCTCAATCTTAATGCATCCGTAGATTTGGTTTCAAAGAAGAGAGCATTTATTTTGATAAGTCTGAAGACCCTGGAGCATGGCCAACTTTCAGTATAAAAGGAGGGAAATGATGTGGGGAAGGGCATAGCCCTTTCTGAGGGCGGAGCTGGCTCGCTCTGTGCTTAAGATGTACAGCCTCTGACTTGGCTCTAACTTGAAACCAAGTGTCTTCTCTTTGGTCCTTTTTGCTCCACCTCCCTTTTCTCAAACTACTCTTCTAGGTGCCTGGAGCCCCAACCTAAAGCTCTGCTGGTCTCCACAGACCCTGCTCCCTTGTCTCAGCTTGAATTCAGCTCCGGTACTAGCTCCATCAGGTCTCCTCCTGGTAAGTCCAGGTCAACAGATCTGTCTCCTTGGTGCTGTGGCTACTGACCTTGGATGAAAGAGGGCAGTCTGTCTGTGAGATTGGGCAGGTTGTCTCAGTCGCTCATGCTGTGAGTTGATGCAAAGCATGTCTGCCATGGGTTAAGAGCCTCCGTAACCTTAGTGCTAATAGGCACGCCCTTATGGAGCCAGGCTAGCCATCCTCTGAAGGGCTCCATCCTTCTACAGGCGCTTTGTGGTCTTTGGGCTGCAGCCCACTGCTTATTGCTCTACACTTGTAACAAGGTTCTCTATGCTCTGAATTTATCCTCTTTCTTCTTAAGAACTACCTTGGCTATTTCCTCCTTTGGTTTGAAGCTCGGATGGCAGGGCCACCCCATTCCTGTAGCAGCATGCCGAAGTGTTCCAGCAGGGGAGGGGGTGCCCGGGCAGTAGTATTTGAATAGAAGACATGACAGGCAAAATAACTTTAGCTACCTCTTGGTGTCTGGCCTCTTCCCAGCACTCCATGAACCTCTTGGGGCTGCATGGACTGTGCAGTTTTCTTCTCTAAGAAGGGAGTGGAGTGAGAGGAGGGTAAAATAATACCCCAAAAGAATAACCCTGAGTGAGGTTTGGCAAGGTGGTTCAGTAGATGGCCCTGCTGTTGCCAGGACTTACATGGTAGAACTTTGCAAGTTGTCTCTGACCTCCATGTTTGTTCTCTCTCTCCCTCCCCCCTCTACTCCCCTTCCTCCTTTCTTGCCCCCCCCCCCATCTTTCTTTCTGTCTCATACACAAATAAATACATTCTTTCTCAATAAGAAGAACCCGCCCACCCCATCTTACCTTGTGCGTTTGAGAGAGGAGAATCTGGCCCGTGCCATCCCAGACCAGGACAACCCTTGCTACACACTGGGTTCCACCCCTGTGAGAGTGGCTTAGTTTAGTATTCTTGCATTTGACCAATCCAGGCCATCACTCCTCCTCCTCAGGGGTAGGGTGAAGGTAGCAATAAGCTTTCTTAGCCTGTGCAACTAACTGCTTGCATTTTCAGATCAAGCTAGAATGTTGCCTCCTCTGGGAAACTATTCTTTAACCCGTCTACCCTGCTTTTGCTGGTAGGATGAA
This sequence comes from Mus musculus, assembly GCF_000001635.26. Classification (NCBI taxonomy): domain Eukaryota; kingdom Metazoa; phylum Chordata; class Mammalia; order Rodentia; family Muridae; genus Mus; species Mus musculus. The sequence goes on from NC_000073.6 coordinate 98,199,728, forward strand.
CAAACAATCTTAATGCTTTCTCTCACAATTGGAGTTCCCTACTAGATTAGAACCACTCCGGGTATAGAAGCTGCTGCTAACACAGGCTATTCTTTAAAATCTTTATAAGTTGCATATAGAGGCTTGGGAACTAGCTCAGTAGGTAAAGTGCTTGCTATGTAAACATGAAGGCCTGCGTTTTGACTCCTAGAATCCTTGTAGAAAGCCAGGCATAGTGGTGCATATCTGAAATCCCAGCTCTGGGAAGACAGAGACAAGAGTAATTGGGGCCTTGCTGGCCAACTCCAGGTTAATGGTGAGAGACCTTGTCGCATAATTAAGAGGGAAAGTGATAGAGAAAGACACTTGATTTTGACCTCTGGTCTGCACATAGACCTAGACACATACATAAAAATGACATTAGAGTATACTGATTTTGAGAGCAGGGGTACTAGAACCTAGGGCCTTGTGCATACCAAATATGTGGCATACCACTGAGCTTCCTCTCCCTAGCTCTAGTTTTCACTTGATTCTTTGAAAAGTTTCACCCAGCCCTGAGTACTCTGAATTTGGCAAGTGGTGAAGAGCCTATCTCAGTGCTTCTGAGAGTACTCAGGACAGATATGAATTAGACATAGTCCTAGCCCTCAAGGAACTCAGCATGTCTTGGGAGATGGAAATCATATGTAAAATGTAAAATGTAAATGAGATTATAGGACATGAGTGGAATGGCAGAGGAAGCTAGAGGAAGGGCACTGGAGTGAGCCCAGAAAACTTCACATGTTATTTGTCTGGTGGAGAGCTTAATGCAGACAGTCACAGCCAGTATTTCTCAATATTTTGTGGTTTGACTCAAGTTTCTTATACTGCACCCACTAGCTTCTTCTTGTGGCCATCTGTATTGTGAGTGGTAAGCTGAGGGCTGGCCCAGCTGGGACTTCTGCATCGCATGGCAGAGTGGCTTCAGGGTGTCATAAGAGTGTCCCAGATGAAAGGGGCAGAGTTCCAGAAATTCATGGTGATCTATAACCGATCGAACTGAGGTCTGAAGATGGTAATGGGTTCCCTCAGAAGATGAGGAGCAGTGTAGAGGAAGAGGAGGCACTGGGCAGGGGAGCACGCCTATGAGGTACTCTAACTCTACCATGGATGGAAGGCAATTATTAGGCCTGAAGTTAGAAAGACAGTTGAGGTTTGGGAGAAGAGTCTTGAATGTCTTATTTGAACTTTTACTTGATTCCTTGAACTCTTTCACAAGTCTTTATCTATCTTCGTGAGTCTGCTGTCACAGCCTACATTGGAGGCAAGGTTGACAGAGGGGAGATAATCCAAGGCCCGGGGAAGGGGACAGTGCCTAGTTCTGAGGCCTAACTAGGTAGGGGCTCTCAATGTAGAGGGGTGGGCATCTTCATGGCTTGGTAGCTTACTGGAGGGTCTGTGAGAACGCTCATTTCTCAGGCTCCTAGTTCATCCTACCTAGAGGCTCTGCATGAGATGAGTGAGGGGTGGGAGCAGGGGGAGCGCCAAGAGGCAGACTGAGGAGGGAGGGGCAGAGCAAAGGTTTCTAACGGTCTATCTAGAAGGTCCGAGGAGTCTGAAGACTTACTAGAAACTTCATGAAAGGGTGAAGTTCTGAAGGGGCTGGACAGAATGAATCTCCAGAAGGGATTTAACCACACTCCTCTCCTGGAATGGAGCCCTCCATTTTTGAGGCCATAGCTGGGGAGCTGACTGGATTTGAACCCATTTTCTGTAAGCCCCTCAAAAACCCTTAACAGAAATGTCTTCTGTGAAATTTGAGAGTAAGTTGAGGAGGGGAGAAGGATTCCTCGGGGTAAGGTTACTAGAATACAATGAAGACTTCAAGGCGAACAGTTACAACCTCTAAGTTCTGGTCAGGACTGATGCAGGCAAGGGTGTGGGGAAGAGTGGCTTTGAAAACGTATGTGCTGTTCAGAGGGGTTATTAAAGCAAGTCAATTCTTCCTTAGCCTTTTCCTTTATGGTGGTATAAAAGGACTTGGTCCAGTGTCTATTCTGCCACACCTTAGTGCGAAAGGCAGGAGTATAATAAGAGCCTTACTTATTACTTCTTCCAATGCAAACAGGCTTTGTGGGCACAGGCAGCCCCTGATGTTTGTTCTAGGCCACAGATCAGTGAGAAGGAACTGGGACAGGTGTTGACTCTTTGTGTCTGTCCAGAAGTTATGAGGTACTCAACAGTCCCGGGCCAGATAATCTTATGACAAGGATGTTGTTTAGGAGCCACTACTGGGTTTATGCTACCAAGTGCCAATCCTACATTTAACACACATAGAATCTAAATATTAGTTAAGTGACTTGGCCACAATTACACAGCTCTTCAGTGGAGGACCAGGATCCTACCCCAGGCTTTCACATACACAGCAAGGAAATGATGTACCTGGCAGAGGATTAGCACCCATGGGCTCCAGCTGTGTACTAAGCCCGCTCATGCTGACCCTGTAGCTAGCTCTGCTGACAGCCATACCCTGCTCAGCCAGTGGGCCTCTCCAGGCTTTCTTCCAAGTGGTTGAGGGTCTGCTGACTTTCACTGGTCTATGTAGATCTGTGTCTCTGAGACCTGGGATCTGAGAACTTGAAGGTATGGGATTGACCTCAGTCTAATGCTGTAGACGACCTCACTTCAGTGTGCTTTTGCACATGAATGTAACAAAGAAAGCAGTGATCCAAGGAACACTGGTGCAGTTCAGAAAAAACATGTAAATAAACACCAGTAAGCACATACTAAATATTAACAGAGCAGCCCTTTCCCAGAACTTTCTCAAAACAGACCAATTTAAACACACTATAGATTTTATCTGAGAAAGCAAGCAGAAGGTCATATCCAGATTAGGGTACAGTGAGAACACTGAAAGGAAAAGTATTGGCTCAGGACCCCCAAGACCAAGTTCTCAGCACTAAAGGAACTTATTTGCCTCAGAGAGACAGAGGACTAAGGGACAAAGACACGAGATAGAGAAAGAAAGAGACAGGGAAGGGAATAAAGGAGAGGGGAGAGAAGGAGCCAGGGAGAGGGGATGGGGTGTTTGTCCTGGAGTGGGACAAAGGACTGTCTGATAGAGCGGAGACAGACGTGGCACTCAGTACATCCTTTCTACAGACTGGGTTCTATAGCTATGATCTGACATCCAACGAGAATAAACATCTTATGAATCAAATGCAAATATTTGTCGCAAGAGGCATGAAATTATGTCCAAGAAAAACCCAGGGAACAAAATGCACTTGAGGTAAAAGGCCCTTTGCCTTTTTCCTGGAGCCTCTCTCACACTTCCCCAAGGCATTGTTCACCATGCAGTATTCTCCTGACCTTGTTCCGAGAAGGCTCCTCATCTGTAACCATCCCTCCCCCACACCTTGGGGTGACTCGGTTTCTGTACTCAGCCGGGAACCTCTCCTGTGAGCTCCCTTATTTCCATTATTATCTGTGTTCCTCGAATTTATGACCTTAGCCCAGAACTCAGCTGAACTTCAGATCTGTTTATCAACATTATACTTTGCATTAGCATGCTCAGCCTGCTGGGCATGGTGGCCTATGATTTGGGAGTAAGGCAGAATAATCTAGAAATTGATTCCATTCTGGGCTACTGGTAAGAAAATTTGTCTTCAAGTTTTTATTACCAGACGGGCATGGTGGCGCACGCCTTTAATCCCAGCACTTGGGAGGCAGAGGCAGGCGGATTTCTGAGTTCGAGGCCAGCCTGGTCTACAAAGTGAGTTCCAGGACAGCCAGGTCTATACAGAGAAACCCTGTCTCGAAAAATCAAAAAGAAAAAGAAAAAAAAAGTTTTTATTACCATGATAAAATATGGTGACCAAAAACAACATGGTGGCAGTGGGGGAGGTTTTATTTCAGCTTGCAACTTTCAGGTGACACTCTATTAATAAAAGAAATCAGGGCAGAAATTTAAGGCAGGAATCTGGAGGCAGGAACTGAGGCAGAAGGCACAGGGGAGTATTGCCTAAAGGATAGCTTTAAAAAAAGAGATCCTTTCCCCTTTCTTCAAGGAAGTATGCTGATTTAAATATCACTGAAACTTCCCAAAAAACTGAATAATAACATAATAACAAGTTTCATTCAACTTGGCTGTTCCTTACATAAACGAAGGGTAGGGGAGTTATATATGTAGGAGAGGGGGGTGGAGGGACTTTAAGATTAACCGTGGCTACACAGCAAACTGGAGCCACTTGAGACCTGACTCAAACTGCAACAATGAGATGAAAGTGGTCCCTTCACAAATGTTTCGAAGTACAACTACTTCAAAGAGTTACAAAATTTTAGTTACTTGCAAATGATGACTAAACTGTAATTTTAGACGATGAAAAACTATAAAGCCCGTTGCATCATTGATACAATGCAGAACACATAACAGAGGTAAAAATACAGAGAGCTTTCACTGCCAATTATCAGCTGGCACTCCCTCCCTCCTCTCTCTGGGTTTTCAGACAGGGATCTTGCATAGCCTGAGCTGGCTTTGAACTTACGATGTAGCCAACGACGTTCTGGAGCTTCTGACGCTTGTCTCTACGTCCCGAGTACTAGGACTAGGAGCGCATTGCCACATCAGGTTTCATGGGGTGTTAGGAGAGGGACTCAGGGCTTCTTGTATGACAGGCAAGCACTCTCCCCCCCCAGACTGAGATCCCAAAAAAATCCTGTCATGAAAATGTGGAGTGGAGTTGGGAGTTAAAAACTGGCAGATTTAACAAATAATTGCTTTCAAGAGCAGAATCACATGGAGTCAAAGAATTCAGGACAAATCCCAAGAAAAATGATTAAGATAGTTTTGGAGGATACTGGCCACTTTCAGATGTTGGTACTATAGACATTTGTATAGGTATCTAGAAAATTTTCTGTACTATGTACTGAAGGTTTTGTTCTCCCATTTTCTTTGACCTCTCTGTCTAAGAAAAGTTCCGTGGGTAAGGAAAACCCAGGATGAAGGGACTCTGGCCATGGTGAGCATGGCTCTGCCAGGCCTTGCTCTTCTTTCCAATTCCCTCTGCCTTGCTAAAAACCATTACATTATGTTTCTAAAGCTAGCTAGTTAGTCTATTCCCTTATTTGGCCACTTCCTCCTCCTGAGGCTGACCACCAAGGTCCAACTATTAAAGTATTGAAACTCAGTGGCTGGAGAGATGGCTCAGAGGTTAAGAGCACAGACTGCTCTTCCAGAGGTCCTGAGTTCAATTCCCAACAACCACATGGTGGCTCACAACCATCTGTAATGGGATCTGATGCCCTCTTCTGGTGAAAACAGCTACAGTGTACTCATATATATATATTAAAAAAAAAGTAAATTTAAAAAGATTTTTTAAAAAGTATTGAAACTCAGCAATCAAGAGTCCTTTTGGTTCACCTAATTAACATGCTCAATTAAAATTAAACACCTCATCCTAATTTTCCTATGTGCCACATCTTTCTCCTCTCTATCCAGAGGCAGTCCTTTGTCCCATAATGGGACAAATAGCCTTGACCCCCTTCCCTTGTTCTCTTCCATCATTCTCTATCTCCTCTCTTTGTCTCCTATCTCCTGTCCTCTGTCCCTTTGGGGCAAAGAACTCTCTGTGCTGAGAACCTGGTCTTGGGGGTCCTGCACAGTACTTTCCCTTACACAGACGGCCTTGGAATTTTGACTAAGGCTAAACTATAACATCTGCTCTACTTCTGTTAGACTCGATACCAGTCTTTCATCTGTAGACTGTTAAACACATGCTTACCTCTGACCTCCAGTATATGACAAGGGCAAGGATTATATCCTCTGGTGGAGATGTTTTGTGATAGTACCAAGAAGGGGTCTGCATACAGATTAATGATGATGCTCACCCATACCTTTCACTTAGATTTTTTTCTTTCTTAAAAAATTTAAAGTAGAATTGATTTCTGTTTTCTAGAGTGAAAAATGGCAGCACAGGATATTCTATGTGCAATGAGATGCCCCTTTTTTACAGTCACATAGTATCCATGTTAACCTTGGTGGGACATAGTCAAAAAACAAACCATGGTTTGTTTACTAGGTATCTAACACTCTGGCTATGAGGAAGGGAAGAGAGGGTAATAATGTCCAAACCTTGTAATGCCCATCTGGAACCCACAGAGGAAAACCAAACAGAGACACTGGAGTAAGGGTGAATTAGCAACAGCCTTGTAAATCAGCAGTGTTCTCCACACAAGGGGACCTATATGAGGCCTGGCCTGGAAACTGAAAAGCCTGGCTTTGGCTTTCATACTGTTTGTCCTTTTAACAACTGAAGTCTTTGAAGAAGTGGCTGCAATCTTGTCCCCTAGTGATGTCTCGAATGAGGTGCTGGAAAATTTATTCTAGTCACCTTTAGTGGTGGTGCTGAGATGAACTTTCAAAAACCTTTTTTAAAAGCCCACAGCCTTAGGGCATGCTGCGCTATTCTTAACCTGACTTGTGGATTCAGAACCCGCATCTTACAAATTTACTAACTTTGTCACAAAGTATGTGCCCCTTTCTTATTATACATATTTTATGCAGAATAATACTTGGCTAATAACAGTACAGAAATAAAGTGGTAGGAAATAAATGCATTCTTTAGAAGTGGTCCCTCACGTCAGCTGAAGTGAGTATAGTCAGAAATCACAATTGTAAAGCAAATACAGTTTCACAGACCGCTTTGGAACTCTTTGGCTTTATTCCCGTATAAGAGAGGAAGGGGAATGAGGCATAGATAGATGTATGATAAGATCAATAGCAAAGGAAGACTGTAGGCTACACATAACAAAACAGCATGTGCAAAAGAAGCCCCGTGCCCTCCTCCTGCTAGAGAATGTAGAGGCGTTGTAAAGCTACAAAAGCCTGAACCTCAAACTTTTTCTCAGTTTTTAGGGTCAGCAAGCACTTCTATACTGAGAAGTATCATTCTTTTTGTAAAAGGCCTCTATTTTTAATCACTAACCATGTATCCCAGGTGCAATTCCTTGTTCAAACAGAGAATCTGGAAATCCCAGCGGGGTCCCTCTAGACTCTGATCTATGCTCATAACACTGATAAGCACCGGCCAGGAATACAAATACACACTTACACACATGTATAACTCAGGGGCTGTAGACATGGCATAGCATTTAAGAGTGCTTACTGTTCTTCCAGAAGACCTAGCAGTTCTCAGCACCAACTTAGGGCTACTCCCAACAGCCTTTAACTACAGCAATGCACTCTTCTGCCTCTTGAGCTGCCCCCACCCGACCCCTACCCATGGAATATGTTAAACCTGAGATTCACTAGAGAAAAAAAAAAAAAAAACAGTTCCACAATTTTGAGCCAAATGAATTAAAGGAAGCTTTAATTAAACACTGGCCAGGAAGATGGACTCAGGCCAGTTTCCAGGAAATGGGCACGTCTTGTTTTGCAGAAGCTTTAAAAGTCAAAGCCCACAGTGCATTTATTTCCCATCAACCTAATCAGGGGCAAGCATGGATCTTGACCTATATCCTGCTCCTGTACCTCCTTCTCACAAGTGAGCAAGCACATCTCGTAAAAACAAACTTGCTTAGGGGGGTGACAATATGAGCCTTGTTATTTTCCCAAAAAGCACAGCCCCTAACATTCCAGGAAGTTACCTATCCTTGGGCAAGTGGGGCTTACAGGTTAACTATGGCTCTTACACACACCCACACACAAAAACTGAACAGATAAAACTTTAAGTTAAAGACGCACAAAATGCCTTCAAACTTTTTCCTTACTAAGACTTATCATGGAATATTCCTGTCTTCCATCCCCTTCTACTTTCACTTTCCCTGGAGCACTTGGGGATGATGGGCAAGCTCCCAACCAGAAAGCACCAGTATCAAGCTAGCCCTTCCTCCTTCTTCCCCGTTGGTGGTGGCTTATAGTGATTCTGGTGGTTTGAATACGAATGGCTCCCATTGGCTTACACAGTGAATGTTTAGTCATCAAGGAATAGCACTATTTAAAAAGATTAGGAGGTGTGGCCTTGGAGGAGGTGTGTCACTGGGGGTGGGCTTTGAGGTTTCAAAAGCCCAAGCTAGACCCAATGACTTTCTCTCTCTGCTGCCTTTGAATGCAGATGGAGAACTCTCAGCTTCCATGTCTGCCTGCTTGCTGTCATGCTTCACTCAATGAGGATAATGGATTAAATCTCCGAAATTGTAAGCAAGCCCCAATTAAACACTTTCTTTTTATAATAGTTGCCATGGTCATGTTGTCTCTTCACAGCAATAGAACACTGACTAGGACAATGTCCTATGGCCACAGACCAAGGATCGAGAGGCTGTCTAAGAAATCCTGTACTTTAAGACTGGGAAGATAAGGAGCTGCCTGTTGTGCACATGTAGAGGGTAGCTGTGGGGAGCAGGTTATTACGGGGCTGGTGATGTGGACTAACCACTGTAGCATTGGCCATATACAACCATTACAAAAAAAAGGTAAGGTTCACTCAGTGCGGCCCAAAAGATTTGACTGAGTAGCATGCATGCTCCTGGAGCTGACAGTTTGATGGGTTTCAAGTGAACAGGGCCTGAGGCAGATGGAAGGCATCCCTCAGCAGCTCTTAGCTGTTTCATGTGCATTTCCAGGACAACTGAAGAGGCCCATGGTGAAAGGAGCTGGGGTGGGGCACTCTGCCTTGGGCCCTGACAGTGCAGGACACCTACCTACTACCCAACATTAACTACCACCATGCCCCTCATTCACACAGCTGAATTTGCCTGCCAAATCCTGGGCCAGGACAGAGACCTGCTCCTGTGCTTTTAGCAACCTGCACTTCCCTCTTGGGGACCACCTTTCTATAGTTCCACAGTGACATTCCCTGGGAGTAGGACAAGTCATCTAGCCTATGCCAGAGCCATTCTCAAACGCCCACACCTTATTCAGTGCTCATGGGATGAATTGGAGGCAGAATGAATTGTTGCCACTGTGCCTGGGCATACAGAGCATCTGGGCCCAAGTCATGGAAATGGGGGTGGGAAAAGGAAGCAGTTAATTTAAAATCTACTGTGGTGTGTTTGATCCGGGTGGGATTTATGTGAGATCTAAGTGTTCAAGTTTAAACTCAAACACCTTTCCCAATGTGCCAGTTAAAGACAGTAATATCAAGAGACAGTATTTTTGTTTTTTAAATTAAGTTTAGTGTGTATGTGTATGCCATGGCACATGAGTGGAGGTCAGAGAACAACTTTCAGGAGTTAGTTCTCTTTCCACCACATGGATCCCAAGGATCGAACTCAGGTCCTCAGGCTTAGTATATGAGCCTTAACATGTCATCTCACAAGTCCAGAAGAGATGTAAACATGGTCATGCTGGGAGGAATGAATAGCGGAATGTGGTGGTCAACTTTGCATCTCTTGTATACTGGCATGAACGTCAAACAAATACAAATTTAAAAAGGTAACATATTCTCTGGCTGCTTGTTTTCCCAATTCTAGTTCTACAAGATGGTCCAAGAAGTTCCTATTGCTTGAAGAGATGAATCTATGTCTGTAACACATTTTGCAAACCTTCAGCCAGGAGTTAAGAAGATCCTTTGGAACTGGAGTTACAGACAGTTGGAGCTGCCTGATGTGGGTGCTGGGAAGTAAGCCTGGGTCTTCTATAAGAACAAAAGATGCTCTTAACTCTCAAGGCATCTCTCTAGCCCCATGTTCTGTTAACTATAAAAACCTCATGAAGCTGTTACCATGTGGAAATATAATATTTGGTCAAACTGAATCTGTTCCGAGGTGTACTGGCTAGTTTTGTGTCAACTTGACACAGCTGGAGTTATCACAGAGAAAGGAGCTTCAGTTAAGGAAATGCCTCCATGAGATCCAACTGTAAGACATTTTCTCAATTAGTGATCAAGGGGAAAGGCCCCTTGTGGGTAAGACTATCTCTGGGCTGGTAGTCTTGGGTTCTATAAGAGAGCAGGCTAAGCAAGCCAGGGGAGGCAAGCCAGTAAAGAACATCCCTCCATGGCCTCTGTATCAGCTCCTGCTTTCTGACCTGCTTGAGTTCCAGTCCTGACTTCCTTTGGTGATGAACAGCAGTATGGAAGTGTAAGTTGAATAAACCCTTTCCTCCCCAACTTGCTTCCTGGTCATGATGTTTGTGCAGGAATAGAAATCCTGACTAAGACAAATTGGTACCAGAAGTGGGGTATTCCTGTGACAACTTGACCATGTTTTGGGGAGGACTGTGGAAAGACTTTGGAACTTTGGGCTTGAAGATCCATTCATTGTTAAGAGCTCTGCCAGATGTTTTATAGGAGCTTGGAAGATAATATTGAGAACAATGCAGAAGATGGAGGCCTGGCTTGTGAAATTTCAGAGGGAAAATTAAAGACTCTTTTCAGGGCCATTGCTGTTTTGATTGTGAAGATTCTGTAGTTCTGGTTAGCTGGGGCTGAAGAATCAGCTGTGATTAACAAGATACCAGAACTACTAAAGCAAAAACTTTGCATTACTGGGACTATTGATGCTGGTTAGCTGGAGCTAAGAAATTAGCGGTGATTAAAAAGAGACCAGCATCATTGAGGTGACATCTTCTGGAAAGTGTTTTCTGAAAGCACAAAGAGGCTGTGTTCCAGAGATAGCCAAGGTTGTACTCCTGCTGCAGCGGGTCTTGGTAATATGTAAGGGTCACCCAGGTGGTACTGGTTTTGAAGGCATGAAGGGGTCATGCAGAGCAGCTGAGGCTCGGCACTGTGAGAGGCCATGGAAGGCCATTGGTGAAGGTGCAGCCTCAGTTGCAATTGAAGGCCCAGGACGGAAGGGGTCACGCAGTGTTTTGGAGATGCCAGTACCATGAGATGACCACCAAAAGCAACAGCAGCAGTGGAGTACAGGCATCTGGAGCCTAGAGGACGACTCGTGTGCTACAAAGGGCATGGCTGGAGAAGAGACCCAAGCCCTTGGAGGAGCCCAGAAGATTGTGAGTTGGATCCCAGACATTGGAAGGTTGGAGATTGATTTTTGCTTTTGATTGTGACTGTGCCCTGATATTTTCCCTCTTGAAGGAAGAAACTGTTTTAGTGGAGCCCACAGATAAGAGACTTTTAATTGTAAAAAGACTTTGAATTCTAAAAGAGATGGATATTTTAACGAGATTGAAAATTTAAGAATATGTAAAGACGGTGGGACTTTTAAAGTTATTTGGATCTTGGGGATGAATAAGAATGTAAGGGTTGAGGCTTACTAGTGATGTGTTTGTGTGTCAAGTTGACAAGGGGTCAATTGTACTGGCTAGTTTTGTGTCAACTTGACACAGCTGGAGTTATCACAGAGAAAGGAGCTTCAGTTAAGGAAATGCCTCCATAAGATCCAGCTGTAAGGCATTTTCTCAATTAGTGATCAAGGGGGAAGGCTCCTTGTGGGTGGGACCATCTCTGGGCTGGTAGTCTTGGGTTCTATAAGAGAGCAGGCTAAGCAAGCCAGGGGAGGCAAGCCAGTAAAGAACATCCCTCCATGGCCTCTGTATCAGCTCCTGCTTTCTGACCTGCTTGAGTTCCAGTCCTGACTTCCTTTGGTGATGAACAGCAGTATGGAAGTGTAAGCTGAATAAACCCTTTCCTCCCTAACTTGCTTCCTGGTCATGATGTTTGTGCAGGAATAGAAACCCTGACTAAGACACTAGGTCATGATCACTCACTCATGTTTGGTTCCAGAATAAACTCTTAGTCCCTTTGATCTGTATTGAGTTGTGTTGTGTGTATGCTTCTGGGAATTGAACTTAGGGCTTCATACATGTGTGATGGGTGAGCACGCTATCCACTGATCTATCTTCCCAGACTATGTACATATGTTCTGGCACCTAACCATGGAGCTTTCACCAGAAGAGTAGCCTAGTTTGGTGTTAGATACTAGAAGGTACCAACTCTGCCCAACCACTTAGTGTTATCTCCTCAAGTAGATGTTGGTAAGCTTTTTCAGGGACTTGGACTTGCTTGGTTGGGCCACAGTCCTTTGGTTTATTTTGAGTTGGTGAGTAGATAGCAGTATGGTGTTCACCACGCTCATTTTAAGTGCCTATGGTTTCAGAAATTTTGGCTTAATTTTGTTTTCAGAGTGTTTGGTTATTAACTTGCTAGAATTCAGCCTTTTATCTCTTTGATACTCCTCTAGTGTCTAATTTACAGAATATTTAAAACATTGTAATTTGGCACCCCAGATGGTTTTGTTTGATACCTGTGTAAATTCAGCTTACAAATACTTAAAAATTAAATAAATATAACTATAGATGATTTGATTTTATGCTTCCCACAATAAGGAACACTTGATTCCTCCTTCCTTCCCTAGAAGACCTGGGCAACAAGAATTCAAGCTTACAAATGGAAAGCCAACTTTAATTGATATTTTAAAAATATTTTTTTAAAAAACTGAAGTTTTAATTTATAATTAATTGAGTTTTAAAACTATATCAAGGATAAAGAAATGTTAAAAACAAGTAAAATACTAATAAAAAGTTTTAAGATTTTGTAAAAACTAAAGATGAATTCTAAAAAAATAAAAACCTAAGCATTCTTAGGCTGTGCTTTCTGCCCTGACTGTTCTCTATCAAAGAACTACTGCAGTCTATTTTAAGGATAAAACCTAAAGAGAAAAGAGACCCCATTCTAAACTCCCCAGTTCACCTAACAGCCTTACCTTGAGTCCTTCTCCTCTCACTAGCCCTTTCTTCTGTCTCACTGAGGTAGCTTTAATTCTAGTGTGTAGTACCTTTTGCTGGGTATAGCCTATTCTGTGTCTTATCTGCTCATGGTAACTTTCATGGCAGCATCATTGTCATTTTGTATTCAGAAAGAACAAAATGACAAAAGTCTGTGGCCGTTTCATTCATACATTTAAAAAAAACCCACTTCATTGTGTATTTTTCTTAGCATGCTTAATTTTTTAAATGTTTACTCTATGTGTACCAGTGTTTTGTCTGCATGTACATGTGTGTACTATATGTATGCCTGGTACCTTCAGAAGTCAGAAGAAGGCATTGGATCCCCTGGAACCAGAATTACAATGGTCATGAGCTGTAGCAGAATTTTTCCTGTTCAATCACTTTAAATATTAATACAAGAAGTCTGTGATTGGACCAAGAAAAGGGAGGCAGAGCAAAGAGTTTCAGGGAGAAGGATAGGGAGAAGGAAGAAAGATGGAGAACAGGACGATCCAGATTCTGAGTGGCTTTAAATAGCCACAGATAGCTATGAGTATCTTATAAGGATGGATAATTACAGGACAATCTGTCTTATCTAGGTGGGAAATTTATATCATTATCAATTGGCTCTGAAATTATTGTTTGGGCATCTTGTGAATTGATAATTTATTGATATATAAATCTGACTGATTAATTATAAGCTTCTAGAGTTTTGATTTACTAGGTTAAGGGGATTTGTGACTGCCGACCACAGGGGGTGAATGGCTGAGAAGGTATGAGTGGCTCTGAGGCAGGTGAGCAGAGCTGGGAAGACTGCCATCAGGAGCTAGTCTAGAGACAGAGGCGGTGAGCCCACCTGGGCAGACAATACCTGGATGTAGCACGAGAAGTTGGTGCTTATTTTTTTGTTGTTGTTTTTGGTTTTTTGAGACAGGGTTTCTCTGTGTAGCCCTGGCTGTCCTGGAGCTCTCTCTGTAGACCAGGCTGGCCTCGAACTCAGAAATCCGCCTGCCTCTGCCTCCCGAGTACTGGATCAAAGGCGTGTGTCATCACGCCCGGCACAGTGCCGATTTTTTAATATTTCCCACAACAGTGAGCCACCTTTAGGTGCTGGGAATTGAACCCAGGTTCTCTGCAAGTCCAACAAATGCCCCTGATTGCTGAGCTATCACTGCACTCTATTGCCACGCCGACTTTAAAACATGTAAGTGAACATGCGTGTCTGAGAGACAAGCACACACTGCCTTATAATAAATGTAGGCACTCTTAACTTACTGAAATTTATTAAAATTTTTTTTTTTTTTTGCTTCTTGTATGTTTTATGAGACCCTAGAATGCTACTTATGTTTATCAGACAAGCAACATTCTTTGGTGTCACATCATAAAAGCTTCATTAAGCTACTAAATCTTAGAAGGAATATATAGCTTTTGGTAAAGATTTTCTTCCAAAACCAGTTCTGTGAAATATTAAAATTTTATTTCATTTTTTAAAAGTCAGGGGTAACAAAAATAAAATAGCATCAAAATGCTCTATGTTGATCCAATGCTCTGAATGCTGTGCTAAGAATTCTTCTGTTGGACTGATTCCTTTTATAGGAGTGTTCTTAGTGTACAAGTGATGGAGGTAAGATTTCTGTTAAGGCTGAGATACATCTAGAATGGTGGTTATATTTGCCAAAGGTCTTGAAGTTGAACTTTCTTTCCCTAATGTAAATTATAGGAGTTATAATACCATCAAGCAACAATATCAGACCAGATATATTTACTCTGTATGTAATAAAAAGGACCTACAGTATAAGCCACTAAAAAGCTGAAGGAATTAAAGGATCTCTTCAGACTACAAACAGAATGCTTTCACTTCTTACTTAAAAGCAAAGTAACGATCAGTCCTTATAGCCTTATGCTTTTCATGTTCTCTTTTGGCACTGTTGGTACTCAATGGTTACAATCCCATACTTCCTTCTCTTTAATCTAGTCCACTACTGAATTTTTTTTCCTACAAATTGTTCTTTCCATATTTTGACACAACTTTAATGCATAACTATCAGTTTATTTGTTTGTGGATTTTGTTTTGGTTGTTGTTGTTTTAACAACCTAAAGGACCATATCCAGAATAATTTACATAAGCATAGCTATGCTTTTCCTGATTCTGGTCCTTTCTGGAGCTAATGGCTGACATAATCATATTATTTTTACATTGACATTTTTAAAAATTATTTATTTTAGGTATATGGATATTTTTCTTATATATGTATGTGTACAATGTGCATGTCTGGTGCCAGCAGATGTTATAAGAAGTTGTTAGAACCTTAGAAACTATAGTTATGGATGGTTGTGAGCTACAATGTGGGTGCTGAGAATCAGACTCAAGGCTTCTGTAAGAGCAATTAGTGCTCTTAAATGCTAAACCACTCCTCCAGCCCAAATTCTTACATTTTTTTAAAAAATCATGTACAATTTATCATTATGATACAAGGATTCAAGGCAACTCCTAAAACAAAAACTCTACAGCCTCCTCTCCAACCAGTAGATAAAATAGGAAAAGACTCTCTTTGGCAAAGACTCCATCCCTCATTAACATGGGAATTATACAAAATAGATAGTCATCCTTTAGCTCCTCACAAAGATTTTTGGAACTACAGCTCTTAGGATGGGGTAAAGTGAGGTAGGAGAATAGGAAATCCTAGTGCAAACAAACAAAAGCCAATCCCAAAGGAAGACTGGAAACCTTTCCAACAGATTTATGCATAACAAAACAGCATGCTTTAAAAAACAAACAAACAAACAAACAAACAAACAAACAAACAAACAAAAAACCCTACCTTCCTAATTGCCAGAAAAGATGGAGGCTATGCAAAGATCCTATAAAGAGCAGAGACTCTTCTGGTCCAAGGCTTTTCAGCCTTAGACCTTTCTTAGTCCTTAGACATACTCTCATTTTGGGGAATATTTTTCTTTCTTCCTAACAGAAGGTCTCTACTTCCATCACCATTCATGTGTCTCTGGTCCAGTTCTTGTTCCAGAACACAAGAAACTGGAAAATTCAGTAAATGTGTTCTAGACTCTGATCTATGCCTATGATCAAAGTACAACTAAGGTCTTCTTATGTTTTGGCATGTCTTGCTTTTATAAAAGGTGTGTTTGTCTAATGGCCACCTGAGATGTAAAGGAAGGAAACTGGCACTTGGCATTAAAAAACTAAAGCCAGAGGGTGAAGGAAATATTTTTGGTTTTATAAATATTCCAAGGCTAACTAATGAACCAACACTGTTTTTCTTTTTTGAGACAGAGTTTCACTATGTATTCCTGACTATCCTGGAACTATATAGGCCAGGCTGGCCTTAAAATCACAGAGATCTGCCTATCTCTGCCTTTCAAGTGCTGTGATTAAAGACATGCATCACCCTGCCAGGCTAAAGCTTGTTAATGAATATTGAAAATATGAGAATTTTTTAAAAACCAATTTCACATGGGGAAAAAAACCCCACTTTTCTTTTGGGGCCATAGCTTAGATATAACATATGATCTTTCATTTACTGTTTGTGATTATTAATTCAATTTCGTATACATTCAAATCCGAATTAGAACTATTTGCTTCACTATGCATACTGCATAATGGAAAAATTAAAAAACTGACAACTTTCCCTGATAAAGTCAATTAAACTGTGTTGTCTTACAGATTACCAGTTAAATTTGCTAGACACAATAGTAATAATAATTTGAAGATCAAAGAAAGCAAAACAACAGCCTCTAACTGGTGAGAGGACTACATTCCACGGGTGTTCTGGAAAAGCTTCTGAAGGGGTGTTGGATGGCCCACCCCTTTGATTGGCTGTGGGCCACAGAGTCCAAGACAAAATCTTGAATGTGATGAGAACAGAGCCCACTCACTGGCAGGTCAGAGTTTACTTCTAAGACTCCAGCTAGCACCAAGGCAGATAGCAAGGAGCTGCCTAGAATCCCACACCTTTTCTTTTTTATTACTGGAAAGCCATCTGTGAAATTAATATAAGAATGTAAATCAAAGATGACACGGCTAAGTGCTGGCTCACAGTCAACCATCTGGATATGGTATTTTGCCAGTACTTAATGACTTTGTTCAATATTTAATTAAAAATTAATAAAGATACAATTAACATGCAACTCTTGTAAAAAAAGAAAAAAATATTAATTTTCCATGAATGACCAGCACAAACTGTTAACCTGTTAAGAAAAGCCCAAATTCTCCACCATTCTAGAATATAAATATACACTTTCTGTTTTTCTCTAAGCATCTTAGGTCCAGGGCAAACGAGATAAAGCCAGGAGCTAAATACCCAACAGGCCAATTGCCCATTCTCTATGGCTGGGTCATTCAGGCTGAGTCATTCATCTCTTGTGATGGGCATGGTGTCTTCAAATGTACAAGTCTTTGGGGGGTTCTTGACCATCTTGGCAGAACTACATACAGTAGGTGTTTTTTATTTTCTTGGTAGAATAATTCATCAGTGCTTCCTCTGAGGTTCAAACATGACTGCTGGCCAGATTCCAAAGAGAAACTGTGGGAACAAGTGAGGGCAAAACAAGAGAGAACAAGATTATTCTATGCCTGAAAAAAATGAGGGAGAGCAATCCCTAGAGGTCTGGGCTGTAACACATGTTAGGCTTGTTTGTATTAGTAGCCTGAACATAGCAACTGCCTTCCCAACTCATATCAGATCTCAAAAGCTACTTCCACTTAATTTATTTAAATACATTAAGCATCTACTTTGTCAAGCATGGAAGTAGGCATTTCATTTGTAATCTTTTTTTTTTTAAGATTTATTTATTTATTATATGTAAGTACATTGTAGCTGTCTTCAGACACACCAGAAGAGGGCGTCAGATTTCGTTACAGATGGTTGTGAGCCACCATGTGGTTGCTGGGATTTGAACTCCGGACCTTTGGAAGAGCAGTCGTGTGCTCTTACCCACTGAGCCATCTCACCAGCCCTCATTTGTAATCTTAAAGAAATTTTTTGCTGTGTGAGTGTATATGCACATGTGTGTGTATGTAAATGGAGTGCTTGTGGAGGCCAGAAGAGGTAGTGTGTATGTGTGTGAATGTGTATGTGTGTGTGTGAATGAAGTGCTTGTAGAGGCCAGAAGAGTGTGTGTGTGTGTGTGTGTGTGTGTGTGTGTGTGTGTGTGTGTATGTAAATGAAGTGCCTGTGGAGGCCAGAAGAGGGTGTGTGTGTGTTTGTGTGTATATATATGTAAATGAAGTGCCTGTGTAGGCCAAAAGAGGGTGTGTGTGTGTGTGTGTGTGTGTGTGTGTGTGTGTGTGTGTGTGAAGTGCCTGTGGAGGCTAGAAGAGGGCATGGGGTCCCCTAGAGTTGGAGTTAAGAGTTAAGGTGGTTGTGAGGCACTGGGCATGCTGCTGGAAACAGATCTTGGTCCTCTGAAGGAGCAGGGTATGCTTTATACTGCTGAGCCATCTCTCCACCCCCTTAATCTTCAATTCTAAAATTAATGCTGTAATGCTGTGCTTAACAGCTTCATTCTGTTGAGGTAATTTAGGCTTAAAGAAGAGACTTGTCTAAGATCACAGGGTAGCAAATGGGTAACAAACACTTCAGATTTGAGTCTGTGCTGCCCCTCTACTGATCCACCTCTCCTGCTGTCTCTTACATCCATTTGATCTTCTCAAGACTAGCACTACCCTTCCCTTTACAACATACTTACCTTCACTTTTGGCCTGTACCTCAGGTAAAGTGTTCTTGTATATAAACTGAAAGAAAAGTGGGAAAACCTCTCAGACAAATCAACTCATAAACTATAATTTCAGGATGTTTGTAGTTTAGAACCAAGCATGGCATTATAATGCCCCATGTGTTTGGTATCATAATCCCATCTTTGAAAACTGCAGCTATACGCATTCATTAAATAAAGGTGTGATAAACCCAGAGAGGTAACCGTTTCTTTGGTATCTGTCATTAAAGTGAGCCGCTCACTGCTGGAGGTGAGATTAGTTAGATCTGGAAAGTAGTGCAAACGGCAAACACTGCTCAATCTGTCCCTGAAAGTCACTAGGCTGTCTATAGCATACAACATATGTAATTTTATGTATACTACACTACTTAAATATATTTGAATAGTAACAAAATATCGTGACAACACATACAAAATGTACTTTTCTAGTATTTCAAATAAGAATGCAAAGGTCAAAAGAAACTACTAGCTAAATTTATAAAATTTAATGTGGCTATGCTACACTTTTCCTGTACCAAATCTGGAACTGCAGCAAATGGCAGTTTAGATGTTACCTGGACATTTGCTAGCGGTAAGACTTTAAACTTGTTGATTTTCTGTTATATTTATTCAACAAAAAAAATCAAAACAATTGCTTTTATCAGAAAGTTTGTTAGCACAATCTAGACTGACATTAATGCAAAAGAAAAGCCTTCACTGAGCATGGTGGCATTTATTTATTCTAGTACTTAGTAGAGGAAAGCAGGGGGGCCTTGAGTTTGAGACCAACCTGGGATACTTAGTGAATTTTAGGCCATCATAATCTACAAAGTGGGAACATTATCCACCTCATGGGTATAACACTGGGATTCTCCAGAGAACCTGCTCAGTCCATGGACTGACAACAAAGCTAAGTGTGGCTAGCTGAGACTCTTGGTACACAAAGAAGCCACAAAAGTGAAGACAGTTCTAGTGAACCTTGGACACTTGTCCAATGTAGGCTCCTCAACAGCATAAACCATAGCACAGATGAGTGTCTACAAGTAGGCACCCTGACCTTGGGTCTATTAGAGACTCTTTCCAAATTTTGAGAACACAGAAAGAAGCAGTTCCAAGGCTTACTCTGTTTCTCCTTCCTGTTTTTTCTGCCTCTGCACCCCCTTTTTCTCTTTACTTCATTTTTAGTAGTATTTCTACTTTATTACATATTTTTTTTAAAAAAGCAGACTCCCTATCCCCCTTTTCTTGTTGCTTTAAGGAAGGGCACATGTAGTCCAGGCTGGCCTGCAATTCACTCTGTAGATGAGGATGACTTTGAGCTTCTGATCGTCTGCTTCTATCTTTTGAGTCTACCATGCCCATTTGGGGGGAGGTGGGGCCGTTGGTTCGAGACAGGGTTTCTCTGTAGCCCTGGCTGTTCTGGAACTCACTCTGTAGACCAGGCTGGCCTGGAACTCAGAAATCTGCCTGCCTCTGCCTCCCAAGTGCTAGGATTAAAGGCGTGCGCCACCACTGCCCGGCCTACCATGCCCATTTTATGTGGATTGGGGATGTGCGTGCTAAGCCAGTATCCACCAGCTGAACTACATTCCTAGAGCCTTTTCTTTTTTGCCTCTGTATTTCCCCTTTCTCTCTTTCTACTATAATATATACTTTTGCTTTACCTTATTTTTTAAAAACCTTTATATTTTTATTTTAAAATCTCCCTTCTTACATGTATCTAATTTTGTTTTCAGACTTTGAATAATAGGAACTCTCTTGCTGCTGTTGTTTTGAGACAGGTTATCATATGAATGATGCTGCTCTCAAACTCACTATGTACAGCTAAGAATGCCTTCTGAACTCTCAAACTCCTGATCACCTGCCCTCAGTTCCCAAGGACTGGGACTACAGACATGCCAGTGTGCTCAGCTTGTTGTTGTTGTTGTTTTTTTCTGATCTCTTAACCTTTTCCATTTTTTTTTTAAATTAAAACAAATGTACTGGGGGTATTATGTGTGTTTATCTGTGTGTGTCATATGTGTGCATAAGTCAGAAGAGGGTTTCAGGTCTTTTAGAGCTAGGATTACAGGCAGTTGTGAGCTGTCCAATGTGGGTAGGTTTTGAGAACCAAATTCCAGTCATTCGGCAGAGCAGCAAGTGCTCTTCACTGCTGGGCCATCTTTCTAGGCTGACTTGACCTTTTTTTCTTTCCCCTCATAACAGTCTTCTTTACTCTTCTTTTCTCTGTTCTTTTATTTAACCTTGACTCTCTTTGATTTCTTCTCCCTTTTTGTTTCCTTCCTTTATTTCACTCAGCATTATTTTTGTATTAATCTTAAGCAATTTTTCATTTTTATTAATTCTCTGAGAATTTTATACAATGTAATTTGAAAATCCCCACTCTATTCTTTGCAATTTTTTAACTTTGCAGCACACTATATTAGTTTTGCCATTTTCCATTTTATGGTCAGTGATATAGAATTGGGTTTTAATCAATATTAACTATATTTATAGACATTTTGGCTTAATATTGTTGTTATTATAGCAGTCTATTTTCTCTGCTGACAGTGTTACTAGTGGACTGAGCCCTCAAGAGCAAGCTGACCAATCAGATCCCAGAATAAAACTAGAAGAAAGCTTGTTGTGGTGTCACACATCTTTAATTCCAGCATAAGGATCACTGAATTTGAGGTTAGCCAGCCTACATGGTGAGTTCCAGGCCAGCGAGTGCTCCATAATAAGAAGCTGTCTCAACAACAACCCCCCCACAAAAAAATGCCAAATGAAACAAAAATCAATGACAGAGCAAACTGGAAAGATATCCAAAATAACAGTTTGTCAAATCACAACACAGAAACACAAGAAACATGAAAAAGCAAGACAATGTGATTCTTCCAAAAGATAATTTCCTATCCATTCAACTTAATGACAATGAATAAAATTCTGGATAATTTGTCTTAAAATTGTTACACAATCTTAAGAGTGATGAAGCTGCATTAGGGACTTTAAAACTGAAAGCACTGACTCTTCATTCCGCTAGTACGGATCCAATGATACTCTAAAGCTGAATAAAACCTGACACTCTGCCCTCATTTTGTAAAACCTGTGTCCTTTGTTACTTTAAATTTTTGAATCAGATTTTTGCTCAGATATTCATGCAGACATGCTGAGTAATTAAGGAATATTCATTTAAGGCTGGTAATGCCATGCCACACATAGCTGAAGGAATTAAGAAAAAATAAGTTATTGTCAAGATTTTATATGACCAATGGCCATAGTTTTCACAATATCCAGTTCTAGATAATCAGATAGGTACTTAGAAGTCTTCAGTCACGTGCCTTAAATCCAAACGCTTAACTAAGTACATCTGTCCTGAAGTGGAAACTTCTGGTTTGTTTGGAAAGTCAGTTATATCAAATGATGTTTTGCTAGGGCACATAGGTAAAAGGATGTCTTGCTAAAGCGGACATGTGAAAGAATGTTTTTCTGAAGCAGGCACAGGTGAAAGGATGTTTTGCTACAGAGGACACATGAAAGGATGCATGATGAAGGAGTGTAAATATGACCCACAGACAGTGGGAGAGGAGCTTTGAGCACCTCACTATTCTTCACTAACAACAAGCATGTATTGGTTCATCTTACATAGCATTGTTGAGCTCAGCTTGTGGTAATAACATCATTGAGAGAAACTAGCCCAAGAACTGCTTGTGAGGTTCTGACAGCTTCTGTGGCCTTGCCTCAGGCAAGTTAGTGATCCTTGCAGTTTCTCCAGGACTAGACAGCAGCTGCTGGTTCGTGTGTGGTGTCTGCCTGCCTAGAGGGATGGACTGAAGCTGCTGAGTTGTATTTGGTGTTTGCTAGGGGGCTTAACTCTGAGAAAGAAGATGAAGCTTGCCTCCAAAGAACTATTGCTAAAGAGGTCCACTTCCCCCATATCCTAATAACTTTTCTCTTCCACTATCTCTGCTGGGTGGTGGGCAAGAGAAGAAGTTGAATGCTTATTAAAGTAGGTTGCAAAAAATTTATGCCAGTACTGTCCTTTCTGAGTTTCTTTTCCCTCCATCATTCTCTCTTGTATCCTAGGAACAACAGTTCTGATCAATAGGCCTTATCTATAAACAACTTGTAATGATTTGCAACTAGACCCCCCACTGTCAGCTCTACATGGCCATTGAAAATTAATGATCAATAAGATAAAGACTGCTTACCTCTGCATGTTTCTTGATTCTGTTCCCACTTTTGTTCCTCCCAATTAATACCAGAAACTCTTTAGTACCTCAAAGATAGAACTGAAGCCACTGGGTCCTGTGGCACTTCCTGCTATAGCTCTACAGAATATAGCCTATAGCGTCTTTACAAAGATGCTCTATCATACCAGAGATTTCCAGTGTACATCCAGAGCACTCCACAAAACTAAGGCACCCTCCTAAATCATCATAATATAAGCCTTCTAAACAGGTGATTAACACACATCCAAGCATCCCTGATTTCCATTTTAATTATCCCAAGGATTTCCTTTTCTCTGCACTAGGTTCTTACCCAGGCATAAGACATAGCAACAGGCTATACCTTAATAAGTTTGTTTGCCCTAGCTACAAGAATTCCTCAATTTTGTTTCTCATGCACTTGCTGGTCTTCTGGTTTTCATTTTGTAGAATGACCTTCAACCTGCATCAAATGTCCCTCAAGATAGAGCAGACCCAAGCCATGCTCTCTCTCTCTCTCTCTCCTCTCTCTCTCTCTCTCTTTCTAGACAGGGATTTTCAGCGTAGCCCTGCTCTGGCTGTCCTGGAATTCACTCTGTATACCACACTGGCCTCAAACTCAGAAATCTACCTGCCTTTGCCTCTCAAGTGCTGGAATTAAAGGCATACATTACTACTTCCTGACTTCTTTTTTTCTATAAATATTTTAGTTTGTTTCCAAAAAGAATCTAAAGCTAAATGTGCCATTGGTGTGTACATGGTGATCTCTTGATGTACATACTCATTCACTAAACAACATATATACTGGGTGCCGGCTATGTGCCGGGTGGCATTCTGCACATCTGAAAAGTGGTAATAAATAGGTACGTCCCTGCTCTGGATGAACTTACCCCAGAGCTAGGGAGGAAAACAAGTAGCTGCAAACATTAACTAGTCACAAACACTTCGAAGGAGCTGGAGAGACAGCTCAGCAGCTACGAACACTGGTGGATCACAATCATCAGTAGTTCCAGTTCCAAGGGATCTGATGCCCAGGCACACACATGGCACACAGAAATACATGCAGGTAAAACATATAAAATAAAAATAATTTTGTAAAAAAAAAAAAATCAAACAAACAAACCAATGAATAAATGACTTTTAAAAAGATAAGGCCTGATAAAGGATGCTATGGACGTATGACTGAATGGGTGACCAGTGAGAATTTATATCCATTTTTTGCTGTACATGTCTAATCCTAAATAGTCTCCTTAAAGAGAACAAAAGGGGCAAAGTGATAACCAACTTATTTCTGGAGAAGGGTACTCCTACTCCAAGAAGGTCCAGATTGAAAACTCTAAGATCATACACCATCATACCCTCCTGCCACTCATCAAGAGTATAACTTGGATGTAACTGGGTCTTTTGGATACTAGTTAGTTGTGAGCCATCCACTTTCAGAATATGCATGATAAAATCCCCAATTATCAGCTGCTCCATGACTCCATACACACAACAAAATGTGAGAAAGGGTTTCTTATGGTCACCTAGTGGCAAAGGCAACAATGGACTATAAATCTGATTCTGTCTCCAACATTTTATATTTACACCTTCCTACTTGAAGTGTAAAGTCAAAAAAAGCCAAATTCTTCCAATATTAGGTTAAAAAGCCTTTATTTCCTACCTGAAAAGGATGTGAAGATAAGAACCCAGGCCAGTTAGAATATGCCACCATGCATGAAACTGTGTTGTAACACCTAGGACGGGGGGCACTCTCTTTCGAAAGTTCCTGTGTGGAGAAGAGAAAACCACAATGCTACAATGAAGACATGCTCGTGCTGACATTACATTTTGAAATATTTTATAATACGGCATTTATTTAATTTCCTTATATTTACTGTATTGTCTTCTAAAAGTATATTGTGGAACAAACAATATTTCCAGGAATTTTATGAAGAAATGACTCAAATTAATATAAATAACAATTTATTGACATCTTGTTAATTTTAATGCATATTAATTAATTAAAGCTTTTTGTTCTAGGTAACCACTAATCCATAGAAATTGTTTTTTAGGTAATACTTATTCATACTCTGGAACAACTATTTTCTGGATCACACTTTGAGAAACACTAGTCCAGTTAGCTATCTGCTCAGGAAAGAATACATATGTATTTCCTTTCATCTCAGTACACTACTATACAGTCTATGAATTTTTATAATATATACAGTTTCATATCTAAGTGCTTCTTTGAGGAAGCAGTCATTTGCAAAGCTAAATATGGCAGGAACTTGATAAAAATTCTTGATTAATTTAGTTACCCAAGTTACACCTAGTAGTTCAGATATATCTCAAATTCTTTTGATTAAATAAGTATATATCATACTAATATTTATTAGAGAAGAATACTGATGTGGTATGCCAACCCGAGGCCCATCTGTAGGTTAGTGGATCAGACCCGGGGATGACTATCCACTCAGTATAAAGGCTTCACTCTCCTACACATTATGTTGGATATATCTAATTCAGAAGCATGTGTCTTGATCTTAGTCTTGTACTTTCTTCTTTCTACCCCACACCTAGGGTTTCATAAAGTCAGGCTTCGTTCAAGTCCTGAGCCTCCTGCCTACAGTACAGGGATTATGGTCATGCACTGCCATACCCAGCTACATCTTAGTGTTTAAGCATGGAATGGATTTACTTATCTACATTTACTTACACAACTGATTTTTACTACATAGTTTAATTACCTACATTTAAAGTTTCACAATTTATATGAAACTTTTTAATACAGGATATTATAGAGAATTTCAAACATATGCAAAGGCATGCAAAGTAAGAGCCATATGTGGTGGTATATATTTGTAATCTCAGCACTTGGGAGATGGAGGCAGAAAGATAAGGAATTCAAGATAATTCTTAGTTATTTAGTGATCTCAAGGCCAACCTGGTCTATGTGGACCCTGTCTCAAAAACAAAAAGCAACCCCCCCCAAAAACAGAAACAAAAACACCCTCCTCAAAAGTAAACCAAAAAATAATACATGTTTTACCAAATATCAATAATTAATAAATTAAGCAAAATTCATGTCATCTGAACCTTCGTCTATATCTCTCTCCCACATTATATTGAGGAAAATTCTAGGTATCATATTTTATCATTAGATATTTTAGTATATGTCACTAGAAAAAATTCTTTTAACAATAGCTAGAATATTACTTTCACATCTAAAATATTAGTAATAGCCTTTTAGTATAAAATAGTTAATTATTAATTGAGTTCAATATTTCTGTTTATGTTTTCACAGTGAATCAAGATCAAAAAAGAATAATAACACTGTAACCAGTGGCTTTCCTACACTCATTGGTTAACACTGTAGCCAGTGGCTTCCCTACACCCCCTGGTTAACACGGTAAACCAATGGCTTCTCTACACTCTTTGGTCTTGTTTTTTGGTGGTGGTAGCGATCGAACCCAGGCTCTCATAAATACTAGACAAGCACTCAACCATCTGAGCTCTATCCTTAGCTCCCATAATACATCTCTTAAGTCTCTTAATCTTAGGTTATACCACTCTCTTTCTCCCCTCTTGTAATTTATTTGCAGTAGAGGCCAGGTCATTCAACTTCTAAGTTTCCAAATAGTCCAAACGTTACTGATTGACACATTTCTTCAAAAGTTTTACATGCATTTTAAATGCCAATTACAAATCATTCTTGTTTACTTGAAGCAAACTAAGTTTTTGTTTGTTTGTTTTTAGGACAGGGTTTCTCTGTGTTATCTCCTTGGTTGTCTAGGAACTCACTTTGTAGACCAAGTTGTCCTTGAACTCACAGAGATCTGCCTGCCTATATCTCCCAAGTGCTGGGATTAAAGGTATATGCCACTATGCCAGCTTTGTTAGGTAGTTTTCAAAGATATAGTAAATCTGTGATTAACTGTATAGTCTTGTAATGCACACATACAAAATAATCCAAGATTATAAAATATTCTGAGGTCAAACTTTCAGGCAATTTAAATAGGTATTCCCAGAGTTTAATGTTACTGTGTTATACAGTGTCAACATTCATAAAATTTCATTTTAGGAAATTGTTGTTTCTATATGCCTACTAAAGTTTCTGCTTAATATAATGGTTCCAAATTTATTCTCAAGGAATGAAAATATATCTTACCTCAGTGAATCACAAAAGATGTTATCTATATTCCACAATAAAAACCCCAATAAAAAGACAGTTAAGGATGTATAACCTAGTCCTCTAAGCCATGGATAAACCCTGTGGAGAAAAGAAAAGCAACATGACAAATCTTCAAGTCGTATCATGGTAAGAGGTGAGCGCTGGAAGTCATTTTTTTTATGAGCAAGAAGAGTCCTTAGGAGACTGAGAGCAAACCCATTTATTAATGTAACACCTTTGACAATCATGTGTTACATAATTTAAAAAGATTTTTTGAAGTGTGTCTTGCTAGGTTGTTCCTCAGGTTGGTCTCAAATATCAGGGCTCCCACAATCCTCTTGCCTTAACCTCCCAAGAAGCTGGGAATATAGCAGTTTACCACTGTGCCTAGTTATTTGCTGAACGTTCATCTATTTAAAGGTACTGAGAGAAAATGGTCCATCAAGGATGTTAAGTACATGAAGGAGATAATCCAATATACTTGCCCCCAAAATTTTCAGTGGCATGGAAGAGATAGGGGGAATATGGGTTTAGAGTTAACATAGGTTGAATCACATTTTCTGCCAGGTACTGAACTCTCTCCAACTCTCTCTCTCTCCTTCTCTCTCTCTCTCTCTCTCTCTCTCTCTCTCTCTCTCTCTCTCTCTCTCTCACACACACACTCACACACACACACACACACACACACACACACACACACACACACACACAAATCACAGAACATACTAAGTTCTTTATGTGTCAGGCATAGTTCTAAGCCTTTCAGTGGGAAGCAGTTAGTAAGAAAGCTCTGCTCTCAGGAAACTTATAGTATGGTTAGGGTAGGAAATGAAAACAGTATTAGTTATAGTTATAAATGTTTTGAAGAAAAGTAAAGGAATTTGGAGGTAATAAAGAGATGTTTGGGTGGGAAATCCCTCTGTCAAGTCTGTAAATACACCTATGAGGCAGGTATTCTTTTTACTTCACTGCTAAGTAAGTTGAAGGGTGGTGAATTGCTTAAAATATAGTAATAGTGGCCTAATCACTTTTTATAGCTTTAATAAAGTCGACTTATTTATTTGTTTTTTTGAGACAGGGTCTTGCTAGTTAGCCTTGGCTGGCCTGCAACTAAGCTGATCATGCTGACTTTGGATTTTTAACTATCCTCCTGACTCTGCCTCCAATGTACTAGGATTATAAGCATATGCTACCATACCTGGTTTAGGACACACATATTTATAAAGTACATCTAGGGTCTAGAGAGAAGGCTCAATGTTAAGAGCCCACACTGAGTTTGGTTCCCAGTACACTTGTTAGGCAGCTAACAACTGCCTGTGATTCCAACATCAGGGGTTCCACTCTTTCTTGTGGCCTCTGAAGATACTGTCACTTACTTGCTCCCACTCAACACACAGACATACCCACATAAACACAATTAAGAATAAATTTCAAAAAATATACATATGAATCCAGGCTTAGTTTTGGGAGACTGAGTCAGAAAGATGCAGTGGTGGGAGGCCACCCAGGGCTATGGAGAGGAAACCTGTTTCAAGACAAAAACAGATGAGCAGAAGGTGCATGCAACTACTACTGTACTTTTCCCCAAATTAGTAAGGGACATTGTTTTGTATAATTATCTATCTATATATGCTATCTACATAACTTCCTCAATATGGTATTTATTGCTGTAATAATTCTTTATAAATTTTGGTGTGAGTTCTCTGTTGCATATATATTTTGGAGATATTCTCTCCAAGTCTGTGACTTGCCTTTTGTTTTTTGAACACAGACTCTAAGAACCAAGTTTGTACTTTTTTTCAAGCCAAGTTCTTGCTATGATTGCCTAGGATGGCCTTGAGCTATAGGCCAACCTGGTCTATGTGGACCTTGTCTCAAAAACAAAACAAAACAACCCCCAAAACAACAAAAACAATGCTCCTTACTAATTTGGGGAAAAGTACATATAAATACAATAAAATACCACTGCACTAGTAAGATATAACTGAAATGAAAGGGGACTGACACAGCAGGTGTGCACGAATTCAGAATAACTGGAACCACTTGTACATGGCTGGTAGAAATGTAAATTAGTACCACCACTTACCCCCAATGTCTGAGGGATTGCCCAGTGGTAGCAAACTTGTCTATCATATTAGGGTCCCTAGTTTCATTCCAGGACCAAGAGAGAAAGAACAGAAGGATAGAGATGAGAAAGGAAGAAAAGGGGATATGCAGTCCAGCTGGCTTATAACTCTCTTTATATTTTCTTTTTATTGTTTTGTTTTTCAAGACAGGGTTTTCTTTGTGTAGCCCTGACTTTGTGTAGTCCTAGAACTGACTCTGTAGACTAGGCTGTCTTTGTACTCAGTGGGATCCACCTGCCTCTCTTCCAAAGTACTGGGAGCACCTGGAACTCTCTATCTGGACAGGTTGGCCTGCTTCCCCAGTGCTGTGACTAAAGGTACACAACACTATGCCCAGCAAATTTCACATTTTTTACCAAAAGCCTGAAAACATTTTGATCATGATTATATTTAACCTGCAGATGAATTCAGATAAACTGACACCTTAATGATACTGACTTTTCTAACCAGTAAGGCAGTATATTTCTCAATTTATTTAGTTCCTTTAGTCTCAGCAAAAAACTGTTGCTTTCAATGCATAATCCGGCACATGCTGGAACACTGTCCAAGAATGGAGTCGGGTGAAAAGAATTCTGAGACTTGTGAGAAAACTCCAAGAAAATAATACAAGAGTCTTATGACCTCAGTTTCTTCAAAAACACATTGTTCTTGGAATGTGTTTTAGTGCTCCTCCCAGGAGTAGCAAGTAGGAATGAGTTCCTTTTAAATTATTTATTACAGATGGCTATTATTTGTTTATATGTCTAGATGGAAAAACACATTTTTGCAGTGTGGCTTGCATTTTGATTGTACACTTTACTATGTGACTCTTAACTGTCACAGTATAAATTGCCTGATCCTCTGAATAAAGTTGGCTACTGCATGAGACTTAGTCAGCCTCATTTATCGGCTCCATTCTCCCCCTGTCCCATCATCTCTAGAGCAGTAAACACACACATATTTGGTACTTCTACTTTAACCATTTCATGATATTGTAAATTGTACATCAAAAAATTTCACTTTCCATTCATTCCCATTAACATATAGAAATGATTTCCCACCCACCTCAGGCTAGAAAGATGACTCAGTGGTTAAGAGAACCTGGTGTTCTTCCAGATGACCCAAGTTTGTTTCCCAGCACTCATAACCAGTGGCTAAAAGGCACCTTCAGCTCTAGCTCCAGGGGAATCTAAATACCTTCTCTGGCATCCAAGGGCACCTACACTAATATGCACATACACACATGTACACATACATAAAAATAAAGTCAATCTTAAAAAAATGAATTTTCTTTGGAATCCTGACTAGACACCTATAATTGATAAATTTCACTCACTTCTACTAGCTTTTTACTAGTCTTTTGGGTACATGTTTGTGGTTTTGCTTGTTTGGTATTTGGTACATACTTGTATTATCTTCAAATACCATGTTAGACAGGACTTCCATCAGCATAATTCTGAGTAAAATGGCAATAGTATAATAATCTTATTTTATTCTAGATACTACAAGACTTTGAAAAAAACACACATTTTAGGTATTTTATATGCCACAGAATTTATAGCCTAAGAAAATCCCTTCTTACTACTCAGTAGTAAGGCCTTTTGTTTTTAGATTGTGAATATGTGCTGAATTTTATAGAATACTTATTGTAAATCTACAGGTATACAGTTTTTAAATCTTTTATTTTAAAAATATGGTAAAGAATAATACCAGATTTTCAAAAGATTTTATTGTTTTACTGTAAACATCTGCACATAAATAGTGATTTATTTTTATATTTTATCTATGTTTTGAATTTTCTGAGGCAGGGGCAGCCTGTAGCTAAGGGTAGCCCGGGAACTCTCAGTGGATGGTGATCTCTAACTCCGGATCCTCCTGTCTCTGTGCTACAGTCACAGGTATATGCTACCATCCCTGGCTTAATGGCAATTGTCTAAACTTACCATGGCAAATCTTCAGTTCTCAGAAGAAGTACAAAGCAAAATTCTTCAGTAGGGTGAAATGAATGTCTTTGGTTATCCAGGTAGCAGGGCGCGAAGGAGAGAGCAAGAACTTCATCAGCACATGGTCCATTCATGCTCAGTACAGACAAGACTCTGGAGATACACTACCCATCCAGCACAGGACATGGGAATAAAATACATAGAGTTCTCAAAATATCTGTGTCTGGTGTGATTAGCCTTCATTCTACACTGGTTGCCGTCATGGTGTAAAGCTCTTATCTAAGAAGTTCTTTCTCTTCTCCTTCCCTAGAGAATGCCTTCACCTCTCTCCTGGGTTAGTCCCTGTCTGGAATTCCATATCTTCTTCCTTTTTATATTGTTCTCTTTTTGGTGAAACAAATTTTCTAATACAAGGGTGTTCCTGACCAACAATTTATTGAATTTAAACTTTTTTCGAAAACTTTAATATAGGAAAACATTTCTCCATATTTTGTTGATAGTATAGTTAACTATAGAATTCTAGATTGGAAATCTTTCTTTAGAAATTCAATGGCACTGGTCTACTGTCTTCAAGCTTCTCATGGGGCTTTTGGAAATTTAAAAACTTTCTGATTTCTAGTCATGTCTTCCAATTATTTCCCAGACTCCTTGTTCCTGCTATTGCCTGATACTTAAAAACATTCTGTCATGCAAGGCGAGGTTCTTGGCTTAGGATGTGGCTTTCTAGGTCAATCTAATAAATTTATAGAAATCTATTTACTTTTCTGTTTTGAAGATTTTACTGAATCTTTTCCTTGTGACTTTGTGCATTTAAAATAAAGTTTTTGTTGTAGTCTTAAAGCTAGATGGAAGCAAAACAGATGGCTGATACTTTGAAATACTATGCTCTTTGGTATTTCTATCATTCATTTCTCTTCAGGTTTACTCTATCTGATTTAGAATTTGTTGTTTTGAGACACAGTTTCATGCAGCCCAGGCTGGCCTTGAACTTGTTATATAGCCAAGGATGACACTTGACTCCTCCCAAGTACAGGGTTATAGGCAAGTGCTAACACATCTGGCCTTTGCTTTCTAATTCTTAAAGTTGTAAGTTCAGTTCATTATTTAACTGTTCCTCACCCCCCTTTGAGCTGAGATCTTACTATGTAGCCTTGACTGATCTTGAACTCATAGATCCTCCTGCTTCTACCTCCTAAGAACTGGGATTGAAGGCATATGCTACCATGCCTGGTTTCCCTTCTTTTTGTTTTTGAGAGTGGGTACTGTTAGGTAGCCCAAAGATGGTTTCAAACTTGTGGTCTTCCTGCCTCAGGAGGAAGTATATGCCTACTGGGAGCATAGGGCTGTACAACCTTTGCCGTTAGAGAAGAATTTTAGTACTTTTTTACCTCATCTTAAGAGAGAGTCTGATCAGTTCCTTTAATACATGCCTTTCATTGTGGAAGTAACCATTACACACTGAAATAGATTTGATCAAGGGTACCATTTCCCAAAAAACTTCCTATGTCAATGTACTAGAGTTGAGGAAACTACAGAGACCAGATCTTGTTTCCTGACGCATTTCTTTCTCTACTCTATTTCCTGTCTTTTCTACATTTTGTTGAGGGGAAGGCGGTTCTTGAAAATCACTTAAATTTCTATCTTCAAAATTGCACAGTAAAGTAGATATTTCAGAAAGATGAACAATGAGTATTCTTTTGTAAACTGTCTGCACATTACTGGGATTTGTGTATACTCCATTTGGTAATGTAGTAGTTGGAATAAATGTGAACAACTAACATCACTCTGATTCTGCCAGAAGGGCAAGTTGGAAACAGCGAGGCCCCTGTTGGCATGATGGTGCCTGAAGGGCACATTTCTTCATAAATTCTCAAAGAAGTCGTCTTAGTTAGGGTTGCTGTGAAGAGACACCATAACCAAGGCAACTCTTATGAAGGACAGCATTTAACTGGGGCTGGCTTACAGTTTCAGGGGTATAGCCCATTATCATCATGCCAGGAAGCATCCAGACAGACAAGGAGCTAGAGGAGCTGAGAGTTGTACACCTTGATCCAAAGGCAGCCAGGAAGAGACTGTCTTCTACAAGCAGCCAGAAGGGGACTGGAACTCTACACTGGGTATAGCTTGAACATAGAGACCTCAATGCCAACCTAAACAGTGACACACTTCCTCCAACAAGGCCATATCTTCTAACACTGCCACTCCCCACGGACCAAGCATTCAAACACATGAGTCTATGGGAGCCAAACCTATTCAAACTACTACAGGAGGGGTGTGTGTGTGTGTGATATACATTCTAAAACTTCAGACTAAAAGACAATTTACCATCTTCTTTTACTAGAGGGCATTGTTTTTTCCTGGCCAGTTCTTTCTGGATCTATTACATGCGGAATGGTGATGGGAAAACAGTTCCAATTATCTGGTTTTTAAAAATTATTTTACATGTATTTATTTTGTGTGTAAATGCACACAAGTGTGCACGTGCATGAAGGCCATGTCATATATGTGGAGGTCAGAGGCCAAGTCACAGGATTTTGTTCCCTCCTTTACCATGTGGGTCCTTGGGACTGAATTCAGGTCATCAGATTTGGCAGCAAGCACCTTTATTCACTGAGCAATCTTCAGGCTCTAAACTAAAATCTTTGATTTTCTGTTTATTCTGAGGAGATGGAAACTAAAGATGTTAGTGTGCTAGCATCTTCTAGTCCCTTCAAGCTAACTATCATATAAGTACCCATTTATCTTCACAGCTTCTTTGGATTTGATGTTTTGAAGTTCTTCTTATGTCTTTTTAAGCTAGCTAGTATTTGAAGTTTATTGTATTTAATTCAGAATTTCTAGGTGTTTTATTACAGAGGAATTTTAAGATTTCAGTCACAATTTAAAACAAAAGTTTGAAAATTTCTATTTGATATTAAAAATCTTTATACAGAAGCATGTTCCCGGGTTCTAGGGATTATCAAGTTAGCTCACAATGAACCAGGCTGTGGTGGTGCATGTCTTTAGTCCCACTCAAACATCTCTGAGTTCAAAGCCAGCCTGATCTACAAAGTGAGTTCCAGTATAGCCAGGGGTACACAGAGAAACCCTGTCTTGAAAACAACAGCAACCTTACAATATAGTCAGAGTCAGATAAAGAGAAAATGGACAATCACTAAACAGAGATACAAGAAAGAAGGTATGGCAAGGCAGATAAAAGATAATTTTATTTCATAAAGACTGCCAATAGTAAATACTTTAAAATCTTTTTATTATGAGAGGGCAGCTATCTGTGTATCTGTGTGTGTTCTGTTGGCATGTTGCCTTTGAGGGCTGGTTCTTTCCTTTTAATGTTAAAATTAAGATTTGACATGTGGGTCCTGGGATTAAACACAGACCATCAGGCCTGGAGCGAAGTGTCTGCCTACTGCGCCATCTCACTGGCCCATTTAAAAAGATATTTGTATCTCTTAGCACACCTATATCCTATTAGACTGCAGTTAAGCTGATAAATGTGTTTTATGTTTCTTTACATCTAGTTGTAAGTCCCCTGTGTTTTAAAAAATTATTATTTTAATTGACAAATTATATAACACAAATTATGATTAATATACTTACAGGATATATGCTTATCTTCTATCTATACAATGTGGAATGACTTTTAAAATTACATTATTTTTTAGTGTGATGTGTATGCATAGGTATAATGGGGCCCACATGAAAGGAGTAAATTCTTCCCTGCCACCACTAAGGCCCCAGAGATGGAAGGAACTCAAACTGTCAGTACTGGTTGCATGTACCTTTTAACTACTAAGCCACTTCACCGGGTCCAGTAGTCTTTCTATGTAAACCTGGCTTACTTCACTTAGCACAGTGCTCTTCAGGTTATTCTACCACATATATTCCTTTTTTTCATGGTTTTTGGAGACAGGCTTTCTCTGTATAGACCTGGCTGTCCTGGAACTCCCTCTATAGACCAGGCTGCCTCAAACTCAGAGGTCTGCCTGCCTCTGCCTCCTGAGTGCTGGGACTAAAGGTGTGTGCCACCACTGCCTGGTATGCATTCTTTTGGGCTAGTGGACTGGAGTTGGAATGGAACAAGCCAGTAACTGAAGTCTGGGTACAGACAGAAAAGGTCCCAACAAGACCCACTTTCTCCAGCAATGAACTATAAAAAAGGCCAGCCTAGCAAGACAGAAAACGTAAACTAATAATCATCTGCTATAGTCAGACATCACACACACACACACACACACACACACACACACACACACACACAAATGTAGTTCCTTCCCCAGGCCTAGCAAATGGAGAGCCAAGACTTCCATCCACAAAGTAAAGGCAGAAGTATCACAAGTTCAGGGCTAGCCTGGGCAATACTAGCAAGAATGTCTTATCCCAAACAACAAAAATAGAAAATGCATTTTTTCTTTTTTTGCGTGTTTTTAAAAGAAAACATAGTACAATTGAGGCAAAAATCTCAATGTTACCTGATGTAGTTCTAAATTTATGTAGAGGAAATGTTTTAGATAATTGTATTTTAAATGGAGCAAGATAAAGGTACTTTACATGTTGAATTATTCTCTTCTCCACTCCCAAGATACATAGAATTCTTTAGTACTTCAGGATGTGACTTCTAACGAGGATCACTGCTGATATTTCACTCATTTGATATTTCAAATGAGGTTATATAGGAACAGGTCCATTTTATTTCAAGAAAGCTGGTGTCCTTACAAGAATATGACCATATGAAGATACAGGGAAAATACCATATGACAGAAGGCAGAAACTTCAAAGTAAGTAAGATAAGAACTGCCAGCAAACCAGCAGAAGATAAGAAGAGTGAAATGGAAGGAATCCACCTGCATTTGTATTTAGAGCCTCTATACCACTTAGCTTTTAGCACTTTGGTAGACAACCCCAGAAAACTAACACAGCAAAAAAGGAGGTTAGGTTTCTGGACTGCACTAGAAACTGCCAACACTAACTAGCCATTAGCAGGCTGTAAATGTACACAGACAGCAAACAGAATACACAGCATAAGCACTACAGATATGCTGGAATGGAACTCTTAAAACATGCCCAGGCTGGGTGTATAGCACATGCCTTTAATCCCAGCACTTAGGAGACAGTGGCAGGTAGATCTCTATTAGTCTGAGACTAGCCTAGTGTACATATTGAGTCCAGGACAGTCAAGGTTATATAGTAAAATCCCATCTCAAAACAAACAAATAACAAAAGGAAAACTAAAAATGACATGAAAATTATGAATTTTTGCTTACTAACAAGATTCTAAAAATAATATCAAAGACAAATTCAGATTGTGGAACTATTGTAAACTACATGTTTAACCAAAAAATTAAAATCTTAAAACTTTTAAAAGCAAGAAAATGTCCTTGTTAATTCTTGTAAATACAAGAAAAAAAATGAGCAAAGACATAGTTCACTAGAGACAATAGTAATGGCAAAAGAAAGAACATATGAAGATGCATTCAATATCATTAACCATTAGGAAGATGCAAATTAAAGTATAAAATATAGCATGTACTTTCTTAATAGTTGGAATAAAAATTGCTAGTGAGGCTGGGTGTGGTGGCGCATGCCTTTAATCCCAGCACTTGGGAGGCAGAGGCAGGCGGATTTCTGAGTTCGAGGCCAACCTGGTCTACAAAGTGAGTTCCAGGACAGCCAGGGCTATACAGAGAAACCCTGTCTCAGAAAAAAAGAAGAAGAAGAAGAAAGAAGAAAAAGAAGAAAGAAGAAGAAAGAAGAAGAAGAAGAAGAAGAAGAAGAAGAAGAAGAAGAAGAAGAAGAAGAAGAAGAAGAAGAAGAAGAAGAAGAAGAAGAAGAAGAAAGAAGGAGGAGGAGGAGGAGGAGGAAGAGGAGGAAGAGGAAGAAGAAGAAGAAGAAGAAGAAGAAGAAGAAGAAGAAGAAGAAGAAGAAGAAGAAGAAGAAGAAGAAGAAGAAAAGAAAAAAGAAAAAAATTGCCAGTGAGGATACAGAGAAACAAAATCACTCATATATTACAGGAAAAAATGGTAGAGCCACTCTGAAAACATTCTGCAGTTATAAGAAAAGGTAAACATACAATCACCATACATCTCAGCAATTCCACTCTGAGATTTTATTCCAGAACAAAGGAAACATGTGTTTTCATAAAAAACCTCTACATATATGTTCACAGTGGCTTTATGACAACCCCAATCTGGAAGTTACTCAACTGTGATACATCTATAGCATACTACTTATAGAACACTACTCAGCAAGAGAAAAGCCTACACTAGTATCCACAGGTTCAAAAAACAATCTCTAAGGTTATATTCTATATGATTTTATTCATAAAACTTTAGATGCCAAAATTATAAAAATAGAAGGCCAGCAGTTGCTCAGGATTAAGGACAGGAGTGGAACTGGGGGCAGGGAATAGATAAAGGAGCCACACAGGGTCCTTCTGCTGATGGTTGTATTCAATTGTGTCTGTGCCAACTCCCTTGTGATACTCTACTACACAGACATTTCCACATTACCTCAAAATAAAAGGTTTGTTTTAAGAACCAAAATGGGAAACCACCCAAATCATACTACTTACTGAGCTGAGCACCCACTGTACGGCTAGGACCTAGTTAAAGTACTCTCATGAATATTATCTAATTTTCATAAATTCTATTAGAGACTATGTATAGCTCTTACATGATCGTGGGAGAAGGCAAGGCAGATGGAGCTGGCCATGTGCCTGTTGGCTGCAGGCCCTGCTGCTGAGACACTTTCCTAGTCCGTAAAACATTAGATGACACTACAGCCTTCTTTGAGAGGTGTTACTTAACCTAGCCAAGCAAGTCAGAGAAAGAAACATTTGTTTTTATTCCTTGAATTTTAATTTTTTAAAGAATATATTTTATGTATATGGATCCTCTAACTTCATGCATGCCTGCATGCCAGAAGAAGGCATCAGATCCCAATATAGATGGTTGTGAGCCACCATGTGATTGTTAGGAATTTAACTCAGGACCTCTGGAAGAGCAACCAGTGCTTTTAACTGTTGCTGAGCCATTTCTCCAACACAACGAAAACATTTTTTAAATGTAGTACTTTTCGCCCCAGCACTGGGTCACCTTGGGCGCGGAGTCTGCGGACACCCCCAAGGTCCACAGAGCACTCTCCATGGATCTTAGGACCTCTGGTGAGTGGAACACAACTTCTGCCAGGAGGCAGGTTCGAACACCAGATATCTGGGCACCTTCCCTGCAAAAGGAGAGCTTGCCTGCAGAGAGCGCTCTGACCACTGAAACTCAGGAGAGAGCTAGTCTCCCAGGTCTGCTGATAGAGACTAACAGAATCACAAGAGGAACAAGCTCTAACCAGAGACAACTATAACAACTGACTCCAGAGATTACCAGATGGCGAGAGGCAAACGTAAGAATCTTACTAACAGAAGCCAAGACCACTCACCATCATCAGAACGCAGCACTCCCACCTCACCCAGTCCTGGGCACCCCAACACACCCGAAAAGCTAGACCCGGATTTAAAAGCATATTTCATGATGATGGTAGAGGACATCAAGAAGGACTTTAATAACTCACTTAAAGAAATACAGGAGAACACTGCTAAAGAGTTACAAGGCCTTAAAGAAAAACACAAAAACACAAACAAACAGGTAGAAGTCCTTAAAGAAAAACAGGAAAACACATCCAAACAGGTGATGGAAAGGAACAAAACCATACTAGACCTAAAAAGTGAAGTAGACAAAATAAAGAAAACCCAAAATGAGGCAACGCTAGAGATAGAAACCCTAGGAAAAAAATCTGGAACCATATATGCAAGCATCAGCAACAGAATACAAGAGATGGAAGAGAGAATCTCAGGTGCAGAAGATTCCATAGAGAACATCGGCACAACAATCAAAGAAAATGCAAAATGCAAAAAGATCCTAACTTAAAACATCCAGGAAATCCAGGACACAATGAGAAGACCAAACCTACGGATAATAGGAGTAGATGAGAATGAAGATTTTCAACTTAAAGGGCCAGCAAATATCTTCAACAAAATAATAGAAGAAAACTTTCCAAACTAAAAGAAAGAGATGCCCATGAACATACAAGAAGCCTACAGAACTCCAAATAGACTGGACCAGAAAAGAAATTCCTCCCGACACATAATAATCAGAACAACAAATGCACTAAATAAAGATAGAATATAAAAAGCAGTAAGGGAAAAAGGTCAAGTAACATATAAAGGCAGGCCGATCAGAATTACACTAGACTTTTCACCAGAGACTATGAAAGCCAGAAGATCCTGGACAGATGTTATACAGACCCTAAGAGAACACAAATGCCAGCCAAACTCTCAATTACCATAGATGGAGAAACCAAAGTATTCCACGACAAAACCAAATTCACACATTATCATTCCAGGAATCCAGCCCTTCAAAGGATAATAACAGAAAAAAACCAATACAAGGACGGAAACCAAGCCCTAGAAAAAGCAAGAAAGTAATCCCTCAACAAACCAAAAAGAAGACAGCCACAAGAACAGAATGCCAACTCTAAAAACCAAAATAATAGAAAGCAACAATTACTTTTCCTTAATATCTTTTAATATCAATGGACTCAATTCCCCAATAAAAAGACATAGACTAACAGACTGGCTACACAAACAGGACCCAACATTCTGCTGCTTACAGGAAATCCATCTCAGGGAAAAAGACAGACACTACCTCAGAGTGAAAGGCTGGAAAACAATTTTCCAAGGAAATGGTCTGAAGAAACAAGCTGGAGTAGCCATTCTAATATTGAATAAAATCAACTTCCAACCCAAAGTTATCAAAAAAAGACAAGGAGGGACACTTCATATTCATCAAAGGTAAAATCCTCCAAGAGGAACTCTCAATTCTGAATATCTATGCACCGAATGCAAGGGCAGCCATATTCATTAAAGAAACTTTAGTAAAGCTCAAAGCACATATTGCACCTCACACAATAAATAGTGGGAGACTTCAACACACCACTTTCATCAATCGACAGATTGTGAAAACAGAAACTAAACAGGGACACAGTGAAACTAACAGAAGTTATGAAACAAATGGATTTAACAGATATCTACAGAACATTTTATCCTAAAACAAAAGGATATACCTTCTTCTCAGCACCTCATGGTACCTTCTCCAAAATTGACCATATAATTGGTCACAAAACAGGCCTCAACAGATACAAAAATATTGAAATCATCCCATGCATCCTATCAGATCACCATGGACTAAGGCTGATCTTCAATAACAACATAAATAATAGAAAGCCAACATTCACATGGAAACTGAACAACACTCTTCTCAATGATACCTTGGTCAAGGAAGGAATAAAGAAAGAAATTAAAGACTATTTAGAGTTTAATGAAAATGAAGACACAACATACCCAAACCTATGGGACACAATGAAAGCATTTCTAAGAGGGAAACTCATAGCTCTGAGTGCCACCAAAAAGAAACTAGAGAGCACACACTAGCAGCTTGACAACACACCTAAAAGCTCTAGAACAAAAGGAAGCAAATTCACCCAAGAGGAGTAGACAGCAGGAAATAATCAAACTCAAGGGCAAAATCAACCAAGTGAAAACAAGAAGAACTATTCAAAGAATCAACCAAACGATGAGCTGGTTCTTTGAGAAAATCAACAAGATAGATAAACCCTTAGCCAGACTCACTAGAGGGCACATGGACAGCATCCTAATTAACAAAATCAGAAATGAAAAGGGAGACATAACAACAGATCCTGAAGAAATCCAAAGCACTATCAGATCCTTCTACAAAAGGCTATACTCAACAAAACTGGAAAACCTGGATGAAATGAACAAATTTCTAGACAGATACCAGGTACCAAAGTTAAATTAGGATCAAGTTAATGATCTAAACAGTCCCATATCCCCTAAAGAAATAGAACCAGTCATTAATAGTCTCCCAACAAAAAAAAGCCCAGGACCAGATGGGTTTAGTGCAGAGTTCTATCAGACCTTCAAAGAAGATCTAATTCCAGTTCTGCACAAACTATTCCACAAAATAGAAGCAGAAAGTACTCTACCCAATTCATTCTATGAAGCCACAATTACTCTGATACCTAAACCACAGAAAGATCCAACAAAGATAGAGAACTTCAGACCAACTTCCCTTATGAATATCAATGCAAAAATACTCAATAAAATTCTCGCTAACCGAATCCAAGAACACATTAAAACAATCATCCATCCTGACCAAGTAGGTTTTATTCCAGGGACACAGGCATGGTTTAATATACGGAAATCCATCAATGTAATCCATTATATAAACAAACTCAAACCCAAAAACCACATGATCATCTCCTTAGACATGGAGAAAGCATTTGACAAAATCCAACACCCATTCATGATAAAAGTCTTGGAAAGATCAGGAATTCAAGGCCCATACCTAAACATGATAAAAGCAATCTACAGCAAACCAGTAGCCAACATCAAAGTAAATGGTGAGAAGCTGGAAGCAATCCCACTAAAATCAGGGACTAGACAAGGCTGCCCACTTTCTCCCTACCTATTCAACATTGTACTTGAAGTCCTATCCAGAGCAATTTGAAAACAAAAGGAGATCAAGGGGACACAAATTGGAAAGGAAGAAATCAAAATATCACTTTTTGCAGATGATATGATAGTATATATAAGTGATCCTAAAAATTCCACCAGAGAACTCCTAAACCTGATAAACAGCTTCAGTGAAGTGTCTGGATATAAAATTAATTCAAACAAGTCAATGGCCTTTCTCTACACAAAGAATAAACAGGCTGAGAAAGAAATTAGGGATAAAACACCCTTCTCAATAGTCACAAATAATATAAAATACCTTGGCAAGACTCTAACTAAGGAAGTAAAAGATCTGTATGAAAAGAACTTCAAGTCTCTGAAGAAAGAAATTAAAGAAGATCTCAGAAGATGGAAAGATCTCCCATGCTCATGGATTGGCAGGATCAATATAGTAAAAATGGCTATCTTGCCAAAAGCAATCTACAGACTCAATGCAATCCCCATCAAAATTCCAACTCAATTCTTCAATGAATTTGAAAAAGCAATCTGCAAATTCATCTGGCATAACAAAAAACCTAGGATAGCAAAAACTCTTCTCAAGGATAAAAGAACCTCTGGTGGAATCACCATGCCTGACCTAAAGCTGTACTACAGAAGCGACAGACAAGTAGACCAGTGGAATAGAATTGAAGACCCAGAAATGAACCCACACACCTATGGTCACTTGATCTTTGACAAGGGAGCTAAAACCATCCAGTGGAAAAAAGACAGCATTTTCAACAAATGGTGCTGGCACAACTGGCGGTTAACATGTAGAAGAATGCAAATTGATCCATTCCTATCTCCTTGTACTAAGGTCAAATCTAAGTGGATCAAGGAACTCCACATAAAACCAGAACCAGTGAAACTTATAGAGGAAAAAGTGGGGAAAAGCCTCGAAGATATGGGCACAGGGGGAAATTTCCTGAATAGAACAACAATGGCTTGTGCTGTAAGATTGATAATTGACAAATGGGACTTCATAAAATTGCAAAGCTTCTGTAAGGCAAAGGACACCGTCAATAAGACAAAAAGGCCACCAACAGACTGGGAAAGGATCTTTACCTATCCTAAATCAGATAGGGGACTAATATCTAATATATATAAAGAACTGAAGAAGGTGGACTCCAGAAAATCAGATAACCCCATTAAAAATGGGGCTCAGAGCTAAACAAAGAATTCTCACCTGAGGAATACCGGATGGCTGAGAAGCACATGAAAAAATGTTCAGCCTCCTTAATCATCAGAGAAATGCAAATCAAAACAGCCCTGAGATTCCATCTCACACCAGTCAGAATGGCTAAGATCAAAAATTCAGGTGACAGCAGATGCTGGCAAGGATGTGGAGAAAGAGGAACACTCCTCCATTGCTGGTGGGATTGCAAGTTTGTACAACCATTCTGGAAATCAGTCTGGCGGTTCCTCAGAAAATTGGACATAGTACTACCGGAGGATCCCGCAATACCTCTCCTGGGCATATATCCAGAAGATGTTCCAACTGGTAAGAAAGACACATGCTCTACTAGGTTCATAGCAGCCTTATTTATAATAGCCAGAAGCTGGAAAGAACCCAGATGCCCCTCAACAGAGGAATGGATACAGAAAATGTGGTACATTTACACAATGGAGTACTACTCAGCTATTAAAAAGAATGAATTTATGAAATTCCTAGGCAAATGGATTGACCTGGAGGGCATCATCCTGAGTGAGGTAACCCAATCACAAAAGAACTCACATGATATGTACTCACTGATAAGTGGATATTAGCCCAGAAACTTAGAATACCCAAGATACAAGATAGAAATCACATGAAACTCAAGAAGAACGAAGACCAAAGTGTGGACACTTTGCCCCTTCTTAGAATTGGGAACAAAACACCCATGGAAGGAGTTACAGAGACAAAGTTTGGAGCTGAGACAAAAGGATGGACCATCTAGAGACTACTATATCCAGGGATCCATCCCATAATCAGCCGCCAAACGCAGACACCATTGCATACACTAGCAAGATTTTGCTGAAAGGACCCTGATATAGCTGTCTCTTGTGAGACTATGCTGGGGCCTAGCAAACACAGAAGTGGATGCTCACAGTCAGCTATTGGATGGATCACAGGGCCCCCAATGGAGGAGCTAGAGAATGTATCCAATGAGCTAAAGGGATCTGCAACCCTATAGGTGGAACAACAATATGAACTAGCCAGTACCCCCTGAAGCTCGTGTCTCTAGCTGCATATGTATCAGAAGATGGCCTAGCCGGACATCAGTGGAAAGAGAGGCCCATTGGTCGTGCAAACTTTATATGCTTCAGTACAGGGGAACACCAGGGCCTAGAAGTGGGAGTGGGTGGGTAGGGGAGTGGGGGGGGGAGGGTATTGGGGACTCTTGGGATAGCATTGGAAATGTAAATGAGGAAAATACCTAATAAAAAATATTTTAAAAAATGTAGTACTTTTCAAAGCATTTAACATCCTAGTCAATTTTATACATATTAAAGCAGATGTCTCATATATATTTTCTTCAAATTTCTTTATTTAGAACTCTTGCTTTTTTTTTTCTTAAAGTTTTATTATTTATTTTTACATGTAAGTACACTGTAGCTGTCTTCAGACACACCAGGAGAGGGTGTCAGAGTCATTGCGGATGGTTGTGAGCTACCATGTGGTTGCTGGGACCTAAACTCAGGACCTTTGGAAGAGCAGTCAGTGCTCTTAACCTCGAAGCCATCTCTCCAGCCCAGAACTCTTGCTTTTATATGATGCACATTAATAAGTCACCTGAATAACA
Organism: Mus musculus; assembly: GCF_000001635.26. Classification (NCBI taxonomy): domain Eukaryota; kingdom Metazoa; phylum Chordata; class Mammalia; order Rodentia; family Muridae; genus Mus; species Mus musculus. Next base: position 98,243,791 of record NC_000073.6, read on the forward strand.
AGTCTTCCTTACATCATAAATAAATTCTGGGTTACAGTTTTCTATCATTATTCTGCTGCAGGAAGGTTTTATTTTATTCCAGTTCAGAATTTAGACTTACTGTTGTAAGCCTGAGTGTATTTTTATCAGAATGTTGATGGCAAACCCAAACTACTTACCATGTAACAATATAAATAGAACGAAGTACTAATGTAAAGACCAACATTCCATACATGACCTGAATAGGATTGAAAAAGAAAATAGTCAGTACAGCTCTTCCTCCCTCTCTCCCTCCCTCCCTTTCTCCCTTCCTTCCTTCTCAGCCATCCATCCATTCCATCCATTGTCCATCCATCCATCCATCCATCCATCCATCCATCCATCCATCCATCTATCCTGTGGTGACAAGGATTGAACCACAGCTTCATATACACTAGGGAAGTATCCTGCCACTAAGCTAATATATCCATAGCTCCCATTTCTTTTTCCTTTTTTCTTTTATTTTACACAACGGCTTACTGTGTAGACTGGACTGGCCTGGGACTCTGGATCCTCCTGCCTTAGTCTCGAAAGTGCTAGGACTATAGCTGTGTGTTATCATGACCAGTTTAAAGTCAGTTTTATAAAAAAAAGAGGGACAGATGCACAAACTTGTATTTCCACTACTCAGGAGGCTGAGGCAGGAGGATCATTACTTTTAGGGTAGCCTGGGCTATATTGCTAGACCCTATCTCAAAGCCAGTCAATCAACACACAGCACTGATCTTTCTCATAATAAATAAGATTCCAACGTAACTGGGCATCAGAGAATCATATAATAATATAGGCTATGAAATTTTTTAAAAGAAATTTTCCTAGCTTTGCTATTAGCCAGAGGAGAAAAAGCAGACAAACCAATGTCCTTCCAAACCCTCAGTTATTTATAAAGAAAGATATTTTAGCATGATACTGGTTAGATCAAACTATATAATATGCAAGTGTACATATTTATATATAATGTGGCATATAACATCAAAATTACTAGTTATCTTTTTTTCCAAATGTTTCCCTACATTCCTAATTAATAATAAAGGTCTGGAGTGATGGCTCAGAGCATTTGTTGCTCTTCCAGAGGACCTGGGTTCAATTCTTAGCACCTCCTTAGCAGTTCACAACTATCTTTAATTCAAGTTCCAATGGATCCAACTCTAGCACACAAACATACATGAAGGCGAAATTCCAATGCACATTAAAAAAAAAAAGAATGTGAGATGCATAGTTAATAATAAAATATATAAAGAAACATAATAGAAAAAGTTAACCCAAACTATGCAGATTCTTGTTTTTCATATTGTTTACACTATGTGCTTTAACAAAAATCTGAGGGTCAAGTGCAAAAAAAAATAAGTCTCCATATACATTTGGGAATCAATCTTAAGCAGACATCTACTCTGCCAGGCAAATTAAATAACAGGTCTCCTTGAGACAGCAGATGGTCTTTCTCTGAGATATCAATTACTGATTTGTCAATTTGCTGCTAAAATGACTTCACTGGCTCCTTAGGTATTCTTTTTTTTTTTAATTTTAAATCTACTCTGACATATGCTTTTCTTTTTGTTCCTTTGCTTTAAGATATACTGGTGTATCTATTTAATGTGGCAGCTATGTAATTAGGGTATAACATTATTTGAAAGACCATCAAATTAAATCAGTGAATTTGGGGTCTCATTGGGAGATTTCTGGATCACCTTGGACTTAATAGTAAAGCAGAATTGTTATCAGTACTTTCCCTCCTCATGAAACGAAGCTGGCTAGCTTTGCTGCTTATTAACCCTTTCCTTTTAGTTTTATATCACGACTCATCTCTAAAGTCAAATACCCTTTAGTAGCTTTCCATCATTTATCATAGGCAGGAATTTACATGTCATTTGATATCTGAACATATAGTTTTAAAATGTTCATTTATTTTTATGAACATGAATGATTTGCCTGTAAGAATGTGTGTTATGTGCATGCCTGGTACCTGCAGAGCTAGCAGAGGGCATCAGATTGCCTGGTCCTGGAGTCACAGATGGTTCTGTGCTGTCATGTGGGTGCTGAGAACTGCACCCCAGTTCTCTGTAAGTATATCAAGTGTTCTTAATCACTGAGCTATCTATCTCTCTAGCCCTATGTAAGATAATATCAAGTTGTACTATAAAATTTAACGAATGTAACTTAAGTTGCATTCTTATATTGTTTTCATATACTTATACTTATTTCTTATTTTCAACATTTTACAAGGCTTTAAATGTACTGTTATTGGGTGTGTTTGTATTTGAGAAATATGTGTGACTATGGATTAATGTATGTAGAAATGTCCTTCCATCATGGGACCTAAGGACTGAATTCAGTATAAGGCTTGCATGGCAAGGGTTTTTAACCTGCTGAGCCATTTTGCTGTCCCATTTTCACTATCTTTATAAGTTAAGAAATTGAAAGCTTAAAAACATGAAGAAACATCTGTATGGCTTATCCAGTGTCAAGAGATCAAGATTCTAAATTTTCCAGTTAGTGTTTCTTTAGGTAAGTTTGCTTTCCCCTTCTTTTTCAAATAATGGATAGTTGTGCCAAAGATCAGACGACTCATTTACTGTTGTTTGTTGTTTTCTTCGTAGTGCCAGGGATTAAACCCAAGGCCTCTGACTGCTAGGCAGATATTCTACCACTCAACGCTCACTCCAGCCTCACTAACCATTTATCTTAAAATAAGCAATCAGATTCAGCAAAAGCTACCTTCAGAAGAATGAAAACAGGCTGGATGTGGTAGCGCACATTGTAATCCCTACACATGGAAGGCTGAGGCAGAAGTGGCTCAAGTTTGAAGATAACTTGAGCTATATAGTAAGACATTCTCTATAAAGACCAAACACTAAAAAAAAAGAGTGAAAACATATGTCACAGTGTGGAATGATATCTACTTAGTATAGTGGTCACCCAGAGTCTGCAATCATTTAGTATTTTGCCACAATATGTCTCTCTGTGTCTCTCCTTACCACCTAATTACTTATCTATAGCTTAACATTCAGATGCATGTTTCTCCTTAAAGAAAGATATTCTATTTGATATCCAAAGTATAAACACAGAGACTATAATATTGGTGGCATGATAATAAATGGCCTAATTCAAAACTTACAGTTTTCTTAATACTTGTAGTAGGCAAACCCAAAAGACAAAAAAGTGGGGCAAGGTTGTTGGTGCCTTTAACCCCAGCACTCAGGGAGGCACTATATAAACGCCAGCCTGGTCTGCATAGTGAGTTCCAGGCCAGCTAGAGCAGCATAGTAAGACCCTGTCTAACAAAACAAAACCACTACACAGAGCATGAAGGTTACATTTAGTCATCACACCTCTCAATTGTGCTGGCTGGGTTCTTTTCAACTTGACACAGCTGGGGGTCGTGTGGGAAGAGAGAGCATTAACTGAAAAAAATGCCTGCAAGAGTGGCCTGTAGGCAAATCTGGAGGGCACTTTCTTGATTAAAGATTGATATGGGGAGGGCCCAGCCCACTGTGGGTAGTGCCAGCCTTGGGTAAGTTGTCCTGAGTTACTATTAAAAAGCAAACTGAGATTTTCTGTAATAGTCTCCATCTGTTGCAGAGAGAAGGTGATCTGTTAATGAGGAGTGAAGATTACACTTACCTCATAAGGACAAATGTTTACAGATTGTTGTTAGGGATTATGCTAGTGTAGTAAAATAGTGGTTGTAGATTCTCCTCCAATAACCACAAGCAAATGCAGAGAGGTAGAGCCCAGTCCCAATACATACATCTACAGAACAGTTCCCACACCGAAGGCTCAAGGAATATTTCAGAAGAGGGGATGGAAAGACTGTAAGAGCCAGAAAATTGGGGTGTCTGCTGTGTCCCTCCTAGTAGTATCAGAAGCTACACCCATTAAGTCTCACCAACCTGACTGTCCAAATATAAGATGAATAAGAATGACACCGGTGGATCAACATGCCAAACTGGACAAAGAACAGTCTTTGATGCCTCAACCCTACACAAAGAACTACAGGCAACTGAGGAAAGCTGGAAATAGGAGAGATGGCCTTCCCAAGGGAAGAACACACCAACTGGTTGTCCAGTACCAAATGATCACCCTGAAAACATATAGACAGGTAGCAGTATGTGGAACAAGCAGGTTATATTTAAGAATATATTTGTATACACAAATACATATATACATGCAATAACAATTAGTTTAAAGAAAAGAGGCTGTGAATTTGAAGGAGGAGTATATGACAGGGTTTGGAGAGAGGAAAGGGGAGGGTAATTAAATTATAACCTCTTAAAAAAAAAAAAAGCAAGCTGAACAATCCATGAGGAGGCAGCTGGTAAATCTTAGTCTCAGCTTGAGTTCCTACTTCCAAATCCCTGCCTGAGATCCTGCTTTGACTTCTGTATGTGATGGACTGTAAGCTGTGAGGTGAAATAAAACCTATCCCTTTCAAGTTAATTGTGGTCACAGTGTTTATTGCAGCAATAGAAGGCAAGCCAGAATACTCTCTGAAGTCGTCTTAGTCCAGACTAGTTCCTCAGTCTTTCCTTGTGCTTGATGAATTCAGCTTTTGTGGCCCACAGAATCTTGTTACATGACTGTAAAAGTAACTTTTATTCTCCTTTTGTAATTGTTGTTAATTGTAATTGTTGTCTGGGAGGCTTAGTGCCATCTGCTAACCTAGGTCTAGTCCTGAAAGTGTCTGGCCTCCATACAATCTAATCTAGGCCTGAAACGTTTTCAGCCTCTCAGACTTGCTGCTGAGTAAGCTCACTCTTTCTTGTTCTTTCTGAGCTCTAGCTGGCTGGGTCAACTCAACTATTCTAGCCTCAAATTCCTCTCCCAGCTTACTTATTCAATCTCTTTTCTCTAGCCTTCTGAATTCCTTTGCATGGCCTTAAATTAACACTAGCAATCTTTTCTAATCTTCTGGCTCCTTCTCATTCTTTTGCTCATTCTGTCTTTACCTGTGTCTAGCTTTTTCTCTCTTCAATGTGCCTCTGTAAAACTCCTGGTAGAACTGCGTCCTTCTCCCTCTCTGTGCTGCTCTGCTCTCCCTCTCAACCCTATGTATTCCTGTGAACTCTCTTCTGTCCTGTATTCTCTTCCTCCTGTACTGTCTGTCTCTCGCTTAAGGAGCTTCCTTTTCCTCTCTGTTCTCATGAGAGCTGGGCATATCCTATTCTATCTCCGATTTTGTCACTTTTTTTCTGCAATTCTATTAAACATGACATTCAAACATGGGTGCTTCCTTCTAAAAACTAATTTTACCTTCATTGTTTGGGATCAAAGAAGTACTAAGGGCATGTCTGACTTCCAGCCAGATTAAAGGTATGTGCTAAGGGTTGAGCCACACACTAACTAGAAACAGGTTCAAATATCCTGTAACAAACTCTTGACCTAAGCTGGTTTAAATTTACAATCCTTTTTCCCTAAGCCTTCAGAGTTCTGGGGTTACAGTCTATGTAACGTCTGGCTTTTATGACTCAGATATTTTTAGGGGTTGTAGTCATGTTTGTTACTCTGGGGAATTTCCTTTAGTTTGAGTTTTTATATCTCTTCATGATTTACTAAAATGATGCTGTGTCCTCAAATGAATCACATCAGGAGAAACATGAGACCCATTTGATACCTATTACCTGTAATACTAAATTCATTGTAGATTTTTCTAAATAGAGCATCCAGATCAGGAGTTCATACTAATATTGGCCTCAAATCCTTAATCCATTCTCCTGCCCCAGGCCCCAGAGTGCTAGGATTAAAGGTGTTCACCACCAAGTCTAACTATTTCATTTTATATTTGTAATTTCTCCCAACAGTGGGAAATACAGCTAGTTTGTGCAATTGCTTGGCAGTTTATTGTAAAAAACAGTACAAAGAGGAGTTGGAGAGATGGTTCAGTGGTTAAGAGCACTAGGTACTCTTCCAGAGGTCCTGAGTTCAATTCCCAGCAACCTAACAACCATCTGTAATGGGATCCGATGCCCTCTTCTGGTATGTTTGAAGAAAGCAACAGTGTATTCATATTAAATAAAGAAATCTTAAAACGTTTCTTTAAAAAAAAAGATGAGGATGAATAAGAGAAGGTATGGCAGAGGGCATACGAATGGTCCCTGCCCACTCTGAGTATGACATTGTTCTGCTTTCTGGAAGGATTTACCTTGACTTTGTGTTTGTGTGAACACATGTGCGTGCATGCGTGTGTGTGTGTGTGTGTGTGTGTGTGTGTGTGTGTGTGTATGGTAGCTAGTTTGTTAAAAGAATGGTTTCAGAAGTCATGTATTAGTTACTTTCTATTGCTTTAGGGAACACCATGACCAAGTGAACTTATATAAGAAAGAGTTTATTTGGGTTTATGATTCTAGAGAGTTATGAGTCCATGATGCAGAGTGGAGGGAGCAAGCTACAAGAATGGTGGCTAGAGTACAAGCTGAGAGTTCACATCTCTAAGCACAAGCAGAAGGCAGAGAGCAAATTCAAAATGGCAACAAGTCTTTAAACTTTTAAAGCCCACCTCTAGTGACATACTTCATCCAAAAGAGAACACCTCCTAAACCTTGCAAACAGCACCGCATCTGGAACCTAAATATCCAAACATCCGAGCCTGTGGAGAACATTCCCATTCCCATGGAAGTCATGAAAATCTAGGTTATGATCCTAGCTCTGCCTCGTAAATACTGTATTTGTTGTCTACAGGCAACTATTTATATATATGAGCTCATATCTCTTAAGATAATTTTATATATGATCTCAAATTACTAACCCCTAATTTGTAAGGCTGTCAGTGAAAACAGAAGTTTGAAATTTGTATGGTATCAGGCACAAGACTCTATCTATAACCTTCACCTCAAAAAATCCATTAAATATATAAGGAGAAAATATTTGAGGAGTTTGCAGTCTAGTCTTTTCCAGATCATAATATTATAAAGACATTTAAAATTATTTATTTATTTATTTATTTATTTATTTATTTATTTATTTATTTATTTATTTTACAGAGACCTAACATAGCTTAAGCTGGCCTTCATGTCCTGATCCTCTTTCTTTATCTCCAAAGTGCTGCCATTAGAGGTGTGTGGTACCACATTAGTCTTCATAAAAAGATTTTAGGTGTGTGCATATGCATGAAGATCCTGGGTTTCTTCAGCTTCTAGGAGTGATACTGTACTTATATTGCTGGATATCAATATCCAGCTGGACTGTGACATTGGTTGTACCAGGTATGTTCCTATTACCTAACTCCTGTTTTCAGCTTTGTTTTGAAGTGATCTTTGTTTTAAAATTCTTTTGGGGGTACTGTCATGTTTTAATCACAGTAGTAAGGCAAGTAGCAGAGGCAGATGGATCTCTATTGAGTTGAAGGCCTCTGAACTCTAGGCCAGCTAGGGGTATAGCCAGCAGTCATGTAGCCCATGCTGGCTTTGAACTCACTTTGTAGCTGAGGGTCACCTTAAAGTCCTGATCCCCCTGCTAATATCTCTTAGATACTGAAATTACAGGAATGTGCCATCATTCTAGACCTGTGGGTCATGATTCCTTTGAGGGGGTCAAATGACACTTTCTCAGGGGTCACATATCAGATACCCTGCATGTCAGGTATTTACATTATAATTCATAACAGCAGCAAAATTACAGTTATTAAGTAACAACAAAATAATTCCATGGTTGGGGTCACCACAACATGAGGAATTTTATTAAAGGGTTGCAGCATTAGGAAGGTTGGGAACCAGTGTTCTATGCAAATAATATTTTTTTGGCATTTTACCACTTAATTTTCAAAAACTGTATCTGCATATAACTTCCTAAAGAAGGGAAACACAGACAATAAGCATGTACTGTTAAATAGTTAAATGTTTCATAACTTTAAAAAATTAGCACACTAGAGAGATGGCTCAGTAGTTAAGAGCACTTGTTCCTGCAGAGAACCCAGGTTTGATTCCCAGAACCAACATGGCAGCCCCAAACCATCCATAACTTCAGTGCCACGTGATCTGATAACATCTTCTGACCTTCACAGGCACCAAGCATGCACATGGTACAGAGACATACATGTAAGCAAAACACTCATATAAATAACATTAATACACCATTTTAAAAATTACCTGATGGAATATAGGTTCTTTGACTTTTAGGTAAATCTGAAAAATATTAGAAGAAACATAAGTGAAAGAAGGTGTATAAAACCTATTCCAACCCCTCTGCGAATCCCAAACCTCCCCTTCCCATGTTATTCCAACCAGACTCCAGCCAAATAAAACCAATCAGGCTAGCTGGCATGGCACAGGAGGGCTAGCTTGGCCATGACAAATGAAATAATGAAATATTTCAAATCAGTGATGGACTACTTCAACATCAGTCTTTGTGCTACCATCAAGGAGGGTCAAGGATACAAGGGTTGTTCATGAAGGGTGAATAAACTATGTCGACAATCCCTTTACCATACCTGTTCTACAGTAAAAAGGAAACTGTATTCAGAAACAAAAAAGTCAAATTTCTAGCTCTGTTACTTGATTTTTATAGGCCTTTACCAAGTGTCTTTTAGCTTAAAAGAATTGATCCTTGCCTGAAGAAAAGAGAATGCTAAGCCCAAGTACATGAAATGATCTAGAATACTAGATTATCAGTAAGTGAAGACATTTACACAAATTTCTTGTACCCATTTCTGCTTCTAACTATTCACTACCTAGATGAACCTCCAGTTACACAAACCCAAGTTTCAGGCTTCAATGTTTTGTGGATGTTAAATTCAATGCCTTTGTAAGATTTAATATGTACAAATTGTCCACGGATGCACATCTTTTAAATGACACAGTACAGAAGAGTCACAATTCAAATCAACCCTTCAAAGACTCTGACACTACCATGACAAAGTTCAGGTTTCTTAACTTGGCACCCAAAACCCCCTGCCACCCCCACCTTCCTGTCTGGCCTCAGTGCTGCCTCCTCATCTAATCTCCAGAAAGCACTGTGCTTCTCTGAGTGCGTCACATGCATGCTTCTGCATCTGTAAACAGAGCACTCTTCACTTTGTTCAGATCCTCCCCAACTGGCAAATACTTTGGACAATTCAACACAAATTATTCCTCTCTGGAGTCTTTTCTGATCTCTTCCACTCCCAACAGAAGCAACTACTCACCATCTGCCTATATGCTATATATGGTAGTAGCCTTCCTAATGATGTGACCCTTTAAGTACAGTTCCTGGTGTTGTGGTAATGATGACCATGCCATGACCACAATATTCTTTCGTTGCTACTTCATTACTGTAATTTTGCTACTGTTATGAACTGTAATGTAAATATCTAATGTGCAGGGTATGTGATGACCCACAGGTTGAGAACTGCTGCTTCATGGCATCCTACTGGTTTGTTGCTTTCCCCTATAAGTTAATAATTTCTTTGATATCTAGAATCGGGGTTAGACATCTTTATGTCTTCATTTAATGTAGTAATTTAATGAAATAATACAATTTTAAAACTTAGCTAAAAATTTATTTTTGAAATAAGTTTCTTACCATAAAAAGATCACAATTATTTCCTTTTAGCAGTCAAAGGGCTTTGACTGACATATGACCTGTTACGCTAAACCAATAAGGAGAATGTGTTTCATCTGTGTCTTTATTTCAAAATACTAACTGGAACTCACTATGTATCTTAGGCTGGCCTTGAATTCACAGTCCATCTCCTGAGTGATGAGGTGAGCACCAACAGGCCAGGCTTACGGGTATGTTTCTGAAACATTCTGTTTTTTAGGCTAAGAAATGTGGAGTCCTTATTATATATTAATATTACAGTTAATATAAAACATATTCTATTCTTCATTTTATGGTAAGAAAAAAACTAAAGGTGAGAAAGAAACTCAAATCCAACTGATTCCAAAGCTTGATTTGTTTCTAATTATAACATCTTTTAGCTTACAAATGGGTCTAGTCTTGATATTGATGCCAACTTGCTAGATAAACTTAGTTGGCTAGGCAAGTCACTGCTAGATTTTATTTCCTTCATTAATACTATAACATGACTTCTTTTCACCTCTGAATCTGTAGACTTCTTTCATTATTAACTAGTACAGAGTTTGGGCAAAGGTGTATAGACACTCAGCAAAACAGTGAATATTCTATTTAGCATCTTAACTAGCTGACATTTTCCTTTAGTAGGTTGTTAATCTTTTTTTTCCTTACCTATTCAGATACAACTTTTCTTTTTTACATCTATTGGTATGTATGTATGTATGTATGTATGTATATATGTATGTATAAGATGTAGTTACTTTTCTTTTTTACATCTATTGGTATGTATGTATGTATGTATGTATGTATGTATGTATGTATGTATGTATAAGATGATATGACTGTGAAGGTCCAAAGACAACTTCCAAGGGCAAATGCTTTCCTTCTATTATTTCTTCTGTGGGTTCTGGGAATTGAACTCAAGATACCAGGTTTGAAGGTAAGCACCTTTACCCACTGAGTCATCTTCTTACCATCCCTGCTTACTTTTCACTTCTAGAATGTTTGTATTCTGTGACATCAAGTGTCTTTCTTTTCCTGCATCTCTGACTGATGTTTTTAGTCTCCTTTGCTGGTTATAGTTCTATGTGGTCCTCAACTGTCTGCATTCCATAAGGTTGTATCTTTTTAGTTTTAATAGCATGCTTTACTTTGGTAACAGTTTACCTATCCCCATATTTTTGATATAACCTACACCGAACCAACTTCTAAATCTATATCTTTACTCCAGCCTACCTGTTAAGCCTTTGGTATCATTAATACTGAATACTTCAAACTCAACATATCATAAATCATATTTATCCATTCCTATACCATGGCATAAGCTTACTAGTTATCTTTCCTGAAAAAGATGCTTATAGTTCAATTATTTAATTTCAATTAAAGTTTCCCTTTTATTACATTTAGTGTGAGTGTGTGTGTGTGTGTGTGTGTGTGTGTGTGTGTGTGTGTGTGTATATGTGTTTATACATGCACTCATGCCTTGGCATGTGTGTGCAAACCTGGAGACACCTTTCAGGAAAGAAGTTAGCTTTCTTCCACCATTTATTTAGGTTCCAATTACCAAACTTAGGTTGTTAGGCTTAACAGCAGGGACCTTTACTCACTGAGCCATTTTGCTGGTTCAGTTTATTATTTTTTTAAGGGCATATAGCCCAGACTGGTCTTAAACTCATTATATAGTTAAAGATGACCTCAAACATCTGATCCTCCTGCTTCCACCTTCTTAACTTGGTTTTTGAAAATACAGACATCCAAACAACACATAGTTTTATTCAGTATGAGGATGTAGTCTAAGGCTTTCTGTGTACTTGGTAATCACTTTACCAACTGAACTACAACTGCAGTCATATTATTCTGTATGTATTTTTATCTTTATCTTTATCTTTATTGTTTTGTTTTGGAGACAGAGTTTCTCTAAGTAGCTCTGGCTGTCCTGGAACTCGCTCTGTAGACTACGCTAGCCTCAAGAGATTTGCCTGTCTCTGCCTCCCAAGTGCTGGGATTAAAGGTGTGCACCACCACTGCTCCACAATTTAATTTTATATTTTAAGAAAGGGACTCATGTAGCCTGGCTCTGAACTTGCTATGTAGTAATAAGTAAGAACAACCCTTAACTCAACATCTTCCTGCCTCTGCCTCCTGAGTGCTGGGATTACAGGTGTCCATGTTGGGCTCCATGTTTTAATTTTAAAAGGTTTGCTGTGAAGTCTATGCTAGCTGCAAACTTGGGACTATCATGCCTTGGCCTGCTTAGTGTTGGGATTACAGGCATGTGCTGTCATTTACAAGAGAAGCCATTCTGTGCGTTTTGTCTGTCTTCTGCTTCCATCTCCTCTACTCAATGGGTTATACATCTCACTAATTATGTATGGCAGCTTCTTCTCATCCCCACAGCTATACTACTTCAGTCTTAGTCCCATATTCTACAAAGTATGCAATTTAATTTAATTTCCTGCATTTAACCTCCAGACTCCTTTAATCTATATTCTGTTATGTAACAAGTAATTTTTCTAAAACTTGTCTGATTACTTTTTTTTTTTTTTACTTTATGGATCAAAACTAAACTTAGACAAATTTAAACTCTTACATATACCATGCATAGGACTGTATAACCTGACTTTTGTCTAACTCACTAGCCCCATTTACTACATTCCCTTACCACATGGCAATCACCTATATAAAACCTCTTTCAATTGTAATGATAACTTAATTGGACAATTAAGGCAAAGTATACAGTGAACATCTGGTACATATACATAATTTTAAAAAACAGCAATTAAAAAAAATAGCAAAAATGTTATTCTAAGGTTTGTGTATAGAACTATAAAAGACTGAAAGTGCTTTACCACACACACTGTTGTCCAGAGACCTGAAAAACTCTTCCTCGTCAGTCAAAATCTAACTTAAGAAACCCTCTTTGAATCTTGCCCTGACATTCTCAAACAGTATTTTTGTTTGTTTGTTTGTTTGTGGTTTTGCTTCCTCAGACATAGTCTTTGATGTAGCCCAGGATAGCCTCAAGTAATCATGCCTTGTTCAAGCAGTAATCCTTGTTTTTTTTTTTTTCCTATGTTCTAGGCTCAGAACAGAACATGATGTAGCCTAAGCTGGCCTCAAGCCCTTGTGTGATCCTCACCAAGCACTCTTTTTTTCTTTTTTTTTTTTAATTAAAATTCAGAGGGAAGTGGGAGCATGCTGAGACAAGGTCACATAGCTGAAGCTGGTGTAGAACACACTATGTAGCTCAGGTTTATCCTCCTGCTTTAGCCTCCACATACTGGGATAGCAAGCATCTTGGCTTCAGGAGTAAATTAAATTTTAAAGCAATTCACTTTTATTATGTTTTAATTTGTGTGTGTGCATGCACACACACGTACACACATGAACAAACAGCCTGCACATGAGTGTGGGTGAGATGAAGGCAACAGATCCATCAAGAGTTAGAGTTAGAAGGTTTGTGAGCCACCTGATGGGGGAACCAAGTTGGAGTCTTTTCTAAGAGGGGTATGCACTTAACTACTGAGTCATTCCTCTAGTCCCCAAATTATTTAGTTAAAAATTGTTCATAAAGACAAAAATTGCACATATGTATGATATGCTAAATGCACTCATGTGGTCTTAATTGCTCCTCTTTTTGCACATCACCATATGACAGGTTCTGACCTCTACTCTTGCAGTCACTATCTTTTGATGCAATTCTCTGTCACATTTAACTTCCCTAGTAGAATGAATTCTTTCATAGACAGCAACTGCTTCTTAGTTACTTTTGTAACTAGTACATGATGTAGATTTCCAAAAAATGTTCCAATTAACATTTTCTTAGTTCAAGGTTAACAATGAGAACAGTCACAGCTAGGACTTCTTGTTTTCAGTAAGTAAGTTCAGCCTTCAGAAAAGCATTTTGTTTTTACCATTGCTACTAACTAAATAGTTACTTTTCAACCTTCTCCTCATCTAAAAAAATTAAAATCTATTTTGGGGGCTGGAGATGAGAAGAGTTGGTTAAGAGTTGGCTCATTGGTTAAGAACATCTGCCATTCTTGCAAAGGATCCAGATTCAGTTCCCAGCATCCACATGGTGCTTAACAACCCTCTGAAACTCCAGTTCCGGGAAATGCCTTCCGACCTTTGGAGGTACTAATCACACAGATGGTGCACATGCACATAGACAAAACTCTCAAACAGAAAAAAAAAAACAAAAACTAAACCTAAAATAAACTTTTAAAAGATTTTTCAATAAAAGTAATTTTTGAAAAGGAAATAAACATGCAACTCTAAAAATAAGACATTCCAATTAAATAAAAATATTTCAGTTTGACTAGCTGACATAAACACTGGAAACTTAACTGTTCCAATCTCCTACATGGCACACCTCACTAGAGATAAATTATAACTTACCGTAGTTACTGTTAAACTGTATAGAAATAGGGTAAAAAGAAGATGGTAGTTTATTGAGCTCTTTGTCTTGAAACACTCAAACCTTTAAAATAAGAGAGAAAGAAAATTACTTTATAATGTACAGCCAGGAACAAACTGGATGCTGCTTACATCTTGCCCACATGGCTTTATGATTCTGAAGTACTCAAAACTTCTACCCTTCCACCCTCCATATTAGAAACACTAAATGTCAAGCAGTGGTGATACATTCCTTTAGTCCCAGAGCCCAGGAGCCAGAGGCAGGTGGATCTCTGTGAGTTCAAGAGCAACCTGGCCTACAGAGTGAATACCAGAACAGCCAGAGATACACAGAAAAACCCTGTCTTGAAAAATCAGAAAGAAGGAAGGAAGAAATGAAAGAAAGAGGAAAGAGAAATGAAAGGAAAGGGAAAGGGAAAGAGAAAGGGAAAGGGAAAAGAAGAGAAAAAGGAAAAAAATACTGAACTGTATACAGATGACAAGAGGCAAATGGGATCAGCAATAGTCACAAGACTTCAGCAAAGACATGAAGGTCTTCAAATATGGAGTTAAAGAGACAACTAAGTTAAGTAATGGGAGTCAAATATGATATCAGATAGCCTATGGCTAATATCTGGCAGCCAATGTGAATAAACAAGTGAAGAATGAGCAGAAAAATAAACTGGATGAAAAGAAAAATAGAAGACTTAAAGCCAAGTGGAGAGAAAGGAATGAAGAAAAGAGAGGCACAAGGACATGCCTTCCCAGTTCTAATGAGGCAAGACTGTACTCCCTCCTATTTGGTTTCATGGGCTGCCCTGTCTGGCTGCAGTGGGAGAGGATACACCTAGCCTCTTAAAGACTTGATGTGCCAGGGTTGGGGGAATACTCAGGGAGGCCCCCACCCACTCAGAGAAGAGAAGGGGGATGAGGGAAAGGATTGTGGGAGGAGGTGACTGGGAGGCGAGCAGTGAGCAGGAGATATAGTAAATAAGTAACAAATTAAATTAAATTAACATGCAAAATTTAAAAAGTAAATTTCATTAACAGAAACTAATGTTGGCTCAGCAGTTAAGAGTACTTGCTGCTCTTGCAGAAAACCTGGCTTCAGTTCCTAACACATCCATGGTAGCTCACAACCCTCTGAAACTCATTTCAGGGGATCCAATACCCTCTCCTTCTCTTCTCATATGAGGCATGCATATATTGCACAGACATACATGCAAGCAAAATGCTCTAACACATAAAATAAAAATAAACAAAGTAATAACTAAAAAAGAAACCATTCATACTACAGTACAGAGAAACTACCCTCAAACTTTATGGAACAATTTTATGGCACAATTTGAACACATTCTTCACTCAAGAAAAGGAAAAATGCTTATTTAAGTAAAGTTAAAATACTATCTAAACTGACATTAGGACTTTGAAATCATAGTTCTTAATATAAAACATTATTGCAACTTACCAAAGCCTAAACTCTTAATAATATCACATTTTTAAACTTTTACATTACATAGCCTAGAAATGAATTGGACCAAAACCCACACTGAAGCTGAAGTAAGTACTCACATGCAGTATACACTGAAGCTTAAGTAAGTACTCACATGCAGTATACACTGAAGCTTAAGTAAGTACTCACATGCAGTATACACTGAAGCTGAAGTAAGTACTCACATGCAGTATACACTGAAGTTGAAGTAAGTACTCACATGCAGTATACAAATATGCAGCAGCTGTAAATCATGGGGAGCTCATCCAACAGCTACACAAAGCAGAGAAACAAAGATGTGAATACAGAACAGCTACAATTATGGAAGTTAAAATAAAACTTCAGGTCATCTCTGAAGCTAAGGAAGTGCCTCAGATGTACATCGCACCGTGTAGCATGCCCAGGCCCTGGTTTCAACTCCTAGTTGCTCCCCCTAAAATTATTAATTCTTCTTTAATTTCTTTTACTAATTATCTACTATATTCATCACCACCAAATTCACTTGTACAGTTTGCTGTCTTTAAACCATCAGAGTTATGTACCCATCCTTCTAAGGCACACATCTAAGTGGCACAGCTGACTGACTTTTCCCAAAGAGCAATCAGAGTCCAGGACAATGAAACCAGAAATGGTTGTAAATGTGCAGATTTGAGAAACACTGAAGAAGTAAAATAAACAGAGAGAAAGGTGAAGAAAAAGAAACTACAAAGAATATATCAAGTTTCTTGCTTAACATTTCAGGATATATTAGTACAGTTTAATGAGATTATGGGAACAGAGAAAATGACAAGAACAATTTTCAGCATCTGAGCTTAAAGTACCTGACATAGACAGTATGTAGAAATGCCAATCAAGTAATGAGAAGGACAAATCTGTAGCTCAGGAGAAAGGTATGAACGCCAGATATCTGTGGCTTACTTAAAAGGACTACATTTACAGAAGGATAGATATGCATTCACTGATGTGCACATGCACGTGAAGGCAAGTGTGTTTTCCTGAGGCACACCCCCCCATTTTGGTTTTTAAAATGGAGTCGCTCACTGATCTGGAGCTTGCAATTAGGGTGAACTGGCTAGCAACCATAAAGCACCAAGAATCGGCCTGTCTCTCCCGGGACTACAAGCATCTACTACCACTCTCGGCACTTGTATGTGGATTCTGGGAACCAAACTCAGATTCTCATACTTGCATGGCAAGCACTTTACTGACTGAGTTATCATTACATCTCATTTATTTTTGTTTTTTCTTTATTTTTAGCAGAAAGAGGGGTATTGTTAGGCATGCATACACCCTGCACATGTGTGGAGTTAGAGGACAAAGTATGGAAGTTGATTCTCTCCTTCTGCCACTGGGATCATAGGGATCATACTCAGGTTTGGACTTGATAGGAAGCGCCCTTCCTTATTGTATTATCTCACTAAGCTTCATCTTATTGCAAAAGGGTGTTGCATTCCCTGGAACTGGAGTTATAGATAGTTGTGAGCTGCCACATGGATGTTGGGAACCAAACTTGGGTTTTCTGTACTTGGCATACAAAATAATCAGTTTTCAGTTTTAGTAGCCAGGACTTCACAGAGAAACCCTGCCCCAAAAAGCCAAAATAATAATAATAATAAAATGTCTTGCTAACATTGTTGTACCTGCACACCATTTTACTTTGCTCCTACTTGCCCTCATCACTCATTGTTGGTTTTTCCTCCCAGCAATCAGTCCCCCTTCTTTCAAGTCATCCATTTTAAAAATCTGAGTAACACAAATACACAAGTCTCATTCCAAAACTGTAACTAAGCCCAGCGAAAGATCTGAGCTCTGGAGTGAGTGTGTGTGTCTACGAAGATAGTCCGGAGAACGCAGCTGGTCAAGTGTTTGCCTAGAATGTGCAATGCCTGTCTTCATACCACAAACAGCAAAGACAAAGATGAGTCTGGCAAAGGTCAGATCACAAACCTTAGATCAAATTCGTGAGTCTAAACTATGGTCAGAATTAGAAGGTTAGTGATGATAAGCCAAAAGGGTCAAATGACTAGGTATATAACCACTGTGAAGCAAAGATAAAAACTAAATGGGCACTCACTCAAATGGACACCACTAATACATAAAAGACTGCAGGTACCTAAGAATAAAGTGTTTTTGTGAACTGCTTACAACTTTTTAGGACACCTCCATGTAACTGCTTTCTTTAAGGCTGTTCTAAAATTACATATGTCTGCATAGAGTTGGCATACATACATAGAAAGCCATACTACTTCTTTATATGCTCAATTTGAGTCCTTTGACTCAAGTGAAAGACTTCAAAGATGACAAGTCCCTGTTTTTATTATCCTTTAGTTATGTGTTCTTTTCTTGAATTGAAAGTGTCTCTAAACTAAGAGAAATAATCACTTACTTTTGCCATTACTCACCTGCATTTCATATTTCAGAGTCATGTGGAAACACCAGGATCCCATTCCTACCACTAAAATTAAGACAAATAAATAAAAAGATTCACAAGAAATTCTTTGGGGGCCAGAGTGACTTCAGAAGACAGTAGAAAGTAGGAAGTTTATTAAGGTCTTGTGACAAGATACAGCTGATGCTGAGTTAGTGCTATGATTGAAGATTTTGGCATAGAGGAAAACAAGCACAGTATAATATTTCTAAAATTCTCTCTACTAGGTAATTTAGTATACTAACAATATTATTTCTATAAAGTATTGAATGCTCAAGATAAGCTTTAATGTGCATAGTTGGTCAGCTTCTTTTAGCACTCTCTTGTACTTCTCTGATACATAAAACCTAGCAATATAATTTAAAGAGTCACAATATCATCATATATACAAAACTACTGTAAAGACACCTAAATGCAACTCTCTTAAGAACTTGCACTGGCTGATTTGTGTGTCAACTTGACACAGGCTGGAATTATCACAGAGAAAGGAGCTTCAGTTGAGGAAATGCCTCCATGAGATCCAGCTGTAAGGCATTTTCTCAATTAGTGATCAAGCAGGAAGGCTCATTGTGGGTGGTGCAATCCCTGGGCTGGTAGTTTTGGGTTCTGTAAGAAAGTTTTGGGTTGGGCCGGGCGTGGTGGCGCACGCCTATTAATCCCAGCACTCGGGAGGCAGAGGCAGGTGGATTTCTGAGTTCGAGGCCAGCCAGGGCTACACAGAGAAACCCTGTCTCGAAAAACCAATAAAAAAAAAAAAAAAAGAAAGAAAAGAAAGTTTTGGGTTCTGTAAGAAAGCAAACTGAGCAAGCCAGTAAATAACATTTCTTCATGGCCTCTGCATCAGCTCCTGCTTCCTGACCTGCTTGAGTTCCAATCCCAACTTCCTTTGGTGAAGAACAGCAATGTGAAAGTGTAAGCTGAATAAACCCTTTCCTCCCCAACTTGCCTCTTGGTCATGATGTTTGTGCAGGAATAAAAACCCTGACTAAGACAGAACTTGTCTGGAGATACCAACACCCTTGAGTGTACCTCAGTCTCTACATGTAAATAATTAATTTTGTTTCATTGTGACACATTCTATAATTATTTCCATGACACATCAAGGATCCAAGGCAACATCTCAGACACTGGTGGTAGCTTTTGGCTGTGTCTCTTATTGCCACAATAAATAGTTCTATGTATTGAAGTTTTATACTATGCTAAGTATGCTGACCACTATATACGCTCTAGTTCCTTTCATCTTTTATAGAACCATTATCACTTACCATCTGGCTTTCATGCATTGGCAACAAAGAATTATACATGGCATTCAGCTATTAAGTAGTAAGGAAGGTATTCTAACTCAGGTTCCTTTATAAAATACTTTTAATACAACTTACATATCTAGGAAACAATTACAGAGATATGTACAAAAAGGTATAAAGATAATTTCAATTTTCTGGCCAAAAAGTGGGCTTCCTGAGCATGGCTAATAAAATTTTGCAGCTAAGTATGGCTTTCATAATAAATATTGTATCAACAATCCATACATTCCACTCCATGCTAATTGAAAAGAGAAAAAAGAAAAACACCCCTCCCTGTTTCTGCTAGTGCTAGGGATTAGTGTTAGAGCCACGTCCATTTTAAGCAAATGCTCTACTAGTAAGCATCCCAAGCAAAAACAAACTGTAGATTGAGACAGAGTCTAAATTGACAGAATGGTCTCAATATGTATCTAGGCAACCCTCCCAAGTGGCAGGGATTGCATATATGTCCCATTACACCTGCTAGGTGTGTAGTTCAATTTGTCTACTTTTCCTTACATCTGAATTTAAATCACAGAAAGTTATTTCAAAATGCTAGATATAGATTCACACATTTTCTTTCAGGATTTTTAATATTTTAGTTTTAAAACTTGTATTTCTGATTGATTTAAAATTTATTTTTGTGTATGATATAAAGTCAATTATTTTCTCTGGCATTTCATTTATGAAAATATTTTGCCTTTGGTTCAATGACTACAGATGGCATCTTTTTCAGTATTTGGTACTCTGTATGTGTCTAGGAATTGTATACTTCTATTTTACCTCATTTGTTAGCACATAACTATTCGTAATAGTTCCTTATGATTCTTTTGTATTACTGTATCAGTTGTAATTAATCATTTTCATTTCACTGATCATGTGTATTTTCTCTTTATTTTTGCTCTAATATTTATTATTTCCTTCCTTCTAGTACTTTTAAGGTCTCTTTTTCCTTTTTTTTTTTTTTTTTTTTTTAATTTCATGAGCAACATGAGGGCTACTTGTAGTCTTCTTGATAATATAAACATCCTTTTTTGAACTGCTTTTGTTATTTCCTA
Source organism: Mus musculus (assembly GCF_000001635.26). Taxonomy (NCBI): domain Eukaryota; kingdom Metazoa; phylum Chordata; class Mammalia; order Rodentia; family Muridae; genus Mus; species Mus musculus. The sequence continues at coordinate 98,263,954 of NC_000073.6, forward strand.
CAGATTTTCATATGTTATATTTCTACTTGTTTTTTCATTCTATTTATTCAGGAGTATACTTTAGTTTCTACATATCTGTAGAGTTGCTAACATTTTCTGTTATTTATTTGTAGTTTTACACTTAAATTATTTCAATTGTTGAGACTTGTTCTGTGAGCCAACATATGATTTGTCCTGGAAAACGTTCCATGTGCTATTAGGATACATATGTATTCTGTAGCAGTTGGTGTCATGTTCTGCACATGTCTTAGTTGTATTTGGTCTGTAGTATAATTTAAATCTGCTGGAGTTGTTGTTGATTTTGCCTGGATAGCCTGATCAATGCTAAAAGTAGGATGTTAACAACTTCTTCTATTATTACATTACAGTCTGTCACTTTCTTTATATTTGGCTCTCTGTTGTTTGCTACAGAAATATATTTATGATCGTTGAATTAATCTATTTACTATTATGTAATGTCCATCTTTGTCTCTTTCAACAATTTTTCCAGAAGTATTTTATCTGATATCAATGTAGCTACTTCTTTTTACTATTTCCATAGACTATCTCATTTGGAGGCAATATATAATTACAAGTATTTTTTTAATCATCCAGCTATTCTGTGCTTTTTAATTAGAGAGGTTAGTCTATTTGCATTCAAGGTAATTACTGATAAGTAAAGACTTGTTACTATATTTTAAGCTTTTTAGTTGTTTGTGTATACTTCTTTCTTCTATTGCTCTTTTCTTTGTGGTAGTGACTTTTCTCTAGTGTTTTCTGATTCCATGTATTTTCTTTTCTTTCCTTCCTTCCTTCCTCCCTCCCTCCCTCCTTCCCTCCCTCCCTTCCTTCCTTCCTTCCTTCCTTCCTTCCTTCCTCCCTCCCTCCCTCTCTCTCTCTCTTTATTTCCTGCTTGCTTGCTTTCTCTCTCTCTCTCTTTCTTTTTTTTTTTGCTTTGTAGTTACTACAAAACTTACCAAGAATGTCTTATAATAGGTTATGCTTAGCATATTAAAAACTCATTTGATCACAAAGAAGAAGCAAAAAAAAAAAAAACCCAAAAACTTCATATTTTAACTTTTCTTAAATTTTAATGTCTGATGCCACAAACTTTTATATTTTCTTATCCACACCATTAGTTATCATTACTTTAGTAGCTTTGTCTTTTATCTTTCATAGTAAAGGTGTAATTAACTTATTTAATTATGAATTGTATACCTTCATACATTTAAGTTACTCATTGATGTCCTTTCTATTGGTTAAAAAGACTCCTTTAGCATTTCTAGTAAGGCAGGCTTGGCTTTGAGTGTACACTGTCAAAACAATCCTCTTAGGTCTCACAGTACACTAAACTTGCTTAGTATGCTATTGAATCCTGAGGCTTTCACAGATACTCTTGTCCATGGATAGATGTTATGTGAGATCTCTCATTACACAACACCATTTATCGACATTATCTCTCATATGCCACACCTTTTGGTGTTTATTTCTTCATTTGAAACTGTTTACTTAAGTTAGAAGATTAAATTATAACATCTACTTTTAAATTAATTGAGGGAAGAATTTTCATTGATGTAATTTTTATACTTTGTTTTTCTGACAAGAATATTATATAATTTTTCTTTGAAACTGAGTTTTGCCTATGTATACCATGATGGTTCCAAACTCTTGATCTTTCTGCCTCAGTCTCTACAGTACAAGGATTGTAAGCATATACCATCATACTCAGTCCCTATACACTACTTGAGAGGTTACAGATATTGGAAGGAAACGTAAGAGTGTGTAAGAAAATTATACGATGTAATTTAAAATAGGGTTTAGCTCTTAGGGTGAGAAGCTAGACGGAGAAGGAAAAAAGGCAGAAATACAAAAAAAAACTTCTATTTTATCTGCAGTAGCACATTTCCTTTAAAAAGAAAAAATTAAGATCTGAAGCAAATAAGAAAAAAATCCTAATCTGGCAAAGCTGGGTAAAAAAACATGTGTTTATTTTATTACCTCTACCTGTACAGTTATAGTCTGAACTTTTTTTAAAAAGTTATTCAAAAGTACAGTTCAAGTCACTGTCAAGGTCTGTGAAGTTTCAACTTTAATGTTTCAAAGTGTGCTCAAATTGTATACCAAGTAATTGCTTTTAGAAGTAAACGAGACTAAGCATCCAGTGCGCACTGCACATGCGTGTTCAGATGAAGCAGGCTACATACCTGTGAGTGCTAAGTAAGCAGCAATGTACCGCTTCTCCAGTCTGTCTCTAATGCCTTGAATTGCACCAAAAATTGGAGGTATGATCATAATCAGGTTACTCACTGTATTCCCTACAGGAGAAAAAACAGGAAGATATTTAGATTAACCAGTATCACTTAAGGACACATTCATTTGGTCTTTAGCAATAGTTAAATAAGAAATTCCTTGGAAAGACTGTGATAAGATATCAAATTACTACAAAAAGGTCTTATTTCAATAAAAATTTCTCATAGTAATCAAATAAAACAAAGATACTTCCTAAAAAATGAAACTAAGAATGTTTTAGAGTATATCAACTTAAGAGAAAAATCTAAATTCTAAAAGTAAGAATCCCAGAAAAAAACTCAGAGATAAAACAGCTGGCTGAAGATGGAAGTCTATACCAATGTTGCACAAAGCGTGGTTTTCTGAAAGTGAATGACAATATAAATACTGACATTTTAATAAAATATAGTATAATATAGTATACTATAATTAATGATAATATAAATAACTGTCATAATTTTGACTGTGCAATTGAAAAGCAATCAACTGAATGTCTACATTTTATGTATTTTTGTAATATTTCATTGTTTTGGTAATGTTCTTAGTTTACAAGATACAAGACAGTAGATTTTTAAAATTTAATTTTTCTGTAATGTAATGGATCTTATAGGACTTGTTTTCATCTTTAAAAATACAAAGCTCTGAGGAACAGCAGAAAAGCTCAGCAGGCAAAGGTATGTCTCCAAGTCTGATGACCTGATTTTAATCCCTGGGGTCCAAATATATGGTGGAATAATCAATTCCTTCACATTGTTTTCAGATTTCCACATGTGTTCTGGAATGCATACGCATGTGCACACATGTAAACAAAATAAAACATTCAGGCCCTAAGAAAAAGGAGGCTGCTAAACTGAATCAATCGATTTCAGGTTGCTGGACCAAGGACATGCTGCTTTGGGAGAGAGGCTCTGTATTTGTGTTAGCGGGAAAGAAGAAAAGGCTTTGGGGCTCTACCAAAGTAATATAGATCAGATATGACAGTGAAGAGCCCTTGAAGATCTTGGCTACAGACAGGAAAGAAAAACTCAAGAAGACCAAACAGGACAGGTAACATGATTTGCTGATCCCTTCACATGGTAACAGCTCTGAAACTGGCTTAGATATAAAAATGTCTCTAGCCAAAACTTCAGCTAAAATTAGTCAATTGATTTTGGTCGAATCCACTGTCTCCTGCGAGCTCTGCCATTATGGCTCCGCCATTAAACGATCGAAACCACTGTCTCCTGCGTGAGATATGTTTTGACCCGGAGCTCCGCCATTAAACTACCTCGTGTTTTTACATCAAGATGGTCGTCTGTTCGTGATTCTTGGGTGCATGCCGAATCGGGGAATTGAGTGGGGGTTTCCCCACTAGGTTCTTTCACTTGGAGGTCCCACCGAGATCTGCGTGACACCCAGGAACCCCGAAAGACCCCTTGGAGGTACGTTTGTTTGTGTGCATCTTACATGTTGTCTGTTGTCTAAGTGTGGCACCGCTGAATTTGTGTCTTGGTTTTTCAAGTCTGAGATTGCGAATTTGTGTCTTGGTTTGTGAATTTGTGTCTTGGTTTTTCAGTTCTGAGATTGTGAATTTGTGTCTTGGCTTGTGAACTCGTGCCTTGGTTTTCCAGTTACGAGATCGTGGGTTCAAGTCCCACCTGGTGCCTTGGTTTTACATCTGGGAGAGTGAGGAATGAGTGTGTTTTTGTTTGTTTGTTTTTCTCTGTTACTTTTTTGTTCTGTTGTGGTTTTCGTCATGGGACAGACTGTGTGTATGTCAAACCTTTGTTTCTGACTGTAGACTTGAACTGATGTTAGGACAGAATTTGTCAGTGATAGTTAAGAAAAACAACACCGCACGCCTGGCCGCTAGCAGCTGCAGGGCCGAACTGGGAACTTCTGGCTTTGGCGGCAGCAGAGCGCGCTGGCCGAGGCGAGGTGCCACGAGGGAAACCTTGGCCCAGCGGGGAACACCTATGCGGAGGTTTCCCCGGGGTGCCTGCCCCCCCCCACCACCACCACCACGCATTTCACCACCTGCAGGACCCGCAAGAAAAGAAAGAGGGTCGAGGCCCGTGCAGGCCCCGCCTGGCTTCCTAGAGCGGCTGTGATGCCTGCTGGGGAGGGGCCGACTAGAGTCGCTGCCTCCGCCACCTTCCCCCCCTCCTCCCCGAGTTGGCCCAGTGCAGCCAGCTGTGAGAGCTGCCTTCCCTTCCCTGCCTCACATGTTTTCTCTTCTAGGGCGGCCCCGCCCTAAGCTGCTAACCAGCAAGGGAAACATCCTCCACTTAAAACTTCTGTCCCAGGTAAGGAGCACCTACGAGTCTAATCACCAGGCTCTGACAAATGGGTATACAGGTCTAGAAAAAGGTGAGCTTAGACTGTAAGGAAGAGCAAAGCTTCAGCAGACTCAGGAGAGATAGATGACAGTAAAAGTAGAGATGAAAGAGATTAGAGAGGTCTGAGATGAGAGAGATACTACGAATGAGAAATAATTTAGAGTAGAACCAGTAAGTAAGAGGCAGAGAAGGCGTATTGAGAGAGAGAGAGAGAGAGAGAGAGAAGCAAGAGGCGAGAAGCAGAAGAAAGAGAAAACAGGAGGGATCGTAGACAAGAAAGAAATTTGACTAGAAACTTGGCCACAGTGGTAGGAGAGAAAGAAAAGACAGGATCTAGATAGGAAACCTGCCCAACAGAAGACCGAGCCTCAGCTAAAAAGGCTCAGCTGTGTCAGACTCAAGTTATCTATTTGAGATACACCCTTCGAGGTGAAAAACAGTGGCTAAAAGAAGCCAGAAAAAGACTGTAACTACACCAAGGCAAGTAAGAGAATTCTTGAGTACCGCTGGCTTCTACAGACTCTAGATACCTGGGTTGGTGACCTTAGCTGCCCTGTTGTATCCCCTAACCAAGGAAGGGAAGATGTTTGTGTGGACCCCAGATCACCAGAAAGCCTTTAAAGAAATTAAAAAGGCCCTACTGACAGCCAGCCTTGGCCTTTGCCTGACCCAACCAAGCCCTTCATTCTTTATGTGGAAGAGAGAGCAAGAGTCGCCAGAGGAGTCCTTGCTCAGACTTTGGGACTTTAAAAAAGGCCAGTGGCTTACCTATCCAAGAAGTTAGACCCTGTTGCTAGCGGGTGGTTTTCTTGCTTGAAAGCTATTGCTGCCATAGCTCTGCTTGGCAAGATGTTAATAAGCTCACTCTGGGACAGCAAACAACTGTAGTGGCACCCCACACTCTTGAAAGCATTACCCGAAAGCACCCTGACTGATGGATGACGAGTTACCCTACTGTCCAAGACTTCACCTACTCATCACTGTGCTGACATTCTGGCAGAAGAAACTGGTACTCGAAATGATCTGAAGGATCAGATCAGCCTTGGCCTAAGAGTTCGAGCTGGTACAAGGATGGCAGTAGCCTCGCGGTTGAAGACACCTTTTCAAGGTGGGTAGAAGCTTTTCCAACCAGGACTGAGACAGCCAATGTGATAGCCAAGAAGATCCTAGAAGAAATCTTCCCGAGGTTTGGGATACCCAAGGTAATCAGGTCCAATAATGGACTTGCCTTTGTTGCCCAGGTAAATCAGGGACTGGCCAAGATATTAGAGATTAATTAGAAGTTACATTGTGCATACAGGCTCCAAAGCTCAAGACAGGTAGAAAAGATAAATAGAATTCTAAAAGAGACTGGTGCAGACTTGGTGCTCCTTCCCCATGCCCTATTTAGAACTAGAAATACTCCCTTTTGATTCAGCCTTACTCTTTAAGATCCTTTATGGGGCTCCCATGCCCATAACTGTCTTAAATGATGTGTTTAAACCTACATGTTGTTGTAATAATAATCTGTATGTTAAGTTAAAAGGCTTGCAGGTGGTGCAGAAAAAAGTCTGGTCACAATTGGCTACAGCGAATGAGCTGGGTACCCCAGAAGACATCTCACCAGTTCCAGCCAGAGATCTGATCTCTGTACACCTACATCATGCCCAGACCCTCAAGCCTCACTAGAAGGGTCCCTGCCTAGTTCTGTTTACTATCCCTTCTTATTTTGTTGATTTCTATTCTCCACATAGAGATATAGACTTCTAAAATTCTAAGATTAGAATTACTTAGTAGAAGAAGAGGGGAATGAAAGGAAGTAAAACTTGAGACCTGTGATTCATGTAATGTATGTCAAATAGCCCAAAGAGTTGTTTGTGAGCTTTGAAACCTGGGGCTGAGAACATAGCAGAACAGGCTAGGACATGCCCAGGCAGGCCCGTCGTTAAGACATTCCTGAGGCTGCTTAGCCATAAAGATAAAGACTGGCCCGGCGCCTCCCTATCTCCCGCCCTTCTGACCTAAGTTAAATGTTAACAGGCTGCTAATGTTTAAATGGACCAATCATGTGAAACCGCGCCAATTCCTCCCCAGCCCCACCCCTTTTCTATAAAAACCCCTAGCTTCCAAGCCTTAGGGTTGAATCCACTGTCTCCTGCGTGAGATATGTTTCGACCCGGAGCTCCGCCATTAAACTACCTCGTGTTTTTACATCAAAAAAAAAAAAAAAAAAAAAATCTTGTTGTTTATGAAATGCTTAAAATTCATCATGACATCTTTCACATGGCATGAATGAAGATTTATTACAACTGATTATTGATCAAACTTTCACCTGCTCAAAGAGCAAAATTTTATCCTTAACTGACCTGTACACCTTGTACAATCCATATAAATATCTTTATAGAACTAAAAATTTGGTTGTAAGATTCATATATTGCCTGGAGAGTTTGAAAGAGGGCATCAGATCCTCTAGACCCGGAGTTACAGATGATTGTGAGCCAACATGTGGGTTCTATGAACTGAAGCTATGTCCTGTGCAAGAGCAGCAAGTCTTCTTAACCACTGAACCATTTCTCCAGTCACATAGAAAAAACTTAAATGAAAATGGCCAGTTCTGGCTGGCGAGATGGCTCAGTGGGTAAGAGCACTGACTGCTCTTCCGAAGGTCCTGAGTTCAAATCCCAGCAACCACATGGTAGCTCACAACCATCTGTAATGATATCTGACGCCTTCTTCTGGTGTGTATTTACATATAATAAACAAATCTTTAAAAAAGAAAAAGAAAAAAAGAAAATGGCCAGTTCAACAAATATTTCAAATTGCCAATTCGAAAATATGCAACCAAGTGGTTTTTCTGAATTTAACATATAGGTTGTCCATTAAGAACACACACACACAACTGCAAGATGATGCCCACCCATGTGTTTTTAGAAAGCCCTTAAACAAAGAAAATAAAAAGCCAAGGACCAAAGTAACCAACATTCAGTGTCTTGTTACTTCATGTGTCCTGCAACAACAAATGTTGGCATATTGTTCTGAAGAAGAAAAAAGCACTAAGAAATATGATGAGGCTGCAGAATGATGTGGTGAACATATATAAATGCTGGCAAAATACATGCATAAAAAAGTAAAATTTTTAGAAAGTATTTTCCAAATGTTATGGCTATTCACAAAGCAGACTAGTAAAGAATGGGAAACTACAAAAGAGCTCTTATTTGATTGAACAAAACCACTAGATGAGACCTTGAGAGGACAGACAAAAACAGTGACTTGGAGGGGTGTTATTTCAGCTATGTGCATAGTTGAGAATACCAGAGAATCTTAAAACAGCAGAGGAATTCACCTCAGTATTTCCATCATAGAAGGGTAAAGATGAAGACCACTCATGAAAATGAAACTGGGAAGGTAGATTTCTTCCAATGAAGACAGATTCTCTGGATTAAATGGATGCACCAAGTGTACCACAGAGTGACTGTATTCCAAAACTCTATTCTACAATGTCTTTTGAAATGTCTAAAGAAGAAGCATGGCGCTACAAGATTTTAGGACTGTGAGTAAAAAAAAAAAAAAAAAAAAAAAAAAAAAAAGCACACCTTGGGAAATTTTAACATACCAAAAAACAGAGCAAATATCATAGAAGCTATCTATGGTATGGGAAACAGAACATTTATGAAAAAGAACAAAACCAACAATTTCATCTCTTTGTATTTTATATTCTTAATAAAAACTAGAGTACTTGACAACACCAGATAAATGTTTTCTGGATTCTGGGAAGAAATAGTTTTTAACTCTAAATTCTGTTATTAGCTCAAATACAGACTTTGTACATAACATACAAATCTACACTTTGCCCTTGAGGACACAAGAGACAAATCTTTGCTTTTGCTTCAATTTACTCTTAAACAAAACATTTTATAGCCATAATCTTACATTCCAATTTTCCTACCCCTTCCCACCCCTTAACAATTCATCTGTTATATTTTGATACAGAATTGAAGTTATATTTTCTTACATTGATACAGAATTTACATATTGATACAGATTTAAGATTTTCATTGGTATAAATCTTTACAGTGATACAAAGTTCAAAATTAATTTTGTTACTCTTAGATATGAATTGTGCTTGTGCAACTCATTTACGAATACAAGGCTTAGAGCCAGTCCTTCTAATAGATGCTATTACAAACTGTTTAGGATGATTAAGGAATGCAAGTTAAAGGTCAGATAGTAAACTCATTGTAATATTAGATTCTGATTAAATTACAATAAAGTGTTTTAAAATTATTAAAATAGTAAATAACTAAGAGTAGTCAAGATTTAACAGTTCAGATATACTATATATACACTTAGTCTTCAAAAGCATCAGAGATCCACAGAATATGACACTTAAAATCATTTCATTATTAATATATCTTTTGACTAGGAGATGTGTATGCTCCTGACAGTACCCCCTTCCCACTTCAAAGAAAACATGAGAATCATTACCTCCAACTGGAGTTGCTTCAATTGTGGCAAACTAGCCACTGGGTAAGAAATAGCCTAATTTCATTCTGCAGACAATTAGACAATTACTGTGCAAAAAGAGACAAACAGATTCGGGATACTCCACTGCTTAGCTCAACCAAGACAGGGTAAGCTAGTCCTTCATAATCCCTGCTTCACTTAGGGTCTGTCAGATGGTTCTTCTGGGCCAAAAGGCTGAAGACAGATGTTCTACTGTTATAAGAAATTAGAAGCTGTCAGCAGTCAGCTGTCTCTACAAATTGTGTAAGTTTTGGAAGCTATGTCTTTGTGTTTCCTATATATTCAGGTAATATTTAATTCCTTCTCAGCTCTCTGATGGGGTTGAAGACTAGTTATGATCTTATAATTGAAATTAAGTTGTTTAGCACTGAATAAGAAGATCTAGATTTGAAAGAATGGTTTTCAGTTGATAAGGCAAGTTAAAATCAAACCTAATTGAGGTACAGAATTGTAAACTCTTAAGGTTAGGATATACAATAGAATACTTTATCTAAACTGCCAAATATAATGAACTAGATGTTATAAGTGTATATCATACCTTGCAATTTACATAATTGTTATAATTATGTTCAGTGTATGTCTGAGAGAAAAGAGCCTTTTTAATTTGACAAAAAGGAGGAAATGTAGTTTTGCGGGAATATTAAAAAATGAACGGCATGCTCCCATGCTACACCCAGCTACTCTCTGCCCTAGCAGGCTGGCCGGCTATGTACTGGCTGGCATGGCCGACCTGTTCTTATCTCGTGGAGACTCTCCGACTCAGACCTCCAACATTTCTCACCCAGGTCACTAAGTTCCCACTGGCAGATTGCTATCATGCTTGCCTCATGTAATGACCACCCACCTTGCAGTTAGCTATTACAATTCCCAGTAACCTGGTAAAATCAAACCTCTAGAAGCTTATAATTAATTATTCAGGTCCAATTGATAATGGTATAAGCTGCCCACCTAGATTAGACAAGTTACCCCAATTATTTTATCCCTATATGATATTATATCTACCTGTGGCTATTTAAAACCATGCGTAATCTAAATCATCCTGTTTGTTCTCTATCTTGTTTCTTTCTCCTCCTGTTTCCTTTATGGCTCCCTGTTTCTGCAACTCTTAGCTCTGCCTCCTCTTTCCCTGTCGAAATCACAGGCCTCCTGCTACACTAAAATTTAAATTAGTTGGACAGGGAAAATCCTGTCACAGTGTAGTGGGTTTGGCTTAATGCTGCCTGTATTCTAAGGTTAATTTTAGTACCCAAAACTGCTTACATGAGTGTATGCACATAAGACATTGAGAGACCCTTCCCCCAGGTGGTTCTGTTTGGTAAATAAAGATGCCAGCAGAAAATAGGGGAGGGCAGACAGAGATGGGACTTTTAGGATTCCTGGGCTTGGGACCCAGAGAGGAGAATCTGCCATGCTGGGATTAGGAGAGGAGAGATGGCATGCCTGAGAAGAGAGGAGAACAGGGAAGCAGAGCTGGCATGTGAAGGAGCCAGGAGAGTGCAGCCCAGTTGGGTAGCCCTCTGGGTCCAGAGCAGCCAGATAGAATATAGAATTTAGTGAGCGATAACTCAGGATTATCAGCGAGATTAACTTCATGAAGGTTATGAAGTGGCCCAGCCATTGAGCTGATTAAGGCATACCAAAATATAAAGGGTGTGTGTGTGTGTGTGTGTGTGTGTGCTTCATTTGGGAACATAAACTTTTGGGGCAGGTAGCAGGTACGCCCCACCAGGATTTATATATTAAAAAATATTACTACAATTGGGTAACCAGCCTGGAATATGTGAGACCCTGTTTCAAAAATACACACACACTATACTCATCAGAAACCTCCCTTCTAAGGTGCCAGTAAAAGCCAACAGGGGTGGATGGGGAGAAGGTATTGACCACGATGTACTTTGGACTAAACTTCAGGACCTGGGTACTAGAGAAGTCTCCTGCACTTGTAAGAGCTATATACTACTAATGTCACTTGGACCAAGAAGTTGCCTGGCCAGCACAGCAACACCAAGAAAGAAAGGCCCTTCCTCCTGTGTTATATCCCTAGTGCCCTCCACTGATAAAGTTTAACTTTTACTAGTTGTCAAAGGAACAATTAAAGATAATATAGAATAAATACTGAATCTGGAACAAAAAATTGGCAATAAATTGATATCTAGCACAGTTAAACTGATTTCATCAATTGTGTCTGATCATAACTATGGCTGGTGAGGGTTAACTAACAATCACAATAAAAATAGGAGTTTGAATGAAATAATATTTTTCTTCATCTTCTTCATATATTTTAATATAGCTATATTGCTTTAAAGTATTAAAAAGATGAAAAATAGAAAAATAAATGCTAGATTACTTCTGCTAAGAATTTAATTAGGGTTAGGGTTAATGTCTAGAAAATTATATTAAAATGAAAACATTCATTCACATACCACACAACAGCTGATAAATATTACATAAAAACATTGTCCTTGGATATAGGTTTAAATGAATTAAACAATCTTTTATAAAAGGGCTGGAGAGACAGCTTAATAAGTAAAGTGTTTTCTTTATAAGCATGGGGACCTGAGTTCAGATCTCCATAAAACACAGGAAAGCTGGGTGTGATAGCATGTACCTATAACCTTAGCAATTAGGGGTGCAGGTAGAGACTGGAAGATTTCAGGGGGTCACTGGCTAGCCAATCTAGCAGAAATGGTGAGCTCCAGGTCCAGTGAGAGATCCTGTTTCAAAACAAGAACAGTAAGGTGGAGAGTGACAGAGGAAGACACCTAATGTTAATCTCTGGCTTCTACACTTACATGCATGGGGGGGGGGGGGGGTGAACACTCTCTACACACATGCACACACACAAAAGTAAAAATAACTCAAAAATCTTAAAAGTTTAAATATTCTCTTTATATAATACAATTTATAGACCAGGTTGGCAATATTCTAGTAATTCCAGAATTGCTTAATAAAGTCTTTCTTTTCAAGAGAGACTCACATATTAAAGTATGTGTTATGACTTGAAGCTGAAATGGCTCCCCCACAGGCTCATTATTTGACCCCTTATTCCCCTGCTGGTAATGCTACTTTGGGAGAATCTGGGATGTATAGGAGATTTCCTGACTGGTAGAAACAGGTCATTAAGGGCAAGTCCTTGAAGGTTATGCCTAGTCCCTGCTTTCTGTCATGCACTCTGCTTCTAGATCCACCACACGCCCAGGCTTCCATGCCTACCCTACTATAGTAAACCTAACTCAAAATAAATCTTCACACTGGCATGTATTGTAGTCATAATGTCCACAAAGCAACTAATAACACAGAAAGAAAGAGAGAATGAGAGGGGGGGAGGGGAGGGAGGGATAATATGCAAAGGATAAGTTTAGAAAAGAACTCTGAATGAAGATATACAAGCAAGATGTTTTGTCTCAGCATGACAGTAGGTGGAGCCAGTGTGTTCAGAAGGTATCTAGCAAAATACATAGACCCTGAGGTGATTAGATTTTGTAATTTGGAGTTTAAATGAACTTACACTTATATAAATCATCTCACAGAGCTAAGGCTCAAAATACAGAAGCATTAAAACTTAGTAAAGCTGCAAAATATACCCATTGTGCTTTATACTACTTCAAAAAGCTCTCCTACAGCCAGCAAATGAGCTATGTGAAAGCTATAAAGTAACCCTGCAGTGTTCCCCAAATTTAATTTTACCAAATATTTTCATAGAATGTCCAATTAATGCTAAAAATTTCTAGGACTTCAGTGCTGAAAGGAGACAGGAGGATCTTAAAACTTAATATCTCACCGGGTGTGGTGGCGCACGCCTTTGATCCCAGCACTTGGAGGCAGAGGCAGGCAGATCTCTGAGTTTGAGACCAGCCTGGTCTACAAAGTTCCAGGACAGCCAAGGCTACACAGCCTGTCTCGAAAAAAAAAACAAAAAACAAAAACAAAACAAAACTTAATCTCTCCAATTTATACTAGGCAACATACTGTTCTATGAAGGCAATTTATTAGCTAACATCTTAGTTTGACTAAGTTAGTTAACTGAAAAATATTTAAGCAATTATATATTAAAGAAATAGTATCAGATAATACCATTACATGCATATATTCAGTCTTAATATATCTAATACCATTTGGATCATGCATGGTGGTACACACCTTTAATACCAACACTTGGAAGGCAGAAGCAGGTGGATCCCTGTGAGTCAGCCTGTTCTATTCCAGGACAGTCAGGACTATGTAGAGAGACCCTTCACAAAGCAAAACAAGACAAGACAAAACCAAACCAATGCCTTCTGGTCTCTAAGAGTACCTGAACTCATACACATACCCATACAGAAACACAAACAAATACGCATAGTTAAAAATGAAAAAGTAAAACAAACAAAAATAACTCCACCCTGGCTTATAAAAAGTATTTTTCACATTTTTAAATATTTTAAAGCCATAAACTATACAAATGAAATATACATATTAAATTGAACTGGAAGCAGATTTTAGGCTTATGAAGAAAACCAAATAAAGAGGTAATAGAGGAGCCAAAGCTCCATAGAAGTCATGGCTAAGGAAACCTAACCTGGTAAGACGGAGGTTACAGGGGAGGGGAGAGACTCAGTAGAATAGTACTGTGGGAACCTAACTCTGCCTTAGAAAGGTCCAAGGTGAACACTAAACAATGAAAAGGACTTTAAACAGATCACATGAGTCAGAAGGACAAGAGAAGATGGTCTTCAACTCACTGGAAGAATATTTGTTGAATGAAGTTATCAGATTTATCCACAGGTCAAGAAGAAAAAGTTTTCAAACCATGCTAAGCAACAAAGAAGCACAACTGAAATGTGAAAAATCTGAAAATGATTATTTTGAAAATCTCAACTTTCCTACATTTTAGTTAAAACTTTTAGAGCCCAGCTCAAGTCTACTGGCATTAGGTGAAGTTTTTCCCAACCACCTTATAGAAAACTGACTGCTCTTCTTACAGCACATAATGTTCTAACCCCTCACCCAGCACTCAGTTCTGATTCCCTTGCATAGATCTCTTTTCACTATATGTGTTAGTATTCAAGAACAGTGGCTTTATATTCATTCACTCTCTCAAGTGGTAAAAGACACTACAAAGTCATCAAGATGACACAAAGGATAAAGGCACTTGCCCTGACTCCTAGCCTGATGACATGAGTTCAATTCCTGGGACCCACACAGTGGAAGGAAAGAACAACTTCTACAAGTTGCGTGTGTAAACACACACACACACACACACACACACACACACACACACACACACACACACGTTACTTTTTAAAAAGATACTATAAAGCCGTGTGAGGTTCTCAACCTTCTTTACTATAGTAGAGACTCAATGATAAAGTTATATCATTGTTACTTCATAACTGTAATTTTGCTGTTAGGAATCATAATATAAATGATATGCAACCCCCATAGGAATCATGACCCACAGATTGAAAACTGCTGCTATAAAGGAACACAAAATTAAGACAGCCTACATGAAAATTAAACTAGCACCAAATTTATAAAGTAATCCAGATACTTAAAATCTAATAAATATTGGGGCTGGAGAAATGGTTCAGTGGTTAAAAGCACTTGCTGCTCTTCCAGAGGACATTGAGTTCAATTCTAGAACCCACATAGTGACTCAAAACTGGTCTGTAATGCCAGCTCAAAGGGAATCCAAAGCCCTCTTCTGGCCTCTAGGAGCACAAGGCACAGAGTCATGCACAGATATGCATACAGGCAAAACATCCATACACATAAAATAATACCAATAAAAACTAAAATAAAATGAACCTATAGACATTTTAGATGCATTCAATTACAACTAAAGGAGTCATTCTTTTCTCCCAAATGAATCCGCTGTAACAATTTCATACTTCAACTAACACCATCATACTTTAGATGGATCCGTGGTTAAGAGCACTCACTGCTCTTCCAGAGGACCCAGGTTTGGCTCCCAGCACCCACAGTGGGTGGTTCATAATTAGCTGTAAATCCACTCCAGAGGACGGGTACTTTCTTCAGACTGCTTCTCCTCTGGTTCCTCAGGCCCCTGCACTCATTTTGGATTACATTTTGGATTTTACGTACTTGAATATGTACATAAAATCCAAAATGAAAATAAATCTTTTTTAAAAGAGGCATTTAAGTTTAATTAATAAAATGGAATTATTTCATACTACTAAAATTTCATCAAGGATGCCATTTATAGTTTTGATTTATTTTTCATTAAAGCTTTTACATTGGCATGATTTCCTAAATTACCTTAAGACATATAAAATAGTTTTTTAAATTTGTTAGTTATTTCTTTGTGTAGAGGAACAGAGGGGGCCTGAATGTAGAAAATTTGCAGGATTCAGTTCTCTCCTTCCACCATGTGGGTCTAAGATCAAACTCAGGTTGTCAGGCTTAGCAAGAGGTGCTTTTAACTTGCCCTCTGAACCACCTTGCTATTACAAAAAGTTTTAAAAATAAAATTAAAGTAGTTACAAGAAGAAAAATATTTTTCCTGAGTCCTAGTTATTCTTCAAGACTCTAAGTATGCCCAAAGATTAGTAGTCTGGGTTCCATAACTTAAAAAAAAAGTATTGTTATCTTTAATATGTAAAGTTTTTTTAAGATTTATTTATTTAATGTACATGAGTACACTGTCACTGTCTTCAGACACACCAGAAGAGAGCATCAGATACAGGTGGCTATGAGCCACCATGTGGTTGCTGGGAATTGAACTCAGGACCTCTGGAAGAATAGCTAATGCTCTTAAGAGCTGAGCCAGCTCTCCACCCTGTAAACATGTATCTTTAAATTGTGTGTATGTATATGGGTCTGTATATGGGTATGTGTTTATGGGTGTTGGTATCTATGGAAGTCAGAGGAGTCACATACTTCTGCAGCTAGAATTACAGGTGGCTGTGAGCCACTCAGTGTAGGATCTAGAAATGAAATCTCTTTCCAAGAGCAGTACACACTGTTATCTACTGAACTATTTCTCTAGCCCCCACCACTGCTTATTAAAAGAGAATCTCAGAGTATCACATTGTATGAGACATTACAGTTTGATTAATCTCTGTTTTGGTACACACAGAGACTAATATACACACAAGTAAAATTATGTTAAAAGCTTTGTAAAGAAGTTTAAAAATACTTCCACCACAACAAGCTACAAGCAATCATGTCTTTATTGAGAAGGCTAGAAACCATAAAGCTAGGTGTCAGTGGAGTTGTTTCCTTTGTAGAGGCACTGAAGAAAAATGGTTCCCTCACTCCTCTGAGCATTTCTTGCCACTGGTGACTACTGGCATTTCTTGCCACTTGTTGGTTTGTAAATGCATCATTACAATCTCTGCCTCCACTTTCCTCTGCTTTCTTCACTCTGTGTGGCTATGATTTCTTACACAGATACCAGTCATTGAATTTAGAATAGCCTAGTTCTGGTATAATCCCAGGATTTGAACTTTATCTGCAAAGACCTATATTCAGATCAATCCATATTCTGAGGTGCCAAATGGACATGAACTTCAGGTGAACATTATTTAAACCCCACAATATCATTGAACATACTTATCACTGAACATAATATATTTTATTTTGTTTTTTTCCACATTTTTCATTAGATATTTTGTTTACATTTCAAATGTTATTCCCTTTCCTAGTTTCCCCTCTGAAAATCCCCTATCCCCTCCTCCCTTTCCCTGCTTCCAACCCACCCACTCCTACTTCCTGGCTCTAGCATTCCCCTATACTGGGGCATAGAACCTTCACAGGACCTAGGCCTCTCCTCCCATTGATGACTGACTAGGCCATCCTCAGCTACATATACAGCTAGTGCCACATGTCCCACTATATGCTTTCTTTGATTGATGGTTTAGTTCCAAGGAGCTCTGGGGGTACTGGTTAGTTCATATTGATGTTCCTCCTATGGGCCTACAGACTCTTTTTCAAACTAAGATGCTTTTAAACTAAGTTATAACATTCACATAATCTGGGATGGAGAGATGGCTCAGTGGTTAAGAGCATCGACTGCTCTTCTGAAGGTCCTGAGTTCAAATCCCAGCAAACACATGGTGGCTCACAACCATCCCTAATGAGATCTGATGTCCTCTTCTGGTGTATCTGAAGACAGCTACAGTGTACTTAGATATAATAACAAATAAATCTTTTTTAAAAATTCACATAATTTAGCAAAAAAGTGAAACAATAACAAGGAAATTTTCCTTGAGAATTCCTTAATTGCCTTATATAATATAGTAAACATAACCTAGAACACATTTCTTTTGAAATGTATTTATTTATTTTTATTTTATATGTATGTGTTTGCCTATGTGTATCACTGTTTTACCTGTGTGTTTATGCACCACATGCATGCAATGCGGAAAGATTCCAGAAGAGGAAGCTAGATCCCCTGAAACAATAGTTAAACATGATTATGAGTTGCCACATGGCTGCTGGGAACCAAACCCTGGTCCTCTGCAATGGTGGCAATTACATTTAACTGCTGAGCCATGTCTCCAGCCCCGAGAATCTATTTCTTTATCTACCTATTTTATTAACCCACAGGATGAGTTCCTATTAGTGGGATCTTCTCCTGGATACTACCCAGAAGTTCTTAAGAGCTGGCTCCCCATGTGGAATGGCTGCAAGTTATAAGAGCATCTACAGTTCTACATTCCCCTGGTCAATTCTCACACTAATCCAAGACTCTTTGTTGTGAAATTTAGAATCAGCTGCAGTAATGCAGCATCTCTTTTTAATATTTATAGGAAAGTGGTGTAGTTAAAGCTTAGGCATCCATATTTAGACCAAGTATACTATATAAAGCAGTAAACTCAGTAAAATATCCCCATAAAACACCTTATGATAACAGAGATTGAAGCAAGCAAGCTTAGTAACAGTAAATGAGCTGGAACTGGGAGTTCCTACTTGAAGTTCTGGTTTAGACTATGGGTTTGGACTCCCAGGAAGTTCCAGATCAACAAGGTAGGTGGGGTGACTGACAGGCAGGTGGGGCATAAGGTGATTTTAGGTAAACCTGAAGCTCTTTGGTTTTTGTTTGTTTTGTTTTGTTTTTAAGAGTTGTACTCCCAACTCTTGAGTGTACATTTATTTAATGATTTGCCATGACATTATCATGAAGTAAATTTTATATAAAGAACTACTACATCCCGAAGTATGTAGTCATCAGTTTACAAGGCTGTTCTCTAGGTAAAGTACTCGTGAGACTATCTTAAGATGAAAGTTTAACTAGCTGCTTTTTTAATGAGCACCATTTTAATTTGAAAAAAAAACTGACAGATAAATCATGATTATTTATTCTTAGGACTATTCAAAGATCTTCCTGGAAAGGAGCAAACTTTAAGTTCCTTCAAAAAAAAAAAAAAAAACAATTGTATGTTTTGTTTTGTTTTCCAAATGACAAAATGTTAGCTTTCAAGCAAAACTTAATATTGAAAATCTTGTAACTACCACTGTGAGACTGATAGCTTGTCAATACTTACCGGCTTATCTAGCAACCTCAAAGTGTTATATTAACAAATGAGATTTTAAAATATTAAATAACCACTTTAAGTCTAAAGACCTATATCAACGGTGAACCCTTTTTTTCTGAGGCATAATGCTATAAAGTCATACAAATTTGGTAAAAGAGCATTTAAAGTATAAGAAAAATTAATTGATATATTTTAATGTGACATAGTAAAGCAAGATTAATGATAGTCACTGAGGGAGCATGTTTTAACTAATCATAAGACTACAACTTGTCAAGTTTTAGTACAGTATCAAAGAACATCCACAACTATTGAAAAAGACTTATCAAAATACTTTTTTTCCAACTACCTGTGTTTAAAGCCTAGTATTTTTATAAACTTGAACCAAAACATTATTATTATAAAATGCAAAGTAAAGGGGGAGAACCTAGGTGACTTTTATTATGTCTAATGGTAGAGCCTTGTAAAAATGTAAAGAAATACCACTCTTATTATTAAATTTCATTATTATTATGTGTGCACGTGAGCATGAAGTATGTGGTAAGGCGCCTATGTCACAGCCCACATGTGGAGGTCAGAACTTGGTGAAGTTGGTTGTTTCTCTCTTTTCACCTTACACATTCCAGGGATTCATCTTAGGTCATCAGATCCATGAGGCAAGCACCTTAACCTACTGAGCCATTTCACCAACCCTCTCAATAATTTTTAAAAGCAGGAAGAGATCCTCAAGGCATAAAGTTTGAGAAGAACCTGATACAGCACTAAATGAATACACTCTCACAGTCTGGCAGATCTTTCAGTGTTGACCAGGACTGGGAGTGGGAAAGTCTCTTTTAGTAAAGTTCCCATAATGCACTTCTGTCTAAAAGATTTCCACTGGAGACACAGATCAGTGACAGAATCCTGCCTAGCATGTGGACGTCATAGGTTTACTCCTTAGCATTTGAAAAAAATAATAATTCAGTTGGAACAGTAGAAAGATCTATATGCAGGAGATTCTATAAGTCTTATGCAGGACATTATTAATTATAATAGAGATTAATTAATATATTATTAATTAATACATTAATCATAATAGAGAACAAAAAAGTCATGAAAATTCCTAGTGTACTTGGAAGCTTGAGCTTTTAAATGACAATAAGAATCCAATAGGTTATAACAAGTATTAAAAAAAGTTCCAAGAATTCAAACACTTGAAAACAATTATCTCTTTGCAAAAACTCCTTCATTCTCTTTATTATACTAACTATCAGAAATTTTAAGGAGCACAATTAAAAATTAGTGGTAGACAAAGGGTTCACAAATGGCTCCAGATACAAGAACTTTTTATACTATACAACTCTAGGGTTTCCCCATCTCAGTTATTCAGTGATAGGAAAAAAAAAAAGGCAAATATAAAGATGAACATGAACCAAAGCCCTGATCATGTTTTCAATATTTATAATTTTATTTAATTTTATTGATTATACAGTACTTTAGTATAAGGCTTTATCATATTTTATTTACACAATTTTCCAGTAATCAACATTAAGCTTGTTTCTGATTTTTACTACAATGGTCAATGGTATAATCAACAAGCAAAAAAAAAAAAAAAAAAAAAAAAAAAAAAAAACCTTTTGTGAGTATTTTTTTTTTAATCTCACCTGTGGCAGGCTGTGTAGCTACAATGTCAGAAACGGGCACTTGTTCTCACTTTTCTCTACATATAAGTGCTTCACAGAAAATTGTAAGGAGAATTAACCTAATCACTTCCCTGTGTTACAAATGAGAGGATAGAGACCCCATACCAACTGGCTTTCCTACATTTATACAGAAAGAATAAAAGCCATCCCAAACTAATGTCCTGAAAAATGTCCTTTTCCTTAGCCCTATTCCACTTTTCTTTCTGTTTTAACACATGTTTTGTTGTAATAACAAAACACTAGAGACTGGAGAACTTATTTACCTCAATGTTCTGGAGGCAGAGAAATTCAAGATTGACAGGGATTCATGTTGCATCATAACCTGGCAGGTGAAGGAAAGTGACGCTCACAAAAATAAGGGATATGTCAGGCTCACTCTTAAGAAAATGATCAGTGTGTGGAGCTCTCATGACCTAATTACTTCTAAAAAGTCTCATGTCACAATGATGCTACACTGAAAATTAAATTTCAACATGAATTTTAGAGGGCATAAACATATTTAAACCATAACATTCTCATTTTTCCCTTCCTGGTTCCAGAAAGTCTAATAAAATTATGTTTTCCACTGCTGACCCTAAATAAAAATACAAAGTTTTTTTTTTTTTTACTATCTGCAGTTCTGCAGTTTTTTTTTTTTTTTGTTTTTGTTTTTTTTTTGCTGGTGACAGAGAATTTGGGTGTGGATATAGAGAGTAGAACCAAAGATGAAGCAATTAGGAAGTTATATATAAAAATTAAAACAGGGCTGGCAAGATGGCTCAGTGGGTAAGAGCACTGACTGCTCTTCTGAAGGTCCTGAGTTCAAATCCCATCAACCACATGGTGGCTCACAACCACCCGGAATGAGATCTGACACCCTCTTCTGGTGCATCTGAAGACAGCTACAGTGTACTTATGTATAATAATAAATAAATCTTTGGGCCAGAGCAAGCAGGGACTGAGCAAGCGGAGTTGACCTGAGCAAGTGGGACTGACTGGAGTGGGCAGAAGCCCTAAAAATTCAATTCCCAACAACCATATGAAGGTTCGCAACCATCTGTACAGCTACAATGTACTCATATACATAAAATAAATAAATAAATAAATCTTTAAAATAATTAAAACAGGACAGCAGACATTGCTCGATGGTAGACCACTTGTATGGCACATATAAAGTCCTAAGTTTGAGCACAACACAAATGCATATACATGTGAGTGCATGTGAACACACATATATCATCAAAATAATATGATGCCGAAATAACAGAGTTCAATAAGACAAATTGGAAAACCCAAGATACTTACCCTAGTACATTTGGAGTGTAGTATATAATAATGTTGGCTTTCTTTTTGTTTTTCTTTCCAAATTGTTGGAAGAAGCATTTAGCAAATGGTAAAAGGTAATTGGACTAAAATCATCTTGAGAAAAATTAAGCTTAATCTCTTTTTCATACCTTATACTAGGTTATTCAAATATAGTTTTGAATATGTAAAAGTAAAGTATTGAGAATACTAGGACATATTTTTTTTAAAAAACTCATTACATACTATATGAGTAGCAACACAATACTGAGTACCCACTGAGAATTTCAACCTTGAGTTCCCCTACAATCTAAATTTATAACCCAAATCCCACTGGGTTATACAGAGATAAGCAAACCTGTGCACAATTAGGAGCCTTTGGTATCTTTCGCAGCTTCACTGTCTCCTGATCTTTCTTTTGCTATGCCCTCTCATGCTCCTTTAAATAAAACTCTACGGTGACTATGGTTTATGAAGATGAATGAGTACTTTCAGATACCCAGCTCTGTGAAATCTTTACAATAATATTTTCTATAATTTTCACAAATGTAAAAGTAGGTCATGTAACCAGCTCATATTCTTATAAAACAAAAAGTGTCTACATCTTATGCTGTTTCCTCATTTATAATAAATATATTCACCACCACTGATACTCTCTTTCTGAAGCAATTCTCTAAGTGGATAAATGTACGAGAGGATTCATTTAGTAAAGACAATGAAGATCAAAAGAAAAAAATGACTTGTCTATGGTTGTTCAGCTAATGAAAATGCAGGTGTAGATTCAATTCTAAGACTGTGTTTATTAATTGTACTATACTGCTTCCAAATCTGAAATAATTACATACATGATATCGCCACTATAACTCTTGTGGGTTTAAGGTAACACATTCTATGATAATGAGTCTATGTATATTTATAAATTAAAAGGTAGTTTTTAATGACAATATATAATGGTGCTAAGAGACTATCTTTCTTCATCCCTTCACTCTATAATTTATGAGCACAGGGTTTAGGCATTGCACTGAGTAATGTTTTTAGTAAAACAGACATTTTTTAGAATAAAATAAATAACTTTCAGTTCCTAAGCAAAAAGGAAGATAATTTGAATTTCAAAGACAGTGAAGACTTTTTTTACACAGGGTCTCATTATGTAGATCTGGGGTTAGTCTGCAACTTCACAAATATCTACCTGCCTCTGCCTCCAGAGTACAAAACCATATTCTAAATTTATAGTAAACTTGTGGACCATTAACCAACATTTATATGCTACTTTAGCATCTATGGAAGTCATTATTTATCTAAACCAGTAAGATAATTGATAATCCAGTATGACAGCTACAGACAACTAAAGAAAAATTAAGCAACTTTTCTTTTCTTTTTTTTTCCCCCTTCCCTTTCTCCCACTTGCTCTGGCCCCGCTTGCTGCTTGCTCCGACCCCAACTCGCTTTGACCCCTATTCGCTCCAGGCCCAGCACAACTTGTCTTATATAAAATATCTCTTCCAGGTAAGGTGACGCATACCTTTAATCCCAACACTTAAGAGGCAGAAGCAGATGAATCTCTGAATTCAAGACTAGCCAGCCTAGTCTACAGACCAAGATCCAGGATGGCCAGGGCTACACAAAGAAACCCTGTCTCAAAAAACAAACAAAAGAACATCAAGGAAAAGTCAGGATTCACAAACAAGGATATTGATTATAAAATCTCTATTCTTAGGGCTGGAGAGATGGCTCAGTGGTTGTTAAGAAACTGTACTGCTCTTGCAGAGGACCTGAATTTGGTTTCTAATACCATGTCAAGTGGCTAACAACCACCTGTAACTCCAGCTCCAGGGCACACAATGCCCTCTTTTAGTCTCTGGCAAGCACTGCATTCATGTGTACAAACAAATTCATACACATATACATATATTTTTTAATCTTAAGATATCTTTTCTAATTCCATTCTATGAACTATTTTTTCTTATATCATTCTGGATTTTGTGTATGTGTGTATAGTTGTTAATCTAGAAAATAAAAAAAATAAACTCAGTAAGCCTTTACTTACTTTATTTAGAAAACCTATTAATTTAGAATTTTAAAATAAAGTTAAATATTTTAGTAAAGATTGGATTCTCTTCATAATTGATGACTACAAACTTTCATTATAAATGTATTCAAGTAAGTACAATTACCATTCTACTAATAGTCAATATATTTCAAACATTTTTCAAGTTATGTAACAAATGAAATAATTCTTTTAGTCAGCTTCCTTGTAAATATGAATAACAAAACCAAAAAATTATATTTAGATATAGTTATACAGAAAATAAGCTGTGAAATTCCTTTGAAAATGTGTAACTGGTTGTTTATGTGTAGCAAAGTTTCAGTCTTCAACAGTATAAGCAGCTAAGTATTAATTTTAAAAGAGTACTAGGTAAAAATATAGGATTATGAATTTACTTAACTAAGTCCTTAAAAGGTATTTAATTTAAATCTGATTCCTAAGTACTAGAGAAAAAAAAACTGAAAAATATACACGTAAGTTTTGTTTTGTTTTTTTAATTCTCAAATCTCTCAAATAAACTAAACTACTTCTATCAGAATTTCTGGACCAACTTTCACTGGAACAAGACATTTTTCCCCCTAAGGTATGCATTTATTGCCCAAGTGTCAGCTTAAGGTCTGGGACAACTGCTTGACAGAAAACCACAGACAACAGAATGGATCGGCCAAGTTGAGTGAGACATGGCACCAAACAGAGGTTTTTCTGTGATCCAAGTAGAGCAACAGTATCAAACACACATAATAAGTTACGATCTAAATACTGAATTTCACATTTTGCTTGAAATAAATAGAATTTAAAAAAAACAGATTAAAACAAAAGAAACAGAAACAATCTTTTATATTTTTGGAATCACAACAGTAACTGACTTATATGACATCATTAGATATAAAATGCCATCTGTAGGTTGGGTGTTATTATCCTTATTTTACTTACCAGAGAACTTGATCCCCATAGAAAGTATATAAATTGCTCTGTGTAGTATAGCTGTTAGAATGAAATATGTGGACTTAACCTCATGTCAAAGACAAATTATGTTCTTCCTATCCCACCGGATGAAAAACAAAGGAAATGAAATACAGAAGATTCAAAATAACAAGTGTTACTCTGTACTAATAATTGTTAAGGGCAAGCAAACTATATGTATATATAAACCTGAACTTACCTATACTTCTAAAATGTATTTACTTATATGCCTTATAATTTTAAAAAATTATACTGTTAAAGAATTCGTCACTGCTATAAAGAATCATTTGTTGAAGCTGGAGAAATGGTACAGAGGTTAAGAGTACTTGTTGCTCTTGAAGAAGACTCAGATTTGGTTCCCAACACCTACATGGTGGTTTACAACAATTTGTAACTCCAATTGCAGAGGATCTGATGCCTTCTTTGACCTCCATGGGCATCAAGCACACAGTGTACACAGACATACATGCAGGCAAAACACTCACACACAAAACAAAATTAATCTATTTTTTAAAAAGCAAACAAATCATTCCCCCTTTTGCTTTATATCCTTTTTTACATTTTTAAAGTTTACACCTCAGTATATAAGTGGGAGAAAAAATATATAATACTGCTGAGCAACATACATAAACTAAACAAAAGAATCAACCAAACAGGGGCAGGAGTGATGGCTCAGCTGTTAAGAACACAGGCTGCTCT
This sequence comes from Mus musculus, assembly GCF_000001635.26. Classification (NCBI taxonomy): domain Eukaryota; kingdom Metazoa; phylum Chordata; class Mammalia; order Rodentia; family Muridae; genus Mus; species Mus musculus. Next base: position 98,289,191 of record NC_000073.6, read on the forward strand.
TCCAGAAGACCTAATTTTGATTCCCAGCACCCACAGTGGGTAGCTCAACACTGCCTGTAACTCCAGCTCCAGAGGATCCAACACTTCCTGGTCTTCACCAGCACCAGCAGTCATGTGGTATACATTCAAACTCTCACACACACACACATAAAAAATATATTTGGAAAAGGGGGTATCAACAAAAAGGTAAGTGAAGAATTAATAAAAGATGAAAAAATTAAAATATAAGTGAGCATTTTATAATGCTTAAAGAAATAAAAGGTAAAACAAAAAACAAGCACAAAAGAAAAAGATTATTACCAACACTGAGACAAACTTGGAATTATTTAATTCTCTAGAAGTGAAAACTTTTTTAATCTTATCACCAAAAAAGATCTCCATCAGATGGTTTCAGTGTTTTGTTTTTTACTTATTTATTTATTTATTTATTTACATTTCAAATGTTATCTCCCTTCCCTGTTCCCCCTCCAATGAGCCCCCCACCCCTCTACCCTTGGCCTCTAAGAGGGTGCTTCCTTATAATAAAATCTTAATTATTTTTATGTATGTGAATGCTCTGCTGCATGTACACGTGCACGCCAAAAGAGGGCATCAGATCCCTTTATAGATGGTCATGAGCCACCATGTGGTTGCTGGGAATTGAACTCAGGAAGAGCCGCCAGTGCTCTTAACCACTCAGCCATCTCTCCAAACCCAAAAAGATTTTTCAAAACCTAAAATAATTTTAAATTTAGAAAAAAAGTCAAAATAAGTCTGAATTAATCAAGTAGAGGAGAGGGAGTGGCAGGATAAAGCAGGAGATACCAATAGAAAGAACCATTTAAACAAGTACACAAAACAATGAAGCTATGCTCTGTTTAAGAAAGTAACAGCAAAGAACCCAGATGCCCCTCAACAGAGGAATGGATACAGAAAATGTGGTACATTTACACAATGGAGTACTACTCAGCTATTAAAAGGAATGAATTTATGAAATTCCTAGGCAAGTGGATGGACCTGGAGGGCATCATCCTGAGTGAGGTAACACAATCACAAAGGAACTCACACAATATGTACTCACTGATAAGTGGATATTAGCCCAAAAACTTAGGATACCCAAGATATAAGATACAATTTGTTAAACGCATCAAACTCAAGAAGAACGAAGACCAAAGTGTGGACACTGTGCCCCTTCTTAGAATTGGGAACAAAACACCCATGGAAAGAGTTACAGAGATAAAGTTTAGAGCTGTGAAGAAAGGATGGACCATCTAAAGACTGCCATATCCAGGGATCCATCCCATAATCAGCGTCCAAACGCTGACACCATTGCATACACTAGCAAGATTTTGCTGAAAGGACCCAGATATAGCTGTCTCTTGTGAGACTATGCCGGGGCCTAGCAAACACAGAAGTGGATGCTCACAGTCAGCTATTGGATGGATCACAGGGCCCCCAATGGAGGAGCTAGAGAAAGAACCCAAGGAGCTAAAGGGATCTGCAACCCTATAGGTGGAACAACAATATGAACTAACCAGTACCCCGGAGCTCTTGACTCTAGCTGCATATGTATCAAAAGATGGCCTAGGCGGCCATCACTGGAAAGAGAGGCCCATTGGACTTGCAAACTTTATATGCCCCAGTACATGGGAACGCCAGGGCCAAAAAGTGGGAGTGGGTGGGTAGGGGAGTGGGGGGGGAAAGTATTGGGGACTTTTGGAAATGTAAATGAGGAAAATACCTAATAAAAAAATTAATAAAAAAAAGAAAGAAAAAGAAAGTGACAGCAGCATCACATAGAGTACAAGTGTTTACAGAACTGAGATCACATTAGAAGGAAGCAAAGGCAGATTATAAAGTGTTCCTATGTCATACCTCTCAACACTATACTCCTATTAGGCCAATACTGCTTAATGGTTATTTTTTTAAGCTCAGGAATAATTTCATTAAGGTTTAAAGGAAAAGCCCTCAGAGTAGGCAACCTGTAAACCTCAGAAGCTGTCTGGAGGAAAAGATTGAAGGTGAGAAGGAAAATAAAGCCATGCAGTTTAAGTTGGCATGAAGGTCAAACACATGACAGAAAGGATAGCTTTATAGAGTAAGGAAGCCCAAATTGGTGGGGAAGCTCAGAGCATGTTTGGAAAAAAGACAGAAAGAAGAAAAGAAAAAAAACTATGCTTTTCTGAATAATTTAGAAAAATCAGCAGACTTACAAAGCTATATGGCTGAAATCCAGTAAACTACTACCTAAATGGCTTTCTTATCTCAAATATCTATTCACTTATTTACATTCAATAAAACTGCTAGTTTTAAAATATATAAATTCTTGGTTAAGAGAAAATAGCTATCAGCAATATTTGAAAGACAGCCCAAAAATCCTTGCACTACAAATATGCAAACATGTTGGAAATTTTCAATAAATATATTCTTTGTTTTGTTTTTGTTCCCAAGACAAGGTATTGCTATATAGACCTGGTTAAAGTAGTCTATATAGCCCTGGCTAATGACTTATGTAGACCAGGCTGTTTTCAAACTCACAGAGGCCAGTCTGCCTGCTCCTGCCTCCCCAATGCTGGAATTAAAGGTATGTGCTATCACTGGGCTTAATGAATATATTCTTAAACAATATTAAAACTCAAGATACTTCTGAGGAATGTGACACCAAAGGAAATTAAAAACCAATATGGTAACCAGGTTAAAATTGCCCCAAGAGAGCAAGGGGAAGGGCATGATTTGCCTGTTTGGGTACCACAGAAGGGTGAGATGCAATGTTCATAGTAGAATAAGACTGAGGCCTTGGATCGTTTCAGGAATTAGCACTAGGTCTGGGATTATCTGATATCCTTAAGGAACTACCTATTCACATCTATATGAAATTTAAAAAGAAAAGAGAGGGAGAGAGGGAGAGAGAGGGGTAGAGAGGGAGAGAGGGAGGGAGGGAGGGAGGGAGGGAGGGAGGGAGGGAGGGTGAATGCCCATAACACATGTGTGGAGGCCAGAGGACAACTGGAGTCAGATCTCTCTTCCCACATTTATGTAGGTCTAGGAGATTGAACTGAGGTAGCCGGGCTTGTGCAGGAAGACTTGTACCTGAGCCATTTTACAAGTCCCTTAAAAGATTGTCTTTGTTCATTTGTTTTGTATCGGTTTGTTGTTGTTGTTGTTTTGTTTTGTTTTGTTTTGTTTTGTAACTTATTAGTGTAAACTTTTTGGATGACACATCTAATACTAGCAAAGGGCTGAACATGCCTGTGAGAGCAACCCCTAAAGCAATAGTAAAGAGAGATAACAGAGCAGCTACTAGACCAGCTAAAATGCCAGATAAACACATAGCTAAATTAATTCAAAAGACAACAGGAAAATAATGAGAAAAGGCAAAGGACAAATGCAGAAGACAGTAAAAAAGATAATAACCAAATCCTACTAACATTACCTATAAACAGACAATGTATGCCAATGAAAAGACGGATTTAAACCAGGTATGGGGGCTCATGCTTATAATCCCAGTATACAGAAGGCTGAGACAAGAGCATCCTGAGTTCAAAGCCATCCTGGACTATAAAGAAAGATGTTTATATCATAAACCAAAAATTAAAATAAGAAGAAATTGTTAAACTAACAAAAAATGAACATAAAGAGTAAACTGTAAATCCTATAGAAGTGCTTTACATGTATAAATTTACAGATAGATTAAAAATTAAAAGGAAGGAGAGAAGAGCAATGCCAACATAAACTTTGAAAAAGCTAGGTGATTACACTAGCATCAAAGAAAGCAGACTTCAGGTCTTAGTGATTACCAGAGGAAAGAGATGACATGTCATAGAGGTAAAGAGTTAATAATTCAAGCTTATCAATGTGTATAGAGTCAGCGATAATACCACAATTTTACTATTTCTAATTCTGGAGTTCTTCTTTGCTCTTCTAATCTACTCAGTCACCACTGTTAAAAGCAGACTGTTGTGAGAAATTAGAGAACATACCTAAGAGCTAACAGTTCACCTCTAGGATGAGTCAACAATTGTTGCCAGCCCCCCAAATAAATTATTTCAACTTTAAGCTACTTACACACTTTCAGTGAGTAAAATAGCTCTTTTGATTATTATGCATATATTATAGAGATCACTAAAAGGATGCTTGTAAAATTCTAGAAAGATAAAACAGCTTATGAAAGTACTAAACTTTGTTCTTATTTTTTAGTCTCAACTTCTAAGTCTTAAAAGTCATGGTATAATTTGGCATAACAAGTTTACACAATAAGAAAATTAAATTTCAAACTAAACTTCAAACACTATTTTCAGTTACTTATTGCCAAATAAACCAAACTTCAAATTTTCAAAAGATAATTAATTATTATCTCTCATAGAACAATATGAACAATGAAAGAGACACAGATGTATAACATATATGTGAATACCAATTCTGAAAAGAGTAGTGTGAACAAGTGGAAAAGATTGAATACCTAAGAATAAATAAACTAGATAAATGATAGGTGAGTATATGCTCACCAGAATGATTAAAATGAAATTAGCTGAAGCAAAGCACTGACAATGCTGTGGACCAGATGATGTATTCTAAATCAGGCATGGAGGCACATGACTGTATTCCCAGGGGCCAGGAAGGCCAGCAGATGCTGTCTTAAAAAGAAAGTCTGGTAGTTTCTAATACAAGAAAAATATAGATTTACTTTATGTCCTAAATATTCCAATTAAAAGTATTTAGCTATGAAAAAATAAAAAGAAGCATCTATTAGGCAGGTGTGGTGACACAGCTGCACCCCAGCACTTAGAGGCTAAGGAAGGAAGACTGCCACAATTTCAAGTCAGTGAGGGCTAAACAGAAGTTCAGCAAGGGATACATAGCAAGACCATGTGAAAAAAGTAAATAATAACAAAATAACAAAAAAGTCTATGTCCACAAAAAAACTTGTTCAAGAATGTTCATAGCAGTTCTATTGCTAATTATCAAAATCCAGAAACAGTCAGATGGCCACCCAAGCAGGAAAATGGGTTTGTATTTCACTTATAGTAAACTACCAATACATAGCAACACAGATGAATTTCAAAAACATTCTGCTGAACAAAAGAAGTCTTACATCAAACAGTAAATACTACATGATTCATTCTTCTTACATGTAGTTCCAGAACAGGCAAATCTTCCTTATGGGAGAGGGAAAAATCAGAACAATGGCTGCACTGGAGAGGAAAGAGGAGGAAGTGACTATAACACAGAAGGGGCATGAGGTTCATGGCAAGCAAAGCTCCCTATCTTTCTCTTTCTCTTCCTCTCCCCTGCCCCAACACTTGCTGGGAAAAATATAAGGCTTCTAGGATGCTAAGCATCCACTGTACTACAGACCTACATCCCCCAACCCAAAGCTGCATATCTTGACAGGGGTTCTGTTACACGGGTGTACTTATTTCTCAGCAAATACAAGTTTAATATTTATGCATTCCATTGAATGAGGACTTTATACAAAAATAAAAACACATAAAAAGGGGCTGGTGAGATGGCTCAGCGGGTAAGAGCACCCGACTGCTCTTCCAAAGGTCAGGAGTTCAAATCCCAGCAACCACATGGTGGCTCACAACCATCAGTAACGAGATCTGACTCCCTCTTCTGGAGTGTCTGAGGACAGCTACAGTGTACTTGCATATAATAAATTAATAAATCTTTAAAAAAAAATAACAACAACAACAACAAAATCCTGAGTCTCACATTAAAAAAAAAAAACACATAAAAAATTGAACTTTATATAATGAAGCAACTGTGAAAGTTTTTAGGGGAAGTGTATAGTTGAAATACTTCAAATACTTTGAAGTGTATACTTTGAAATGTGTCAAAAAATAAAATGATAGGCAGAGAGAAGAATCAGTAAATGAATGGATATGTTATAAAACAGGTACAATAAAATGTTAAAGCATAGGCATTGGGTAAATGGACATCCACTGCAGTATTCTTCCAAGTTTGTTGTATGTTTGAAATTCATTCTCTTGAGAAATGGTTAAGGATACTATTGGCTGCTCTTTCAGAAGACCCAAGTTCAACTCCCAGCACTTACACAGAGGCTTACAACTGTCTATAACTCTAGTTGCAGATGTTGTCCTCTGGCCTTGTTGCACATTAAGTATACAAGAGGTACACTGACATATGTGAAGGCAAGACACCAATACACATAAGATAAAAATAAATCAGATTTAAAAAATAAGATATAAAGTGCTGCCAGGCAGTGGTGGCACACGCCTTTAATCCCAGCACTTGGGAGGCAGAGGCAGGAAGATTTCTGAGTTCGAGCCCAGCCTGGTCTACAGAGTGAGTTCCAGGACAGCCAGGGCTATACAGTGATACTCTTGTCTCAAAAAACCAATAAATAAATTAATAAGTAAATAGTAAAGTGCTTATCTCACATGCTTGAAGTCCTGGCTCATAAGGAACATTTTATAGAAAATAAAATGATATAGAAAATAAGTGATTTACCCATAGTCACAAGCCTAAACTTGAGCAAAGTTCTAGACTCAGTGTACTGGCCTTTCTTTTATCCTGTTGCTTTCTCCAAAGTAAAACTCTCAAGATTTTCATGACCATAATGGTTCTTGTTATCTCCCTGGTTCTGTCATTTTGTTGAGTTCTAAACATGTTTGCAACCCAACACAAAATTGTAAATTTTCTGAAAACATTGACAGTGTTTTTTGGCTTTGTGCTATTTTTTTTTAACTCAACCGTGCGTTTCTCAAAAATAAACTGTAGATGACAATGCAATGCTGGTGTGCTGCAGTGTCAAAGTTAGGCACATCTACAAAGCTTTATAAACCTGTTTCAGGTTTTAGGCTAAGTATCATTTCACTCTGTTCCAATGTACCTGTAGTGGCTATTCCTGGTTGTCAACTTGACAATATTTGGAATGAACTACAATCCGGAATTGGAAGGCTCACGAGTGACCCTTATCTGGAGGCTTGGAGATCCTTATCTGGATCTTGGTTTGAAGATCTTGAGCCATAGTGGCTATGGATTCCAGAAGATTGAATCTCCAAGTTTAAGGAACACACCTTTAATCTGGGCTACGCCTTTCATCTGGGATTAAAGGTGTGGTGGAACACACCTTTAATCTGGGCTCCACCTTCTGCTGGAGACAATATAAGGACATTGGAAGAACGGAGTCTAGCTCTTGCTCGAGCCCTTGCTCCTTCGCCTGCTTGCTGCATGAGACTGAGTAACTGCTAGATCCTTGGACTTCCATTCACAGCTGCGACTGAACAATTGTTGGGAATTGGGCTGCCGACTGTAAGTCATCAATAAATTCCTTTACTATCTAGAGACTATCCATAAGTTCTGTGACTCTAGAGAACCCTGACTAATACAGAAGTTGGTACCAGGAGTGGTTCTAGAGTAACAGAAGTACAAGGATGAATCTTTTAAAATACTTGAATTGGCTTGTTGATCCACCAGCACTTTCAAATATTGAAACCTCTCCAGATTCTCTCCCTCCTGGGAGCTCAGAGAATTTTGAAGACCCATGGTTGAAACTATATTCCGAACTTAAAGAAGCTAATGCCCTTGATTTTCTTAATGAATTAGGTGATTCAGTGCACAAAGCTTTCTACAAGATGGGGAAAAAATCGAAAAATGATTTTACTGGCTGGCTGCTCTTAGTATCTGTGGAAAAAATGATGAATGAAAGGAAGGAGTTGTGTGATAAAATCGAAAGGCTCCAGACACAAGTAAATGATCTAAAAGTTGCTAAGTGTGTCCTTGAGGAGAATCTTCTCTCTTGTAGCAATAGAGCTCAAGTTGCAGAAAATCAAACAGAAACTCTCATTGTAAGGTTGGCTGAACTACAGCGAAAATTCAAGTCTCAGCCTCAGAGTGTGTCGACAGTTAAAGTAAGGGCTCTAATTGGCAAAGAATGGGATCCTACAACATGGGACGGGGATGTGTGGGAAGACCATGTTGAAGCTGAGAATTTTGAATCTTCAGATTCTCAAGGGTTTGCCCCACCTGAGGAAGTAGTACCCTCAGCCCCACCTCTTGAAATAATGCCTTTCCCACATGAGGAAATTAATTTTGCAGAGTCTGATAAACCAGCAATGACTTTCACTACTGATGTTTCTCAAGGCCCACCAATAGTTTCTTCTAGACCTGTAACCAGACTCAAAGCAAAACAGGCTCCTAGAGGGGAGGTAGAAAGTGTAGTCCATGAGGAAATTCGCTACACTACTAAGGAGCTTAATGACTTTGCTAATTCATTCAAGCAGAAACCTGGTGAATATGTGTGGGAATGGATTTTAAGGGTGTGGGATAAGGGTGGAAGGAACATAAGACTAGAGCAGGCTGAGTTTATTGACATGGGTCCTCTGAGTAGAGATTCTAGGTTTAATACGGAAGCTCGCATAGTTAAAAAAGGTGTCAAAAGTTTGTTTGAATGGTTGGCTGAGGTGTTTATCAAAAGATGGCCTACTGGAAATGACTTGGAGATGCCTGATATTCCGTGGCTTAGTGTTGATGAAGGGATTTTAAGACTTAGGGAAATTGCAATGCTAGAGTGGATATATTGTGTAAAGCATAATTGTCCACAAAGGGAAGGTCCAGAAGATATGCCTTTCACTAGCTCTATAAGACGCAAATTGGTGAGAGGGGCACCAGCACATTTGAAGGGTTTTGTTCTTTCCCTTTTCCTTGTGCCAGATCTTAGCATTGGAGATGCTTCTGCTCAATTAGATGAATTAAATTCACTGGGTTTAGTTGGATTCCGAGGTAACAAGGGCCAGGTGGCAGCATTGAATCGCCGGAAACAAGGTGATTCTAGTTATTATAATGGACAGCGTAGACAAAAGAATGTTTATAACATACCCAGTAATGGTCAGCACAGGAGAGGTGAAATTTATAATGGCATGACTCGGTTGGACCTTTGGTACTGGCTAACCAATCATGGTGTTTCCAGGAATGAAATACATAGGAAGCCTACTGCATATTTGTTTGATCTGTATAAGCAGAAAAATTCTCAAACAAATGAAAGAAAGGCTACATTAGATCGTGGTAAACAGCAATCTCGGCCAGTGAATCAATTTCCAGACTTGAGACAGTTTGCAGATCCGGAACCCCTTGAATGAAGGGGTGGCCAGGTTCCTCTGAGGAAGGATCTTGATAAGACACTCAAAGGTTTTGCTGTTACCCTTTCTCCAGTTCTTCCCCAGAGGGACCTACGGCCTTTTACAAGGGTAACTGTACACTGGGGAAAAGGAAATAATCAGACTTTTCGGGGTCTGCTGGATACTGGTTCTGAGTTGACACTGATCCCAGGGGATCCCAAGAAACATTGTGGCCCTCCAGTTAAAGTAGGGGCTTATGGAGGGCAGGTGATTAATGGAGTTTTGACTGATGTCCGACTCACAGTAGGTCCAGTAGGTCCTCGGACACATCCTGTGGTGATTTCCCCAGTTCCAGAATGTATAATTGGGATAGATATACTCAGAAATTGGCAGAATTCTCATATTGGTTCCCTGAACTGTAGAGTGAGGGCTATTATGGTGGGAAAGGCCAAATGGAAGCCTTTAGAGTTGCCTCTGCCAAAGAAAATAGTGAATCAAAAACAGTATCGTATTCCTGGAGGAATTGCAGAAATTACTGCCACTATCAAGGACTTGAAAGATGCAGGGGTGGTGGTTCCCACCACATCTCCATTTAACTCTCCTATCTGGCCAGTGCAGAAAACAGATGGATCATGGAGAATGACAGTTGATTATCGAAAACTAAATCAGGTAGTAACTCCAATTGCAGCTGCTGTACCAGATGTAGTTTCGTTACTTGAGCAAATTAACACATCTCCTGGCACCTGGTATGCGGCTATTGATCTGGCAAATGCCTTCTTCTCAGTACCTGTCCATAAGGACCACCAGAAGCAATTTGCTTTCAGTTGGCAAGGCCAACAGTATACCTTCACAGTTTTGCCTCAAGGATATATTAACTCTCCTGCCCTGTGTCATAATTTAGTTAGAAGGGATCTTGATCGTTTGGATCTTCCACAAAATATCACATTGGTGCACTATATTGATGACATTATGCTGATTGGACCAAGTGAGCAGGAAGTAGCAACCACTTTGGACTCATTGGTAACACATATGCGTATCAGAGGATGGGAAATAAATCCAACCAAAATTCAAGGACCATCTACCTCAGTGAAATTCTTAGGAGTCCAGTGGTGTGGGGCATGCAGAGATATTCCTTCTAAGGTGAAAGATAAGTTATTGCACCTGGCCCCTCCTACAACCAAGAAAGAAGCACAACGTTTAGTGGGTCTATTTGGATTCTGGAGACAACACATCCCTCACTTGGGTGTGTTACTTAGGCCTATTTACCAAGTGACTCGGAAAGCTGCTAGCTTTGTGTGGGGCCTGGAACAGGAGAAGGCCCTTCAACAGGTCCAGGCTGCTGTGCAGGCTGCTCTACCACTTGGACCATATGACCCAGCAGATCCGATGGTACTTGAGGTGTCTGTGGCTGATAGAGATGCTGTTTGGAGCCTCTGGCAGGCCCCTGTAGGTGAATCACAGAAAAGGCCTTTGGGATTTTGGAGCAAAGCTCTACCATCATCTGCAGACAACTATTCTCCCTTTGAAAAGCAGCTCTTGGCCTGCTATTGGGCCTTAGTGGAAACTGAACGTCTGACAATAGGACACCAAGTCACTATGCGACCTGAACTACCCATCATGAGCTGGGTACTATCAGACCCTGCAAGTCATAAAGTGGGACGTGCACAGCAGCAGTCTATTATCAAATGGAAGTGGTATATACGTGATCGGGCCAGAGCAGGTCCTGAAGGCACAAGCAAGTTACATGAAGAAGTTGCTCAAATGCCTATGGTTTCTACTCCTGTTACAATGCCATCTGCTGCCAAGCATGCACCTATAGCCTCATGGGGTGTTCCCTATGATCAACTGACCGAAGAGGAGAAGACTAGAGCCTGGTTTACTGATGGCTCTGCACGTTATGCAGGCACCACCCAGAAGTGGACAGCTGCAGCATTACAACCCCTTTCTGGGACAACCTTGAAAGACACAGGTGAAGGGAAATCTTCACAGTGGGCAGAACTTCGGGCAGTACACATGGTATTACAGTTTGTTTGCAAGAAGAAATGGCCAGATGTACGATTATACACTGACTCATGGGCTGTAGCCAATGGATTGGCTGGATGGTCAGGGACTTGGAAAGATCACAATTGGAAAATTGGTGAGAAAGACATCTGGGGAAGAAGTATGTGGATAGATCTCTCCAAATGGGCAAAGGATGTGAAGATATTTGTGTCCCATGTAAATGCTCACCAAAAGGTGACTTCAGCTGAGGAGGAGTTCAATAATCAAGTGGATAAGATGACCCGTTCTGTGGACAATCAGCCTCTCTCCCCAGCCATCCCTGTCATTGCTCAATGGGCACATGAACAAAGTGGCCATGGTGGTCGAGATGGAGGTTATGCTTGGGCTCAGCAACATGGGCTTCCACTCACCAAGGCTGACCTGGCTACAGCTGCTGCTGATTGCCAGATCTGCCAACAGCAGAAACCAACACTGAGCCCCAGATATGGCACCATTCCTCGAGGTGACCAGCCAGCAACCTGGTGGCAGGTTGACTACATTGGACCACTTCCTTCGTGGAAAGGACAGCGTTTTGTTCTTACTGGAGTAGATACTTATTCTGGTTATGGATTTGCCTTTCCTGCACGTAATGCCTCTGCTAAAACCACCATTCACGGACTGACAGAATGCCTCATCTATCGTCATGGTATTCCACACAGTATTGCTTCTGACCAAGGAACTCATTTCACAGCCAGAGAAGTACGACAGTGGGCTCACGATCATGGAATTCACTGGTCTTACCACATTCCCCATCATCCTGAAGCAGCTGGGCTGATAGAAAGATGGAATGGCCTTTTGAAGACGCAGTTACAGCGCCAATTAGGTGGTAACAGCTTGGAAGGCTGGGGCAGAGTTCTTCAGAAGGCAGTATATGCTTTGAATCAGCGCTCGATATATGGTACAGTTTCACCCATAGCCAGGATTCATGGGTCCAGGAATCAAGGGGTGGAAAACGGAATAGTTCCACTTACTATCACTCCTAGTGACCCTTTAGGAAAATTTTTGCTTCCTGTCCCCATAACTCCAGGTTCTGCTGGCTTAGAAGTTTTGGCTCCAGAGAGGGGAGTGCTCCTACCAGGAGCTACAACAAACATTCCATTGAACTGGAAGCTCAGACTTCCCCCTGGTCATTTTGGGCTTCTAATGCCCTTAAACCAACAGGCTAAAAAAGGAATAACAGTGTTAGGAGGGGTGATAGATCCAGATTACCATGGGGAAATTGGATTACCTCTTCACAATGGTGGTAAGCAAGATTATGTCTGGAGTGTAGGAGATCCCTTAGGGCGTCTCTTAGTACTACCATGTCCTGTGATTAAAGTCAATGGGAAACTACAACAGCCTAATCCAAGCAGGATGACAAAGGACGCAGACCCATCAGGAATGAAGGTATGGGTCAATCCTCCAGGAAAAGAGCCAAGACCTGCTGAGGTGCTGGCTGAAGGAGAAGGAAATACAGAATGGGTAGTAGAGGAAGGTAGTTATAAATACCAATTAAGGCCACGTAACCAGTTGCAGAAACGAGGATTATAAAGTAATATGAATGCCCATTGTAAATTTACTAATGTGTTTGCGATTGTACGAGGGATAGTTATATCATGTTAGGCTTATTTACAACCTTGTTATTGTTTCATGTGAACATGAGATATTATTTGTGTCAAGTTGACAAGGGGTGGATTGTAGTGGCTATTCCTGGTTGTCAACTTGACAATATTTGGAATGAACTACAATCCGGAATTGGAAGGCTCACGAGTGACCCTTATCTGGAGGCTTGGAGATCCTTATCTGGATCTTGGTTTGAAGATCTTGAGCCATAGTGGCTATGGATTCCAGAAGATTGAATCTCCAAGTTTAAGGAACACACCTTTAATCTGGGCTACGCCTTTCATCTGGGATTAAAGGTGTGGTGGAACACACCTTTAATCTGGGCTCCACCTTCTGCTGGAGACAATATAAGGACATTGGAAGAACGGAGTCTAGCTCTTGCTCGAGCCCTTGCTCCTTCGCCTGCTTGCTGCATGAGACTGAGTAACTGCTAGATCCTTGGACTTCCATTCACAGCTGCGACTGAACAATTGTTGGGAATTGGGCTGCCGACTGTAAGTCATCAATAAATTCCTTTACTATCTAGAGACTATCCATAAGTTCTGTGACTCTAGAGAACCCTGACTAATACAGTACCCAAAAATATATTCACCTCAACACCCAAAACCATTTACTTGCAGTCTCTGAGTTGGATATATTAAATTTAAATCTATTTTTGGTCCTTCCTTCTTCAGCTGACTTATGGTGCTTTTGAATTGTAAGTTGGATAAAGTACTGCTTATCTGCTTTTCCTTAGGTAAAGAATTCTCTTGGGACATGCAAAATGGCTCAATGGGTAAAGGTACCTGCCATCAAGTGAGAGGACCTAAGTTAATCCCCAAGTCCCAGGTGGTAGAAAACAGAATTGACTCTTGCGAAGTGTCCTTTGATGGCCACATGCATATGCACACATACACAATAAATAAATACATAAATAAGAAGTTTAACAAAAGAATTATCTTCTTTAAGGTGTCAGGAATGTCACATCTGCCAGTCCACAAATACTCAGGACTAAAAGACTCCTAATGAATGATTACTCACTTATTTCAAGAAAAATGGAAGAAGCCTGAGAAAAGGAAAAGGGGAAAAAAAAGTAAGAAAGCAGATACCCCTAGTGACATATTTATGAGAGACATCTAGTCAGCTTTTCATGCTGAGCTACATAGGAAAAGAAACAAACACCTTTCTCCTATCTAAGTGAATCTTATAGCAGTCATGGAGACTAAGGGCTGCCTACTTCCTTCTGTGTGGATCCTATAAATAGGATTGAAGAGTGGCAACAAATCCATTAGGAAATACAATACTTAGCTCAAACCATCCCAACTCCAGAACAAAAGGGAGATGATGAGTGCCAATCATTATTTCCATCAGTAAAGGTGTAGCCAATCATCTTCTTCTGACAAATGAAAGTCATAACTAAGAATTTAAAAATATTCTTTAGCTTTTTGAAAAATAACTTCTAGCACTCGGGAGGCAGAAGCAGGTGGATTTCTGAGTTCGAGGCCAGCCTGGTCTACAAAGTGAGCTCCAGGACAGCCAGGATTACACAGAGAAACCCCGTCTCGAAAAAAAAAAAAAAAAAAGAAAGAAAGAAAGAAAGAAAGACAAAAAGAAAAAGGAAAAATAACTTCTTTAAAATGTAAATCTTATACATTCTTCTATCAAATACATTTTTAAATGAATTTCACTTGAAAGGAGCAGTGTAAACAGGCCTAGTATCTCAGGCCTGCAATCAGAGCTACTCTGAAGGCTAAGGCAGTAAGTTCAAGGCCTGTCTGAACTACACATAGTGACTTCAAGGCTAGCTAGGGCAAATTAGTGAGATTCTGTCTCAAAATAAAAATAAGAAAGTTGAGCTCTAGATCAGTGGTATGGATGAATGGATAGATAGATAGAGGTACATACATACATACATACATACATACATACATACACACACACACACACATACATACACACATTTAGAGGGACAGATAGACACATAAAAATGTAGACATTTAAGTATAAATACATAGATACAGCTCAGCATGCATGCATTTCTAGGTTCAACCTCTAGTCTTGTGGGGGGACAGTACCTACTGGCCTTTCCAACTATATGGACAGAGAGCTGCCTATACATAAGAGTTTTACAGTCTGAGTCAATGACTAAAGAGCTCAATACATATTTACTAAATGAAAAATCCTGAAAAAAAAATTAAAGGCAGGGTTTCACAATGCCTAGGGTGGCTTAAAACTAACTAAGAATAGTCTTGTACTTCTGACTCACCTGTCTCTACCTCCCAAGTCCTGAAATTATAAACATGAGCCACCACACCCAGATCCCTAAATAATTTTTGATTGAGTAATTTCTTCTCTAAGCCAATAAAAAGCTTAGAACTCTCCTCTTCCTTTAGGCAATATTTCTTCCATTAAACGCCTAGTACTTAAAATGCCACTTTCTGTAATGTGGTAGATTGAGGCGGTAACTTCTTTCAGACCTAATTTCTCTTTTTTAAAATAGGGTTGCATCACCCTCTTAATGGAATGTTTGAGAATTATTAATACACAGACAATCTTCATGTAGCAAGTAGAGCTCCAATATGTACATATTTTAGTTTGACAGAATTTAGGTAAATAAAACCAATCCAACTAAATATACTACAATCTTCACTGCTAGATCTTCAACCTACATATAACTACATAAATATTTTTTGTGTGTAACCAACTAAGTCAATTCTTTCAAAGTTGGTTACTTTCAAAGTCACTGAATAACTAGCCAACAGTGAGGAAAGAGCAAACAACAAACTTCAATTGATAGAAATTCCAAACAATGTAAACAGAGATACAAGAGAAACAGAAAACCATGGAAATATTGATGCTGCTATCATTTAAGAGGCTAAAGCTATACTGCCTGAGGAACTTAGGTAAGGCAAACTTACCAACTTAAAGAACACAACAGTTGTGGGGGAAAACAGTAAAGATAACCCAGAAGAATGATACTGACCAACAGCAAACAAAACTAAGTCAATTCGGAGAGGCCCTTGGTCTTGCAAAGATTATATGCCCCAATACAGGGGAATACCAGGGCCAGGAAGCATGAGTGGGTGGGTTGGAGAGCAGGGTGGGGGGAGGGTATAAGGGACTTTTGGGATAGCATTTGAATTGTAAATGAAAAAAAAAATCTAATAAAAAATGTGTCCCAAGATATAAGATATAATTTGCTAAATGCATGAAACTCTAGAAGAACGAAGACCAAAGTGTGGACACTTTGTCCCTTCTTAGAATTGGGAACAAAACACCCATGGAAGGAGTTACAGAGACAAAGTTTGGAGCTGAGACAAAAGGATGGACCATCTAGAGCCTGCCATATCTAGGATTCCATCCCATAATCAGCTTCCAAACGCTGACACCATTGCATACACTAGCAAGATTTTGCTGAAAGGACCCAGATATAGCTGTCTCTTGTGAGACTATGCCGGGGCCTAGCAAACACAGAAGTGGATGCTCACAGTCAGCTATTGGATGGATCACAGGGCCCCCAATGGAGGAGCTAGAGAAAGTACCCAAGGAGCTAAAGGGATCTGCAACCCTATAGGTGGAACAACATTAGGAACTAACCAGTACCCCAGAGCTCTTGACTCTAGCTGCATATGTATCAAAAGATGGCCTAGGCGGCCATCACTGGAAAGAGAGGCCCATTGGACTTGCAAACTTTATATGCCCCCGTACAGGGGAACGCCAGGGCCAAAAAGTGGGAGTGGGTGGGTAGGGGAGTGGGGGGGGAGGGTATGGGGGACTTTTGGGATAGCATTGGAAATGTTAATGAGGAAAATACCTAATAAAAAATATAAATAAAAAAAAAAAACTAAGTCAATTCTAACTAAAGGAAGTCTTGGAAATATTTTCACAATCCAGAAAGTGCAAAGGATAAAACTCTAAATAAAAGATTATCCAAACTCAGAAAGGATTTGTCAATGCACAAGAAATACATTCATCCCACATTACATGATGAGAAGACAAGCACTGTTTAAACTACATTTGATAAGTTATTTTACAAAGAAATAAAACATTCTTGTGTATGTGGTAGCAGAGGAACAAGTGGAGAGGTCAGAGGACCACTTGTGGGAGTCAGCTCTCTCCCACCTTGTATGTTTAGGGAACTGAACTCAGGTCATCAAGGTTGGCAGCAGGTAAGTGAGCCATCTTGCCAGTCCTGTTTGACAAAAGCTTTTAAAGTTTGCAAAACAACTATAACTTTTCAACTATTGATTATAAGATTGGTTTAGGGCCACCAAGCCTGATAAACTAAGTTTGGTCCCTGGAACCCACATAGTGGAAGGAAAGAATTGACTTCTGCAACTTACCCTCTGGTCACCATACAATGTGGTGCATGTATACTCCCTCTACCACATAAGCAGAGTATCTTTTGCCCAGTTCTAGCTTGCATTGTTATTTGGATAGTCTCATATAAAACAGGAACCATTTATCCCTACAACTTTAGGCACATTGAGGGGCTTGTTATTTCTTAACTAAAGAATCTCTCCACTGGCCCTTACAATCTTTTCAAATAAAAAGTTCTAATCGATATGGGCTGATATTTAAAAGATAGCCTTTCAGGACTGAGTTACCCCTGCCACATCTATAGCTCCCTAAGCTCAATTATTACCCAAAATACACACACTGAATGGCAAAAGATGGCTGAATAACTTGAATGGTAGCCCAGTTTGTCTTTTGTGATAATATAGAATTTCATGTCTGTTCTCCCTTGAATGCAAGACCAAAAAAGTAACTAATGGAGAATCAAATGTGTATAATAGATTTAGAATGCAATCTCAACCTGAATACTATTTCAATACAACTTACTGCAAGCTTAGATAAATTACTTCATATGCTCCTGGGCTAGAGAGATGGTTCAGCCATTGAAGGCTAGGCTTACAACTAAAAATAAAAGAAATATACATTCTTTCCAGGGATTGAGTCTCACTCCTGTGATATCAGCCTTGGGATGCTAAGACAGGAAGAGTATCAAAAGTCTGAGGTCAACTCAGCCTATTCATTGAACCCCTGGAGCATCTGGGCTAGAAACCTTTCTCAAAACAGAACAAGCTAAAAATTAAAAATTAAAAAACATTTCAAGTTCTTTGTCTGTGAAATGGGAATAATACCTTCTTCGTAGAATTACTGCAAACTCAAAAGAGATATAAACATATCAAACTATGGTACACAGTGAGTACTTAGATAATAACTATTGCTATCCTTGATAATACTATCATTAAAACTCATTAATGTAAACGTGCTAGAACTACACTTGTCGGGAATACACAGTATTATTAATCACCCTTTGCTTGCTTGCTTATTTTGTTTTGAGAAAGTGTTTCATAGAGCAGAGCCTGCTCTAGAACTCCTCATTTTCCTGTTTCTGCCACTAAGTGCTGGAATTGTAGGCATGTGCCAACACACTCAGCCTTTTAAATCTGCATACTATATTCAAAGGCTAAATCCTCACACTCCAAATAATGATATCTACCACTATGTTATATGCTCAGATAATCTGTCTCAACTTCCTTCAGGTCATCTTCTCCCAAGGTAGTAGTTGCCAACACATCCATTTACCCTCTTCATGCAACCCCTTTGATTGCTATGTCTAAACCTTCCTACAGTCTACTTAGTTTCCTTTTCTGAGGACATGAAGAAGTAAACCATTTCCCATTTCTCAGAGCTATTTGACAAAACACTAGTATCTTCCTCTCTCACAGTTCAACTGTTCTCACATGACTCAACTGCCAGTTTTCTCTTTTGATTCTAATCTAAAACCTTGGTTCTAAACCAAAAGTTTTTATTACTAATGTAGATTAATAAAACTGCAAAAGGCTAGTACCTTTACTACACGATTCCTTCCTAAAATAAATGACTTAAGTGAGCGATGGCTATTTTAGCACTTTCAATGACAAATGGCTCTTGCTCTTACCCCCATGCCAACTTGTCCCATGCCAATATCACTGCTTAGAAAGTTTTGTCTTATGAAACAAAAATCTTTCCCCTTGCAGTTATTTTATTCTATCCACTGCACCTAATTCTACAATCTAGAGAAAGTGAATGAACTCCAAGCCCATCCAATATTTGAAGACCCCAAGAGAAAAAAAAATAAAAAGCTACATACTTCCAACTTAAAGAACATGATTTTAAGTCTCCCTGGCGGTCATGAGCCTCTGGTATTCTTGCCAAAACTGTCTAAAAACTAACAGGCAAAGTGCTTCCTTTGCCAATGTTTGGGTTGCCAAGTAATTACCCTATAAATGATCCCCTTTGCCCATTTTCTCCTTTACTGTATAAAAACTATTTATTTAAACTAGTGGTTCTGACACTCAGCCTAAATCATGGCCTCAAGGGCATGGGACTAACGTCCTGAAAAACTACAAGACTTTCTCATCTGGCCTGAAACTCGTCCTCCAAAAGAACTTAAGTACAGAACGTTAGCTAAGAGTTTTGCCTCACGGCCTAATAAAGTGGATCCATTCAAAAGAAGGCAGTAGCAACCAAAGACTATTCTCTGTTCCTTGCCAGAAACCAAAAAAGGACGTGTTCTCAAAAGCTAACCAAAGCGGATGGAAGAAGTGGCTGATTTCTTTCTTGCCTGGTTGGAATAATTATGTAGAAAACACAAACACACACACACACAAACACACACACCCCGAGAAAACCCTAATCTGGCTAGTAATGCTGGTCTCCAGGAGCAGCAAATCGTGAACTCTAAAAGTGCTTTCATAGAAATAAGTGTCCTCAGATGACCACTAGCCCCTAGAAAGTCTGATAAGCTAGATGCAGTGGGGAAGCAGGGAGAGGTAGTCTCTTGGGAGAGCAGCTGAGGAAAGTAGTGACTAGGTGCTCTGGCTACCACCTCTGGGACAAGAGGAACAGTGATCTCTAGAAGAAGGCAGCGGGTAGGGATGGCAATAGGAGTGAGAATGGGGGTGGAGGCTCCGGCATTGAGAAACGGTAACTGTCTCCTGGAAGTGAGTGGTCTACCGAGAACGGACAGATGAAGGGAAGGCCCCTGAAGAGTATTCCCGGATTGAGGGTGGATGAAGCCAGTGAGCGTCCCCTTCTCTGTGCCCGGCTGGCTGAGGCCGGGTAGCAGCATTCGGGCCCTCCCGGCAGAGACCTCCTCAGCCCCGAGCGACTTCAGGGCGGGCAGTGGCCGGCCTGGCAGCGGCCGCGCTCAGGTAAGAACTCCTATTCCCAGCGGCGCGCCTCACGCTCTCATCCGAGGTCCGGGCGCGGCTCGTACGTCCCTTTCGTCCCCAACCTGAAGGCCCCCAGAAGCCAGTCCAGGCACCACTGGCGGCCACGTCGGCTCCCCGGCTTCCCACGGCCGCGCACGCCTAGCTGCCGCTCGCGGGCCCGGCCTGGAGCCTACCCTCGCCGCCAGGTTCGCCCTCCGCGTTCTCCCACACGTCTCCCCTCGGCGCGCGCCCTCGCCTCAGGCTCCACTCACAGAACTCAGCGACGAACAAGGTCACCACATAGTTCTCCTCACACCAGTCCAATGTGGAGGTCGTGGGGCCCCAATAGCCTTTGCGGTCCACAGCCGGAGCCATCGCGCTGACGCCCCACACACCCTGCTCAGCCGCTCTCGGGCCGGCTCAGGCAAAGCGCGCTCTCCGGCTTCCTCCTCCCTTACCCAAAGGGCAGGGGCGGGGCTAGAGCCGTCACTGAACCTGCCCAGAGGCAGGCCCCGCCCACCGAGCCTCTGGCCCGTCCCGCTCCCTGCCCAGTCCCACCCACCGCTCCCGGGGCAGGCGCAAATGACCCATCCTGATCGTGCGGGGCTGATCTGTAGCTCTTGGACCCTGGGTGGGAATCCGGAGAAGTGGGAGAGGTTGTTATCAGCCAGAGGAGTTAGGGAAAGGGGCGGGGGGAACCCGGCCGACCCCGACGTGAGGGTGAAGTAAGTTGGGAGGCTTCCAGGACCCACTTTTCCGTCAGGATGGGACCAAGCCTCTATTAGTGTGAGGGCAGTCTGTTTTAATTGGGGCAAGAATGAGAAGAAACCTTTCTCTGTCAAGATTAAACTTGCACAATGAGACACCTCAGTGTCTAACTCAGACCACGGACCTCCAACGAGGGAGGAGACTAGTAACAACACCCCCAGGCAGCTCCAGAGATACCCAGGAAGTCATTCTGAGTGAAAGGGACAAGTCAGAATGTACAGAACAAAAACCAGGTATTAGGATCCTTTAAAAGTATACACTGAGGGGCTCCGCTGTTAGGACCGTTGACTGGACTTCCAGAGGTCCTGAGTTCAATTTCCAGCAACCATATGGTGTCTCACAACCATCTGTAATAAGAACCAATGCCCTCTTCTGGTGTGTCTGAAGGCAGCTACAGTGTACCCACATACAACAAATAAATAAATAAATAAATAAATAAGCAAACAAACAAACAAATCTTTTCTTAAAAAAAAAAAAAAACGTGTACACTGAGTAAAGTACTAAAAAGTCTGTGGCTTCCCTTTAGGCCATGCACAGCATTTTCTGCCTCTTTAGTGAGCTTTTCTCCCTTGTCACCTCCACACTGGGCTATTAAAGTCCGTGAGATGGCTCAACGGGTTTGGCTAAAGGCACTTACCATGCAAGCCTGGCAGGCTGAACCTGATCTCAAGAACCCATGTAAAATACAAGGAGAGAACCGACTTCATAAAGTTGCCCCCAGACCTCCGTACAGGCAACATAGCACACGTGTCTACACACACAC
Organism: Mus musculus; assembly: GCF_000001635.26. Classification (NCBI taxonomy): domain Eukaryota; kingdom Metazoa; phylum Chordata; class Mammalia; order Rodentia; family Muridae; genus Mus; species Mus musculus. The sequence goes on from NC_000073.6 coordinate 98,310,607, forward strand.
ACACACTGGGGGGGGGGCATAATAATAATAATAATAATAATAATAAGAAGAAGAAGAAGAAGAAGAAGAAGAAGAAGAAGTAAAAACTTAAAAAATAATGGATACATCCTGCTGCCTTTTGTGTTCAGCTCCATCAAACTTTCCCCCTGCTATGAAGATGCCGACTCTCCCACTTTTGTTTAAAATTTTGCTCCTTGAAGACCTCCCTGGCTTTCACACCTGAGAGCCTTTTGTCCTTCCTTCGTATCCCACACTCATGACACCATGAATAGAGACACTTCCCATACTTTGTGAGCCAGCCTGCAAGATTCTGCCTGGCCACACTGTGCAGAACAGGGATATACAATTGTTATTTTCTAAATGAGTCTGGTGAGCTGCAACCAAAGGGGAGGGGGCCAGAGATGTGCATCATTATTCACAATTGGATGTCATTCAAATAGGTTTAGCAGAGGTGAACCATTGAAAGTCAAGGTACATCTGTATTTGCTTTAAATATGTGATATATATATATATATCACATTAGTTAAGCTAGACAGTGGTGGCTCATGCCTTTAATCCCAGCACTCTCAAAAAGCAGAGGCAGGCAGATCTCTGAGTTCAAACCCAGCTGGGCCTATAGAGTGAACTCTAAGAAAGCCAGGACTATGTAGAGAAACAGTCTCAAAAAATGTTTTATTAATTTATTTTTTATTTTGTGTGTGTAAGTGCTTTGCTTGTATGTATCTGTGCATGTATTCCCCAAGGAGACCAGAGAGGGCATCAAATTCTCCAACTGGAGTTACAGTTAGTTGTGAGCTGCCAAATGGTGCTGGAAATTCAACTCAGGTTCTCCGGAAGAGCAGCCAGCTCTCTAACCACTAAGCTTGCTCTTCAGCTCCTATATTCACTTTTCAACTAACCCCAGCTTTGAAAGCTTTCAACAGACGACTACTTCCCAAAATGACAAAGAAGTCCATTCAGCAGTATGTTTGGTTTTGCTTTGTTTCTCTCCATGGAAAACGAATGACACTTGAAGTTTACCTCTGGCCTGCATACACACACTCATGCACATGTATCAGCACACACACGAACACTCACAGAAGATCATATTATGTGGGAACTGGCGAAAATGAACTGGATGTCTACTGGAAACCAAGACTTGAGCTCAAGGGTGGGAAGGCAACCGTAGGAGAGCAACACTTCTGTATTTTTAACTGCCAAAATGAAACGCAACAAGACACCCTAACGAGGGAAGCTACCAAACTAGTATTGTAACAAATGCTTAATAAACATCTATCACCTATCAGATAGTGTGATAGGCAATAGAAGAGTTCAAAGCAGACTTACATATCCCATGGATCCAAATGGCTGTAACAACCCTAGTACCTAACGCACCCTGCTCCTAAATAATTTTGAAATCTAACAGTCCTATAACTCAAGTACTGTTTTGATCAATATGCTGAAACTGACCTGGCGAACTAAAATTACCTCCCTAGGACACCTGGATAATAGCTGGGACCCTAGGCAATCTAATGAGAGGGTCACGTTTGTATCTCTTGTGCCTAGCTGGTCCTCTAGGAGCTCAGAGGAAGGAGGTCTGAGCTGAGCTGACAAGGAGATTGTAGGCTAAGGACCAGCACTGTGGTGGGTTCACTTTCCACCTGGTATGGAGAAATAAGGCCTGGCAGATCTGTAGGAACAATTCCATTTGAAGCCCAAAGAATCTTAAGCAAGAACCTGATGTAGGTACATTTGCCAAAAAAAGGGCAGATAACATTGATGTGGATACATTTCTGAAGGGAGGGCAGATAACATTGATGGGATACGTTTGTTGGAGGAAGGGCAGATCAACATAACTGGGCAAGACCTGAAGCTCTTGAACTGGTGAAACACACTATTGATGAAGAACACATTTCCCAGATCCTCGACATATAGAACTCAGTAGGATTTGTAAGCAACTTTAAGAAAGGGTTAAGGGGGAGGGACAAGATGAAGAGTTGGGCGCTAGCCATTCCCATCTGCTGGGCAAAGCAGAAATTGACTCTGGGTGCTATGAGTTGGACAGTCTGTAAGAGAATGTGTGGAGAGACATTTCTGGGCAAGAAAACAACATGCAAGGGCTTGAAAGGGCAAGAGAAAGGCAAACAGAAGGAGGCACTTAGAGTGCTGTGCTTGTGTGCAGAGGTGGGGGCAGGGGAAGAATGACCATCAGCCAAAGGATTGAGAGCTCTGGCCTGATGCACCCTTACTGTGTGCATCCCAGCAAAAACAAAGTGGGCAGGGGGAATGGTGAGGTGAATGTCCAAACGTCTGTGATAGGCAGGTCATGTTTCCAGGTTTGGAGGGGAGGAAAATCAGGCAAGTCGAAGGGCTGTGGCAATAACTTCAATGAAGACTGTCTAGGTCTCATTAAATTGCACCATAGCCCCAGGCTGCTCTTCCACCAGCTTTTCTTCCACAAGCTTTTCAGGCGGGAAACCCAGGGCTCATTGATTCATGAGAAACAAAGGGGAGCAGAGGTTTCCAGATCAGCACCTGAGCCCCACATGTGCCAGCTGGGAGGTAATCACTACACAGGACCAGAGCCAGCAAAGCTTTGCTTAAGCACCTTGAATATGATAACAAAATAATGTCCCGGGGTCAAGGGGTCACTGATTAACCCCAAATGGATTGTTTCATTTTGAGTGAGATGATAGAAATGTCAACAATATCAAAATAACCTAAGAATTCCTGCCCTAGGAAGAGGCACGCCTCCTTTCAACATCACCTAGGAGCCTGCCCTCTCAGTCCCTGAACTTGAAAGGACCATTTACAGGTGTGTATCTCTAAGTGCCCATTCTTTACATCTGCCACACAGCTGTCAGTTACCACCTCCATACTGGCTTGGATCTCAATCTCCAACCCACATCTGTATCCAGGGCTTTAGCTCTTGAACCAATTAAGATCATATTTTGCTAGAAATGACATCAAATGAAAGAATTGTTCCAGCATCTTAACTAAAGAAAGGATTTTTTTTTCATCAAGTAGTAGAGGGTCCAAGTTCCTAGCTCATCTGCCCAATGCAGAATGTCTTTAGTTCTTACTCTAAAGCTTTGAGCCCCATGCACAGGATAGCTGCTGCTTGTCTCAGCATCCAATTGTGATCAGCAGTGGGAGGAAGGGCAAGGGCAGAAGGCACATCGGAAGCTGTGCTTTCTTATGAAGAAGACAATATCGCTTCTAGAACTTTCACCCAGGGGTACCTATTTAAAACTATTTGGAAAGAAGCTACCGTGGGAGCTCAGAGACTGTGACAGAGAATCTGTGGAGGCTGGGAGAAGATTCTAGGAAAGAGTTTGAATGGGGCTGTCACCAAACAAAACCAGCTTCCCTCAGGAAAGAACTCATCCAAATGACCTTCTGAGCAGTCTCATAGGATATTTCACAAGGATCTCAAATTCAGTGTGTTTTAAAACTGACTCTCTCACTTCCCCTAGCTTCTCCACTGGTGCTTTCTTTACCATGAGGATAAAATGCAGAGCCATTGACCCAGTTTGCTGAACAAAGAAAGAATGACCGACTGACAGCCAGTTGTCCCATTCTGTCACATTTGACCAGTGACTAGCTCCTGTGGTCAGGCTCTGTCCACTTCCCTCTTCCCTCAACCTTGCTTCTGTGGAAACCCTCATTGCCTGTGCTCTAACAGGCCTGAAGAAAGTATTGTCTTGTCCCATCTCACAACAACTTCTTTATGTGATGGCTGCCAGAGGACCTGTTCCTAAACTCAAAACTATCAACATCCTTCTCCAAGTAATAACTGTGATTTCCCACTATTTATAGAATAAAGTCCAAATATCCTGATATTACCTGCAGCTCTTACCAGGTCCTGTCAGATCTTTGGCCTTGTCATCAGATTTCTAAAATATTCTCTCTTGGTCTCCTCTGGCTCTTGGGGCAACTGTCCCCATCCTTCTGTAACTTCAGTCTCTGTACTGTAATCTACTCCCCCAAGACAAACACTGTCCTCAACCAGCAGAATTATGGTTTGTACTATTTCATGAACTTGAAGAAGCAAATTGTCCCATGAAGTATGTGCCTTGAGCAAGCCACATGGGTCATTGTGAGACAGAAACCCAGAGCCTGGTCCAGACAGCATCAGAACAAGAAAAGTGTCTTGGCCTCCAGTATGTTCCTAGTGTTCAGAACAGTACTAGGTGCAAAGTTAACCACCTGTCTACCTCCAAATCATTGGCCTCACTCTATTCTGCATTGTCTCAGCTATACAAAACAATGACAACTAGTTACAGGGTAGCAAACTGATATCAGCCACATCAACTGACAAATCTGCCAAACTCTTCCAATAATTCTTGTGATCTTCTACATCCCAAGCGCTGGGATTACAGCTAAGTGCTACTCACCATGTTTCTTTAATTCATCCTGGTGCTTGAACCTAGGGCCTTGCTCATGCTAGGCGAGCACTCGGTCAACTGGGCAACATCCCCAGCAGTGCCTTTTCATTATGGCCAAGACTTTTTCCAGTTCTAACTCTTTAACGCCTTCTAAAAAGGAGGAGGAGGAAGAAGAGGAGGAGGGAAAAAGAAAAGAAGAGAAGAGAAGAGAAGAGAAAAGAAAAGAAAAGAAAAGAAAAGAAAAGAAAAGAAGAAAAATCAAACATTACATAACCAACTGCAACTCTGGTCACAGTGTTCTAGTGCTCTCTTCTGTCCTCCATGGGTATCTGCAGCCACAAGATACATAAACATACATGTAGGCATCGTGCATACACAGAAAGTAAACACTTTCTTTAAAAGAATGTTAGGCACATTGTGGTGGTGTGAGTGAGAATGGCTACCATAGGCTCTTATGTTTGAAGACTTGGTCCCCAGTTGGTGGAACTGTCTGGGGAAGATTAGTTTGGTTCCCAGGACCCTTGTAGTCACAAAAGAGAACTGACTCCTGCAGGTTGTCCTCTGACCTCCACACAAATACCATGGCATGGGCTGATGTACACAGATACACATGTGCACTAACTAAATAAACAACGTAAATTTAAATTTAAAAAGAACTGGGCAGTGGTGGTGCACACCTTTAATATCAGCACTTAGGAGGCAGAGGCAGGCAGATCTTTGAGTCTGAGGCCAGCCTGGTCTACAGAGTGAGTTCCAGGACAGCCAGGGCCACAAAGAGAAACCCTGTCTTGCGGGGGAAAAAACTGAAGCAAATAAAGGTTGTTGATTATCCTTTATCCAAAAATCTTGTAACCAAAACCAATTTTATTTTATGTGTATTGATATCTTACTTGCATGTCTGTCTGTGTGCCACCTGCATGTCTGGTGTCCAAATAGGTCAGAAGAGAGTATCAGACACCCTGCAACTAGAGTTACAGATGATTGTGAGCCACTATATGGCTGCTGGGAATGGAATGTGGGTCCTATGGAAGAGCTGCCAGTGTTCTTAACCTCTAACTCATCTGTCTGGCCCCTGTACAATATTTTTAAAGCACCTACATTCCCACCATATGAGGCACCCAGTCATTGCTCAAAAAATGTTAGATTTTGGAGAATGTTGAATTTTTTGATTAGGAACAATCAGTCTGTATAAAAAATACTTAGATGTTACTAAGCTGATTGAGTGTGGAAATCATGTTATTCTCTCTCTCTCTCTCTCTCTGTGTGTGTGTGTGTGTGTGTGTGTGTGTGTGTGTGTGTGTGTGTGTGTACGCGTGCACATGGGTGTGAGTATGGGTGTGCCTTAAGTAGGTAATAATTCATAAAAGCTTCCTTAAGATTAGAGATGCTTGGGAGTCCAGAACTGCTCCAACTCTCCCTTAAGCCATTCCTGCCTCCTGCTGCCTGTCAACAGCTGCCTCTCTGGCTTCTTGGCTGCCTGGGATCTATTCTCTTAGGGACTTTTTAGCACTATTGTCTTCCAGCCCAGAGTCCAGCACGCCTGGACACTTGCATGATATACTCTGCAGTTCCTCCCACATCCATAGTGGGTACTCCTGCTCCCAAGTGCAGCTGAGCCCCAACCTAGAGCCAGATGAGTTCTGGAGCCTTGCTGAGCCAGAGTCTGAATCTGATCATTGCCCTGTCTAACTCTGGCTAGGGTGGAGGCCTGAACCACGGGGAGGCAGAGGTCAGCAGCCTATGCTCCCTCTTGCCTGCTGGGTCGTGTGCCAACTCTTTGTGTTCACTTTGGAGCCAATGCATGCCTTGTGGTGTGGTGTGCAATCTCTTAACCTTGCTATTGCAAACCTCAGCCAATAACAATGGGTTCACAGGACACCACAAATTCCCATTTTTAAAAGGTCAGGAGAAGTGGCTCATTGGGTAAAGGTACTTGCTACCAAGCCTGACAATCAAACCCCTGAACACCCATGGTAGAAGGAGAATCCCCACTTGTGTTCTGTGGTACGTGCACATAAACACATGTAATAAACAAAGTTTTAATGAAAAAATACATTTACCCCAAATAAATAATTTAACAGTTTAAATACCAATAAAAGGTAGCCATTAATGTGCTCTTTTTAAAAATGAAATCAATATAAAAAACCCACTCTAGGGAGTGGCTTGCAGGTCATTTGGTTGCCTAAAATTAAGGTTTAAAATTACTGTGTAAATCTCAATCAGGTGGCTTGCCTAATGCAAAGACTTAGTGGAAGTCTGGAGCAACTAACACATAGTAGGGCTCATTCCCATTCAGGCTAAGGTCCCAGTAGAGCTAACAAAGTGTTCCCACTGGAATGAGGCACCAATTGAGCCTCTTCTCTTCCTCCTTGGACAATTAGCACTAACTCCACCTGGAGTTGTCCACTAGGGTGAACTCTTTCAAAGTTACTTCAGAATTTAAACAAAGTTAATTGAGAATTGTTTTCTACCTTGTAAAATATGAAACATTGTTTCTCTAGGGGCTTGCACAGGGCCGGGATCAGAGTTATAACAAAATATCTCACACCAGGTAATTTATAAACAACAGAAATTTAATTCTCACTCTTATGGAGGCTGGGAAGTTCAAGGCTCTAGCAGATGTGTTATTACCTAAGACTCACGTGACAGAGGAGACAACCAGCTCCTCAAAATTGCTCTCTGACTTCTGCACACGTCATGGTGTGTGCCTAGGGATGTGACTACATTGGTGGGTTGCTTGCCTAGGGTACACAACACTCTGGATCTGATCATAAGCACCACATGAATTAGGCACATGCTTAGAATCCAAGCACTTGGGCGACAACACAAAAGAACCAGAAGTCAAGGTTATCTTTGGCTATATACCAAATTCTTAGGCAACCAAGTCTATAGAGAACTTGTCTCAAAAACAAGCAAACAGCAACAAAAACCAGGTCTTTTGATGGTGATTTGGGTTTTAAGGAACCATAAAACTTTGTAGCTTGGTACCTGAGGGTGGAGTGAAGGTTTATGTATGAGAGAAGAGCTCAGATTACAATCTGTAGATAAGGGGCTGGTGAGATGGCTCAGTGGGTAAGAGCACCCGACTGCTCTTCCGAAGGTCAGGAGTTCAAATCCCAGCAACCACATGGTGGCTCACAACCATCCGTAACGAGATCTGACTCCTTCTTCTGGAGTGTCTGAAGACAGCTACAGTGTACTTACATATAATAAATAAATAAATCTTTAAAAAAAAAAAAACAATCTGTAGATAAAGCAAGCTGCTGTGGGTAAGCCCTTGCACACGTACTCTGAGAAATCTCAAAACAAAGCAACCACACACCTCCAGTCAAGCAGAGAAAGATTGATTAAGAGCTATATCTAAGAGTGGGGAAGTTCATGTGCTCTTATTTCTGCATTGTCTCTTGGGTGAGTGAGCAATCTTCTGCATGCACACACAGCAAGCACTTTGCTTTAGGGCAAGGAAGTAGGAACCACTCATCAACACGGGATTAGAGGCAGATACAGGTAGTGTGGGACCAAGCAAGGGGCTAGCATTTATTGAACCCTGACTGTGTCTGAGGCATTTGATGCACCTTTTCCCATTTAATCCTTTATTTTTTGCTTTGCTTTATCTGTTTGTTTATTGTGGTACTAGGAATCAGATACAGGACCCTAAGCATGTGCGGCAGGTGCCCTACTGCTGAGCTAAATTCCCAGAAGTTTTTGTTTGTTTGTTTGTTTGTTTGTTTTCCTATTGTTCATTTTGAGACTGTGTCTCACTAAGTTGCATGGGCTGGCCTTGAACTCCCACTACAGCCTAGGTAAGGCTAGGATTTGCTATGCTCCAACCTTTACCTCCTAGTAGCTGGGATTATAGGCCTATGCCACCAAGCCCAGAGGAATCTATCTTTCTTTCTTTCTTTCTTTCTTTCTTTCTTTCTTTCTTTCTTTCTTTCTTTCTTTCTGGGATTGCTGCCCATTCGCATACAAGATGCTCAGCATTTGGGAAATCAGTCAGTCTGTGAAGTACCTCCTAGTAGCTGGGATTATAGGCCTATGCCACCAAGCCCAGAGGAATCCCTATTTATTTATTTATTTATTTATTTATTTATTTAAGGGATTGCTGCCCATTCTCATACAAGATGCTCAGCATTTGGGAAATCAGTCAGTCTGTGAAGTACCTCCTAGTAGCTGGGATTATAGGCCTATGCCACCAAGCCCAGAGGAATCCCTATTTATTTATTTATTTATTTATTTATTTATTTATTTAAGGGATTGCTGCCCATTCTCATACAAGATGCTCAGCATTTGGGAAATCAGTTAGTCTGTGAAGATCACCCAGTAACTAGGGATGAAGCTGGACCTCACAGGCTAACTCACCAAGCTGCCTGTCAACCCATGGTTTTAAATAAAGCATCACGGAAGAAGTGGCTTCACATGGTAGAAAGCAAGGGCTCTGGAACAAGCTATGTTGACTTTAGCTCAGGGTGTATCTCTCATCTCTGGGTCCTCGTTTTCTTTTCTGTAAAGTCAGGAGAGTGACACCACACACACTCTGCTGCTTAAGTGCTTCTTAAACTTCAAAGAGCAACTAGGATGTAAAGGGTGATGTAGTGTTTAGGAAGCTAAGGGAATTAGGCCCAGTATGATGCTAGATGTTAGACCCCAGAGAGATAAAATAGAGGGTATGGCTTGGCTCACCTGGAGCAGTATTTTAAAACAAATCATTAAACGGGAATTAATCTAAGCATTGCATGGGGATTGCATCCCAATTGCATGGCTTGGGTGAGAACTGATCCTTTCGCAATATATGTGTCACTTTCTTTTTGTGCAAACCATAAACTGGGAGAAGGCGGCAAATGAAGCAGGTTCTCTGTAACCAGAGATAGAGTGTGCTACCCTGGAGAGGTGCTCTAGAATCCCTGTGGATGAAAGAGCCAGGCCCCAGCTCAGAGAGCTCTCCTGGAGGCTGACAGCTGCAAAGGACAGAGTAGCCCAGTAATCTGTAGGGCTGTGGGTGGCCAGAGGGCAGTGAAGAGGAGGTCTCTGGCTTTGCACTAACTAGATGGGCAGTCAGATCAGAGGATGGGGGAGGGGGGATGGTAGATGGGGGATGGGACTAGAAGGGAGAGTCTAGTAGGATACTATGGGGAAGTCAACGGATTGTGGGGTTAGGACTTGTCTGTTGAGGCTGTGTTGATGTGGGAGGCTGGAGCAAGGTCGAAAGTTCAAGCCTAGCCTGAACCACAAAAAGCAAAAGCAAAAACTTGCTCAAGGGGCTATGGAGGTAGTTCTGCGGAGCTACGCTAGCAGTGGTGAGACCCCAATCCCACAAACAAAATCAACCACTCAAGGCAGATGGTGTTTTCCAAAGATGGCTGCATTAACTCATGACAGTCCCAGTGTGACACTGGCATACTGCCACAGACGTCCACTGACAAATAGAGTCTATTCGCTGTCCTTGAACTGTGCAAGTGAGTCTGTGTACCTGAGAAAATGATGCTTTGGCGCTGGGTCACACTTCAAAGGATTCTTGTCATTGGGGACATCAGGTGGTAGAACCTCCATTTGACTTGGAAGTAAAGGGAGACTGAGGGACAGAGGAAGGACACTGACAGAAAAGGGGGAGGAACAGATAAGATGAGAAGGGAACATTAGAGGAATATGTAGGGAAGGATACAGATATTCCAGAATGCATTTATGAACACTTTCTTCATGACTATGTTTAGAAGAAGCATTCTTCATTGAAATATATACAAAAATATATTTTTTTTAAAAATCCTAGAAGCCAGGTATGGTGGCACACATCTTTTATCCCAGCACTCAGGAGGTAGCATCATGTGGATCTCTGTGACTGCTAAGCCTGCCAGGGCTACACAGTAAGTTCCAAGCCAGGCAGGGATACATAACATAACTCTGTCTCAATTTTTAAAAGGGAAGAAAAGAAGGAAAAGCTAGTCTGGTGGCCCATACCTGTAATCCAACTCCTGGCTGGCTGAAGCAGGATTTTGAGTTCAAGACCAGCTTATGCTATATGGTAAGGAGACCCTGTCTCAAAAAGGAAGGAAGGAAGGAAGGAAGGAAGGAAGGAAGGAAGGAAGGAAGGAAGGAAGGAAGGAAGGGAGAATGAGAGAGAGAGAAAAGAAAAGAATATATTTAATATACTTACCTTAGAAGAATATGATATAGAATATTTTCTGCTCTCCCATCTCTCTGCTCCTATGACTTCACTGTTCTCTGTTCCCTGCTAACTTCCTCTGTCCTTTAGCTTTGTCTCATCTGCCACTCCTCTTGGGTCTTGAGACAGCCTGACTCACAGAGGAAGCTAACCTCTGCTAGTACTAACCCCTCCCAGCCGTCCTCCATGCAGAGGGCCCCGCTCCCTACAACAGTTCAGAACTAAGAGCAAAGTGGGACAGAGTGACAGAAATCCTGTTCCAAAGACAAAAAGAAGCCATCCTATCCAGAAAAATAAAAATATACAGATTCTCAACAGCAATAATGAACTGGGAGGCCTACTCCTTGGGAGTTAGTGCTGTGGTGACATATTCAAGGAGGTGTCTCCGAACAATGGTGACCGACTTTCCTCATGGAGAAGAATGACTTCATGTGAGCACACAGGAGGACCAGGAACCCCGACGTCAGGCTAGCAAATAGGCAGCAACTAACCAAAGGGCGCTGTCCCCCAGAAACCCAGAGATCAGTTATATTTGTGAGACCACACTGAATGTCAATGTCCCTGAACTCAGCCACCTCCTGCCTAGAGGTAACTATATAATAATAGCATTTGGAAAGGAGAGAAAAGGGAAAAAATAGTCACCAAGCTTCAAAGGTCAGAAACAAAACAGGGCAACTAGGTTGGGTGGCACTCATCTGTAGTTCCAGCTCAGGAGGCTACAAATTTGATGTCAGAGTCAGCCAGTGTTTACAGAAGGAGACCCTAACTCACTTCTCCAGAAGAAAACTGCATGGGGCTGTTTGGCATTAGAAATAGCTCAGGACTGGGCTGTCCCAAAAGTTGTTTCCTGTTTGTAGAATAAGTTCTTCTAGCTGGGCTGCCTTGTCTGGCCCCAGTGGGAGAAGAAGGGCCTAGTCTTGCAGAGACTTGAAGTGCCAGGGTAGTGATAGGGGGTACCCAGGAGGACCCTCACTGGCTTAAAGGATAAGGGGAGGAAGGGTGGAGGAAGGATTGTGGGAGGGATGACTGGGATATAAAGTGAATAAGCAAAATATATGTGTGTGTGTGTGTATACATATATAAATATATATAATAAAAATAAACAAAATTCAGTCTGATATAAAAGAAAAAGAAATAGCTCAGGAGACACGAGGGAGTAGCTAAGAGTGGAAAGGCAAAACCAGACCCAAGAGGAGTGTGACAGAAACTTTGGGTGTGGCAATGGGGTGCTTGTACCAGGCGCTTGGGTGGATCTGAGACAGAAAGGAAGCTGGTGGAAGGCTGCTGACAACAACCTGCATACAAAATGATGCAGGGTTGGTTGATCTCCCTCAGCAGCAGCAGACTGGGAGGCAAAAAGCTCTTTCAGGACATCTTTACAAACAAGAACAGGTGTTACAGAAGACTGGGGCCTCGTCTACTGGATTTGGGTTACATTTGGGAGTGTTCGGGAAACCATGCAGAAGTGTGAGAGAGAAAGGAGGAAGAGAGATGCAGGAGGCATGGGGAAGTGAGAGCAGCCCCAGATCATGTAGTCTTTGAGTGCCCGTTTGTAGTGGCTATTCCTGGTTGTCAACTTGACTATATTTGGAATGAACTACAACCAGAATTGGAAGGCTCACCAGTGACCCTTATCTGGAGGCTGGGAGATAGAAGTTTCTGATCTGGATCTTGCTATGGAGATCTTGAGGCATAGTGGCTATGGATTCAAGAAGATTAAATCTCCGAGTTCAAGGTCATCTGGGATTAAAGGTGTGGTGGAACACACCTTTAATCTGGGCTATACCTTCTGCTGGAGACTGTATAAGGACATTGGAAGAGAGAGTCTCTCACTCCTTCACCTGCTTGCTGTGTGGGACTGAGTAACTGCTAGATCCTTGGACTTCCATTCACAGCTACTACTAAACGATTGTTGGGAATTGGGCTGCAGACTATAAGTCATCAATAAATTCCTTTACTATATAGAGACTACCCATAAATTCTGTGACTCTAGAGAACCCTGACTAATACACCGTTTGATTCACAAAGGAAGATAGACACAGCGCAAGACCTGGGGCGGCCCGTGTATGAGAAGTGCTACAGAATCAGGCTGTGATAACGTGAGAAAAGAATCTTGGCATCTTTGGGTGTGAGATGCTCTGGGGAGACCACCATAGTAGGGAAACACAGGGTAAAGGTGCAGAGATGCCAAAGTCCAAGAAATTGCGGTTTGGGGTGTGGAGCAGAGGCTCAGAAGAGGCCGAGAGAAGACATGGCCAAGGCAGTCAGGGGTGGGGGTGGTGAGCCTCAAACACTCTCCTGGGGAGCAGGGGTGGGAGGAGGGTCAACCCTAGAGGTGCATAGAGGCATCTGAGCAAGGTAGGGGTATGGTCTGGGTTGTGGAGGGTCTCCTATGATATTTGATACAGCCAGAGGACATCAGCAGATGGCAAGGGACATTTCTGCTGTGACAGATGATTGTGTGCTCGGCAAGGTTTCTGGCAAAAAGAACACAGTCAAGGGGATGTGGAATGCAGCAATGGTGGCTTTGACTACACACACATGCTTGTTATTTGTTAACCAGGCTCTGCTGGAGTCAAAGGTGTGGGCAGATGGGGGCACAGTTAAGGATGCTGTGCTGGCAAGCTCGTAGGCCACTGGGGAGAAGGAAGAAAGGAAACAGCATCATTTGCCTTTGAATAGGTCCTGGGAGCCATGCCAAACCGACATCCCATGGGTGGTCCCCTTCATTAACAGTGCTGCAGTCAAATTCCAAAGTATTATCTTCACTTCCAGGGGCCAAAGTTATACTGGCCACTTATCTTCTATGCCAGGTGTCTTCATGGAAGGCATCCAAATCTTTCTCTTATTTGCTTTCCTTATTACATATGTAATTGTCAGTAATGACATGATTGGGTAATATCTCACAAATACTGGGAACTGTTTCAGGTGCTGTAGCCATATTTTATGTACAATATCTTAGTATCTACAATAAATCTATCACCTAAATACCTTATTATCTTCATTATAATGAGGAACCAAGGCACACAAAGGGGAAATAATTAAAAATACTATAATTATGTGTATACGTGTGTGGAATGGTATAATGCACATGCCAGAACAAGTGCCCTTGAAGACCAGAAGAGCCATCAAATCCCACAGAGATTAAGTTCCAGGTGACTGTGAGCCATCTGATGTGGGTGTGGGAAACTGTGTTGGCTAGTTTTATTTTGTCAGCTTGTCACAAGCTGGATTTATCTAAGAGAGGAAACCTCAACTGAGAAAATACCCCCATCAGATTGGCATGGGGCCAGCCCTTGGGGCATTTTCTTGATTGCTAAGATTTGGAAGGGCCCAGCCCACTTGAGCAATGCCATCCCTGGTCAGTTATTAAAAGTGGGGGAGGTGTATGAAAAAGCAAACTGAGCAAGTCAGAGAGAGCAAGCCAGTGAGTAGTGTTCCTCCATGGTCTCTGCTTCAGTTCCTACCCTCCAGGTTCTCGGCCTGGCTACCCTTCCTGAATGACTGTAGCTGTGAGGAGAATTAAACCCTTTCCTCTCCAACATGATTGTGGTTATGGTGTTTATTATAGCAGTAGAAAGCAACCTAACTTGAATTCAGTTTTAGCATTATGACTACCTCCTGGATAGACACTGAGCCACAGGTATGTATGTTAAGCACAAGAGCTGGCCAAGGGAAAAGTAACTTCTTAGGAGACACGATGGAGCTCTGGTCAGAGCATAGGTGTTATGACTTTGACTGTGAGCTCTGTTCTTACCCCTTGGAGGGATGGGAGACTAGGGTTATGGACCTACCTCTTGGCTTCACGAATGACTGACAGTGAGATCTCTGGACAAGTCTCTTCAGCTAGGCCAACATGATGTGCTTGGACCCAAGTGTTCCTGTGAAGGCTGAGTCCCTGCCCCTGCTTTCATTTCTCTAAGGACTTCCTTTTGCCTCCTAAACTGTGCCAAGGCCCTGTATGATGCCACCTCCCTCCACAATGCCTTCTGCTACTCCTTCCAAAGTCAATCTTCCTGAGCCATGCACTGGTCTCCTCTTTGCCCTTCAAAGAATCAGTCATGAGCTGGGAAGTTGGCCCAGAGGATAAAGATCCTGGCTAAAGAAGTCCGACTAGAGACCTAATAGGGTCACTGTATCTGACAACCTGAGTTCCATACCAGAGGTCTGCACGCTAAATCTCTAAACTGACTTCTACGGGTTATCCTCTGATTTCCACATGTACTCTGTGGTATCTGCATGCATACATATGTACACACACACACACACACACACTAATAAAAAACCAAGTTCCGAGACAGGAAGGAAATGGTCATAGATTTTTCCCAAATTAATTATTTTAAAATTTTTAATATTCATTTTTATTTTTTTTTTGAGATAGAATCCCATATAGCCCATGCTGCCTTCTTGCTATGTAGCTGGTAATGGTCTTGAACCTCCGATCCTTTGCCTCCATCTCCCTTTGCATGCACCACCACTCCCAGGTTATGCCACGCTGGGGATTGAACCCAGGGCTTCATTAGTGCTAACTAAGCAGGCACTCCGCCAACTGAGCTACAGTCTAGCCCCTTATTATTTTTATCTGGATTTTCTTTTTAATTAATGTTTTAGTGAGCACATAAAATAGTGTACCTTTAGGACATTTTCATACATAATATATTAATCTTTGTTTTTAATCCTGAAGTTAGACAGTGCTGGAGTTTGGTGGGAGTCGCCTTGGCCTCTGAGCCGAGTAGACATGGATTCTAGTGGCAGCTCTGCTACCTGCTGGCCCCACCAGGCCTCCTCGATTCTGGAGTCCTTGCTTCACAACTAGAACTTAAAGGTAGTGTGACATCTCCATGAAGGGGACATTGAATTAGACGTTGTTTAGAAAGTGCCTGGGTACAGCTGGCCCTCGGGAGATCTTGAGTCTTCTAGAGGGCCTCTGTATCACTCAGACACTTCCATCCCCACACCGAGATCTCCTGAGGATGTCTTTTGTCTTCATCGTTTACTCTGTGGAACCGTCACAGAACTGATCTCCAGTGTGGTTTTGTGAGCACATGGTAAAATCTACTCCAAGGCCATTGTCCTGATTCTGGCTGCTATACAAAAATCCCAAACTCAGTGGCTGGAAGTAACACACCCAGTAGGCTGGTTAGCGCCCTTCTGGAGCCCGGAAAGTTGAGGTCAGGGTGCCATCACGGCTGTGTTCTGGTGAGGCCTTCTTCCCCTGCTGGCAAGCTACTGTAGAACCATTGTATCCTCATGGAAGAAAGAGAGGTGAGGAGTTTCTCTAGGGCACCTTCACTGGGCACCTCTCCCATTCGTGGGGGTGCCATCCTTGTGCCCTAAAAACCACCATCACTTCCTGGTTCAAGCTTTCAACCCGTACACCCATCAATAGCCCTCATTCTACCAGTGGTTTCCACAGCAGGAGAGGCAAGGGTCGCACAGCAGGTGAGCAGAGCACTGCCTTGTGCCTGAGGTGCAGAGCCATAGAGAGCCTGGAGCTTTCATCCCTCACCACTCTGCTGCATCGGTCTACACACTGCTTGCACACAGCATTCCGGGTCTTGTCCTGGAAGTTAGAAACAGTGCAGTTCCATAGACTTGGGAGAAGTTTTAGGCTTCAAGGGAGCAGCTGGCAAACACAGAGGAAACTCTTCATAGCCTTCATAAAATTGTTTAGACAGGGCTGGAGAGATGGCTCAGTAGTTAAGTACACTGGCTGTCCTTCCAGAGAACCTGAATTCAATTCCCAGCACCTACATGGCAGCTCCCAATTATCTGTAACTCCAGTTCTAGAAGGAACTCTGGATATGCATACAGGCAAAACACCAATGCACCAATACAAATCAATGAACACAATTTTAAAGAAATATTTACACACAGGCTTATTATGGTAAATGCTCTCTGAAATAAAGCCACCAATTGGAAATGCAGGCAGAATCGCCCTGTTTCATCACTGATGCTTTGTCCAATTCACAAGCTTTTCGACTCCACTCAGAGCCTGCATGGCCTTGTGCTAGGTCCGAATCCCTGAGGACAGTTTTACAGCCATGATGGGGGTATGCATGGACAATGAATGTGACACACAATCTGAACCAAGTAGAAACGAACGGGGAATGCAAGAAACTGAGAGAGCCTGTATCCTAGCCCCGCAAGAAGGCTTCAGAGAGGGCTTCCTGGAAGAGCACACGCTTAAGTAGTTCTTCTCCCTCCTCTCTCTCTCCCCCTTATTTTCATTTCTTCTTTATTATGTGTACTGTGTGTGTGTGTGCGCGCGCGTGTGTGTCCAGAAGAAGGCATCAATCCCCAGAATTACCTGCAGCTGTGAGCCACCTAGGATGGGTATTGGAAAGCAACTGCAGTCCTCTGCAAGAGCATTGAGTGTTCTTCAGCACTAAGCCATTTCCTCAGCCCTTCTCCATCTTCCCTGAGTTTTCCCTTTCTGCTAACATGGCCTGTATTAAGTCTGAAAAGCCTGTGCTCAAGAAGTCAGCTACTCCAAAAGTCCTCCAGTTTTGCTTCATGTAATTCAAGTAATTTGAATTTAAGTAACTAAAAAATTCAAGTAGTTTGTGTTTGCCCACTGGATCTTAATGTTGGCATCCTGGCTAGAATTCTATATATTACTACAATTACACATTTTCCAAGCCTGGAAATGAAGCAAAAAAAAATCCTTGTGTAACATTTTACAGATAAAAAAATTAGGCTTATTCACCTTATGCCACAGTGAAAGGTGGTGGATTTTCTGCAGGGTTTTGGCTTGCTTTGGTTTTGGAATTTTGGTGTTGGTGTTGGTATATATAGATATAGATATAGATATATCTATATAAATATATACACAGACACACATATGTGTACACACATATATGTGTGTGTGTGTACATATGTGTATATATGATGATATTTCAGTGATACGCACACACACACTCATTCAAGAGAGAAAGAAAGAGGGACTCACACATACTAAATAGATAAATACAGGTTGTAACAACTTTCAAGTCTGAGATAGGAGAGCTGCAAGTTTGAGGCCAGCCTGGGCCATTTACCGAGATTCTGTCTAAAACATATAATTAGAAGGACTGGTGGCATAGGGAGCTTCCCTAGCAGCCCTGAGGCCCTGAGTTCACTTCCCAGCACTATAGACAGTCAAACCATCCTCGCTGGAGTTTTCTCAGTCTGGCCATCACAAAAGCAACTCTGCAGCAGCAGGGCTCAGTCACTCTGGTCACCTGTTCCTAGTGTCAGTCACATCATCTGGCAGCTTTGAGTCTGCAGCACGTGTTCTTTCTTAGCTCTGAGGACTGAACTAGAGCCTCACACAAACTGAAGCACTGACCAGCACCCAGCCCACCCAGCAATGGCTTTATACTTCCTCCCCAAGGCTGAAGTTGATGTCATTCACTCACAACAAACAAAAGCATCCAAGGGAGAAATCGTTCCTAAGGCTTAGACTTCTTCAAAATCTTAACTACAAGAGGAAGTATTTCCACAGCTTCTATGTCTATTCCCTCAGCTTCCTCAGAGCTGAGCCCAGTAGAAAAGCACCTCCTGCTACCAGTGCAAAGTGGTGGGTTTTCTGCAGTTTTTGCTTTCTTTTCATTTTGTTGTCGTCGTTGTTATTATTGTTGTTGTTTGTTCTGTTTTGTTTTTGAGACAGGGGCTCATATATTTCAGGCTGGCCTCAAACTCATTAAGTAGCCAAGGATGACCTTGAATTCCTCCCCCTACTTCTACCTCTTAAGTGCTGAGATCACAGGCTTAGGCCAGCAAACGCTGTTTATGCAGTGTTAGAATTCAAACCCAGAGCTTCTTGCATGCTGGGCAATCACTCTATCAAGGGAACTTCATCCCCAGCACTGTGTGTGTGTGTGTGTGTGTGTGTGTGTGTGTGTGTGTGTGTGTGTGTGAATGTGGATGTGCATGTACCACAATGTAAGCATGGAGGTCAGAAGTCAACCTTAGGAGTCTGTCCTCACCTTTCACATTGTGACAGGGTCTCTACTGTTTCCCCACTGTATATGGCAGGATAGGTGGGCTCCTGGCTTCTGGGGGATTCTCCTATCTCGGCCTCACATCTACCTGTAGGAGTGCTGGCATTACAAACACTCATGCTATGTGTCTGGGAACTTGAACTCACCACCTCATGCTTGCACGAGGGCACTTATCTACTGACTAAATTTCCCCAGCTCCTCCCCCGCCCCCAGGCCTGCTTTATTTGTTATTTTGTTGTTCTTGCTGTTGTTTGAGGCAGGGTCTCACCATGTAGCCCAGGCTGGGCTAGAATTTGGAAATCCTTCTTCAACATTCTAAGTGTCAGGATCACAGGCACGGGCACCATGTCGTGGTCTTCACGGAAGCTCCGTTCATCCCTGAATCACACTCTCTCACACTCTCTTCTTCACTTGTCCCGTGGTTTTGTGGATTACAATACACAAGTGGCAGACATCACTGGTATTACTCCTTCTCAGGAGATAGGGGAAAGAAATTAATAACAAAGAGCCAAGTATTTCTGAGCAACAAGTCAGGCACCTGCCACACACCTAACCCCCTCTCCTCACAACAGCCTGGCGAGGCCAAGGAAGACAGAGCCCTCAGAAATGTTTAAGGTCACCTTAGTAAGAGAAGACAGGGCCCGATGGGAAAATAAGGCCTGTGGTCGTTACCCATGATGTCTCTGGGAGGTGAGCCAGCAAAACAGATGAGGTTTCCTGCTCAGATCTGTTCTGGTGAGGTCTGCCCAGCAGGAAGGACCTGCTGAAATAATGATGTCATTAATATAAGTGTTTATTCTAAGCTAGTGTCTATTAAACAACGTCCTGCCAAGGCTGTTGCGCCAAACTCACTCAAGTCCTATGGAATGGGTGCAAAAATAAATTCAGGATACAAATCAGAGAGTGATGACCCCTATAATGTAGTGTTTGGGAGGAGTGGGCAGGAGCATCAGGCGTTCATGGTCATCCTTAGCTCTAAGTCAGCAGCAGAGCAGGGCTTCAGGGAGCCATCTGGAGAGTATGGGTGTGTGTGTTAGTATTTAGTGGGTGGTGCCAGGACTGTAGGCTTTGTCTGCCCCTTATCTCTCATGCACAAGGCAGTGGAAGAAGAGGGATGGGGGTGGTGTGTTAGATGACAGGGTACAGCTACTTGTTACCCTGTTTAGAGACTGCTTAGTTACCTCCTTCTGATGCCAAGGCACGGTTATTGATACAATTAATTTTCTTGTAGATAGGAACTAGCCATAGGCTAAATTGATATTTTTAAACTTTATTACAATTGTAAGGTTCAAACAATATCCCTTGGAATTTTGGCCTTCCCCTATCCTGGATGTGGGAGGTGTACCCTGGCATAGGATATGGGAGTTGTCTGGAGCTCTAAAGGAACAACTGGTTGCAAAGAGGCTGCTCAGTGCTATGCCCAGTCCCCCTCACACACACACACACACCCAATCTGTGAGCCCAGGGGAACTCCATGGTAGTTAGGAGAAGGGGAGGGGCCTAACATCCACATCAACTTTGTCCTGGTTACTTTCTCAAGCTCCCCAGGAGGTAGAGGTATTCAGTGGGGAAGGAGACATGGTGTGTACAGAGATTCAGGACATGTATGCTCTATTAGGTGGGGTTCTTTGGTAACAGGCCCAAGTCACTGTGATCCAACAAATACCCAGGGCTGCTTGTAACTTCACATTCTTTTCTTGTGACTCACTGGTGTTAACTTACTGAGGGTTGATTGTGTTCACTGGGGAATTGTGCCAAACTATCAGTGGACACAAGTCAAACCCCACTCACTTCCGGGAAGATGGATGTCCACTGGAGGTGAGATGCTGTGGCTGCTTTTGGGAAGGGAGTACCCTGCTGCCGTGCTGGGCCCTGCACCTGCTTCCTGGACCTCGGCCATGGTCTGGCTTTACTGCTAAACATCCCTGGGAACCTAATGCCCAGGACCCTGCAAGGCCTGGATGGCAGAACAGGTTGGCTCTGCATTTCCCGACGGCTGCTCTAGGTGCCTGATCCTGGAATCAGTTCTGAAAATTTCCCCCTGACACTTCCATCCCAGGTACTGAGGGCCACAATATTTGGATGGACTAAGAAATTCAAGATGGACAATAGCTGGACGGGATCCCTTTTTTGGTTTGTTTGTTTGTTTTTTGAGACAGGGTTTTTCTGTGTAGTCCTGGCTGGCCTGGAACTCACTTTGTAGACCAGGCTGGCCTCGAACTCAGAAATCTACCTGCCTCTGCCACAAGTGTTGGGATTAAAGGCGTGCACCACCACTGCCAGGCTGGATCCCTTTTTTTTTTTAATTATTTTTATTAAGTAAATCATGTGTACTCCTGATTAAAGGAAACATAGATTAGGTCAAAGAAAAATATTTTGACCTCTCATTTTAGTCTGTGATATGTGTGTGTGTGTGTCTACCATTCTTCTATCTGCTTGTTGGATTCCCAACACACACACACACACACACACACACACACACACACCTCACACTATACTACACACTACCCAACCTGAGACACCATGAAGAAACTGAGTGAAATCTTTGCTAGGATGTGCAAGCTAAGTTATTCTTTTATTTGAGAGAGAACCGAGGGGTAGAAATTCCCAACCCTTGCCTTGACTCACAGCCTCTGGGATCCCAAGTAAAATCAGGTTTGTAGGCCTCACCCCAGTACGAGTCTGAACATCTGGGTTAAGGTTCAGGCTTTTCAGCAAGCATCCAGATGACACTAACTCAGGTGGCAGGGCACCTCACTCAAGGCAATACCGATAGCGAAGAGACGAATGACAGCTCATTGATCCTCTGGAGTTGCAGAGAGCAGACCACAAGCAGACTCCTCTCAGAGGGCTGGGGCTTGTCAGACATCTGCCCTGCAGCTGAAATAGGAGCCATTTCTTTCTGTGTGTGTTTGCCCTGTGCTGACAAATTGTGTTTATTCAGAAAGTTCTTTGGGAGATAAACGAGTATCAGAGGAAATCCTCCCTTTCCACTTTTGCACTTGGGGCCATGTCAAGACCTGAACTAGAGCCCCAGTTTCCGTGGCCGTTTCTTCTGGGCTGTTCCTGAGGAAACAGTCATTGATAAATAACAGCTGACTTGGGGCTGTCACCTTCATCTGTGTGGTCCCTGTGCACTGTGGTTTGAAGGTTTGTGGCCCCTGTAGACTTCATGTTGAAAAATCCCATATATCATACCTTCTGGTGGGTTTTTAGGAGGGGATCAGGCCAAATGCATCTCTTCAGATGCCACTTGGGAGGTGAGGAGAGCCACCTGTGTGTCTCCCAGTCTGGAACAGGGCCTGACACAGACTCTCAGATGGAAATGGCCATGTACCTGAACTCAGGCTCAACACTTTCTCACAGTGAAATTTCAGGCTCTGACTGGGGCTCATGGACGCATGCATAAGTTGTGGGTTTTGTTTTGATGTGTGTGTGTGTGTAGGTCAAAGGTCAGTAAGAATTACCTTCCTCAATCACTCTCCGTCTGGAAGTCACTGAGATTACAGGCATGCAGGGCCAAGCCTGGCTTCCTTGACATGGGTGCAGGGGATATAACTCAGGTCCCCATACTTACAGATCAAGCACTTTACTGACTGAACTATCTTCCCAGCCCCAGTGATTCAGTTTTAATTTTTTAGCTCTCAGCCAATGCTGGGAACTGAAGCCAGGGCGTTGTGGAGCAGAAAGAGGCAGGAGGGAGGGTAATTACTAGGAGAGGCACTGAGGCAGCTGCTCAGATGTCAGAATAACTAAACTGGCCAAGAAACAGTGAAGCACGAGTACATTAAACTCCACAGAGTGGCTGACAGTTCCCAGGGCCTGCAGCTGAGAGGCTGCCATGTTGCCTCAGACCATATACCACTGAATCAGCAGGCTTCCAGGAAAGGTAGAGTATTAGCAGTGCTTTGCTGGGAAAAAGGACGGCACTCTTTGCCAATTTTAATTAAGGGTCCAAGGTCAGAATCAGTGTGTAGGACTTCCCTTGTTAGGTGTGAGAGTTCACCCTAGGACCACAGACTGGGGAAGGAAGACCCAGCCTTCCTCAGCTGCAGAGCTTGGCTGAGTCTCAAGTTCTAATGGGCATCTTGCCCACTGGACCCTGTTAGAGAGCACTAGTGATCTGGGGCAGGTGGTATCATGACTAGGTACGGGACTTGGTAATTTCTTTACAATTACGTCTTAGTTCTTTCCCTGTTTAGAAAAAAAAAATTCCAGTATATTCAAAAGATTCTTCCCAGTTGTTTTCCACCATCTTTATTTAGCACACTCATCCACTCCAGCGGGCTTTTCTGTTTGTTGGTGATGGTGGTGTGTTTTGACACAGGGTCTCATGTGGTCCAGGCAGGCCTTGAAGTCATGGTCTTCCATATGTACCTCTTAAGTGCCGGGGTTACAGGCATGCACCCCCATTCCTGGCTTCAGTAGGTTTTCATTGAATAGCCACTGTGTGTTTCTGCGCCAGCTCAACATAACCTTAATCTTACCTTTCTTCTTCTGGACTTTTGGCCTTATCAGGTCATCTTTATCCCACCTGAGATAAATTTCCTAAGCCCTTTCTTCTAGGCCAAATTTCCTGATGCAATTTATTCCTGGCTTCTGTCCTATCTGGGCCAGGGCATGAGAATCAAGAGGAATTGTGCAACTAGAATCCAGAGAAGCAGAATACGCCTGGGCCCACAGGCCTATGTCCCTGTGAGACCATAGGCCCAAGCGCAGGGATGCTCTTGGACACTTATTCAGACCCTCTGTCATTGCTGTGAAACTGTCCGTTCAGATTCTGAACCTTTACATGTCTGCTACATCCCTTTGCCCACTTGGGAGCGTTCTTTATCTTTCTTCACTTCCTATCCCAAGACCACTTCCTCCATAAGGCATTCCTTGTGTCCTGTGGGCTGGGTTGACTCCATTTCGCCCTACCACTTCATCCCCCACCATTGTGAGCACCCTGAGAGCCATGCCCAGGCTGACGTATCTCTCTGACCCTTAACCAAGAAAAGAGGAAGGAAAGGAGAAGAGAGGAGGACTGAGGGAAGGAAGCCCAGTCCTTTTATATAACAGTAGGCTCTGCCTCTCTGACATGGCTCTCCTTTTTCCAGAGTCCTTTCCTACCCCCACCCCTGCCTCAGTTCTGAAGTGGTTTAGGGTAAAGACTCAACACTCTTCAAATGAGGAAGCTGAGGTCTCAGGAGGACAAGTGCTTTGCACAGTGTTGCCTCTGGATTCCCACCAGGACCTGCCTCCTTCCTTCTACCCAGCTCCTCCTCGTTGGCTTATCTCCACAATGGCCACGAGAGCAGAGTTGGGGTCCCCAAGGAGTATGAGCATGGTGAGTGTGTGGGTGGCTGTGTACAGTCTCCTCTGATCGACAGGTGGGGAGTGAGGTGGTTGTGGCTCCCAGAGACCTCCCAGCAGGGATGCTGCTGAGGTGAATGGTCTCCTCTACCCACTGTTCATAAAAGACTTCATGTTCCACAAATGCCCAGTGCTAGGTCAGAGCAGTGGCACTAAAATCATCTACTGAAATAGACTCTGAGCCTGCCGAATGACCATGAGTAAGCCAGCAGGCTGTTCTAGCCCTCAAGTCTGGATCTGGGAAACAAGAGGCTTGGAGTTCCCTTCTGTGAACTAGGGCCTGAGACAGGAATGCTGTCTTCCAGTGCTCATGGCCTTTATGGGGAGAGGGTCTTATTGGCCAGTATATAGACCAAGGAGCACAATAAGAATGGGTGAAGGGGAGCTGGGCGTGGTGGTGCACACCTTTAATCCCAGCACTCAGGAGGCAAAGGCAAGCGGATTTCTGAGTTCGAGGCCAGCCTGGTCTACAAAGTGAGTTTCAGGACAGCCAGAGCTATACAGAGAAACCCTGTTTTGAAAAAACTCAAAAAAAAAAAAAAAAGAATGAGTGAAGGGAACTGGAAGAGAGAGCTGCAGTTGATCTGCAGAATGGCTGAGTAATTTACAAGGAGCGAGGGCAGATCCAGGAAAAACTGCCTGAACAGGAAGCGAGTTTCCTGTTACCCACAGCATACAAGAGGGGACCAGAAGGCCAATGTGGGGGATGGCAGAGATGCTGGTGGGGCTAGACTTAGTGGCGTTGGGAGGTCCAGCTCTGGAAGCTTGAAGTTCACTCTGCACCCAGCACGATCGTTTGCTTATAGTAGCAGAGTAGAGATGAAGAAATCTCAGGAAAGTCCCAGAGGACCCTGAGCACATTCTCTCCACAGGGTGAGACTCCCATCTCTGGTCTACAGTTTCCTAATGGGAAAATGGGAGTGATCATCTCTACCCGACCCAGATATCTGAGAACAAGGTTACAAAGTGCTCATAAAACAAAACATTCCATAGACATAGCAAAGGTTAGCTTTCAAAAACAACCTTTTTTGGTGGCCCCGCCAACCTAGTGCATTCTACCATAGCAAATACAGAAAGGCCAATGGAGACATTTTTAGCTAGACATGCTGCTCAGAGCAGGCCTAGCCATTGTTAACCTTTAGTCATTTCTTAACGCAGATTTTATCAACTAATGTGCACTGCTGAGTATCTCTCTCTCTCTTTCTCTCTCTCTCTCTGTGTGTGTGTGTGTGTGTGTGCGTGCGTGTGTATCCCCCCCCCCCCAAGTGTTTTGTCATAGACACAGGGTCTGGGTGTGTAGTCCAGACTAGTTTGGAATTTGCAATCATCCCACATCTATCTCTGAGTGTAAGGATTCATGAGCTACCATGCCTGGCTTGTATCCTGCTTTTATTTCCACTGAAAATACAAACATTTTTACATTCTTACATGCTCTTTTGCAGGTTTAACCTTTTAAAATACCTTTGGGGATTGATGAGATGGCTCAGTGGGTAAAGGTGCTTGCTACCAAGCTTCGTGATCTAAGTTCAATCCATGGGACCCACGTGGTGAATGGAGAGAATGGAATCTCATTAATTGTCCTCTCACCTCCATGCCTGGGTCATGGTGTGCAAGCTCGTGCACACACACATGCACTCCTGCACACACACGCAGAAATAATTATTAATATTTTTAAAAGCCCAGCTCTTTTTGAAGCATAAAACAGCCATTAAAAAGGCTCATGTAAATACTGAACCTGGTTGGGCACTTGGAATTTCAGCACTCAGGAGGGTGGAGCTGGAGGATCAGAAGTTTGTGGTTCATGAAATGCTTCAGCAGCTAAAGCCTCTGCCATCAGGCTTGATGATACCAGGGCTGGAGGGGGTGGGGCAGGGGGAGAAGAGAACTGACTCACAGAGGTTGTCCTCTTACCTCCCCATATGCATTCTCTCTCTCTCTCTCTCTCTCTCTCTCTCTCTCTCACACACACACACACACACACATAACTTAAAATTAAAAAAAAACAACAAAATCAAAGTCATTGTCAGCTACATACTGACTTAGAGCCCGGCCTGGGGTGTACAGGCCTTGTGTCAAACAACAGCAACATCAAAATAAAAATTAAAGGACTGGAGAAATGGGTCAGTCATGAAAAGCTAGGCTCACTGCCAAACTGACAAAAACGAAACAAACAAAGCCCAGCACGTATATCCTAAGTGTACAACTCACAGCACTTTCATACACGGTGTGACCAGCCCCTAAGTCACTATCATTGCCATCTTGGCTCCCAGGCTCAGAGACTCAGTCCACCATTACCTGGCCCTGAATGTGGAGCCTGTGGTTGCAGTCCAAAGTGAAAGAAAACTGCACTCTTCTCAGCAGTAAGGAAGCAAAAAGAAATTAAGAAACGGACCGTGGTCCTCGTGTACTGCTGTGTGCCCTTAAAGGCACACCCTCCTCCCAGTGACCTAACTTCTTTTGAAGAATCTATACCTCTTCCCAGCAGGACAGGTTGGTGACTGAACCTTCAACATAGAACATTTTGAGGAGAATAATTCAGGTCCAAATCTAAATAGTTTTGAAAGGTCTAGTTACAATGTTAAAAACTAGGCCGTGTGGTGGTTAGCTTTAATTGTCAATTTGACACAACCCATCACCCGGGAGGAGAGTTTTAATGGAAGACTGTTTACATTACATTGGTCTGTGAGCATGTCTATGGGGATTGTCTTAATTAAGTTAACTGATGAGGGAAGACGCAGCCCATTGTGAGTGGCACCATTCCCTAGGCAAGGAGTCCTGAATAGTATGGAGAACTGAAAAGAGAAAGTGAGTTGAGTGTGAGCAAACAAGTGTATGTGCACTCCTCCCTCTGTGCTCTTGACTGTGGTGTGCTCTGAGTGCATGCTTGAAGTTTCTACCTTGACTTCCCCACAGCGATTGACCAGAACATGGAATTGTGAACTGGAACAAACGTCTTCCTCCCTAAGTTGCTTTTTGTCAGGGTGTTTTTTTATCACAGCAACAGAAATAAAACCAGATCAGGTTGTCCTTTTGATATGAAGTCTAAGAGGCTATTTTTGCCTAATCCTTAATCTTTTTTTAATGTTTATTTTTTATTCTTTAAACCTTTTTTTACAGTCCAGACTTCATCCCTCTCTTGGTCTGCCCCCCAACCGCTCCCCATCCCATACCTCCTCCCCCATCTCCAAGAGAATGTCCTCCCACCCCCTTACCAGGCCTCCCCACTCCCTGGAGCCTCAAGTCTCTTTGGGGGTTAGGTGCATCTTCTCTCACTGAGGTCAGACCAGGCAGTCCTCTGCTGTATAAGTGTTGCTAACCCTTAATCTTAAAGATTTATTCCATATTTTTTCTTCCTGAAAGTTGTATTTTTGTATAAGATGTGAAATTTGTATCAAGGGGAGTTGGTTTTGTCTAGTTTTGCCTATAGGAGGCTTTATTGTTATGGATAGGCAATAGCCTATCTGTATCATTCTTCATGTTACTTAAACGATAATGCTACTGATGAATCTTTAGATCACTTTTAATGCTTTTGTAAATAATAGAAACAAATATTTTTATCACTAGATTTATTGTTTATCCATGATGGTTTCATGAAAAGTGGGATTTTTTTTTAATTTGTTTTCTTTTTGTTGTAGAGAGATGGATCTTACTAACCTACACAAGCTTGGGCTTCCAACACCACCGCCTTGTCCTTCCAGTAACTGAGCATCCTGGGATTGCAGGTGCTACACCCAGTTCAAGACAAATGTTCGTTTTATTTGTTTATTTATTTAAATTTATTAAAACCGGGCCGGGGGTGGGGGTGTAAAAAAAGCAAGCCCATGAGTACCATGTGCATGTGTGGAGGCCAGAGGACAGCTCTCAGGAGGTGGCTCTTCCCAGTCACCACTTCAGGTCATCAGGCCATCTCAGGCCCAAGGGAAGCGTTTTGGAAGTGGAACTACTGTTGTCGTTTAACTTCCGGTTATGGAACTGCTCTTTAGCAGAGCTGCACTGGTTTGTCCTCTTGCTGTCTGGACCTGGAACAGCCTCCTCTCACCTCCAGTTAGGGAGGACTTCCTAAAAGTCCAGGGAAAACACTGCTGTTGGGATGTCCAGTGTGAGACCTTGTGTTTCTTTACTGGGAACAAGTGTCATAGGCCGCTGCAGGGGAATCCTGATTCCCAGCAACCCTCTGAGACCCCATCTCCTTCCCCCTTCCCCATCTTCCCACGTACCACACCAGAAGGATAATTTCAGGGACCAGACTTCTGCTCTCTCCTCTCTCTTGGTGTGTGGGTCATGACCTTTTGGGGGGTCAAATGATCCTTTCACAGAGGCCATCTAAGACCATCAGAAACCACAGATATTTACACCATGAAAGTGACAAAATTACAGTTATGAAGTAACAATGAAGGTAATTTTATGGTTGGGGGCTCACCATAACATGAGGAACTATATTAAAGGGTCACAGCATTAGGAAGGTGGATACCACTGCCCTAGATCATCTTAGCTCCCCCTCAGACTGTGGGTGGCCTCATCCATAGGGAGCCAACAGTGCTAACAATGTTGCTTCTTCACAAGGCTTTTGGGAAAATCAAAACCTACTATAGAAGTGCAATTACTTTGCAGTAGGCATGCCAACACCACACGTTTGTTTTCTCTTATAAATGGAAGTAAGATTTAAAATGACGTGTGTGTGTGTGTGTGTGTGTGTGTGTGTGTGTGTGTTTATATACATGTATCTATATAAGTACAGGTCATAAAACCAGAAAGGGGTCATGAGAGAAGAGGAAGGGCTCTGAAGGGAGATGGGAAGTTGGGAGGGTAATGGAAAGTCTTAAGAAAGCAGAAGAAGGACTAACTTGGAGAAGGAAGGAAATCAGTTAGAGGGCAGGGGAAGAACTTGGGTGGGTAGTGGGGGAGGGGAGACAAGAACAAAGTGCGATGGCAGGTATGTATGAAGATGCTGCAACCAAACACACTGCCTTTTGTGCTCACCTAAAACATTAATAGGAAAGAAGATAAAGACAAACAGGAAGGAAGGAAGGAAGGAAGGAAGGAAGGAAGGAAGGGAGGGAGGGAGGAAGGGAGGAAGGAAGGAAGGAAATGAAACAAAATGAAACAGGGCCAGATATAGCAACCCACACTTTTAATCCCAGCTCTTGGAAGGTAAACATTGAATCTCTGTGAGTTCAAGGCCAGGCTAGTCTACATAGTGAGTTCCAGGCTAACTAGGACTACACAGAGACAGGTTCAAAAGAAAGAAGGTAGCTGGGCGGTGGTGGCACATGCCTTTAATCCCAGCACTTGGGAGGCAGAGGCAGGAGGATTTCTGAGTTCGAGGCCAGCCTGGTCTACAAAGTGAGTTCCAGGACATCCAGGGCTACACAGAGAAACCCTGTCTCAAAAAACAAAAAAGAAAGAAAGAAAGAAAGAAAGAAAGAAAGAAAGAAAGAAAGAAAGAAAGAAAGAAAGAAAGAAAGAAAGGAAGGAAGGAAGGTGAGGAGGGGTGTGCAGGGGTGGGGGGGAGAGAAAGGGGGCATGGAGGAAGGGAGGGGGCAGAGAGGAAGGGGGGCAGAGATGAAGGAAAGGAAAATAGCAAGAGAAGTAACAAGCACACTGCTTACCAGGGTCCCTTTTAATTCGTTTTCCTTGCTCAGTTTCTTCCCGAATTTTGGAGATGTGGTGTTTGTTTCATTAGTGCCCCTAATTGTCAACACCCAACCCTAGTGAGTCAGGATAGGGAATGGCTGTGTGTGTAGGGGACACAGGGGACAGACAGTCAAAAGAACTTAAGTGCCAGGGTCTCACCAATGCTCCTTATGGAGATGCTCCCAGAGTTGAAGGAGCAGTAGAGCCTATGCTGAGGGCAGTACCTGGTTACCTTGGTAACGCTTTGCAAAGGGTCTCTGGGTTTGATGTTAAGCTTGTATCAGTGCCTGGGCAGCTTACTCTCTGGTTTCCATCCTTTGCTTTGAGTCAAGTCTTTAAACAACCCTCTACGGGTGGCAGACAGCAATGCTCTTTAAGCCCAGATTTTATCACTAATCAGTTATGGGACCTGGCCAAACTGTTTTCTCCCTCTGCTCCGTTTCTTATCTCTCTGATAAAGCAAGAAGGAAGCCATCGCAGGGCTGGATTCATCAGACTCCTTTTTGTTGATAGGGATTTTGTTGTTTGTTCCTTCGCTTGCTTTTTGCTCTTTGTTTTGTTTTGTTTTGTTTTGTTTTGTTTTGTTTTGTTTTTTAACTCCAGAAACAGTTCAAACCCTTTACATTCATTCTCATTGACATCTTTACCACCGAGCTGCCATCGTCACAGTTGATGGTAATGACTTCCTCTCTGGCAGCTCTGGCCAGTTCTGTACTCACACAGCAGTGATCTTTGTGTGTCCAGGCCATCCTTCAGATGGCTGAGCTGCTGCCTCTGCAGTGGGGGTGGGGTGGGATGCACACCCCCACAGTGTAGCCTCCCGGGCAGCCGAGGCCTCTGTCCTTGCCCTGTTGGCTTTACACTGCACACCTGCCCACTGTCCCTTTCTCACGGGCGAGGCATCTGAGTTTCCCCTGGGAAGTGTCCCTGCAGGCCTCGCTTGGCCTCCATTCAGACCTCAGCTCAGAGGTAAGAGCGCGGAGACCCGATTCTCTCCTATGAACACTGATCTATTGCTTCTGTACCTTGTGGCAGTATGTAGTGTGGTCTTGTTTAACATGTCCAGTGTGTGTGGGCTGTCCCTTCCCAACTAGGTGCCAACATCTCGAACATCAGAGACTTTAGTCGCTGATCTTTCCTCAGTACCTATCCCTGGGTTTGGACATAGGAAACTCTAAAACAAAATAACAGAACAAAACAAAAACCCTATTTATTAGGGAACCTGGATTAATATTTTTCAATTCTATGAAACAGAGAGCAGGAAAGTTCTTGTAGCAGAGGGGACTATGTGAAGAGAATGGAGTTCCTGGTAACCGTGAAAAATTCTGGTCATCAGATACGTGCTTCTGAATTTGCCCTCTGCTCCGGACCTGTAGCATCCTCCAACTCACTTGTTGCTTCTGTCAGTAGGAGTCCAGGAAGGAAGCAGGAAATAGAAGCCCAGGAGCTTCCACCAGAGTAGGAATCCCAGCGCCACCTGCCGGGCATTAACTCCATGACAAGCTTAGCCGGAAGCTCTTAGTTCCGCCCCGTCAGACCCTCGGAACTGAAGTCCGGGGCCTGACTACGCAGTCACTTTGCTTTCTTGTGTTGCTGGCCTGGGGCTCCTTCATGGGAGGCTATGGGTCAGGGCTGAGTTTAGCCTATCCCGGGGTGCCCCAAGACGATGTGTAGGGTCTCTGCTAGATGCAAGGCTTTGGAGGCAGATAGGGGAGGCGTCCAAACCCACGGAGAACTGAGCTGAGCCCCCTTTCCCGCCTCCTCACAACCCACCCCTCCTTCTTCCTTAATCCACTTGTCACTCTTAGAATTCTGTCGCCTTTGACTTCGAGTTTTATTTTTCTTGTCATCTCTCACAGGTCCACTAGAGAAAGTGGTTACCCCTCGTGAATTAGCCTCCTGCCGGTCCTTTGGGCCAGCCTGTCAGCTACAACATCATCTTAGCCCCCTCTATCTCTCCTCTCCTCTCCTCTCCTCTCCTCTCCTCTCCTCTCCTCTCCTCTCCTCTCCTCTCCTCTCCTCTCCTCTCCTCTCCTCTCCTCCCTGACACCCCCCTCTCCTCTCTTCTCTTCTCTCATCTTTTTTTCTTTTCTTTTCTTTTCTTTTCTTTCCCTTCCCTTTCCTTTTTCTTTTCTTTTCTTTTCTTTTCTTTTCTTTTCTTTTCTTTTCTTTTCTTTTCTTTTCCATGTCAACACAAATCGTTCTAAGAGGAGAGAAAAGAGGGCAGTTTGGAGGGGGGCTTGTGACATACATCCCTGCCCTGCTTTCAAATGTGTAAGATCCTTTTGTAAACTCCAGTATCAGCTATGCAGTAGAATCCATCTGGATCTGCTTGTTCTAAGACCTGAACCACACCCACCACACCCACCCATGTGAAAGTTTAAAGATTATGTAATCCTAAAGCTAAACTGTGAGACACTTGGGAAAATAAGATGGTTTCCGGGTCTTTCTAGTACTCTGGGATTATCCTTTGCACTTCAGCTGCTCACACCCCCAAGCTGGGGCATAGACCTCCCAGAAGGAGCAAACGTGGGCCTGAGCTCCTCGCTTGGCTAACACGATTGAAATCATGCAGGGGAGGAAGATGTTTCCTGCAGCTTGAGGGAGAGACCCCTCTGAGCCCATGGGGCCATGGATGGGGGCACTTGGGGCACTCTCATCATCAGTAAGAAGGGAGAGCAGAGTGGGCGTAGGTCAAGGGGCTAGAAAACCATAGGGGAAGTTCACTGGGGTCAACTGTCCTAGCCCACCTCCAGACGGTGGGGCACACTTGCTGCCTGAGGCTCTGGCATCTGTCCTGGAGAAAGGGAGAGAAGGAGGGCAGGGCAGGGCCTCCACACCAGAAACAGCAAAATCTGGTTTCTTTCATTTATTTGTACTCATCTTTGTAGGTGTCCATGCTTTGTAGATTTATTCATTTTATGTGTATTTTGCCTACATGAATGTGTCTGTACCACATGCATGTTTGGTGACCACTAAAGTCAGAAGAGGGCATAGCATCATCCAGAAATGGAGTTCTGGGTGGTTGTGAACCACCATAGAGGTGCAAGGAATCCCTGGTCCTTTGCAAAAGCAACACGCGCGCACTAAACCACTGAGCCATCTCTCTGAACCCTCTTTCTTTTATTGTTTAGATTTCTTTTTATTTATGTGTATGTGTGTATGTGCATGTGTAAGGTACCACGAGGGCCAGAAGAAGACATAGGATGCCCTGGAACTGGAGTTATAGGTAGCGGTGAAGCATTTGACTTGGGAGCTGGGGACCAACCTCAGGTCCTCTGTAAGAGCAGGAAGCACTATCAACTATGGAATCATTTCTCCAGCCCTGTGAAAACTGGTTTCTGCCCTGAGCTTGAAATACAACTTGAAGTGTACACCCAGAAAGCTACTTAACTATTGTGATCATAAAAAGATAAAGAGATATTAATATATGATCTAAGGTGGTGTGGTGAGGTGTGGGGGAAGGGGGTGCCTCGGCGGGCCCATGCCAAGGCATCCCTTCCCCCTGAGGGACCAGTCACACGACGGTACAGCACAGAATAGAGTTTATTCAGGGAATGGGGAGGGGAGTTAAGAGAGCAGCAGAGACAGAGAAAGGCAGAGAGGAGAGAGCAGAGAAGCAGAGACCCACCATGGCCACGTGGAGAGAGGGAGGAAGGGAATGCAGAGAGAGGGGGAACAAGAGGGTAGGAGAGAAGCAAGAGGGAAGCAGGAGTAAGAGAGAGAGGAGGGGGCAAGCAGCCCCTTTTATAGTGGACTGGGCTACCTTGCTGTTGCCAGGTAACTGTGGGGGTGGAATCCAGACAGAATACCAACAACTACTCTAGACCTAACCACCAGTAACTGACTTAATTATTAATGCACCAGATATGTATGCCACAATCGGCCTATGTATCAGGCCCAAGTCTGGGGATTAAGGACCCCAGGGCAATGGTTCTCAATCTTCCCAATGCTGCAACCCCTTTAATAGTGTTCCTCATGCTGTGGGGATCCCCAATCATAAATTACTTTGTTGCTATTATTATAAATAGTAATATAAATGTTCATGTTTTTGATGGTTTAGGGTGATCCCTGTGAAAGGATCATTAGAGCCCTAAAGACTCATGACCTGAATCACTGCTTTAGGGATTTAGTAACAGTATATCTGTTACTGTTGCTGTCCTCAGTATATCTGACAAATACACTCCAGGACTATGCATACCTTTAATCAATGGGGAGGCAGAGGCAGGTGGATTTCTGTGAGTTCGAGGCCATCCTGATCTATAGAGTGAATTCCAGGACAGCCAGGGATGCACAAAGAAACCCTGTCTCAACATATAAACAAACAAAAAGCATCTCCCTGCTGGAAGGGGGTGACATGGAAGCTGAAGCAGGGCAGATAGAAACTGATCAGGCTGGAGGTGTGAAGACAGAGAGGCACTCACTCCCCTGCACCCCTCTGCCGCCCCCTAGCCGTCTTCTTTCACACAGCAGCAAAGGGAAGGTCTGTCTAGAGCCACCCCTGAACATACTCAGAACCCAGATCCCTGCCAGATGCCTGTCTGTCTACAACCCCTTCCTCCAGCCTCACAGGTCACTCTCACAGGGTTACAGGGTGTGGGGCAAGCTGAGGGAATTACTATCTGTGTGACAGAGAATATTTAGGGCTCGATCCAAGTGTGACTTTCCTCACATCTGTGGGAAGAACTCTGCCTGGAGCCCCTGGGTTCCCACAGGCTCCCCTACTCTGTTCTCACTCCTCAGAAGTCCCTGGGTATGAGAAAGCCTCCAGGGGAGGGTAAAGACACCCAAACAGAACAGTGAACTTGGGTCAGCCCGGCAGGGAGTGGAGACAGGCAGGGCCGGGCAGGGGCGATGTAATACAAACCTGCAAGTAGAGGTGAGCCTCTGGCTGCATGGGCTCATGGAACACTTTAAACACCAGCCAGGCAGGGCTCTTGAAATAGCAGTATTCCAAGACTACATCTTTTTCATCTCGAATTTTCTTTGTATCTTCAGCCACCCTTTTCCCATGGCTACCTTAACAGGAGGGCAGGAATGTGGCAGCAGGCTGGGGACCTGTGGGGGCTGTCATATGGGTTGAATTCACTATGAATCCTGCTAATTCAGCACGGGTTGAATTGGCCTAGAGTAACCGTCATGTTATCTGCTGTTGATTTGGCAGCGGGGCAGGGCTCAGCTGATTGACTGGTCTGCTTTGGCCGGCATTAGTATGAGTGGAGTCAGCTAGGGTCTTCAACTTGCTGGGAGAGAGACTGAAGCTTCTCTTTCTCTTCATGTAGTCTTGGGGGCTTTCTACATGCTCTCGGTAGACTTTGTACAAGGCACATCAGAGCTCCCATGGCAGCAAACCAGATCCTCTTAAGACTTAGGCCTTATGCTGAGGGGGGAAATATATATGTGTGTATGTCTATCCGTGGTGAAGAGTTTGCCTGGAAGATGTAAGACTCTAGGTTCAATTCCCTTGTACCACAAAAATTAAAAGTTTAAAATAAATAAGGAAATAAAACAAGATAGGTTTAACATGGGCCGCCTTCTACATTATCCTGTATTTAAAGTACATCTTCCAGTTCTGGGTGTGGTATTATATGCCTATACTCCCAGCACTCGGGAGCCTGAAGTGAACTCCAGGCTAGAATGAGTAAGTTATACGGTGAGACCCTATTTCAAACAACAAACCATGGGCTGTCAAAATGGCTCAGAGGGTAAAGGTGCTTGTCTCCAAGTTTGCCAGCCTGAGCACCATCCTCGGGAACCATGTGTGAATGGAGAGAATGAACTCTTGCAAAGTGTCCTCTGGTGTGTGTGCATCCATATAAGCATATATTAAAAATGTAAACTTTGAAAAAAAGATGAAACAAAATAAAAATCGCATTGTCCTAATCGAAGTCATAGGTTCAGCTGGGATTCAAAGTGGGTGTGAAGGCCAGGCTGTGAAGACCAGGACACTAGTCTGATGAGGACATCTCATTGACAGTCAAGAGGCAGTACAGGGAGGGATGTGGTCCTGTCTTTCTGCCACCTTCCTTGTGTGCTTTGCCATCTTGCCTCCTCTGTTCCAGTCTGCACCTTAGAAAGCATTCCTAGGTGACAGCCCTTGGCAGTGTGGCAGGTGCCTCTTTGGCCCCATGAAACAGTGCATGTCCTCCCTGTAGGCTCACCCAGACATCCTGAGCCCTTGCCCATCACAGAGGAGCCTCAGACAGCTGTCCTCACTTAAGTCAAAGAGCAATGGTGGTTTTCAGGCACAAGGTAAAGGTGTTCAGAAAGGAAAGGGACAGGAGTTCCCACTTCTCTCAAGTCTAATGGGTCAGCTCCAGCCCCAAGCCATACTCAGGGAAGTCCCTAAGTATGGTACTGCTCCTCATGGTATCTCCCCTGGGAGCTGGCAGTCCCAAGAAAAAATGAGAAGAAGGAAGAGGAGGAGGAGGAGGAGGAGGAGGAGGAGGAGGAGGAGGAGGAGGAGGAGGAGGAGGAGGAAGAGGAGGAGGAGGAGGAAGAAAAGGAAAAGGAGAAGGAGGGGGAGAAAGAGGATGGAGAGTAAAAAAATGGAGGCTTATGAATTTTGCCAAGGTGGAGGGTGGTTCAAAATAAAAGATATTTCATGGATGTATCATTTAACTGTACTGTAAGCATCATGCTAAATGTTTAGCAACACCGACTTCCCTGGGAGGGGCCTCCATAGCTATTTTTTCTTTAAACATACAAGTCTATGGCTAAAAGAGACGGTGGGTGACTTCCCCAGGAATCAGCAGTGCCAGGCGTTGAGGCCAGATGAACTCCTTCTGGAAACCCGGGGACTGTTATTGAGGTGCACCGAGTCAAGTCATTGGTCACCGTCTTTGATTCATTAGGGAATTCAGCTTTTTTTCCCTCAAAGTGGGACTTTCCACCCTTCATTTAGCACGAGAGTCGAGCCCTTATGTATCACCTGGCTTATTTATTGCTTCTAACAATCAATTAATTAGAAAATCGTTCTTAGCTTGATCTTTCAAGCCTCTGACCAATATCTCTTCTTCTGTGTTTTCCCGTATCAATGTACACGATTATCATATGTGTAGTAGATACACACACACACACACACATACACACACAAACACACACACACACACACACACACACACACACACACACACACGTATATACACCAAGAAACATGACCTACTCTGATCTTCCCAGTTTGAAACATTTTGCCTAAGGAGTGTGTGACTTAAAATGGCAAATGGTGTCAGTAATTAAAGAATAAACACAGGAGGAAATCCCCTCCACGCTCGGTAAACACAATAATCCCCCAAATACAGTCTGTGGTACTTAAATAAACAAAAGGTAAGATAAGAAAAAGAGAAAAACCAACAGGGGCGTGTGGCTTAGCTGAATGGCCATGCTCCTGTAGCTGGAAGGTACGTTGAGGATGGATATTAAATGCTGAGCTCAGAGCACAGTATTGATTGTTACCTGGGACACTGACTGGGCAGCAGTGTACGGTAGACATGGCCGGCACTGGGCACCTTCCCTTTGTGGATACTGGCCATGATTCATTACTGATAGGATAAACATTTGCTCTCTAGTGAATGTTAGCTAAGAAGGAATGTTGACCTTCCAGGGCCGGGGCCACGTTAGCCTCTGGTGACCTCTACTGTCATAGACATCACCTTTGGAAGGAGCTAGGTATGTGTGGACTTCACATGTAGTGACAAAGCTGCCTTTCACATTCCTGGTGGGCTTGTTCAAAAAAATAAATGAATAAGTGGCTTGTGAGTTGGCCTGATGGCACTTGGATGGGAGTTTCTGCCTCTCTGCTACTCTTTCTGAGTGCCCTTGGTCCTGTTGGTATGGAAGATACAGGGACTGGAATGTGGCTACACAGAGAATGGAATTCCTGTTCCCGAAGATTCCAATGGGCTCTCTGAAGCAGACTGTTCTGTGTCCTCACCACACTAGGCACGCCTTCGCTTTCTCTACTATTGAGATGACCAGAGCCCATAACAGTGGCTTCATGGACAGTGGCACCTTAGAAGGACCCTATGCTTGCTTTCCGGCTCCTCTTGCCATTTTGAAATTTTAAACACTTCTGAACAGCAGACTCGAGTTCTTGTACACCGTGTCCCAAATTGTCTAGCTAGGTCTGAAGCACAGAGTGCTGCCACCTGCTGGGGGACCTGGGTCTGCACCTCAAAGTGTGAGCTTGAGTCTCACACATGTGAAAAGGGGCCAAGAAGAAAAACATCTGCAGCTTTGACCTTGAAGAAAAACATCCGTAGCTTTGACCTCGGCTTTTTCTGCTAGAGGGTCTACACAACATAGTCTGATAGGATCTACTCAGAGTTGTACAATCTCCCCGATTTGCAACAGAAAAACAACTTCAATCTGATGGCTTTTTGGTGTCTCTGAGCACTCTTCTAGCAGTAACAGCCAAGGAGAGGATGATGGTATCGGTAGATAAAGTGAGGCTGTTTTCCTCATTTATAAGGTGTGGTGGTTTGAATATGCTTGGTCCAGGGCGTGACACTATTAGGAGGCGTTGCCTTGTTGGAGGTGTCACTGTTGGGGTGGGCAATGAGTCCTTCCTCCTAACCAACCATGCAAGAGCCAGTCATCTCCTAGAAGCCTTCAGACATAGAACTCTCGGCTCCTCCTGTGCCATTCTTGCCTGGATGCTGCCATGCTCCCACTTGATGGTAATGGACTGAGCCTCTGAACCTGTAAGCCAGCACCAGTTAAATGTTGTTTTTATGAGAGTTGCCTTGTGTCTGTTCACAGCAGTAAATCCCTAAGACATATGGTGAAAAACTTCTGGACGCAACTGCAAGGAAGAGAGGAAGGGTACTTCTGGGGCACCTTATTTTGTGACTGCCAAAGTTCTGGTTCTGCACAAATGTGACTTCATGCCCTCCTCTTGTGGACAGAGGTATCTTCACCCTCACTTTTCAGGGTCAGGGAAGTCACACAATCGGTTTGTGGTTTGTTTGTTTGTTTGTTTTGTTTTTTTATGTGTGTGTATGTGAATCCAAAACGGAATCTTTGCACGAAGTTGGAGACTGTTTATTCTAAGGCATTCTGGAAGTGACAGGACCTCTGGGGGGCTGGGGGGAGACCCTCTTGAGTGTATCTGGGTGGCTAGAAGCTGAGAATGGTACTTAAAGCCTTCCTCCACCAGTCCATCCAATCTGGGGTGTGGCCACCAGGTGGTGCTGTGGGCCAGATGCCTCTCGAGAGCACTACCAGTGAGGGAGGTCTAAGGTGGCAAGAGGCTAGGATGGCAGTGTTTGGACATCTCATGTCACAGGATGAGGCTGCAATCTGATGTCTGTGCCCTCGCCTTCACTCCAGGAGCTCAAGCCTTGCCTCCCCTTTTGTTTTTACCTTTGTTACCGTTTTTGAGATAGGGTCTAATTTAGCAGCACAAGTTCACCTCCAACCTTGCAGCCCCAGAGCCTGAATGTAAACCATCGTCCTCCTGGCTCTGCCTCGGGAATCCTGCATCGCTGGTGACCACCACCAACCCCTGCCCCTGTGGCAGCCGGAATGCTGAGATCTCTCTTTCTCTCCTCCCCCTTTTGGCTTTGTACCTGTTTTTAAGATTCCTATGTGTGCACAGAACTTCGTAGAGAGATCTTGTCTCAAAACAAAACAGAATTTCTTCCACCAGCAGGGCTTCGGGAGGGCCCAGGCCTATTGTGTAATAGTACATTATTTCCCCGCTCCTACATCTGAAGCCTATCCTGCCTGGTATCCAGGGCTGCCTATCCCCCCATGAGTGACTGGGACCCTCCCACCTCAGCTCTTTCTGCACTGATCAGGTACCCTGGACTCAAGAGTTTCTAGTAGATACATTTCCCATGGTGACCTTACTGGCAAGGAAACACAGATCCCTGGATGGATGCCCATTGTTGGAATGTTCTGGACTCCATGCCATCCACCTTTCACCCATGACCTTTCCTGAGTGCCACCTCCTTGTTCTGGTCTGCCTCTCATGAGCGATGCGAGGCTCCCGCTAGGCTATCACTGGCTCCAAGCTAGGGATCCTGTTGTGTCCCCCATGGCAGCGAACCCAGCTCAGCACAGAGCCTGGCTCGAGTATAGCAACAGATTGTTGTTGGTGTTGATGACGGTGTTGGATACCTCCTTAGACTGGTCAGTCAGAACCAAACTGTTGACAAGCCAACTTGGTCCCCAAAAAACTGGAAGTAAGCTGTCACCGAAGTGTTCAAACAGAAGTGACCGTTAGAGCAAGGCACACTAGGAACTGGTTGTCCTAGGTGAGAAAGAGCTGAGGGGCTCAAGTAGGACAAGGACAGAGCCCCACAGCTACAGCCTGAGCTGAGGCAGGGGCATGCAAGGCCCCAGCAAGCTCACTGCTAAAGCTGGACAGATGGTGGGTGGAGGTGGGGTGGCATGGATGTGGGTGAGGGAACTGGATGGAGTATAGAAAGAGGGTTGGTCCACCCAAGTGGCTGCCTCTCATACATTGTCATACACCCCCAATAAGCTGCCCAAGGTAGGGTCTAATGTATCTTTGTGGTCCCAACCCCAGTCCAGTGATTTGTCAGCAAATGCTAGTTCAGTGGTGGAAAGAACTCTTACATGTGTTTATTAAACCAAGAACCAGTCGCAGGGTGGGCTGGGCTGGGCTAGCATGAGAAGGCATAGCTTTCACTGACTTTCGAGCATCTCTGGGACCAGCCTCAATGCCCACATGGTCACTGACAGCCAGCTTCTTTCTAAGACCTCCTGGCCCACACCCAGAACAGAGTCTTACAAAAGTGAACAAATAACATTTATCTTCCTTTCCATCCCCCGGCCAGCAGAGGAGGGGGTTAAAAGTGACAGTTCATTAAAAAAAAAAAAAAAAAAAAAAAAAGGGCAACAACTCATAAAATGAAGACAGGAAAGAATCCAGGGCTGGAGAGCTGAGATGTGGCCCTGGGGGTGAGCACAGCGTGCCTGGGAGACCCTTCCTGCCCCACTCCTTGGAGGGGAAAATGGGTCTCTGGGCTCTGGCCCTTGAGCTTGTAAGTCCCTTGGAGCTTGTGGCCAGATGGCCACAATTGCATTGACGTAGAAAAGCATCGTAAGACAGGGTCCCTGGGGGAAATGTGTACGTTTCCAGTCTCGATGCTGCGGGACTCCCATCCCAGAGGAAGAAACTGACAGGCTTGTGACTGAGGTGTTCCAAGCTTCCTGAGGCTCTGAAAGGGGGACTGACTTTGCTCCTGCCATAAGCTGGCCACCGGACCTAGGGTCCCCACCCATGTGATCTTGTTGTTGCTACTGCTGGGCACAATGGGAAACAGCACAGACAATGAATGGTAACAGGGTACCCAGCAGGGGAGGGATGGCAGAGCCCCCAACCTCAGCAGGAGGCTGGGCTCCAAGACACCAGGTGAGCACGTTTGCTGCTCTTGGTCCCATATTACCATCTTCCCCACAAGGAGGGTGGATTTGATTTTCTCTCTAAGTCCTTCTATTATTAAGATTCTACCCAGGATTCCATGAGAAAAGGAAGAAGTAGGCCTCATGGGCCCAGAGCAAAAAGGTGTGACTAGACACTGGGCTCCAAGGGACCTTCAGCCCAGTGGACCTGAGTCAGCTTTGCAATGCGGGCGCTCACCTACATGTAGTCCAAACATCATGGGTCAGGTCAGTCCAGACAAAAGGGAAGGCACTTAGGGACAACTGGAGCAGGGCTCAGGAAGGGACCAAAGTCTGGTTTGGCATCACAGTCCCTTTGCTCAGAGTTCTGGGAGGTGAGCCACTGTGACAAACCGGCAGATTTTGTTATTGGGTATAGGCCCCAGGTACAAAAACTATCCTTGGCCCATATCTTTACTGAGATGGCCGCCACTTAGGCCTGTAGACTCTCCACAGGCATTGGCACATTAAAATATTAGTGGGGACCTGAGCAAGCCCAGGCAGCAGTCTGTCAAGTGGCCTCAGGCCACACCATTCGTCACAAAATGTCTGGGCCCCTGGCAGCAGATTCCTGGGTGTCTCCACAGTGTAGGACTACCTTAGGGCTGGAGCCAGGCTGCCGGTGGTAGGCGCCCTCCCGCACCAGGCGCCGGCACTGCACATCCTGGCCTACGCTGACACTTTGTAAAGCAGGGAGGTGATGCAGCAGCATCTCAGGCAGGGGCACCAAGCTGGAGCCTGACAGGTCTAGTTCCTGCAGCAAACCCAGGCCTGAAAACACCTCAGCTCCTGCCCACTTGAGCTTGGGGTTGCCTGACAAGTCCAGGACCTGAAGGCCTGGGAGCTCCCGGAAGCCGTGGGGTGGTAGATGGAGGATGCCCTGCAGGCTGGCCAGTGACAGGTGGGTGAGGCCTGCCAGCCCCATGAAGGCATCTGGGTTGATGGTAGCCAGAGGGTTCCCATCCAGGCTCAGGTAACGCAGGGGTAGGTCTCGGAGATCGGGCACAGCTCGGAATCGGTTCCAGGACAGGTTCAGGCTCTGAATGGTAGGTGCAGGCAGGCTGGCCCGGGCTGGATGGGGAAGCAGGCGATGGATAAGATTGTGGGATAGGTCCACGTGCAGTGCCCGGCCCTGGCTGTGGGTGGTGAAGGCAGATATCGAGACCTCTCGTAGTCGGTTATGGCTCAGATTGATGTCACTCAAGGGGGAGCTGGTGAAAATCTCTGCCGGCAGGGCTGCCAGGCCATTGTGGCTGAGGTCAAGTGACTCCAGGTAGCGCAGTCGGGAGAAGGCAGAGGGCATGATGCTGGTGAGCAGGTTGTAACTGAGATCCAGGCCAGCCAGTGTGGTATAGCCTGGCCCTGCCAAGACTGACTCATTCACGGTTTCTAGCCGGTTGGAAGACAGGTCCAGGTGGGCTGTATCCAAAGGGATGGGCACAGGCACAATGTGGGGGCCCAGGCTGCTGCAGTCCACACGGATCAGGCTGAAACTGTCAAAGAGGCCGAATGTCTCTTCTTCACACTGGCAGCCAGGGAAACACGGCCGAGTCGTCTGCACTCTGCCCACGGCCAGCAGCAGCAGGAACAGAGAGCACAGCATGGTGACACCTGGAAAGAGAGCTGCAGGTGAGGGGTGGGTGTACCAGACACTGGCATCCTGGCCTATAAGAGACAGCCCAGTGTAGGGACACAGCTGGAACTTGTCACCGCTCCTGGAACACTCTTAACCCCTAGTCCCTATTTTTCTTTGCCCTCAGTCCCCACATCTGTACGGTTAAGCCCTCAGTCCCCACATCTGTACGGTTAAGCCCTCAGTCCCCACATCTGTACGGTTAAGCCCTCAGTCCCCACATCTGTACGGTTAAGGGTTGGACCAGGTGGGTGGACCTCCAACCAGGAGCATGAGATCCAAGTGGCCTGCTCTGACCAAAGTAAGGGTACCCGGACATCTTACGTGAAATCTGTTAGACCGGACGGTCTCTTGGCTGCTTTTACTATAACTACTGATCTGAAGTTCAGAGGCTGCTGGAGACCCGTGTGGCCAGAGAGGACTTCACAGCACAAGTGTGGAGTTGGGGGCTTCATTCACCTTTGCTGAAATGAAACCACAGGTCGGCTGCTGAGTTGGCTGCCTCCGAACACTGTCTCCTCTAACCCTTACCATCCATCACCTACAAGACAGAGT
Source organism: Mus musculus (assembly GCF_000001635.26). Taxonomy (NCBI): domain Eukaryota; kingdom Metazoa; phylum Chordata; class Mammalia; order Rodentia; family Muridae; genus Mus; species Mus musculus. The sequence goes on from NC_000073.6 coordinate 98,353,708, forward strand.
CGTGTCTCCATCCCACTAAGGGAGAACTGAGCTTTGAAGGGTTAGAGACAGGCATGAATACAGCTAAGCATGGTGGTACCATGTGGCGTAGACACCAGAGCCAGGATCCTTGGCTGACTGCCCTCTACCTTAGCTGGTTCTCAATGCAGTAAGTAACATCTTCCTTTCTACTTGAGATCCAGTGTCCAGACTCCCAAAGATGCTTGTGAGACATCCACCATCCTAACTAAGCCTCTGTTTTCTTACCCATGCCTTACTTCCCACTAACATAGCCAGATCGCCTCTCTGCTCTCCCTCTTTTAACTGTGAAAGGTGGCTGGCTTGTTACCCCATTGTACAGGAAAAGAAACGGAGGCCCAGAGAGAACAAGTGCCTCGCCACCAAAACTAGCACAAAACAGGGCAGAATTAGACGGAGGCCTGCTCAGTGCTTCTATCTCTGTCGCCTGCCCCCAGAGGGCTGCTGGGAAGTAGGCAGAATCCAGAAGGGGCTTTGCTGCGACCCAAGCCACTCACCCCTTCCCCTCAGTTCCTTCTGTGAAATTACAACATAAGCCGCTACTTATGTCTGACGCTATGCATGCTGTCATATCTAAGGGTCACATGGGTCCGTATAGGCACACTCAAGGTTTGCAATCACGTGCTGGGTGGTATTAGCATGAGAACCAGAGGGTTATAAACTGAGAACCTCTAAGTGGCCCCCTCCCCTGCTAGGTAGCCACTCAGGAGACAGAAGGCTCTTCATCTGGGTGGCCTGTCCTCCTGCCTGTCTCCCTTCCACGGGCCTCCAGAGAAAGAAATAGGGGTGAAGTGAGAGGGGTGAGGACCTGCCCACCTTCTAGGCTGGGGGTTGGGGAGCAGCTGGGTAGCATTACCGGCCCTGCATGAAACTTTAAAGGGGCAGCCACTTGATCTGCACTCTGGCTCCGTCCTGGTCTCGCCTCCCCTACCCAACCCTGGGGCCCTTCTTGCCCACCCCTTTCTTTTGTAGAGACCAATTCGAGGATTAAACCCGGCCCAGGTGCATCCTGGGCTTAGTCCCAGCCAAGGCAGGACAGAGTGTTCCAATGTTTGCACCAAGAGGAAAATATTAAGTTGCTCCAGGCCCCCTTTGTTCCCCAGGGAACTCTCCCAGAGATCATTACTCCCACCCCTACCCCGCCCTCTAGCTAGGCTGATCTGCTCCAACCCACCCTGCCTGGGGTTTAAATAAACACCGCAAGGGGCCCCCAAATCACCCTTTGGCTCTCAGAGGTGATTATACAATGGCTCACAAAATGCCAAGAGGCTTCTCCTGAGCTCTAGTTTATGTAACCAGCGGGGCAAATACAGCCCAGATGTTGCTCTCCTCTGGGCCCTGGCCCTGGACTCTGCACAGGGAGGCAAAGTCTATCCTGCCATCCTCACACAAGCCAACAAACCCCTGCACCCTCATCTGTGAAGAGCTGTGCACAGCCTTCCCTGGAGAATCTGGAACATAGCAGCGGTCCTTGCCACGAGATAAAGGAGACAGGACTGCAGGTGGAGACCCACCTAGGCAGCCTGGGTGATACATGCTCTAGGCCAGAACCTTGCTCTGCTGTGCCATGAACATCTCCCAGGGCCCTTGCTTAGGCCCTGGGGAACTCTAGTGGGAAACAGGAAGAGACAAGCCCCTGTCCTGTAGACCTCAAGTTTGCCCAATGAGACCAACCCTCCCATCTCCCATTAAAGGATCTGAAGAGCCACTTGCTAATATTTTGGAGATACTAGAGAGGAAATGAAAAGGGGAAGACAGTCCTTCAAAGAGCTGCTGTAAGGACTAGACATGTCCCCCTATGGGGGACATGCCCAATGTAGCCAGGACACTGACAGATATACAGCATGGGCTACTCTGTCTCTGTAGGGTAGATGTCAGACAGAGGGACCCCATCGTGCTTCACTACACTCCAGGACGCTGACAAGAAAGCAACAGGGCAACTCTGTGTTGGGACAAGTCCCAGGGGAGAGTCAGAAGCCATTGGTCTCTGTCTCTGTTCTGCCCTGGACTGTTGTGACCACCAGTCAAGTCCCACCCTTCTGCAAGCCTCTGCTTCCCATCTTCACAAATACAGGGTTTAGTGCCAACCCCAGAGTTACAGACTTTTAAAGCTGAACAAAAACGCTAAGCACAAAGCATGTGGCTAAGCCTCGCTGGGTGTGAGTGGGAGAGATTGTTAGGGCCCCCTCTCACCCATAGCAACAACACTAACATCTTGGACGCAGGAGTTCTTGTGACTCTTCACAGTTTTATGTCCAGGAGTTTGAGTTCCTCATCTGTGCAGCAGTATTAATGTTGCTCAGCCTCCATTCAGGGACCCTCTGCCCCAGGGAGAAAGGGCAGAGGCAGGCAGGCAGCGCAGACAGGCATCCATCAAGGATGTCTGGGGAGAAGAGCGATCTCTAGGTCAAGAGATCTTTTCTACAAAGCCTGACCTGCAGATGAAAGACATCCGGAGGACCAACAGAACACAAGGCAAGATACTTCACACAGCTGGTAGACAGCAGGTCCTGTGAGGCCAGACATGAACTATTTAGGGCCCACGATGTCATCTCCACAGTGACCCTAAAGACAGTAGGCTGCTGTCCCGTGAGGTCAAGCATGAACGGTAGGTATAAATGCTACGAGCCTGGCAGCTCCAAGCGGCTCTCTCATCATATCCCGAACCTGCCAGGAGACAGAGTTGGCCACATCACTGCCCTAGGGGATCGTTGTAAAGCCACAGAGATCAACTGCTCCCATACAAGAGGCCTCTGGAAGTTGGAGATGCCCTTCTCCCTTCCTTCTCTGAATCCCCTTAGGGACTGGACCCTCTTTGTCTTCTGGGTAGCAGCTTTCCTACACAGTCAGCTGTTGTTCACACTGTCCACAAACACAGAGAATTCCAGGCTCGTGAGCTGCAGAGCCCTTGGAGATGATGGTTGACTGAGGCCCAGAGGGGCATTAAGGGAAATGCAGACAGCATAGCAAGACCCAGTAGCTGGGGCCCACCGCCTCACACGGTCCTAGCATCACATACATCTACTGGCCTGCCCCTGCCTGGTGGAACAAATCGCTCTCTGTCTCCACAGTCTCCCACTACCCCTCCCTCCTGGCCTCTCACACCTCAGGCTACCAACAGGCCTCCTTCAGAGGGTACTGAGAAAATTCAAATTTCAAACATAAGGTGCCAGCAGCTTGGGACAGAGCACCTCCTTTTTTAACCTAGGTATCTTTCCCTAACTGAAGTCAAAGTCAGACTTGGTGGCAGGGTGGCAGCAACAGAGACCCAGCAAGAAAGCCACAGGGGTGGCTACTAGAACCAGACCCAGACATGATAGCTTCAAACCCACAGTTGGCCTCAACTTGCAAACTTGGCAGTGTGGACAGCTGCTCAGAGCTGGTAATGCTGGGCTGTAATGGCATGCTTACCTAGCCATCCTCTGTGGGCAGAAAAGGGGAGTTAGGGTTTCTTAATTTTTTTAGCCCCTGGATCAGGTAATATATTACTATATACCAGGTATTATTGGCTGGGGGTTGATGGTACATGCCTTTAATCCCAGCACTTGAGAGTGGCGGGAGGATCTCTGAGTTTGGGGCTAGCCTGGCTCAGGGCAGCTGGGGCTATATAGTAAGATTCGGTTTCAAAACAAGGAAGCAAGCAAACAAACAAAAATGCCTAAAAGGCGTTCAAGCACATAGAAGGTGACAGTGTCACCAAAGGACACTTCGGCCTGTCCCATGCATGCTCAGCAATTATGTCTGACCACCCTGCAAAACCAGGAAGGTCAAAGGCACTGCACTGGTCTTAAGACTGTCTAGAGAGTCTAGAGAGGTTCAGCGACTTGTCCAGAGTCACATGGCCACTGACGAGACAAAGGTTGGATCCAGGTATTCTGAACCTAGCACCTGGCCTCCTTCATGGTATGAGTGGGGCCTGGGACTTCAGCACCCTCCCACCAGAAGAATGTCACCCACAGGGTGATAGACAAGGCCCTAAATGCTATTTTCCCCTTCCAGCTAATCTTTGGGGAAATTGTCAAGTTCCCACTGATCTGCAGCAGCATGTGAGAACGCAGGGAGAGGTTGCATGGGGCAGGAGAGAGGGGACCTGAAGGCTGGGTCCTTACAGGACTTCATGTGACACCCCAGTCTCGAAACACGGAGAGCTACTGGTGCTGCTCCCGGCAGGGCCCTGGACGGATTACTTAAGATAAAGGAAGGACTTAGCCTGAGCTGGCCCCAGAGCGTCTCAGTGAGTGTTGTCTTGCCTCTGTGAGTGACTGCAGGGCCAAAAAAGAGATGCTAAGACACATCAGAAGGAGGAGAACCCAGAAGTTATCCCTGGAGGTCTTGGATTCTGTGTCACATCCAGGGCCCTGATCAAGTTTCCCTGGGATCTGGGAAGGTGACTGACAGAAGCCAGAGCAAGCTGAAGTAGGGGGTGCCACCTATGGTCAAATGAGAAGCTGGCACCAAATCAGCAGTCACTCCTGGGCAGGTAGGTCACTGTCTGTCCTCTTCCTCACCCTGCAGAGGTCATACTCGGGAGAACTCTGTAGCCCTCTGGCCTCTGGCCTCCACTTCTAAACACTGCCAAAGCTCTACACAAGTGCCCAGTGGCTGGGCACCAGAGTACAGCCTCCAACTGAAGACCAAGCCCCCACCACAGTGCCTCATCTAAACCCAATTCCACAAAGACAGCCTCTCAGGCTGAATATCCGTCACTCCCCAGGGACTTCTTTCTTTGCACAGGCTACTTCTTTTGACAAAGATGGCAAAGCCCTCCCGCTTTGTCTTCCACAAATTCCCACTTGTTTGATTCAAAAGCTACCTTTTCGTGAGGCCTTCCCAGCCTAACCTGGCTTTCATCCCCTGAAGGGCCACTGGGCTATGGCTGTCTAAGAATGTGCCGAGCTCCTCTCTAGCGTGGATACTAGCATGGTGGGGGCAGAAACCAGAGGAGGAAAATGACAGGGACAGAAAGGCTTCCTTCTGCTTGGGTGCTTCCTGGAACTAAGGGTTTGGCTAAGTGGTTAAACCAGGTTTAAAGTTGAGGGTTCATGTTATTTCTGCCTCCTCTTGTATTCACACAATGTATGTAACCAGACACCCAAAAACCAATCTCCGTTTATTAGCACATGTAGTCATTTGTTATGCTATTTACCAGTCACAACACCATCAGTGAACAGGGATCAAAATTTCCCTTCAAAGGAGCCTGAGAATCAGACAGGTGACAGGACACATGCCAGGTGATAGAGGCTATGGAAGGAGAGCACAACTCCCAGACTTCCTGACTGGAAGACATGCAGCACCCTGCCTTCAGACAGGCCTCCCAGACTCCATCACCGTCCAAAGGCCAGAGGAAAAAATGATCAAACACCCCCCACCCCAGCCCCATGGTTCTGTTTTCTCCAGCAGCTCTCTGCACTCAGGCTCAAATGGGAGATCAGACTGATGCTCAGCGACTGGCCTCTGCCTTCCCTCCCAGCCTTTGGGTAACTCCTATTCCCCAACACCCTGAACCCTGACAGGAAGAGAAGTACCCGTGTGCTGTTTCCAGAACACACAGAACCCTGCATGTACTGTGGGAGGCCTTTCCAGCTTCTGCCACCTCTTGGCAAACTTCAAACCCCTGAGTAGAGAGAGTCACCTGCTCAGCCAGGTCTGCTCCTATGGGACCTGCCTGTCTTAGCACTTGCTTTGGCAGGACACTTCCGAAGTGGGGCCAGATGTCTTCAGGAAACTCCCAGGCTCAGCGTCCTGAGAAAGGATAGGGAACCCAATCAAGTACATTGTCTCTGCGGTGAGCCAGAAGTTACAATTAAAAAGAAAATTGGTCAGGATTCCATCTCTTGCCGAGTCTGTCATGTAAAAGATAAGCGACACCAGCTTTTGTCTTTTCACTGGTCAGTACTCCAGGCTGGTGCATTCCAGCCTCCCTAGGAACAAACTGATGCCTGGGAACACAGTTGTTTCCAGGCTCTGCGATCTCTGGTAATCAGGAGAATCAAGAGAGTACAGAGACCGTCCACACTCCCTTTCTCATAAGGAAGGTCTAGAAACGAAAAGAAAGTGACCATCGTTGCCTTTCCCAAGTTTGTCCCCCACTCCCACTCCGACGGGGTAGTACTGACCAAAGTTCTAAGTTACAAACTGGGGTGGATGGTTGGGGAAAAAAAGTGTTTGACTTATCTTTGCCACCCAGGATCAAAAGCTCGGACAGGATGGAGCCCCTCCCACTCTGAGGGCTTTGCAAGTCTAGACTTATCCGAAAGGCTAGCATGGAGCAAGAAAGGATCAAAGTTTGAGTCACCTCTGAGCCTGGCCAAGTGTGGGCGGGAGCCGCTTTCAGCTAAGCTCGCCACGCTGGTTACCACCACGGTGCGCTCCGCTCCCACGGCATAGAGTTCTTCTCACTTCATCCACATCAGTGACCGAATCTCAACGGGCTCTGCAACACGCCCGTGCCCTACGTGAGCCATTGGCCATCCCTTGGGAAACTAGTGTGTGGAAAGCCCCTTTTCATCACAGCCCAATCAGGGCTAGGGGCCGCGAGCAGGCCGGATGCAGACAAACCGTGGCTTTTCTCACCTACTGGATTGGAAGGTTCGTCCCCTCACTCTGGGGTCGGGTTAAAGCAGAGCCGGAACTCAAAGCCAATCAAGTCTCTCCACCAAACAGACTGATCTCAGTCCGCACTCACTCTGTCCCCGGAGCGCAGAGCAGACTACTGCCAGCAGTACGCTATTCCCGGGTCTCTGGCCTCAGGCCGGAGCCCAGACCAGCGGTGTCCCCTCCCTCCTCCCACTGGGGTCCAGTGAGGGTGTCCCGCACGCTCCGCCCAGTCCTGGCCCGGGCCAGTCGCCAGGCACTGCAGATCACCCCCAACCCACCAAATCCATCTCATCCCCTCCCGGCTCAAAGGACCTCCGGAGGTGAGACAGAGAAGGGCTGCCAACAGGCGTTGCCGGAGGAACCCAGAGAAAAGTTTGAAGCCAAGTAGGGGGAAAACGATGGACAGAAAGGGAGCAGAGAGTCGGGGCAGCTTCAGGGCTCTCAGTGCGCACATACCCCACAGATACTCAACTCAGACACGTCGACAAGCATAGACCACGTATGCGGACACTAGGAGCGCCCACCGGTCCCCACAACCAAACGCAAGGCTGCAAAACGGGGACACTGGAGCGAGATAGCCATGCAAAGCCACGCACACACAAAGGCAAGGCAGATGCTGGCTTCCGAACCCAAATCCACAAAAGACCCAGTACCGTGAGATGCACGTGTTCTTACAAAGACCCTGGAGGCGCCGGCCCACGCCCACGACCCCCAGGCAGAGCCTTTGTCTCCTGAAAGCCCTCACCCTTGCTCCCCCGACTCTATGGCTCGGTGTCCCGGAAAAGTTGAGGGGCCTTGGCAGGACCCGGACCCGCCCCTCGCGCTGGCCTGCTCACGGGATGGGGCGGTGAGGTTGGAGTCCCGGGCTCCAAACCTCCAAATGCGCGCCGATCTCGCTGCGCCTCCCGACAGCACCCACCTGGCAGGTCTGCAGTTGTCGCCTCGGCACGCTCACCTAGGCGACCCGGCGTTGGCCCATGGGCCGGCGCTTTTCTCCGCGCCGCTCGTCCCGCCCCACGTCCCCGCCCGCCGCCGGGCTCCCCTTGCTCGGCACCCAGTGGCTGCACCGGCAACAGGCCAGGAAGCTCAGGGAGCGTCGTTAAAGTGCAAGTCTAGGGGGGCGTTTTAGCAGCCCTGCCCCCGCCGGCCGAGCACGGGTTCCACCCTAGGGAGCGTCTAAAAAGTGCGCGGTTCCCTCCTACTCCACAAGGCCTCTCCCAGCTTCCTGCAACCCGGATCCCTGCCCCCTCTGCCTTCCTTCAGTTGCGCGTCCCAGTAATCTCAGCAGATGGCCGCTGGGTCGGGAACATCTGGAGGTCGCCAGTGTGTGTGTGTGTGTGTGTGTGTGTGTGTGTGTGTGTGTGTAGGAAAGCAGAATTAGTTGGCAAGAATGGGTGGGTGAGGGTTTTTCTCTCAAATTCTCCCCTACCCCACTTAAAAAAAAAGTTTTAAAAAAGGTCCAGAGTCACTAATGGGTGTGTTTGAGAAAAGAGACAAGGCAGAACAGAAGAGAGAGAGAGCAAAAGCAGGAAAGCTGGCAGACACCAAGTGAGGGAGAAAGCAACAGACTTAACAGACATATTTTTTTTCCTGGAGGGAAAGTCAACTTCTGGCTGGATTTCCAAGAAGGGAAACTGCTCTGTAGTAGCGGCTTAAGTCTTCCATCCTCTTCTGCCGAAATTATTTGCATATATATATATATATATATATATATATATGCAAATATATATGATATATGACATGTGTGTGTTTGAAAAAAAATACATGAGTGAAGAGAGAAATTGCCTGCTGCAGGTACTTCTATCCACATACCCAGACAGTGCCTATCTCCAGAGGGAAGTAAAGGGTTAGAGGGAAGTGTGGTATTGTCTCTGGACCTCCCAGGAACTTGCCACCTTGGAAAGGGCCCCTGGGTGGGGAACTCCAGCCATGTTTCCCTGCCGTGGCCCAGGCTTGTTGCACACAGTCTTTTCATTTCTTTCTTCCTTATTATTTAAAAACAGAAATCTTTGCTTGGGCTTGTGCGTGTCTGCCCGAGGAAAAGGAAGTTCCCAGTCAGCAAAGTCAAGTTCACACTCAGAAGAAAGTGGTTGTTCAGACCCTTCCCTTCCCTCCACCATGTGGCCCTGGGGACTCACCTGGGCTGAACCCTGCTATTAATGAGGAGAGGGGACAATGGTCCCTGTCTCCTAGGAGGGGGAGGCAGGATAACTGTCAGTGTGAAAGCCTAGCTCTGGAGAAAGAATGTTTCAAAAAGCCAAAAGAGGGAAAGAAAAAAAAAATCCATCATCCTTGGGAATAGGAGGTCTTTAGGGGAATCTTTTTACTGTGGCCTCGTCTGAAATCGTATCCAAGTGGGCAGGGTCACCCTTACAATTTAGTGCTATACTACCAATTTTCTTGGAGCCTCCTGGGCAGAGTCTGAACTCCTCTTCCTATGGAGTAGGAATACAAGAGGAATGATGTAGAGTTGGTGAAAGAATTAATAGTTAGACCAAAGTAGGGGAAGGGGAATAGGTTTATTGAACACACTGGGAGAATTCAGGGAGATGGGGAGTCAAAAAGAAATACCTGTCTGCAGCTACCATCTTTCTATTTTTTAAAAATAAAATTACATTTATTTCATTGTTCCAGGTTTGGAGGATGTCCCTATATTTGTAGAGGTCAGAGGACAGCTTGTGAGGTGTTAGTCTCACCTCCAGCCCTTCCACTGTGTGGGTTCCAGGGATGGAACTCAGGTCACGAGGACTGAAGGGAAATTCTTTTACTCACCGTGTCATCTCACCAGCCACTATCCTCTTGGATTAGGATGAGCCATCATGGAATTCCCATCATGAGTTCCCATCATGTAGTTCCCACCATGCAAATGATAATGATTCTTTCTGATTGGTCAGTGTTCAATTCCCAGAGGAGGCTGACTTTAGAGAGAGCAGCTCTGTGGTCTTCCATCGAGGTTAATTTTGACTGGCCATATTCAATTGGTGGGGAAAGAGTCTGGTTTAATGTTCTTGATGATGATTAGTGGTCTTGATGGCTGGTTTCTGAGATGTAACATACTGGGCAAGATAATGAGTTTCAGGGCCTAATGAAAGATCTATCTGAAGAAACGGCCTCTACATGGAACCAGAAATGGGCTTGAGGCGTCTCTGTTCAAGAGTGATAGGAGACCTTAGGGATGCTACTGAGAGAAGAGTTAGCCAGGACTGTCAAGGTTCTTGTATTAAATTACTAAGGAGCTTCTTTGCCCTCTCTGCCTTTCTTGCTGGTTGTGCGTATATAGCATACAAGAGACACTTTATTTGAAGGGCCTCACTGATCCCTTGGTTGTTCTTTTTCCGCTTGTTCACTTTGTTGTTTGTTTGAGTGAAAGTGAAAGAGTAATAAACTCAGTGCTCCAAGGTATGCTAATCATAAGACAGATAGCGACATTCCTTCCTCCACCCACCTGCTTCCTGGGTTCAAAGAGTGTTCATTCAAAGAAAGTCACCCTGACCCACCCTGACCATTGCTGGAACCCACTATGCAAAGGTGCTATTGCTAGGGGCTCTTAGATTGTTAGGGGCTCTTAGAAACTGTCTTGAGAGATAACCTGGCACTTGTGACTTTGTACTTTCTTGTGACTCTTAACTGGTATTTTCGGTATTTTCCAACAACGCCCTTCCCACCTCCTTGAGTTGTGGTTCCTTCCTTTAAATACCCCCTTACTCAGCTACTGGGGCGCCACAGTCCTCTACCCCTGCGTGGTGTATGACCGTGGGCCCAAGAGCGCTCTTGAATAAAAATCCTCTTGCAATTTGCAGCAAGACCGTTTCTCGTTGGTGATTTTGGGGTGTCGCCTCTCCTGAGTCAGAACGTGGGGGAGTCCTCACGTTGTGGGTCTTTCAAAAGCTGAGCTGTTATCTGTCCATTTAGAGAAAGGGAGAACAACGTGAAAAATTACATGTTCAAGCACTGTTGGGCCCTCCGTAGTCTTTAGTCTCAATGGGAAAGGCTTTGGTTTTGTTTTGTTTTTGTTTTTGTTTTGTTTTTGTTTTTTTGAGACAGGGTTTCTCTGTGTAGCCCTGGCTGTCCTGAAACTCACTCTGTAAACCAGGCTGGCCTCAGACTCAGAAATTCACCTGCCTCTGCCTCCCAAGTGCTGGGATTAAAGGCGTGCGCCACCACGCCCGGCTTGGGAAAGGCTTTTTTATACGGCCAGTGGAGGTAACTAATCATGTTCCCATAAATAACCTCTCATTCTTGCCCCTCCCCCATAAGTAACCTTTATTAAACTCACTGGCTCATTGTGGTGGTTTGAACAGGAATGGCCCCATACACTCACATGTTTGGGTACTTGGCCTGTAGGGAGTGTGGCTTTGTTGGAGTAGGTGTGGCCTTGTTGGAGGAACTGTGTCACCATGGAGGTGGGCTTTAAGGTCTCCTATGCTCAAGTTATGCCCAGTGTGGTACAATCTCCTTTCACTGCCATTCAATCAAAGTGTAGAACTCCTTCTCCATGTTTGCCTACACACTGCCATGTTTCCTGCCATGATAATAATGGACTAAATCTTTGAAACTGTAAGCCAGCCCCAATTAAATGTTTTCCTTTATAAGAGTTGCCATGGTCATGGTGCCTCTTCACAGCAATAAAACCGTAAGCAAGACACTTATTTTAAAAAATAGTAATAAGAAGGAAGCTAGCTGAGAAGAAGGAGATAAGCAGGAACTCCCTGTGGAAATTTGTCCCAAGAGAATGTAAAGGCTTGGTACAACAGCATATAGAGACCAGAGTCTTGTTGATGACTCTAAGGTCTTGCACTAACCAGTGCATGTACCAGGCCTTCCATCTACCAGTAAGGGCATATCACAAGGGAAGATACAGGGACAGAATACACTGGTGACCAAATGCTTATAAATACGAGGTAGGGGCATCCTTGAACTTCAGGTCCCTAGGAAAGGAGTTGGAAACGGACCACAGAGGGATTTGGGGGAAATAGAAGGGTCTAATGGTGTGCCTGGGTAAGAGGGGCGGGAAGAGCTAATGGGAATGTCGAGCCTCTCCCTTAGAGTGTAGTAGGCATTTCAGGCATACTGAGTGTATAAAAGATAAAATTTTTTAAGGAACATTCTAGAGGGGAAGTGGGGCAGCTTAACTCTGCAAGAATCACCCACCAATTCAATAAGGAGGATCAAAAACCAAAAGGAAATTACTCAGAAGTGGCTTCCATATTGGTTAAGAAATTAATTCAAGGTCCTGCCACATCCAGGGTCACCCAAGGCTCTTCCATAGGGAGAGAAAAAAAAATAAGAGTCTGTATACAGACAATCTGTTAGTCATGCCAGTCCTTCTCCCTCGGAGTCCAAGAATAGACCCTGGCCATAGTATCTCCAGGACTTTAGGTATTGAGGTAACTCTCCCTTTTCAGAGAGAGACAGTCTTGAATCCAATATCGCTTCTTTATGCCAAGTAGACCCTCTGGGTCCCAGGATAGGACTTAGACATAGCCTCAGGACATCTGGAGTGAGACAGGGCAGTTTGGTATAATTAGCAGACTTTATCACTACTGGTTAATCGATGTAAACACGTAGCTAAGGCTCTCCCTACCTGGATCCATGCCCTAAGGTGCCTCCCAGGTCTGTTTGGGGTAAGTGCATCTTCCACAGGAGGGGCCTCCCATAGGATTCAGATGTTAGCCCATCACTCAGCCAGTGACCAAGTGCAGGCTTTTCCCTCACGTGAACAGCAGATAGTACAAAGAGTGATATAGTCTGCCGACTTCGGTCAGAAGAGATGGAGGAGATGGAGAGGAGATGCCTCTCCAATGGAGAAGATCTGGAATGCTTTGATACAAGTAGAGAGGTCTTGGCTCAATGAGCCCGCTTTTGTTTCTATCTGGCCAAGGTCAGGTATGAGGAGGGGGCACAGACCTTGACAGTGCAGGCTACCTCATGGAGGGGGTATAGGCTTCCTGAAGCAGCAGCAGAACACGTCAGGTCTATAGAGTTCTTTCTTGAAAGGGTGTGTGAAGAGGCGAGGGTATCCGAGCCCTCTGGTTATGGGGGGATGGCTGAACCCCTTTGGGAAAAGGGACTGAGGGAGTGGTTGATAGGATGAGGTGGACTGAAGGAGGGCTATCCAGGATGTCCTGGCCTTCTGAGGGCCCTGGCAATCTATCTAAACACACGTGACAGGACTTTTTTTTTTTTTTTTGCAGATTTAGATCTTGAGAAAGGAACATGAAAGCTTGGATATATATAGGATACCTCTAACCACCTAGAACATTATGACAGAACAGGCTGAGGAAAAAGAGTGTGTGGTGAAATGTCATATAAGGGTCGCATTTGCAGGTCTCCGAGTGTGCAATGCAGCCAAGCCACATTACAAAGGAACGCAGGGTGTCTTTCTTTTGTTTTAGGATCTGGGGATTATATTTACCTCGCTCTTTATAATACATCCCAGTGGTGAATGTGACGGGATAGAAGGTGCCTGCCTCATGCGGGGACAAAGGTGGATGACCCTAGTTAAATATACTGAGGCACACCTCTAGAGGAAAGGGTCCAAGAAAATTGTAAGGGAACTCATGATACTATTCTCAAATAAAGGGGGGCACATAGCTCTTTAGAGTGGACCTGCTAGTGATGTTTCTGCCTTCATTGCTTTTCTAGTGCTGTGACAAAACACCATGGCCGAGACAACTTATAAACAAAACTTTTAATCTGGGCTCACAGTTCAGAATGTTAGCGTCCATGATCATCATGATGGGGAGGGGAGAGAGAGAGAGAGAGAGTTAGTTAGCTGGCAATAACATGGGCTTTTAGAACCTAAAAGGCTATTGCAAGCAATTCTGTCAACTGGGGACCAAACATCCAAATACGTGAAAGCCTCTGGGGGGGGAGGGGGTCGATTTCTTTCAAACCATCAAACCATCTGTCAAGAATTGGAGATGAAACTTTGTTTTGAAATAAGGGTATAATTTTTGAAAGACTCCCTTGATGTGGGGTCCCACAGTTAACAGGCAAGAACACTAGGCGAGATCCAGAAAGGGAGGCTTATCCATCTGGTAACTGCTGCAGGGATGTTCTCAGAGGGATGCAAACAAGTCAGGAAGGCTGGCCAGGAGAGAAGGGGAGGCCTCACTGCAGGATGTGGGAGAGCATCCCCTGTGAAGAGCACAGCTCAGTGGATGCTGTTGGACAGTTTGCACCAGGAACAGGGCCTGAACAAAGAGAAAGAAAACAGTCCTCTCTCACAGGCTGTTCCAGACCTCTGATCTCATCAAAGAGTTTCCCTGGCTAGAGAGGCAGTCGCCAAAAGAGGAGGGCCTTTCCATCAAATGGTCTGTTGGAGAGGCCCAGTCCCTCACCTCTGTGGGAATGAGTGTGAGAAGAGAGAGGCCTTTAGACTCCACATGGAGAGTTGGTCCAGCCCTGAGCCTCAGTGGAGAGTCCTGGGGCAGGAAGAGAAGGTTCCCAGGACAGACTGGGTCCCTCAGCATTCCATCTGGTAGCATGGTGGCAAATAGAAAGAAAAAATTCTCAGAGGAAGCTGAATTCCTCTCATGTCAGCGGCAGAAGTGTGCTTGGGTAGGAAGAAGTCTAGATATGCCTTCAAGTGTAACAGTTCTGTAACAGCTCCTCAACCTTCCTTACGCTGGGACCCTTCAACACAGGTCCTCATGCTGTGGTGACCCCCAGCCATAACAGTATTCTCATTGCTACTTCCTAACTGTGATTTTGCTACTGTTGTGAATCATAATGTAAATATGATTTACACAATCAGTGTTGCTGCCCACAGGCTGGGAACCACTGTTCTCTATAACAACCAGAAAAGCCTATCAAATGGGGGCCGGGATGATTGGCAGGTTTGTGAAAGCATCCAGAGTAGGGAACAGTAGGCTAGAGAAGCACTGTGCAGTGGCTTAGTAGGCCAGGGCCGTGACTGACGGAACCACCTGCTGGGTGGCTGTGGAAGTGGGGGTTATGCTCTGGCACTGCCCCCGTTCATTAGGATGACCCACCTTGTAGCTCCTGTCATGTAAAGGAGGGAGGTCCTGGGTAACTGATGTGCCATCTTGGGCAGAGGCTGGGTTTACACAACAGCAGCTTTGGTACCAGGTCAGAGTTAATTTTGAGTCTCATGGTTTGGGTGCAACAGTCTCCTTTGAGGAGACACTAACCGGAGGCATAGATAGGCTCTAGAAGTCCCCTGTTAGGGCCCTGTTCCTTTTCTATGGTGTCTGGATCATGGCTTTCTCTCCATATTTTCCTCTCCCTTGTGAAGGTTCAGTATATGATGGGAAGGGTCACCCTTTCACAGGCTTTGGGTCTAGTTCTGGAATATGACAGAGGAGAGACTGGCAGGAGCTTAGACAGGTTCCCCAGCCTCTGAGACTCAGTTTCTGACACTGTAAAAGAGGTTGATGCATGGCGTGAACAAGGAAACATGTCGATCGTTGGTTTGCTCCATTGTAAGGGGGTACCTTTTACAGCCCCAGGGAGTGGAAATCCTGTGGCCTTGGAAAGGGTCAACAGGAAAACTATCTGACTCTGGCGAGTCTTAGCCTGCACTCGACGGTCCTCTCTGCTCTCTCTCTCTCTCTCTCTCTCTCTCTCTCTCTCTCTCTCTCTCTCTTTAAGTTTTTTGAGACAGGATTTCTCTGTGTATCCCTGGCTGTCCTGGAACTCACTCTGTAGACCAGGCTGGCCTCGAACTCAGAACTCCACCTGCCTCTGCCTCCCAAGTGCTGGGATTAAAGGTGTGCACCATCACTGCCTGGCTTCTCTGCTCTCTAGTATAGGCCTAATGCGATTGTGAGACTTTATCTTTACATTGTTTAAATTCTGATTTCCATGCCCTCATGTCTTGTTGCAATCTGGGCTCAGCATTGTAAGGTTTATTCTAAGAATCTCTTGTCTCAAGTTTGTGTAAACAATGCTCAGCATTTATTCTGTGCCTTGTTAATAAAAGCTGGAAAAGCCAATAGGTAGGCAACAGAGGGGATAGGGAGGACTCCCACCAGCCAGGGAGGAGGGAGAGAGAGGAAGAAGAGAGTCAGCTATGAGGAGGGCAAGAGGAGACATCCTTGGACACCACCTTTGAAGACCAACACTAAGATGCAGTTATCTCTGGGAGAGAGACAGATTAGCTTAGAGGACTTCAATACAATGATAATGCCTAGTTATTGCACTTTAAGTTGAAAATAAATCTTGGGTCTCTCTGTGGGATTATTGGAGAACTAGCAAGGATAAAGAAATACAGCTACTATATTAATGTACTGCATATATTTATATTAAAATTACTGGTACACTTGGTGCCCAACATAGCACCCAATGTCTAGTTTTTCTCTAGCCCACCCCCGCAGCTCAGAAATGAATGGGGCTGAGACTACTAGGTTTATTCAATCAAACATTACAGCACACAACCTGGGAAGTCATTGATCTATCCTAACCCTCTAGCCTAATACCTCCCGTATCCTCGGTATCCTCGACAGACTTGCCTTTTAGACATATTTGGTCTTGCTCTTTGCTTTAGGTGTGTTTTCTCAGAATGCCTTCTCTTACCCTCCTGTCTCACCTTCCTCCTTGCTGAATCTACCCTACCCTTCTCTCTCTCCCTCCCCTCCCAGGGCTAGTGGAAGTCCTGCCCTATTCTCTTTTTTTTTTTTTTTTTTTGCTCAGCCTTAGGCTGATCAGCTTTTATTAACAAGGCAGAGAATAAATGGTAAGCATTGTTTACAGGAACTTGTGACGGGAAATTCTTGACATAAGCATTACAATGCCATGAGGGTAGAGAAATCAGCATTTTAATTACACGGGGACAAACTTTAAGCAGTGCACAACACCCTTCCTATACTGTAGAGAGATTGTTTTGAAGCAATCAAAACACCGCCCTCCCTCTGGCCTTCGGATTTCCACCCCCCTCACCCCAGCTGTGGGGTTAGTGTAAGGAGCGCTCAGCTTTTCATTCAGCTTCCATCACCCACCCTGAGCAGGCTGGACTGAAGAAAACAAATCCCCTTACACCATCCTGGGACTCCATCAGCCCCGAGCTTTCCCTGTCACCGCCACCCTTGATTCTCCTCACCCAGCAAGGGAGGCCCTTGGGACCTGGCATCTACTGCATCTCCAGATGCTCTACTTGCCTCCCAATCCCATCCCTGTGTCTACCGTTGACAGACTGCCTTCTGGACCCCCACCTTCTGAATGTTGTCCCTGCTAGGATCTTTCTAAACCACAAAACTGCAAAATGACCATGACTGCTTAAAATCTTTCAATGGCAAAAGCTAAGTTTCCCAAAAAGCACCCATGGCCTACAGGACAAGCCCCCCTCACCCCTTTCTGCACCCATGGCCTACATGACTGACAGCCCCCTCCCTTTTGATCACTCTTCATCTACATGTCAAGCTTAAATTGCTGGCATACAAGTGGGAGGGAGGTGAAGGCACGTGCCCTGGGGATCCTCTACTCTGTCCAGTATCTCCTCCCTCCAGAAAGCCTCCTGGAAATGTTGGACCCCCTTGTTATTTGCTGCGGGGGTTTTATAGTTAAACAGCCATTATCACTATTTTATCTCCACTGCTCCTGGTCATCCTGCCTATGTGATACCCCAAGGACACTCAAGCCACCCTCTAGGCCATCTTGGTTTGGGGGTTTTATTTTGTTTTGTTTTGTGTTTAAGATCCTCTAGTAACTCCAATGTCAATATTAAGGACTGACTTGGGTACTAAGGGACTTGAAAAGATGCTATAGGGTCAATAAAGTCCTTCCACATAATCCACATCTGTAAACCCTGGGGTGACATTTCTAGGCATTCAATAAACTCCTCCACTTTACAGATGTGGAAACTGAGACTCTCATTGCTTACCAGTGGTCACACCACTGAAGCCTCAGGTTGGCGCAGTGAAGACTCCAGTCATCCTACTGCAGAATCCACTGTGGGCTATGCTGACATCTCAGCAGTCTCTGTGTGATGAACACTCCTCCCCTCCTGCCAAAGCAAATGTGTCCCTAAATATTTCTCTCCCACTTCCCCACCTCCATGCCTTCCCCTGTCTAGAAGGCTTTCTCAGCCCAAGCTGCCAGCTGCAGTCCTTGCTGTCTTCCAAAGCTGCCACCTCCTTCGCAAAGACATTTCCATTCCTCACTGTTTCTCTTCCCCGAAGTGGGAAGCACTCCTTTAGCACAGCCTGCTTTTCAGCCCTGCCTGCGACTTGCTCTGTGCTCTGGCTGGTACAGCTTCCCACAGTTTGACAGTTCCAGGGATCCTTTCTACAGAAGAGCCCTTTGCCCAGTTCATCTCTTACCGCCTTAGGCAAACCTCTTTCAGATAAATGCCCCCTGTGCGTTAGCATTTTGTCTAGGCTCCTCCCCACAGTTATCTGGCAACAGCCAGGTGTGCTGGACGCATTATAAAAGGGGCTGCTTGCCCCCTCCTCTCCCTCTTGCTCCTGCTCCCCCCACTTCCCATTCCCCTTCCCCCTCTCTCTCCATGTGCTCATGGCTGGCCTCTCTTCCTCCTCCTCCTCCTCCTCTTCCTCTCCTCCTCTCTCTCTCTCTCTCTCTCTCTCTCTCTCTCTCTCTCTCTCTGTCTCTCTCTCTCACTTTGTCTCTCTCTCTCTCTCTCTGTGTCTCTCTCTCCTCCCTCAACTCCCCTTCCCATGCCCTGAATAAACTCTATTCCATACTATACTGTAATAGTGTGTCTGGTCCCTCGGGGGAAGGGATGCCCCAGCATGGGCCTGAAGAGCCACCCTCTTCCCCCACACCTGACTGCACATCCACACTGCACATATTCCTTCTCACCTTATCTTTTTATAAAACACAGCACTGCATCTGTAATCTTCTACCATGGAGAGCCCTTCCTCTGCTGCCAGGGGATGGCAAGGTCACCTCTATGTGAACACAAGGATAAGGTATGGACTCTGGAGTCAAACTTCCCAGGTTTGAATCTCAGCCTCAGAGTGGACAAGTTCCCTTATTAGTCCCTCCCTGCCTTAGATTTCTTTCCTGTAACATGAAGAAATAATGGCTCCTACTTGAGAAGTTGTGGTAAGGATTAAGGAATTAATTCATGTTGAATGTGCAGTTCAGGGCCTGGAATACGGCAAGCACGTGATGAATATTGACTATTTCTCTGTGGCTTATTAAATCATTTGGCGGTCCTCGGAAAATGCTCGTCAAACTGGACAGGAAAGAGGTTTCTGGGAAGATGGCAGAAGAAGAAGCATCAGGACTCTCTCTCTCTCTCTCTCTCTCTCTCTCTCTCCCAAGTGTCACAAGAACTGCGTTGGTGGGTTCTGTCTGCTGTGGCTGTTGTAGAAATCTGGAATCTGTTGGATGCTGAGGCCTTCCAGGGGAAGGCTTAGTTCATGAACTGTTGGATTTCAGTCCACTGTAACTGCTAACCCAAGCAGCAGAGACCTATAACCCAGTCTTGGGGTAGGCAGCTGTGCAAGTGTGAACTATACATAGCTCAAAAAGGATGTAGTTCTTAGTACAGGCTCAGCCCTGACTTTTGACTCTGTCACTTCTGAGGTAGAAACACAAAGACACTGGGATCCTTTGTTGGTGAGTCTCCCCAAATAGTGCAAGACTCTGCCTCAACCGAAGCAGCTACCAGAGGACTTAACTGGTATCTTTCCTTTTCTTTGTTTTTTTTCCTTTTGTCCCCTTGGAAGCCACACATTAAAGATCACTTATGCCGGGCATGGTGGCGCACGCCTTTAATTCCAGTACTTGGGAGGCAGAGGCAGGCGGATTTCTGAGTTCAAGGCCAGCCTGGTCTACAAAGTGAGTTCCAGGACAGAGGACAGCCAGGACTATACAGAGAAACCCTGTCTCGAAAAACCAAAAAAAAAAAAAAAAAAAAAAAATCACTTATTCTAAAGGAACAGTGAATTTAGAGTGCACTATAAAGTCAGGGAAGGCACACACCTCAGGCTGATCCTTGTAACAACTTTGTTTGGTTTTGATTTGTTTATTGAGACAAAGTCTTGCTATACAGCTGAGGGTGCCCTGGGACTCTGTAACACAGAATGGCTGGGCACTTGCATTCCACTGCCTCTGCATTTCAGAGCTGGGACTACAGGCATGTGCCACCCTGTCCAGCAGGACAGCTGTCAGCAAAGAGAACACGCAACCAACTACCCACCCCAAATGCTGCAGGGGAGAATGTCATTTCAAGACCTACTGAATTACTAATTTAAAATGTCAAGTTTTCAACTAAATACTACAAGGTTACCAAACATCAAAGCATGCCCTATTTGAAGAAAAAAGGGGGGCTAGGTAAAATGTAAGACTGGAAACCTGCAATCCCTGTAACTCACAGAAAAGTGGGGGAAACTGATGGCACAGAGTGGTCACATGTATCATGGCATGTATACAAACCCATATGTCAGCACATGCACAGTAATACTAATACTAATGGTACTAATAAGTAAGTAAACAGACGTGGTATATGCATTGAATCCTAGCACCCAGGATGCAGAGGTAGAGGTAGATAGATAGATGGATCTGTAAGTTGGAGGCCTGGTCTTCATGATGAGTTACAGGACAGCCAGGGCTATGTAGAGAGATCCTACCAAAAGAGAGAGAGAAAGAAAGAAAGAAAGAAAGAAAGAAAGAAAGAAAGAAAGAAAGAAAGAAAGAGAAAGAGAGAGAGAGAAAGAAAGAAAGAAAGAGAAAGAAAGAAAGAAAGAAAAAGAGAGAAAGAAAGAAAGAAAGAAAGAAAGAAAGAGAGAAAGAAAGAGAGAGAAAGAAAGAAAGAAAGAAAGAAAGAAAGAAAGAAAGAAAGAAAGAAAGAAAGAAAGGAAAGGAAAGGAAAGGAAAGGAAAGGAAAGGAAAGGAAAGGAAAGGAAAGGAAAGGAAAGGAAAGGAAAGGAAAGGAAAGGAGGAAGGGAAGGAAAGGGAAGGGAAGGGAAGGGAAGGGAAGGGAAGGGAAGGGAAGGGAAGGAAAGGAAAGGAAAGGAAAGGAAAGGAAAGGAAAGGAAAGGAAAGGAAAGGAAAGGAAAGGAAAGGAAAGGAAGCTCTTCCTCTTGCTCCCCTCTTGCTCTTCCTCTTCCCTTCCCTCCCACCCCTCTCTGGGCGTGCTCATGGCCATGGCCAGCCTCTACTTAATCTCTCTCTCTCCCTCTTTCTGCCTTTCTCTGCCTCTACTACCCCCTTAACTCCCCTCCCAATGCCCTGAATAAACTCTGTTCTATACTATAAAAAAAAAGAAAAG
This sequence comes from Mus musculus, assembly GCF_000001635.26. NCBI lineage: Eukaryota > Metazoa > Chordata > Mammalia > Rodentia > Muridae > Mus > Mus musculus. The sequence goes on from NC_000073.6 coordinate 98,374,523, forward strand.
GAAAGGAAAGGAAAAAGAAAGAAAAACAAATATTAAGTGGAAACTGTGCAAGACCTGACAGCAGAGGTATTCTAAAATAGAATATTTGCTTTACAATAAGCAAGGGAAAGTTAAGAAAACGATGCATGAGCTAATTGGAAATAACCAAGAAAAGATGTAAAAACCTCAAAGGGAACTTAGAGCTGAAAAGTACAATAACTGAAGTGGAAACCACTCTGGGGATGCAGGAAGTGAAAGATGTAGCAACGCGGAAGTCAAGATGATGGAAATAATTACATGTAAGGAACAACATCAAACCATTAGAGAAGTGTAGACAGAGCCATCACCCAGATGTATCATGAAATCGGAGAAAAGACATGGGAAGAGAGAATATTTGGAAGAGCACTGTTCAGTTACTTTGCAAATTCGATGAAAAGCATGTAGATAAACATCTGTAATTCCAGCAAACTCAAAGGAGGCTCAAGGAGGAGATATTAAAAATAAATTATTGCCAGTGGTGGTGCACACCTTTAATCCCAGCCCTTGGGAGGCAGAGACAGCTGGATTTCTGAGTTCAAGGCCAGCCTGGTCTACAAAGTGAGTTCTAGGACAGCCAGGGCTACACAGAGAAACCCTGTCTCGAAAAACCAAAAAAAAAAAAAAAAAAAAAAAAAAAAAGTAAATTATCAAAAGCCAGATTTAGAATCTTGGAAATCTTGACAAAAGCAGCCTACAGACCTAACCAACCTCAAGGGGTTCACAGTAGGAACTACAACAGGAGCTCAGAAACTTTGGAGGCTGCAAGCAGTAGACAGAGCCAATCAGGAGGCCAGAAGCAGTAGACAGAGCCAATCAGGAGGCCAGAAGCAGTAGGCAGCGCCAATCAGAATGCTAAGAGGAAAATCCGTCAACCAAAAATCTGTGTCTCACAAAATTTCAAAACTGAGGATGAATTAAGACATTTCCATCCTGTCCTGCAAGAAACATTGACGGGTCTTGCCTAGCGTGAAAGAAAGGGGTGCGGACAGCAGCTCCAGCTGCAGGTAGAAGACCGTAATCAAGATAAACGCACAGGTGGTGATGAACGCTAGTGTTGCTGTAAGGTGGCTTGTCAACTTACCTCTTGTTTTCTGTGTGATTTGTTTAGTTTTTAAGGTACACAGTGAGTAAATGTGTAATTTTATGATTTCAACAACTGAAAGGGACAAGAAAGGACTGTTAAGGGACAATGTGTGTGTGTGTGTGTGTGTGTGTGTGTGTGTGTGTGTGAAGCTAAGCTGCTATAAATTCAAATTAGAGCATTATACCTCTAAGATGTTAAACATAATCCCATAGCTCATAACGAAGATAGCTCCAGAATAGAAATGAAAGTAAATGAGGGAGGGATTTAAATATTTTACTGCCAAAAAAATCAGCCAGACATAGAAGAAAATAAACTGCAGGAAATAGGAGACAGAACTACAGGGCACATGTAAAACATATGACCAAATGCTAGAGTAGAGCCCTCTACATCAGAAATCACCCTTCTCTCTGGGGGACATGCTTTAAAAACCCTCAACCCTGCAGATGGTGGTGAGCCTTGTGCATGCTATGGTTTTCCTAGTCATAAGTACTGATGGAAAAGCTTAATTTATGTTAGACACAATGAGAGAGCAACAGAATAACCAGGCAGTGGTAGCACATGCCTTTAATCTTGGCACTGGGGAGGCAGAGGCAGGTGAATCTCTGTGAGTTCAAGGCCAGCCTTGTCTACATAGTGAGTTCCAGGATAGCCAGGGCTCCACAGAGAAACCCTGTCTCGAAAAACAAAACACAAAACAAAGAGATTAACAGAAACAGTTAACAAAATGAGGCTGTGTGGCCCTTATATCAATGTACTATGGTAATAAGTCAGTATTCTGTCTGTCTGTCTGTCTGTCTGTCTGTCTGTCTCTCTGTCTCTGACACAGGCAGGCATTATACAAGGATTATGTTATATAATGGATATGATGGGTTATATAAGGAATAAAGATTGTATTACAGAATGGGGAATCTGGATATAGGGGATATTTGAGTCCTGGGCAGGATAGAGTGGAACAAAATAGAGAGAGTGAAATTTCATCTTGCTACTCAGAACAATTTAAATCTTTTGAGTTATTTCTGGAATTTTCCATACCTTCATTGACTTTGGGAAGTTAAAATTGTGGAAAAGAAAGCTCTGGACAAGGGAGACTCAGTAGCTACTTTACTTACTTATTTATTATTTTTCAGGGCAGCATTTTTATTTATACCCTGATTGTCTCGGAGCTCACTCGGTAGACCAAGCTGGCCTTGAACTGCCTGCTCCTGCCTCCCATGTGAACCACTATGCCCAACTTCATTTATTTACTTAGGTATTCATTCGTTAATTATCTCAACTGTAGCTGAGACTGGCTTGGAACTTGCAACCCCTCTGCCTCAGCCTCTCCAGTGCTAGAATTACAGATATGAACCACCATGGCAAATGTTTAAAACACACGATCCAACTACAGCTGCTTCTTGATTTATGATTGGGTTATGAAACAATAAACCCACTTTAAGCTGCAAACCGCTTATTAGAACTTAACCCATCAAATCCTGGCGGCATCCTAACTTAGTATCCTAACCTATTGGAGGAGGCTGGTTGGTTGTGCTTGTGACTGACTGACTGGAGCTGCCCAGCATTGCAGAGCCTCAGACCACATTATCATTTGCTGGGGAACAGCTCAAAACACAGTTTCTGCTGATTGCATATTGATTTCACATTATGTTGTGCTAATGTCAAGTTAAAAATGATTAAGTCAAAGCAACGATTATGTGTCAGGTATAGGAGCTACAAAGGAAACCATTAGGGACCACTGATATGTGTTTCCCAGGAGAGATTAGCTTCAGGTTCAAAGACACAAATAGATCTACAGTGAAAGAATGGGGAAAAGATCTTTCAAGCAAGTAGCAACCAAACACGTGGGGCGGCTGCACCAGGGTTATGCAAATAGACTTGAACTATACACAGATGACTGTGGAGTCCTCCACGGCTCAAGGGACAGACCCGAAGGAGGCAGGGAAGGAAGGAAGAAATAAATGACAGACAGACAGACTCAAACACAAAGCTGGGTTCAGCTGGTCTGAGCTCTTGGGACAAACCTCACCCCAAGGGTGTAGTTTGAGCTTGACAAGATGAAAAGGTACAGATGGGACATGGTAAGTGCTGCACAACATCAGCCTATTCCGGAAGCCAACCTTTAGGAAGGGTTAAAGCTGGGCTCTAAGATGCTCACCTTTAATCCCAGCACTCAGGAGGCAGAGGCAGGTGAATCTCTGTAAGTTGGAGATACATAGTAAGACCCTATCTCAACAAACAAAACCCCAAAATAAAATCCATTATGTGGCTGGGCAGTGATGACGCACGCCTTTAATCCCAGCACTTGGGAGGCAGAGACAGGCGGATCTTTGAGTTCAAGGCCAGCCTGGTCTAAGAGTGAGTTCCAGGACAGCCAGGGCTACACAGAGAAACCCTGTCTCAAAAAACAACAACAAAATGTATTATGTGCATTTTACCATGGATAGGGAAACTGAGGGAGGAACCTAATTTCTCCCAGAAATCACTAGAGCCCAGGAAAACAGTCTAGGCATAGAGGGTTTGGAAGGCCCAAAGGTGGCTTGGGGGCTTTGGAAGTAATGCCACTGCTGTGGAGAGCACCTTGCCTGCTCTCTGGACAGGTCACAGGGTTCTTGTAAAACAGCAGGTGTAATCTGTTAAAATTCCAACCTATGTCTTCCCCAGTCTGCTGGTGGCTGGAGGTCAGAGGCTGTTTTCCAAATAGCTCTCACAACTGGTCCCTTTCCAGCGGTCTAGATACATACCTGAGGCCCTTCCCTTCTTTTCCCTCCCCCTCTCAAACCCTCCCTTCCTCTCCCCTTCCATGTCCCTCTGATTCCTGCATCCAGGAGCTGAGTCACCTACACTTCAGACAACATGTAACGCTCCTACCACTGTGGCTCAGACATAGGAGCTGGAAGCCCCGAGGATTCAGTACAGCACCCCACTCCCACCCTCGCCTCTTCCTCTGTCCTGCTGTCTTTATTCTCTGTCCACCTCTCCACCCTTCCCATATGTTTCCTAGGTGAGCCTCTGACACTTGTCTGATCCAGGCTGGTCAGGGAGTTCACTGTGAAGTTGGCCTCACTAACGAAGGCAGATCACAGAGCCCGATGAGACTGTCTGCCAGCAATAGAGACTGAGCACACTGTAATCCAGGGCAGTCAGGGACATTGTCGTGGGGCAGGGGAAAAGGAATCCTCTCAGACCAGAGAAGAGGGCAGGGGCGCTTAGCAAAGGAACAAGACAACCAAAGAGGGGGAACGGCTGCAAGGGAAAAGGTGGAGCAAGCAGTGTTTCAATGTGGGTGGTTGTGCCTGAGGTACAGGGAATGAGGGACTATAGTGAGGTTGGGCCTGAGAGAAGCGGGGAGCCCTGGGGAGTCTCACCTACCTCCAGTTAGTCTGTTGGTCACCTCCCCGAGGCCTGGCAATGCCTTACCTGTCTCCCTCCACATGCATGTGGGCACTCACTCATCTGAGCTCTACCACTCATTCTCTCCTTTGAGCCTAGCTAGCAGTTCTTTCTAGTAACCCACCCCTTCCTATCCACCCCGTCCTGTCCTCTTGCTGAGAACCTGACCATCTCCTTCTGTGGTATGATGAAGGCACAGAGTCTTCAACATGGACTTGTGATTCCTGGCTTTGCCACCTCTGACTCTGACACTAACATCTGGGAGTAAGATACTGGCAGGGAGCTTTCTAGCCACCGAAGTCCTTCTGACCGGTTGTTTCATTGGCCCCTCTAGATCACCTGTGTGTGGAAAGATATGCATTTACGCTTCGGTCCAGAAGTCTGATTAAATTAGGTATCCCAGATTGCCAGTGAAGCCTGGGGCCCCTGTTATCTTATTCAGGGTGATAACTCTGTTATCAGAGGTTTGAGTGCAAAGGGCTGTGTACCCTTATTGCACAGCTTAAGAAAAGAAAGCATTACATTAAGCTTATTACTTTCTGTCCCAGTACAAACAGAACTCTGAAATGGTACCATCTCACAAGGTTGCTCTTCATGCACAGCAGAGTCAGTGTAAGAGAAAATGGGTTTATCAAGAGATTTTTTTTCCAGATTTTTAAATGATAGTTCACAGTAAGAAACACATAGTACCACAACTGGACATACACACACACACACACACACACACACACACACACCATACTTGAAAGGAAAGTTTGACAGTGTCCAAGTGTTCATTCTTCCCACCTATAATACACTCTGATGGCTTCTTTTCTGCCCTGTTTTGTTAGGAATATCAGTGGTGTAGGGGCTGGAACTGAAGCAGTTAAGAGCACTAGCTTTTCTTCCAGGAGACCTGGGTTCTAATTCCTAGCACCCACCTGGCAGCTCACAACTGTCTGTAACTTCAGTTCCAGGGGACCTGATGATCTCATGCAGATATATATGCAAGCAAAACATCAATGCACATAAAAACTAAACTAAAGGAAAAAAGAGAAATAGCAGAGGTGGTTACAACTGTGAGTTGATTTCACATCCCATCAACCACTGTAATGGGAAATATGGAAAGTGCTGTCTTAGTCTTTCCCACATTAAAACAAAACAAGACATAAGGAAAGGAATTCCTTCTTAGCCTCCCAGCTCAGTTAAGTGAATGGCATTCTTCTTTTTAGCCTTCTCACCTCTGGTTCTTCCAGGCTATTGAGGATGTCATGCTGGCCCTTCCTGTGTGAGCAGAGGAAAGCAGCCTTGCCGTCCTCTCCTGTCCCATCATTCCTCGAAATCTGTTATACACAAAACCCCTTAGGCCAAGGCACTCCTCCCAACCCCCACCAGCCTCTGCATCTGCTGTCCTTTAACAAGACTGCTGCCCAGATCCACTCCACCCTGGCATGATTTGGCTGACAGCACTTTGGGTGGTCCTTTCTACCTCAATGAGTGTGGGTTCTGGCCAGTTATGAGAGCCAGCTTTGTGTCTCCCATTTGGTTGTCTCTATGCTTTGTTATAGTGGCTCAGGGTTTGCTTGCTTGCTTGCTTGCCTCAGCCCTGCCAGGTCTGAGTTTGTGCTCTGCTGTGTTTGTTGCCGTGTCCCCAGCGCAGAGCTCAGGACTTTGCATGAAGTATGGACACAGTGAATATTCGTAGAGGGATAGACTTTAGACTCCAGGATTGTTAAAACCATTCACAGAACTACTGTGTCAACCAGACATGATGTCACACTCCCATAATACAACATTCTGGGAGCCCAGCCCTGAGGATCTTGGTTGGCTTACCTGAGTTATATAACAAGACTTAATAAACCAAAGGAGAACAGCAAACAAACAGAACTACCCTGGGATCTAGAGCAGACGATAATTACATGGCTGGAACATGGATTGCTCTAACCAGAGTGAGCATGGGCACCATGATCATGGAAGCATAGTGATTGGATACTCAGAAAGTAGACATATGGGGCCAGAGAATATGTCAGTCCCAGTTGAGATTTCTCTGACTTTCAGGGTTGTTTTATGAACTGCTTTATAAGAAGCACTGCTTTGTTGATCTGGTGGTCATTTGGGAGCAATTGGGACTCCCGAGTCTGATTGATTACACATCCTGGGTTCCCTCCATGCCGAGATGGGGTGATGTCTGACCCGATTCCCTTTGTAATCAAACGGCTGACTGGCATTGATGTTGGGGCCTACTTTTCTGGGGCCCTGGAAGATAGAGCCTGGGTGTGCATGGTGAGGCCTGGGCCAAGGCCAAGGATACTTCAAGAGGGGTTCTCAACAAAGCAGGACAAATTGCATCAGAAACCTGGATTTTTACAGATGGGGATACTGAGGCTCACAGGGGCAGGAGTCCACGTTCATAGACCATGCTGTGGCAGAGGTCCAGGGAGAATCTACTTTCCTATTTAGGCTCCTTCGTAAACCCCATGGTCACTCAGCTCACAAGTGCTAGGACCTGAACCCTAGCCTCTGAGGCCCCTGTTCTTTCTGTTGCTCTACATTATTCCTTATGTCTCTCCTCTGCCTCATGTTCTGGCACATGGCCAGAGCAGGAGACTGCCGGTCCACCAAGTATGGTAGGGAGTAGAAGAGGGGAGGCCTTGCTCTTTAACAGGCACCTGGCAGAGCTGGCATCACCGGGTCAGGGGAGCTGATTGAAAACTTTCTGTAAAATAAAGACAATTATTACCTTGCAAGGTAAGGGACTCCCTGGCACCATCATGAAAATTGACACACGGCAGCTCCTCTATGAATTCTTAGAGGCAAGGTTTAGCAAACCCTGTTGATTAGCAGGGGTAGCCCGGCCTGCCAGTTGCTTCCAGAGCTGAGATCAAAAGGAAGTGAGCAGGAGACAAGAGACTAGCAATTCCCAAGCATCTGCTTTGAGCCAGGCATTGCACAAAGAGTCACAGTTGCTGGGGTTGACTCTAGGTGCTCACAGCAAGGCAGGTTCAGTGAGTGCGCTGGCTGACTTCGTAGGTGGGAAGCTGAAGCAGAATGAGACATAAGGTTTCGCAACTTGTGAGCACAAAACCCAGATTTACACCTTGGGCAGATGGACTTGAGAACCCTTCGATAGCCTCCAGGTTCACACACGTGTCTTGTCTCTGCTGAGCGGCTCAAGGGTTGGTCATCCCTGTGTTGGGCTGTGCTGGGCCCTCTGAGTGGGTCCTGCATCCCAGGTGAACACCTACCAGAGTCCTCCCAGCATGTCATCAAGTCTCTAGCCCTTCATACTCCTGAGGATCACCAGCAAAGGTCCCTGCTGCCTGTCTACTATATGTCCCTCTACATGAGTGCCCACTTCCAGCCCCACACAGTGACCTCTCCTGCTGAGTGGCATTTGGATGCTATGGTGCCTTCCACTCTCTCTGCCTCACTCTGTTTCCAATGTGCACAATGCCCTCTCCCTTGAGCCCTGGGGCTCGAAATCTCGTGTCTCCAGTTAAAGACCCAGGAACTGGGAGCACAAGCAAGTTCTGTTCTTAAAAGTGGGGGCTGGGGGGCATGAAGAAAAGAGGTAGCTTGGGGCGGGGGAAGGAACACTAGTGGAGAAGAAGAGAGGAGGGGGTCAGAGGGCAGGAGAAGGGCACTGTTGCATCTGTATGTGTGCCCAAGCATCCTGTAGTCCACAGTCAGGATCCTGCTGGGTAGAGAGAGAATTTCATCAGAATCAGCATGCCAGGATCAATTTGACAAGAGGGATGCTTCAGTCCACTGCAGGCAGGGAGCTGCCAGGGTTGGTTAGTGAGCTGCTAGTGGCCAAGGTGGGTGCTTCCCGACACTGACTAAATCCTCCTTTAGAGCTCCAGGAGAGGAACTGCTGCTCAGGAAAGGAGGAAGGGTCCTTGTCTACACCTGCCTCCATGATCACTATTGCTGCTTGTTGGGAGAATGTCAGGAGTGCTTTCCAGAGTCCATGCCAAGGCAACAGCCGAGGCCATTTGGTGACCCTGGGAGATGGCACTCGTGCCTCTGTTTTACAAATGGAAGTTTGGGGAAGGAAGATATTATTCAGCAGGAAGCAGAAGTGACCCATGAAGTTAATTTTATGCTACCGTCACCTACGGATGGGGGCCCTGAGAGATAAGGTACAAGTGGCGACTTAGCTGGAGCTCCCAGCAGACATGACATAGTTCTGATCTTAGTCCTCACTGGCCCACAAGGAGAACCCTGTTGTTATCATTCCCTTCTTTCGGAAGCGGGAAGCTGACACTTGAATCCAGCCTTCCACACCAGAGTCTCTGCCTTTAACTGCTTCTCTTAAAAGCGGGGTTCCAGAGAGAGACCTAACTATGTTCCGTGTGCCTTCTCACTGATGAATGGGGTACATCAGGCCCTTCAGCCAACAGCACAGGCAGCTGGTCTAACCCCGGAGGGACAGCCACCAGCCTGGTTCAGTGCACTTCCAGGTTGGGGCACCCCAGACATGGTAGGTGACCTGTGCTGGTATTTTTTGTTTATCTCCTGGGACACAAGCCAAGTGTGAGTCTGTTGAAACAGTAGTCGCTTGAAGCTTGCTTGAGGCAATCAGCTAATGTGGAGAGGAGAGAGGAGAGGGTGAAAGGGCAGGGCAGGGACACTGTGACTTGTGTGTCATAGTCAGAATCCTGCCGGATAGTGAAAGAATTTCATCAGAATCAGCATCCTGGGAGCAATTTCACAAGAGGAATATTTCCCCTCTGGCAGTGGACATTCTGCCCTGGCCAGAGCACCTGGTCTGATGTAGCCAAAAACCTGGGGTCTGGGGTGGGGATGGGGTGGAGATCCTTCCTTGGTCAGGGCTAGCTGCCTACATAATCTAAAGAACAGCTCACTCCATGGGCCTGGGTCTCTCTGAATGTCCAGGGTAGGGGGGTCTGGTTCTCAGGTTCTTTTTAGCCCTGCATCCTCACTCTAATGCTCCTTAGATGGCGCTTACTTTTCAAAGACAGGAAACTCCTGTTGTCACGCTCCTTAGAGGACAGAAGTTCCCAGCAGCATTTGAATTTCCCCTGAAGTCTGGTTTTTGACAATGGTCTTCACTACTCAAGGACTGTCTAGGGATTAAGGAGAGAAAAGGACTGCTGTTCAAACATGGGCATGCAAGCTGCAAAATATCCACAGACATCTACGCTGTCTGGAAAGTGGACCCTTCTCTTACCATGGGCCCGGATTCTGTCTGAGCATCCCAGCAATTTAATAGTTCATGCCTGATGGGCATCTATCTGCCCTAGCCTGGAGTGCTAGCAAATATTTAGCCATGGTACCACACCACCATGCTGCTGCTGAAATGAATTACTACCACACGAGGAGATGCAGGGTGGTAGAGGGGAAAGGTCAGATTCACATCCTGTTGTAGCGCTGACTTCCGTTCGTTCGGCGTGCTTTGGTGTCCTGCAAGGACCACATTGGTGCAGTGTTTAAATGAAGTCAGGGTAAAGCTCTTATATGGGATTGACATACACATGCAGACCAGCAGGCAGTGTTTGGGTTCCAGGGAAAGAAAGTGGACAAAAGAGTGATCTAAATGACCCATGTTCAAAGGCTGGTTCTGTCACTCATTACTATAGTTAGAATTGTGCTCTCCACCCCCATTCTCTCTTAAAATCCTAGAATACCTTAGAATATGAATATCTGAGGAGAGGTCCAAGTGACAATGAAGTCAGAAGGCTAGACCCTGATCACATATGACTGGTATCTTCGTAGGAAAAGGAGATTTGCATGTGGACCCACATGTTGGAAGCCACGTAACTGTAAAGATGGCCACCCACTAGCCATAGAGTAAGAACTCAAAAGCCAAGCCCATTAACTGTGGTGACACATGCACTTAATCCCAGCACTTGGGAGGCAGAGGCAAGTGGATCTCTGAGTTTAAGGCCAACCTGGTCTACAGAGTGAGTTCCAGGACAACCAGGACAACAGAGAGAAACACTGTCTTTAAAAAAAAAAAAAAAAAAAAGTAAGTCTGCTAACTCCTTGACCTTGGACTCCTAAGCCCCAGAACTGTAAGCTAACACATTTAACACATTTGTATGGTTTGAGCCTTCTTATACACAGGGGTGACAGATCTACTGTGACAACCCTAACAACTCAGTCACCCACCTGAAAACTCCTTACACTTTGCATGGTAGAGGAGACCAGAAAATCCCTAAGAAGAGGTCTGGTGCATAGTAGGGTCTTAGCAAATGTCCCTTGCCTATCTTCCAAGAACAAGAACAGCAGCTGGCCTCCTGGGAGAAGGGACTGGAGATATTGCAGAGTCATCCTGTGTTAGCATGAATCCAGGCACCCTACCCTTGACTCCACCCTCATCTAAAGCCCAGATTGGCAAACAACCTTGCCCTCGGCCCAGCCCTGGCCTTGGGACTGGCATCCAGCCAGGTTGATTGAGATCTGGGTACATAGTTGACTTTACCTATGGCCAAGTTCAGAGCAAAGCTGCCCTGGTTCATAGGCCAGCTTGGCATAGGGCACAGTTGCCAGGGAGTGGTAGAGAGGCCACAGAGATGGAGAGGAGCTGGGGGACCCCCACTCTGCAGTCCTGGCTGGGACCAACACCTTACTGTCAGACATAATCTGACTCTTCCCATCACCAGGCTGTTTACAAGTCACTCCAAGCCTTGGGAAGATAAGGGGTAGGGCGACAGTGGGACCCAGGAGTCAAATCCTGGCAGGGCCGTGGATGGGCTGCGTGGGCTGTGTGACGTTGGACCTTCCTTCGGTGGAGACTAGTCGGGGCCCAGATGGACAGACGGAGGCTTCTGTAATGTGAAGGTCATCTCCACCCATGGAGCTCCCAAGGCCCTCCATAATGGCATCTATTGTGACTGGTTCACAACTGACTGCTCAGAACTGTTGCTGAATCAAATTCCTGGAGAGCCAGGAAGTGTGCCTGTGGGTAGGAGAGCCAGTCTGGCACATCCAAGGACCAGCGCGTCCTTCCTATAACATCCCTCCTGCATCTCTTGGCAGCCTGAGAGCATAGGTAACAGCCCTCGGCTCCCTCCCCACAGCCCTCAGCTCCCTCCATGAGCTAGTCCTTTCTAACATCTGTTACCACCCGGACTCATCGGGATTTTCATATTCTCTGCGGCCTCTCTGCCCCTTCCCTGAGAAGAATGGTGATTGCATAGCAGGAACTTTGTGTTGGTCACTGTTCCACCTCCTGAACCCAGAACAGTGAGTTGCCCGGTGCTGAGTCCCTGTATGACTTGGGCCCTGGACTGCCTACTAGGGGTGGCAAGGAAAATGAAGACAAGACAGACACATGGATGCAGAAACACTGGGGTTGAGTAATCTGGGCTCTCAAATGGAGAAGCCATTGCACCCTGGACTCAGTTTGTTATATACACCTGAACAGGAAGGTAGGGTTATTGATACAAATATGCTAGGAGACAGAGTTATTGCATACAGATAAACAAGAAAGGAGGGTTATTACAAACAGATAACCAAGAGGGTGGACTTATTATATAACAGATAAACAAGGAGGCAGGGTTTATGATTCGGAGCTGCGGCAGGAGGCAGGTCTAGCTGATCTTGATAGGAGCAGTCTGCAGGACAGCAGCCTTCAGGCTAGAGCATCTTGGTGGAGGGCAGAAAGCTATGGTGAACATTTTCTGTACACAAGATCAATATTCACATTCAAGGATTTGCTATTTCATGGGACTGAGGAGCTGGTCCTTGTCATGACCCTGCACGTGTCAAACAATTCATATTTCATACAAGCTGTTACTGGCTCCCTCCAGCCTGGTACTTAGTAGGAATTCAGTCTTTGGGGGAGGAAGAGGGAAAGGGTGGGAGGAAGTTGTAGATCCTTTGTAAATATTGCATTTGAGACAGTTGCTTTAAGTCAGAGGCCAGTTCTATTTTCTAGAGACTTCCATCTGATGCAGGTAAGAGACACAGTGACCTTTAGCATATCCTTGACAGAGGGAAAGAGGGACCAGGCTGAGGACATGAAAGTTGGTGGCAGCCTATGGCTTAAAGCCTTAGGAAACAGGGAACCCTGCTGAGAGAACATAGGTTAGCAAGAATTAGAGGCCAGGTAAGGGCAGACAGAGATCCGAGTATATGCAAAGATGAAGGCTGGGACAAGCTTGTGTGGTGTTGACAGATGTGTGTTGCTGTGTACTGGGGATGGTCCAGGAATGTGCTGAGTTGGGATCTGTTGAGACCCAGCTTTGAGATGTACAAATTCAGCCTGCGGCTTCTCTGGGCCCTCAGAGGCCTCCCACTGATTGAGAGTGAAGGCTGTCCAGGTGCAGCCAACCATTACCACGTGTCTGCCCTGCCAGAATTTCCCAGGTGAACTTACTCCCCTGAGCTGGTGTCTCTATCTCTTAATGTCTGAGTCAGCGGTATATAGGCCCGGCTCAGCCAGTGTGGCTCCGGTAGCATCCTGGAGTAGCTGCACCTGTCCTGAGCCCAGTTTCCTCTTCGCACAGGCAGCTGGAGGTCATGGGGCATTGCCAGCCTCGCCTGCCTGAGCTGGTGTTTGGGCAAGTGGAGGTGAGGCAGGGACAGCAGTTGGTAGACAAAGTCCTCTCACCCCAGGAGATTTGGGGAAGGATTCTTTCTGCTTTGCTTGGCTGAAGATAAAACTGCTGGTCCTTTTATAGGTTTGTCATTGATGTTCCCGGTGACCTTAGGGACTCTGATTCCCCCCTGCTCCTCTCACCTGTTAGAGTTACGACTACCCCTTCCTTGGCTTCAGAGATAGGAAACTTTCTCGCTTTGTGCTGGACTCCAGGGCCATAGAAGACTCAGTCCTGCCCAGTGGGGACTGGAACTACTTTGTCCCACCACCTGGAACCCACCATCTCTGTCCACTCCAAATGAAATAAAAGAGCAACTGCCGCCCAGAGCTTCTTCTCGACTCATACCTTGTGACCCTACTGAACATCATCATTGTTTTCCTCCGTGACTGCTTGGCAACACTACCAGATAACAGCTCTTATTCCAGTTGTGTAGAAGAGAAGACTGAGGCTTGAGCGATCAGATTTTGCTCCAAAATTCACACAGCTGGCATGAAGGATCCTTACTTACATCGATCTGGGTAAAAGTCACTCCCTGGACCCGCTCTTCTCATCTCTGTACCTGCTGCTCCCGTGGCTGGGTTTCCGGTCTGCTGCATCCCAGGTCCATTCCTGAATAGTTATGCAGTATCTAAGTCAGAAGAGACAGAGCAGGATTTTCCACTAGCCATCTGACTGTGGGGGCTGATCGTGGGTCAGAGGCCTCACTCCTGGGGTTTCAGGAACCATGTTTTCTGAAAGATTCTGGGGCTTACCATCAATTTGGTGAGTGAGGAGATCTCTGCCCGGCACCCTCAGAATACTCTTTTTCTGGAGTTAGCTTGGTAGTAGGCAGAATTCTGACCTGCCTATTGCTGGCCAGGCAGTGTGTTTTTACAGAAGTCTCTACCCTTTTGGGTTTGTTTGTTTGTTTGTTTTTGAGAGAAGTTCTCAGGAATCCCAGGCTAGCTTTAATCTTGCTGTTTAGATAGCCAAGGATAGCCTTGAACTTGTGATCTTCCTGCCTTCACTTCTGGAATGCTGGGTACGAAATACATTACCACACCTGATTTTATGTAGTGTCGGGGGTTAAACAGAAGGCTTTGTGCATGCTAGGCAAACACTTCTGTCAGCTGACCGCCATCCTCAGTAAGTCTTCTCTCTGAGATGTCAGATTCCAGATTTGCAGACATGAGGCTGGGACAAGCTCTCTGACATACACATACTGTGAAGTAACTGTAGATGAACCACACCCTGTCCCAGTTGGGTCTGGAAGGGGAATATGGTTCTGAATGGCCTGCCTCAGCCTCTCAAGGCCCTCCTAGATCTTGTGGCTGCTCAGATGGGTCAACCCTGCATCTCACATCATTTAGAAAAGCAGACAGTGATGCAAGCGGGAGGGACGCAGAAGGGCTGAGGTCACTGTGGCTGGCTGCCCAATAGTGTGGTGATGGAGGGTGTCCTTGGATCACGCCCACCCCTTACCAGCCCCAGCTTCCATCCTGTAAGACAGTGATAACAATAGTGCCTGCTTTCAGAGGGTTATTAATGATGAGAATAAAACAGGGACTAGTGGGAAGCGTGTTTGTAACGCACATGGCGCTGAGCCTGGGAGGCAGTCAGCACTCAGAGAGAATGATCTTGACAATATGGTGATGGTGTGGTATTGGCAAAGAAAGGGAGAAGGATGATGTCATCCACGATGCTCCCCGACTCCACCCTTGTGCGTCTTCCTGAATGCCTTTACCCACGACATCCCACCCTAGCACAAACATGTCCAGAGAAACCAAGTAGCCAGGGCCTGCCTTCTGAATTGGGAAGAAGCCAGATACTGGCCCTCAAACAGCACCAGTGGCTGTGTTCTGTGCATGTGGCAGCACCAGCTTTGAAAGAATTAACGGAAGTCTTCCCAAGGGAGGCAGTGCTTGGCTGCCGTGTGATGGGGGACTAGGAGTTGGCTGATTGAGTAGAATAGGATTTCTCTTTTCCATTTAAAGGCATCCCTGGCAGGCGAAATAACAGGAGCAAAAGCAGAGAGGTGTGAAATAGCTTGGGAAGAGGCACGATCCAGTTAGACAGGTGGGAGCAAGGGGCAGCAGGGACACGAGGATGTTTGGGTCAGCTCTCACAGAGGCTAGGGTACGAAATCATTCACCACCTAGCTTGCAGGCCGTGCCAAACTGTTTCATACATTGCGCAGTAGACGTTCTAAGTATCTCCTCAATCCAAAGCACTTTTGTGGTGGACACCTTGGGTGCGACCCAGATGCCCCCGGACTCCAGGCTGGGTCACTCCTTCCTCAGCTACTGAGATTTCCAGGGGCAGAGTCTGAGGTTCACATTCCTCCCTGCCACTGTCTCCCCATCACGTGTTGAGGGATGGGGGTGCGGTGTCGACCAGAACTCCTCCCTCAACTTGGAATAATTGTGAGGAGTCATTACAGAGGCTGGGGGGGTGGGGGGGGGAGATGGCTCAGCATGTAAGGCCCTTGCTGTGACAGACTGGAAAAAAAAATTCTTAAGTTTGGATCCCCAGCACCAGTGTAAAATCCAGGCCCAGAGGCACCCAGTGTAAGGAGGTGAAGACAGGTGGGTTGAAACTCACTGGCCAGTCGGCCCATCCAAATTAGTGAGCTCCATGTTTGGTGAAAGACCTGGGCTCCAAAACTAAGGTGGGGAGGGGGCTGTAAGAATGCTTAGCAGTGAGCTGGTGTTTGCTGCCAAGCCTGACAACCTGAAATCAATCTCTAGGACCCATAAAATAAAGGGGAGAATCAAAACCCACAAAATCTCCTCTGATCTGCACATGAGACATGGTGAGAGCTCATGAACACACACACACACACACACACACACACACACACACGCACACTAAAATTTAAGTGGGGAATAACTGAAGAAGACACCTAACACTGACCTCTGATTGCCACAAACATGCATGCATTTACACCTGAACACACTCATGTGCATACCCAGAGAAATACATGTATCTAATACACACACACACACACACACACACACACACACACACACACACACACAGCCATTCCAGCTCCAAACCTCTGGGAGGAGCAGGCAAAGGCCTTTGAGGGATTTGCTCAGAAGTCCAGTTTGTCTCTCTGCCCAGTTCTGATTCACAAGTTCCTCGTCACAGATACAGATCTTGAAAGAGCTTCCCCCAAATAACTATCTGCCAGCAAATCTCCCTCTTGATCTCCTTCCTCAAGAGCTCCACCTGCACCAACCATCATGCAGCGGTCTCCATGATGGGTGGCATCTCATTGAAGGGTGATGAGGAACCCTGCTTTTTGAAGACATTTCTGTCCAGAGTGAGAGGCTGAGTTGGCAGGACACACTGGAATCTAGTAGTCAGAGAGGATGCGATTGTTTCAATTTAGCAGAAATATGATGTGAGCAAGAGGTGATAGGGGCAGGAAGGAGGGGTAATCTTTGGGAACTTAGAGAGCAGGGGGAATACTGAGTCTGGAAACGGTCTGGGAGCCTTGAAACATCAGGGCAAGGTGGAGCCTTCTGGGATCCTGCCCCAGTCATCCTGCCCGGGATGACAGGAAAGATTCAACAAGAGAGACTCAGCTCAGTGGCTATCATGGCTACCAGAGATATGGGTGGGGAGGCCCTGGAGGTGTGGAGGAGATGACCTGGGGGTGTGGAGGTGGGATAATAGTAATGGGTGGTTTATAGACCATTTCTTTACCCATTGAATTTATTAGCAATCAGAAAGACCAAGGTCCTGGAGAGTAGGGTGGGCCAGCTGTTAACCCTTTGGTTGCTGAATCTTGCTGCGCTGGGTAGAGGGACGCTTGCATGCAGTAGCTCTTTACAAAGCAGTAAGCATCCTTGCGTGCCAACTTACCACAAGCCCAGCTGCTCCCTCTGAAATCCTCCCAAGAGCCTGCTAGACAGATACCTCAATCCCTAGTCATAAAGAGGAAGCCAGGGCTCAGTGCGGTTCCCGCCTTGTCCAGAACCAGGCAGTGCCTGAAGACAGAGCTGGAGTTGATCCAGGCTCATCTGACACATGCCTGTAATTGCTGGGGAGGGGTGTGTATGTGTGTGAATCAGGACCCAGAATTCTTGGCTCTTTAATCAGAGTCCTTTCTCCTTGCTCAAATGGCTACTTCCTATGCTAAATTCCAGAATTTTTGATCACGAGCCAACTTCTTCCAAGAAACAGAGCTTGAGAATGACCAGTTTACGGGGACTTAGGGTGATGTGGGTTATTTTAGCAGGAATTTCCAGGCCTGGGAATCTCCCCAACTCCTGGTTGGATCACTGACACATATGGGCAGGACTCTGTAGCTGTGGCAGCCGTAGTCTCTTCAGTGGATGACACCTCCACAGAGTCAGGAGTGGGGCCCCTAAACCTGCCTTACCTTGGTCCCATCACCTCCAGCCTGTGCCTTGCAGGGAAATGGTCTGTCTTAAGCATCACTTTTCTAAGTGTTTTTATAGAGCTTGGCTGTTTCGTTGAGCTGCAAAGGGCTATAGTCTCTGTTCTCTGTGGTTTTGTGTTCCTTGGCTTCAATGACCTGCTGTCTACCATGATCCAAATATATTAAAATGGAAGCAAGGCGTGGTGGAAAACTCCTGTAATCCTGGCACTGGGGAGGTAAGGGCAGGAGGATCGTGAGTTCAAGTAAGACCTTGTTTCAAAAAACAAAACCAGTCATTTTGAAGGGAAACTTGCAGAAATAAGCTATGAACTTTAGATTATATGCGGGCGGTTGTGAGTAACATGAAGCTGTCTCCTGTACTGTCTGTGTCTCACCCAGAAAGTGAGCCACCCTTCTGCACGCCATGCGCCCTGCATGGACTAGCTGCCTGTTGCTCCTCAGGCAGACACCATAGTTATTAGGCTCCCTGAGGCAGAATCTAACAAGCACCACAGTGAGTGACAGAAAGCCCTGCTGTCCCCTGTTAGGGTGTTCATGGTTTGTTCTCCTCACCCTGGACTGGTCCTAGCCCTGCGAACTCATACACAGGTCTGAGTCAGTCACAGCAGGACAACGTGTTCAACCCTCACTTCAAAGAAATGGATGTAAGTGAGGTCCAGAGAGGACAAGGACCTGCCCAAGGCCACCCAGTGCTCTGGTGTACAGCATGTTCCAGCTTGAGTGTCCCAACCAGAAGCCTGGAACCTGTCCATGTCTCAAATCAATGTGATCTGTGGCATCAGGCCAGGGGATTGAGGGAATTTGGAAACTGACTTTAGTTCAAGTTTGACTCCTTGAACTCTGGACTTGCTGGGAGACTTGGACAAGTAACCAATCTCCCAACTTCGATCTCCTTGGTTCTGAAATAACGACTCCTTCCTTACAAAGTTCTTGCAAAAATATAGAGAAAGCATCATTGTGAGAGGCATGCAGTGGGCCTGAGTTGGTCCAGTTAATGATTGTGTTCATTAATATGAATACACACCCGCTGGCACACTGTGGATACTCACGAAAGCTTGGTGTCTCTATCTCTGCATGCAATCTCTTCTGTTTCCATGGGTGGCTGCAGAGGGCCTGTACGTTTTTTTCTGATGCCCACAGCCTGGTAGACAAGAAGAGACAAAATTGAATTGTGATTCAGAGTTAGGGAAAGAGTATAGAGCTAGCTTCTAAAATCACCTTCTAGCAAAAGTTTGAAACAAAGCAGCGTGCACCTTAGAATCTGTTCTAGCTCAAACCTCCCTGGTTATACTCAAGCCTTTTGCAGGCCCTATGGAAGGAGCCAGAGCCTGCAGCTGGGCCTCCATCCTCTAGTCTCCCTGGCCAATACTCTCCCAGATCCCAAGCAGGGCTCAGTATGAAAACCAGTCCTGTGTGGTCTGGACTAGAGCTGAGCAAGTGTCAGAAATGTTCTTTAGGTAGCTAGATTCCATCTGGAGCCGTGGTAAAACAGAATATTCTAGATCTGGGAAGATTTTGGTGTCTCAGAGTCCATCCTCCATTTATCTCCATTTGGTTTCATGAAAGTCAAAAGGCTGATGCTGTTTTGGAATGCACAGGGAGCCAGGCCTGATGACCCAAGCAGAATTCTCTCTAATTCCCGTAAAGGGCCTTCCTTCTTTTGTTTTTGTTTGGTTTTGGTTTTTTGTTTCCTCAAGACAGGCTTTCTCTGTGTAGCTTTGGAACTGGCTCTGTAGACCAGGCTGGCCTGGAACTCACAGAAATCTTTCTGCCTTTGTCTCCAGAGTGCTGGGATTAAAGGTATGCACCACTACAGCTGGGCTTGGACCTTCTCTTTTGTTCATCAATCATACTGAGTCACACCTCATGACAGTATCTGTGATGGCTACCATGAGAATGCTCCCATAGGCTCATGAGTTTGAATACTTCATTTCTAGTTGATGGAACTGTTTGGGAAGGATTAGGAGGTTTCGCCTTGCTGGAGGAGGTGTGTTACTGGGGTGAACTTTCAGGTTCCAAAAGTCCATGACCTTCCCAGTTAGTTCTCTCTCTCTCTATGCCTTGTGGGAGAGCTCTTAGCTACTCTTCTAGCACCAGGCCTGCCTGCCTGAAGTTATGCTCCCCACCATGGTGGCTATGGGCTCTCATTCTCTAAAACTGCAAGCAAGCCCCCGATAAACTCCTCTGTAAATTGCCTCGGTCATGGCGTTTTGTCACAAGATTTGAAAAGTAACTAAGACAGCATCTCTGTGTGTCACCACCATAGGTGTGCTGTCAGAGCTGAGCATGACAGGCCTCATCTGTTGTCCCCTCTGTCTTACTACACTGTCATTGCCCATTTAGCACCCAACTCCTGCACCAACTTGAGCCCAGGGGAAGTTATACCTAGGTGATACTGGACCCAGGTAGCATGGGAAGTACTGTAAATACAACAGTTTACACACACGTGCACATGCACACACACACACACACACACACATACACACACACACACACACAAATACTTCATACATGGCAGAGGGAACCTAGCAACAATACAGGACCTGAGTTGGCCTCCTTGTTCATGAACTTCAGGTGGCTGAAGCTGACAGAGCGTGTCGACTTTTATCTTACCACATGGTCAGCGTCCACAAAAGCAATAGTGGTACTCACCGGGTCAAGCAGGATGCTTAGCTCTTGGTCCTCACTGAATCTCTGTGAGCAAGTGAGTCCTACTTTAATTTCCATTGTCACACCCGAGGAAGGAGTTCCTTAAAGGCATTATCAGACTTTCCTAGTATGTCCATGGAATAGGCAGTAGAGCTAGGACAACAAACTTGGTCCTCCTGCCCCTCACTGGAGCAGCACTCAGGAGAGCAGGCCCTGCACTTCGCCTGGGCAGCACAGTAGAGCTGGTCCTAGTGACAAAGGTGCAGGTGAGCTGTCCCCAAGGACCTGATATCAGGGGTGCTGACCTTGCCCCTTGCCAGATGTGGCATTGGGTAAGCTAGCCAGTGAGAAATTATTTCTGTGGTGAAATGAGCCAATTCAAGACAGATTAAAAAATATATATAAACACAGATTTATTGGGAGTCTGCTCTCAGCCAGGTGAGTTCACTGCTCCCAAGGAACAAGGTCAGGGACATTGCCGTGGGGAGAGAGACAGAGGGGAGAGGGACAAGGAGAGAAAGTGTGTCCACAGAGAGAAGGAAAAAGGGGAAGAGAGACCAAAATGTCTGGATTATATAGGGAAAAACTTCTGAGGGGAGGATAATCTAGCCCCTGGGCTGGAAAGTTCAGGGGTGGGGGTGGGGTATGCCAGGTAGAGACTGAGTGAGGGATGCTGGGAGAACCTGGAGGCCAGGTCTGCTTCAGTATATAAAATGTGTACCTCAGCCCCTTGTCTGGGGTCTGAAACCTAACAGCCAGGTCAGTGCAGGAGCGCTTGCCTTGGAGATGCAAATACAGGAGAGCTGGCTAGCTGACCAGCTCAGCTACCATCCAGGCCCAGATCCAGGGCTTTGAGTTGGCACACCCCAACATCTACTCCATCTATGAGTGAGTGAAAGGGCCAGTCCTGCAGATCCAAAGCTGCAGGATCTCAATGGCACAGGATAACAGCAGGAGTCCCAGTGAGGATCCGGTATTGATAGTGTAACAGAAGCCAAAGGCCTTGAACCAGACCAATGACTAAACCGCAATCAACATCGGCAAGTAAAGATGTGTGGACAAAAGGGTACATTGTATGCCACACTGACATGCTACAGCTTCTGTGACAAGATTTTTTTTTTAAGAATTCTGTCTTATTTTCTTTTATTTTGATGGGTAAGGGCAGAGGGTGGATATGATGGGGTGGGGAGATGAGTGGGATTGGGTGTGCCTTTCCCCCAGCCTTGAGCAAACTGGCTCAGATCTGGCTTGCCACAGCAGGCTAGCCCACCTAGGGTGGAGTCTTTCAACCTAGGTAAAGTCTATTGTCCTGCCACTTCTGAGGCTTTCCTCCAAGACTCCACTACCTGCTGAGAGGTTAAAATTGATAATCATTATCCAAAAGATAAGTTGTTAAAAATTGCTTCTATGTATGCCTTTGTATTTTCTGTAAATTTATGCATGCATGCATCCCATAAACAATACATCTAGCCGGGCATTAGTGGAGCATGCCTTTAATCCCAGCACTTGGTAGGCAAAGGCAGGATTTCTGAGTTTGAGGCCAGCCTGGTCTACAGAGTGAGTTCCAAGACAACCAGGACTACACAGAGAAACCCTGTCTTGAAAAACAAAAAAACAAAAAACAAAGAAACAAAAAAAGAATACATCTACTGTATTTATAAACAGCCCTTCTATGGGAGAGAAGTATATATGATTGGATCATATGTTTATTCTTTTGAGTTTCCTCCTGCCTCAGCACAGATAATTAAATTGTGTTTTGAAATGTCAAAAAAAATTAAGCTTTAATTTGTATATTAATAGCATATATATATATATATATATTGCTTATGCATATACAACTCAAGTTAAGAAAAAATATTGTTCCTTTAAAGGACTGTCTTCAGACATTTAAGAACTCATCCTTGGATATGGCAGTCTCTACATGGGCCACCTCATAATCAGCTTCCAAACACTGACACCATTGCATACACTAGCAAGATTTTATCGAAAGGACCCAGATGTAGCTGTCTCTTGTGAGACTAGGCCGGGGCCTAGCAAACACAGAAGTGGATGCTCAGTCAGCTATTGGATGGATCACAGGGCTCCCAATGGAGGAGCTAGAGAAAGTACCCAAGGAGCTAAAGGGATCTGCAACCCTATAGGTGGAACAACATTATGAACTCACCAGTACCCCGGAGCTCTTGACTCTAGCTGCATATGTATCAAAAGATGGCCTAGTCGGCCATCACTGGAAAGAGAGGCCCATTGGACACGCAAACTGTATATGCCCCAGTACAGGGGAATGCCAGGGCCAAAAAAAATGGGAATGAGTGGGTAGGGAAGTGGGGGGGAGGGTATGGGGGACTTTTGGATAGCATTGGAAATGTAATTGAGGAAAATATGTAATAAAAAAAATAAATAAAAATAAAATTAAAAAAAAAAAGAACTCATCCTTGATTGCCTGGACAAGACCTCTTAAGGCAATGTCACCCCAGATTTATATCCCAGGCAGATTATAGGCCTCACACAAGAACAATTGGCTATATAACCTCATTCTTTACATCATTAAAATAGTAATGGCTTGAGATAATAATTTGGTATTTTAGAGAATGTGCATGTCAAATTGTAAAGACTTGTTCTCAATGTCTTCAGTGTGTACTTGTTCCACATAAATGGTGTTAATTCTCAAGGACTTATACTTAATCAATTATTGCAAATACATACTCATATTTCTGATTTTAGAAAAATAAAATATGCACTATGTGACTATTGATACCTTTTCAGGCTTTCTAGTTGCAACTGCCTTAACAAGAAAAGCAACTAAAAATGTAATTAGTTTTGCCTGTGTTAATTTTTTTTATGCTTGGTGTTCCAAATCAGATTAAAACAGATAATGGAACTGGCTATTACATACAGTCAAGCATTTGAGATGTTTTGTGAACAATTTAATGTTACCCATGTTACTGGGATTTTTTTTATAATTCCCAAGGACAAGGTATTGTGGAACTTTAAAAACAATATGTTCTTAAAAAACAAAAAAGGGGGGAATTATATCCCCATGCACATTATTTATATCACACATTTTATTTTTAATATTTTAAAACTTGGATGCCAAAGAACTTCTTGCTGAGTGCCTTATAGTATCCTACAACTAGGCATACTCATGCCGAGGTGAGATGAAAGGATCCACTTATTGGCATATGGCATGATCCTGATCAGGTATTTAATATGGGGAAGAGAACATGTTTGTGTTTTTTCCGCAGAATGCTGCAGGAGCATGCTAGCTAGCTGTCAGTGAAAGAACCTAGTGGGGAAACTCCCACTCAACTCCCGATTCGGCGTGCACCCAAGAATCATGAATAGAACACAACACCTTGATGTAACAACAGGAGGTATTTTAATGGCGGAGCTCCGGGTCGAAACGTATCTCACACAGGAGACAGTGGATTCGACCACGAGACTTGGAAGCTAGGGGTTTTTATAGAAAAGGAGTGGGGCTTGGGGAGGAATTGGCATGGTTTCACATGATTGGTCCATTTAAACATCAGCAGCCTGTTAACATTTAACTTAGGTCAGAGGGGTGGGAGATAGGGAGGCGATGGGCCTGCCCGGGCATGTCCTGGTCTGTTCTGCTATGTTCTCAGCCCCAGGTTTCAAAGCTCACAAACAACTCTTTGGGCTATTTGACATACATTACATGAATCACAGGTCTCAAGTTTTATTTCCTTTCATTCCCCTTTTTCTTCTGTTTAGACTAATTCTAATCATAGAATTTTAGAGATTGGTGTCCCCTAACTCTTCATCTACCTGAACTATAGGTTGATATTGCCTTTGAAGAACCATGAGTTTTACTGTATCAATTCTACTCTGGATGAAAGCCATTCCTCTATTTATTATACAAGGGCCGAAAACTAAAGCTAAGCATATCATAAGGATTGGTCCAACTACAGTGGAAATCAAAGAAGTTATCCAAGATGGTCGTGATTCAAACCACGACTCAAACCACCCCCGTTGAGCATCCCGTTCCCGTTTCCTTCGCTCTAATCTTTCTCTCAGTTTCTGCATAGAGTCTCAAACTGTTCCTGTATGATCTGCATAGAAGCAGCACTCTTCTTTAAGGGCAGCACACAGTCCTCCTTCCTTTAGGAACAACAAATCAAGACCTCTCCTGTTCTGCAAAACTACCTCAGACAGGGAGGTCAAAGATTTTTCTAAAGCGTCAATGGACTTCTCTATTGCCACTAGGTCTTCATTGACAGCATCCCTCAAAGACTGAATTCCCTGTCTTCCTTCTATCAAAGCTGACACTCCCATCCCCACTTCTACTGCCATACCTATTCCCATGAATGCAGCCAGGGTTAAAGTAACTGGTTCTCTTTTTGACCACTGGCCAGCATAGCTTTCTTCTAAACTGGATGCAGGGTGATAATATACACGGGGTAACAGCTGGATCATGACACAAAAATCATGAGATGAATTAAAAACCTTAGTTGATACACAGGGAGTAAGTCCTGTATTGCAAGCCCACCATCCAACCGGGGAAGGTACAAGATAGTAATTAGCTTCTATTCTGGACACGGACTGAATTTGTCCGCATAGGTGTTTGTGGGTGGAAGGTGGGGTGCCTATACAGAGACCTGGACTCCTCGCGGATACTTCAGTCAGGGTCAGTTTTTGTCCTGTTCCCCAAGAGCAGGAAGTATGGCTGCTGGTTCTGTTGAAATCTCCATTGAAGGCAATTCCTTCATAATAAGGCGGACCCGAGGACAGGCATAGCCAGCAGTCCTCAGTAGCGCTTGGATCAGTTCTATTAAGGGCATAAAAGGCTCCTCTCACTAGGTTAAACATCCTCTGTCTTGTTGAAGGAATTGTGGGGTAATAGTTAGAGGTACCTGAGGAGTGGGAGGTTGGGTGATAGCGGCCATATTAAGGGGGTCCACAATCACTGGAGTAGGCTGAGTAATAGTATGGGTGAGGGGTGTGGACTTGGTTGGGGGGCCTAAAGGATTATAGGGGGTCTCTATTTTTAATCTGATAGTGAACAATAATCCCTCATCATATCTTTCCTTGTAAATCCTAAGACCCCAGGTATACCCTTTTGTCCATCCCAGAGCTCTTTTCCCTGGTTCAGTGAAGGTGACACGGAGCAGATGGCACCAGTCAGTACACTCGTCTAGGTCAAATCCTCCAGGTACATAAGACGCTAGGGAATAGTTGGCTGTTACTCTAATATAGTCCCAGCTCGAGGAGGGCTTCCAGCGGGCTGTACCTGAAGTCTCGAAACCCCAGCTCTTGCAAAAGAAGTCAGCCTTACCTCCACATGTTGGATTGAGGGGCTGACTTCGGTGGGGCCCGGGGCAGACATAGAAGGGATGGGTTTGAAGCATACTTCTATCCCTTTGGTTAGAGCAACCACCCCATGGGTCTCTCGAATGTTTTTCTACGTACGGAGGGGGTGTTAAAGGTGCCCTCTGAATGTCAGAGTACCCCTCAAAGTCCCATCCGGGAGTTGAGTGGGGGTTTCCCCACTAGGTTCTTTCATCAGAATGATTTCTGTGACGTGCTGACCTGTGAGCTTGTTAAGTGCCCTGACAATGGTGACAGGAAAGCTGTATTGGGTATATGTTCTTGACCCACCTTTGCTTGCCTATGTCTCAGATTAGACAAGATAAGCGGCCTTGCTTCAAGCTTTTAAACCTTGTGGGACAGAGAACACAGAGACTGTGGAAACTGATTTAGAAAAATTAATCAAGAGGAGGAGTTACAATGACTCTCCTCTTTCCTTTAATGTGATCAGTTACTCTGACTCAATCATGGACTGGTCTAGAAATAAATCCAATGTTGGAGATTCCTATTATGAAGAGAGCTAAAATTCTTAATCAGCCAGCAGAGTTAACTTGGATCATAGCCTCCACTATTTACATGAAAAGTAACAGTTTTTCTGTTGATTCTCAAAGTCAACTCCCCTACTCCAAGAGGATAGACTTGGGTCTGATTGTTGCTAATTTGCAACTGAATTGAGTGCCTGGGACATCCCCATGTTCAACCTTAATCCTGTTGCTTTCAACTTTGACTTTGTGTTTCAAGCAGTTCGGTTACCTTCATACAGCCTCGCCTTCAGCAAAGCGCAGATGGCAGTGATTCATCACTATGAAGAGATGCATTGAGTACATATTGTGGCTTTGGTCTGAATGGGAAAAAGGTGTGCAATGAGGGCCGGCAGCCAAAGACGGGCCACTGGCTTTTATTTTCAACCTAAGACAGAGGCATGTGCCAAAGGCTGTGTTTTTTCTTAATAAACACTAAAATGCCGTGTTTATTGTACAAATAAATACAAACAAGCTTCATGTGTTCTCTGAGATGGGTCAGAAAAAGTCCAATTAGATTCAGTCCTAAGACAGGCATGGCTGCCAGCCACCATAATTCCCAGGTAGGACCATGGAGCATAAGTAAATTTTATACCCCAGTCCAGGTAATTTTTAAAAAATAAAAAGGAAGGAACTGTGCCTTTCACCCAGCCTTGAGCAGGCTGGCTCAGATCTGGCTTGTCACAGCTGGCTATTGCCCTGCCACATCTGTGGCTTTCCTCCAAGATGCCACTACCTACTTAGAGGCTGAACCTGTTTTCCCGACACAATCCTGACAAAGAAGTGATCTTGACAGAACAATGAGATCCTGGTGTGGTGGATCTCATTGTAAGCTGGGACTCATAAGTAAACATTGGCCTTGATCAAAGAACTTTGTCTTGGCTCGTTATTTCTCTTGCAGCCTTTCCCATCCAACAGCCCATCTTTCCTTTCAGAAACCCAGTAACCCATGGCCGCTGGCGGCTACAATTGGGGTGCATGATGTGGAACTCACAAAGAATAAATAAACCTCTTAGGCCTCTATCAATATCATGGTGGTGACTTCTAGCCACCCTGAGCCAGCCACCAGTAACCGTGTGCAGCAGGCAGGACTCCAGTGGGAAACTCATTTATCTAAAAACTGGAATAGTCCCAACTCATTAACTTGGGACTATTGAAGCCAGGCATCATTACTTACATTTGTAATCCCAGCACTTTGAAGGCTGAGGCAGGAGTCTAGTCTGGGCTATTTCTTCTGTGGCTGGCTGACCACATTAGGTGAGATATGAGCTCAGACATTTTCCTCAGCTTCAGCAACCCAAAGTTCATGAACCAGGAGGTTAACTTAAGTTCCATAAAGTGAAACTGTCAAAAAAAAAAAAAAGAAAAAGAAAAGAAAAGAAAAGAAAAGAAAAGAAAAGAAAGGAAGGAAGGAAGGAAGGAAGGAAGGAAGAAAGAAAGAAAGAAAGAAAGAAAGAAAGAAAGAAAGAAAGAAAGAAAGAAAGAAAGAAAGAAAGAAAAACGAGAGTAGGAGAAATCAGGAGCAGATAATATGAAGGGAGACCACCCAGGCTCACAACCACCTTATCAAGCACAGCTAGACTGATGTTGCCTAGAGCTGGGAGAAGTGGTAGAAGAACCAGTTGCACAGAGAGAGATGTCCAATAGGAAATGTGCCCTTTGTCAAGGGGTGTGATCAGGCCAAGGAACTATGCAGAAAAAGCCTGGAAATAAAGTCCCTCCTTCTGTCCCATATCCTGTGGAGTTCCTCTTTGCTGGATCCAAGCAGAAGTCAAAGGGCCCTGGAACCTATTCAGGTTGGCCTCTGAGTACAGAAAGAGGTTGGGGAGAGGAGAGCTGACTTGTTAGGACACAATTCACTTACACACACACACAGACACACACAGACACATAGACACAGAGACACACAGACAGACACACAGACACACAGACACACAGACACACGCATGCATGCATACACACACACACAGAGAGAGAGAGAAAGAGAGAGAGAGAGAGAGAGAGAGAGAGAGAGAGAGAGAGAGAGAGAGAGAGAGAGAGAGACTATCTATCTTATCTATCTACCTTGCATGCCTCTCCTGATATTGCTGTGCTGGGCTCTGCTCCTGCAGGGAGGAGGATATTATTCCAGGCAAACAGACATGGTTGCTTTTGTTCATTCATCAAGCACTCTAGGGATCGACCCCTCTTTGGTATGCTGTACTCTGAGTGTATAGGAACAGGAGTAGTGAGCCCAGCACTGCCCTTGGCCTACACAGGAGCCACAGCTTTCGATTTCATGCCCCGAGAGGCAATCAGGACTGCTCTCTGTATGGATATGACAGCAGATGTCAGAGGAGATAGACACCATCCAACCAGCAAAAAACCCATCTGCTGAGTTTACCCATTGGCCAACAGATCTTGAGATTACATGCAGCTTTGGATACAGGAAGGTGGAGTCTTGCTGATGAAGGGCTCTGCATGGAGCCCACCTGGGACTTCATGAGAAATCAAATCCCCAGTCACAGGGGAACAAGTCACAAACAGCCTCTGGACTTCAGAGCTCTGAGATGCAGGGGTGGAGGTGGACGGTGGGGAGTGGATAAGGCCATTATTGGAAGCCTGACTTCAGTTCCAGCTTAGCAGGGCACCCTCAGAGGAGCTGGCCCTCCCTCTGGGCCTCAAACCCTAGCTGCACAGAAGTGCTAGGCCATGGGATTCTGAGGCTCACGTGTCTTGGAGAAAACCAAAATGGAATGCACCCCCCTCCACCCGTGTCTTCTCCCAGAGCCCCTGCTTGAATGCCCCTCAACTTCTGATTTCCTTCAGGACCTCAAGTTCCTTCCCTGCTTCCTTACCCACAATTATCCCGTTCTGACTTAATTACTGCACCGGCGCCCATCTGAGCTCATTACCTCTGGCTGCTCAGACTTGCTGTGAGGTTAACGATGCTGGCAGCACTCCTCTGAGGGTTCCAAACATGGTGGGGGCTCTGGGAGCCCATTCCGGGATCTGCGGGAGGTGAGTGTTTTGCCCTTCGAATACACCCACCCCTACACTTGGCGTGTCTGACATCAATACTCGAAGCTTACACAGCTAGATCTGGCTAGGTGGAGATGTGGGGATTAGACTCTGGACTGTTATCTCAAGTCCAGTTTTTTTTGCAGTTGTTTGGTTGGTTTTGTTCGTTTTATTGTTTAGGTTAGTAGCTTTTCTTTGCTAATTTTTAGTTTCATTGGTATTTCTCTTGTGCCAAACTGTTATGACATTTTTATACATATGTTACATACTGCACTTGGCTGATATTCATGGCCCCCTCGCCCTCTCCCATTCTTCCTCCACCCATTCCTGCTAGCCCTCTTCCTACCAAACGGAAGCCCCTTTGCTTTCGTGCCATGTGTATTTATACCTAGATTCTGCATGTAAGAGAAAATGTGATGTTTTATTAGCCTTTTACCATACATTCTCTTGTTCCCCCAACTTTTCTCCTTAGTTCCCCTCCATTACTAGGTTGTCAAAGTCATTTCTTGCAAGATTTCATCCTTCAGCACACTTGTATGCCAGTTTTCATGATCTGTATGATTCCCAGAAATTCAAAGCCCAGGTCCTTTGTACCTGACTCTGAGAGGATCTGCTCACTGGAATTGTGGGCTCAGCAGATGCCAGGGAAAATTTTGGCAGCTAAGCTTGCCCGTGGGAATGCCATTATGTCACCCAGGGCAATACCCTGGCACACTACCTCTGCCTCCTTCTGGAGCATAGCTGCCTCCAGGCAGAAGGGCTGTGAAAGCCCTTAGTTCAGTGCACGATCCAGAGCGCTGCCAGCCAGCAACAGAAGTCAAACACTAAGGATGCAGTTCTGGGCCTAGTCCTGATACAGGCCAGCCTTCTGTCTAACCCCAATCAAAGCCACGGAAGTCACAGTCTTTGTAGCCAGAGGCTGCCTCTCTGCTGTGATGGGAGCAGGTCTGAAAA
Source organism: Mus musculus (assembly GCF_000001635.26). Lineage (NCBI taxonomy): Eukaryota > Metazoa > Chordata > Mammalia > Rodentia > Muridae > Mus > Mus musculus. The sequence goes on from NC_000073.6 coordinate 98,404,400, forward strand.
CAGAGCTCTATTTGTTCAGGACAAAGATATTCCCCACACAGAAGAGCCCTGTATACTGCTCTAACCTCTTAGCCCCTGCATCCCCTAACTTGGCTGATAGCTGGTCACTCCTTGGGTCATGTTCTTGTCTGTGAGTGTGTGAGATTGTAAACTGGCATTGAGGATCAGCGTGAGCAGTGTTTGCCCGTGATTGAGTAGAAGAGTGTGCTCATGCAGGAACAACACTGAATAAGATCAGATACAACCTAGTGACTGCTGGCCCCACCAGCCTCCGAGTCAAGGTGTACAGTCCCAATGAGGGGCCCCAACAGGGAGCTTAGAGAAAGCTGCTTCAGTGGTTCCAAGCCAGCAGACTCCCAGCCCTGTATGTTTCCAGGATCTGTGGGTATCTTGGGGTAAAGAGCCCCTTTGGCTTTGCTGGATGGGGAGTAGCTAGGGAGATCTTCTGTGTCATCCAGAGAACACACAATCCCTTTGTTATCAGAGCAAAACCATCACTAGTTGGGCTGGAGAGATGGCTCAACATTTAAAAGCACTGGCTGTTCTCTGGAAGACCCAGATTTGAGCGCCAGCACCCACATGGTGGCTGGCAGGCATCTGTAACTCCAGTCCCAGGGGCTCTGACACCCTCTTCTGGTTTCCTCAGGCACTGAGTGCACATGGTACACAGACAAACACAGGCAAAATATCTATGCACATAAACTAGAAATAAATAAACCTTAGAAACAATAACAACCAACAACAACCAAAAACCCATCATTAGATTGATACCTATGGAAAGCGAGTCTTTGTAGAGGGGGAGGGGCCAGGCCTGGAGCTGGCAGAAGAGAATAGGACTGACAGAATAGCCAACTTACTGAGACAACTGTGTTCTGCTCTTAAAACACACAACTAAATCAATTTTGGGAGGCTAGGTTATTATTCCTATATTGTGGAAAATAAAACAGGCACAGAGAAGGGGGCGGTGGCTTGCCCGGGAAGCTCTGTGCTTTTGTTCTCAGAGCCATTCCCACTCCTGAGCTCCCTAAAGTTCAGAGAACCATGGAAGAGCAGAGAGTTCAGCCAGCCCTTCAGACTTTAATCTCAACTCCCCATTCCCAACTCTACTCCTGGTCTCCTCAGCCCCACTGGCTGTGAGCCCTTTGTTAGCAAGACAGGATCATGGTATTCACTGAACCTGAGGATGGAGACAGACAGAGAAGTGGGTGGCACCTGCATCCTGCAGACCACCAGCCTCCACAGTGATGCCTGTGGAGCCACTCGGTGTGCTCCTAGATGCTCTGCCCTCTCCTCCCTCGGCTGCAGTGTCCTCTGCACACCAGCCCACCAGCCGTGGCTTTCCTGGAATCACCCAGAGGTCCTTGGTTAGTATTTGGTCAACTTGGCAAGATGTAGGATTACCCAAGAGGCAAAGCTCTGAGTGTGTCTCTGATGAGTTTCTAGATTGGGTTAACTGATGTTGGGAGGCCCACCCTGGGTGTAAGCAGCACCATCCCACGAGCTGGGGTCTTAGACAGAATAAAAAGTTGAAGGAGAGCAGAGCATCAGCTCTCACCGCCCACTTCTGGGCTGCAGATGCCCCGTGACCAGCCCCGCCCCCCAGCTTCTGTCAGCTGTGATTGACAGCACCTCAGTCTGTGAGACCAAATAAACTTTCATTCCTTAAGTTGCTTCTTCTCAGCTGTTTGGTCCCAGCAAGGATTAAAATGATCAATTCACCTGTCAAATACATCGGATATTTTGAGTGGCCCTTGGTTCACTGTCCTCCTAGAGGCTCAGTGTCCTTCTCCTTCAGATGGTCCACAGCACCTCAGGCCTCACCTCCCAGAGTCTGCTTTCTGAGGCTCCCCCCAACCCACCATGGCTCTGTGTTTCTGCCTTCCTTCACTCCATCCACCCTCCATCCTCTCACACCTAGCAATGCCACCCGTCTAGCTTCAGGCACACTGTCAGCAGCCTTGCCACAGCCCCATGGGATGCTCTGCAGACTCAGCCAGTGAGGGAGAGCAACCAAACCCAGGCCTACTGCTGTCTCCTTCTTGCCTCAAACCCTCCATCCACACACGGGAAAGGGAGTTGGTATGACAACTTCCTGCTCACGAGTGCACAATTCTCTGACCCAGTACATGCAGTGCCCCCAGAGAGACAGACACCCCACACCCACCCACAACATGTACACTGCAGCCCAGCCTGACCTAAATGGCTGTCCATGCGCCAGCACTGTGGAAGTCACACAGTGGAGCCCAGCCACTCCAGCTACCACAGAGATATCAAAGAATCTCGACATCAAACTGTGAAGCAGCGGAAAGGCAGGGAAGGTGCACTGTTTAAATCTACTTACATGCAGCTCAGCAGACAGGTAGCTTGAGACCCTAGTGAGAGAAGACAGGACAGCAGCCAACTTGTGGACCTAGAGGGAGGAGGGAACATGACAGGTCTTCTGGATGCAGGCTATGCCTTGCATTTTTAGCTAGATGCTGCTTAGCCTGCTGTATTTCTCGTGAAAACACATCAAGATGCATATTTTCACATTATGGGAATTTTTACATATATGGATCATACTTCAATACCAAGTTAAATGATTACAATTGCCCACTGGGTTCTTTATTGCACTCCAGGGAAAACCATAAACTCCACACTAGACAAAACCATAAACTCCATTCTAGACTGGTGTATACGAGGTCCTTCATGAGCCACTCAGGCCCTGCAACCTCCTTCCCATTTATCACCCACTTTCTTCTTTAGCCCTTCCAGCATCAAGGTATCCATCAATGCCTGGAAGCCTGAACCTTCTCCAGATCAGGGACCATTCCATGTCTTCTGTGCCTCTATTGATCTACTCCATCGACCAACCCCCAGAGATCTTTCTGGATGTTCTCACTTCCCCGGGGAGTCAGTGTCCCACCTCACTGGGTGCTTATTTCTAACCTCCATTCTGGCATCTGAATAACATTGTGGCCCACCTGTCCTACTCATGATTCTGAGCTTTAACCTAAAGAGACTGTGTTTGATGTCCCTGTTCGGGTATCCCCAGGCCACGTCAGGGCCTGGGACAGGGTAAATATCAACAAGTCATGAAAATTAAACTATGTGTACTCACGTGCCTGACATCATTTCACCAAAAGAAGCAGGGTGATACAAAGGGAGGAAGGAATGGGTCTCTGCATATAAGTTAATGCAGGATTTGGACATTCAGAGTCAGGAAGTCCCTGAAAAAACAGAGTTGTTGGGTTGCCATGGTCTTCGTGCCACAAAGGCATCTAACAACAACTAATTCATACAAACAAAAAGAGCTGATTATCTGTATTTTTTAAACTAATTTTTAAAGTTAGCCTACAGTAGAGTTCATAGTGACATCTCATGGGCATGCACAGTCAGTCAGGTTCTGTCTTTACTCAGCCTCTCTCCCCAACTACCCACTTCTGCTTCCTCTGCCCAGAGACTGTGTCTACATATGCAAACCACGAAAAGAAGACCACATTCAGAACGGAGTAAAGCATAGCCTTCTCTCTGCATCTACTGAGGATTGGATTTAGGACTTTCCATGAATGCCCAAATCCGTGCACACCCCAGTCTCTCGTATATGATGACATGCACATAACCTATACAGACCTTGCACCTAATTTAAACCATCTCTGGGTGACTTAGAATACTTAAGACAATGTAAAGGCCACGGAATTAGTTATCACACCATCTTGTTTAAAAAACAATGACAATAAAAAAATCTGTACATGTTAAGAACAGAGACAGTGTTATTTTAAAAAATTTAAAGACCATTTTTATTACATTTAGAAACTGTGTATGTGTGCAACAGAGAGAGAGAGAGAGAGAACGAGAGAGAGAGAGAGAGAGAGAGAGAGAGAGAGATATGAGGGGGGAAGATCAATCCTACATACCATGGCACAAATATGGACCCAGAACACAAATTGCTAGAGCTGATTCTCTTGTTCCTCCATGTGAATTCCAGGGATTGAACTTAGACCATTAATCTTAGCAGTAAGCATATTTATCCCCCGAGCAATCTCACTGAGCAAGTTAAAATTTTTATTATTTATTCATGTATTTGTGTGCACTTGTTTAAATATATGTCACATGTATGCAGCTGCCCACAGAAGCCAGAACAGGGTGCGGGCTACCCTGAGTTTGGTGTTACAGGCATTTGTGAGCTGCTGGGGACAGCATACAATGACAGGGACTGCCTGCAGTAGGCCAGGATGGAGACATCTCAGAAGCCTGCGGCAGCTCCTTGTAGAAAAGGATGGCGTCTGGGACCCTGAGAAGTAGGAGACACATCCCTCCAGGGGACCTGCCATATGAAATAGGGACTGCCTGAGGTAGGCTGGGATGGAGACATCTCAGTAGCCCACAGCAACTCTTTGTAACAACAGTTGTTTCCACTTCTCCTAACCTTAGCCCTGGACAATGGCTGTATAGATTTCATTTGTGCATGACTGCTTTTCAGTTGGCCTTGGTGTGCCTAATTATTCTATTATATCTGACTTTCTTACTTCTTTCTCCTTCTGCTCTGGTGAATTCTGTGAAACTAGATGTTCCTTGATGTATTGATTTTTAAACAATTAAAAATTGAGGCATGGGACACAGCACAGCATAGTCCTAATGGTCCAGGTGCATGCTGTGTGCTCTCATATTGGAAACAATGTAATAACTGCACAATGGTAATTCCAGATAAATGCTTGACTTGCAAAGAAAGTTTGAACAAATTATTAGAAAATGAAATAAAGCCAACATTGGGATCCCAAGAAAGGAAAAAAAATTATTAAAGTTATGAAATAAGTTTTGCATAACATTTGAGAGTGGTTCCTGGATAAGCAAGTATAGAATATGTAAGATCTTATATTAGTAAAACTAAGTTAAAACAGTGGGACTCTTAGGAGAGTCATTGAGTGCAATGTGCAGAAGCAGAAAGCTAGCGGAACTATTGAGTTAAGGGTTACCTTGAGTCTTTCTGGACATTGTCTGGCAGCTTTGCCGGTGTCATTTATCATTAGAGCTTCACAAGAAAATGCAAGGAGCTGGCTTTGGAGCTCTGAGCTCTGAAGTATAATAAGTTTAAATAATGATAAGTTTGCAGCTATTATTACTTTGGCTATAGGCCTGGGAATAGGGCAGCTTGAAACTTTGGGAAACAATTGTAATTCTTGATTCTTTGTGGGATGTGGTTATTCTTTTGAATTTGATATGGCAATGATTGTACAATGTCTTTTTTTAACCTGTTTCTGGAGTATCAATAAAAGACTGGGGCAAGAGAAAAACGAGAGAGCATGAGAAGAGCATGTGAAGAGACGGTGGAGAGAGAATGTGAGGTGTGTACGGAGAGTGTGTGCGTGAGTGAAAGAAGAGTGAATGTGGTTTGTGTGTGTGATATGTGTGTGAAGAGTGTGTGTGAGAGTGAAAGGGAAAACACACAGAGGTGTGTGTGAGCATGAGAGTTCAAGAAAAGAAAAGAGAACAGGAGAAAAGCAGAGTACACAGGAGAATGCAGAGTGTGTGCAGCCTCAAGCTGCGAGTGAATGAGTGAGAGAGAAAGAGAGCAGAGAATGAGAGAGAAGAGAAACTTTAAGCCTTGAAAAACTGCCTGTCAGCTTGTACCCAAAAAAGTAGTCTGTGTATATTTATTATGTGCCTTCCAGATATCCCTGCTTCCAGGTGAGAACTCCTATTCTGTGTCAAGGCTGGACCCCCGACAGTGAGCTGGTTGATGTGGGTGCTGGGAACTGAACTCAGATCCTCTAGAACAGCAAGTGCTCTTAACCTCTGAGCTGCCTTTTCATCCCATGAGAATTTTTTTTGAGAGAGAGAGAGAGAGAGCCTTGAACTCTTCATCACCCTGCCTCAGCCTTCAGAGCAGTGGGATCACACATTGATCTACTGTGCCAGCTTCTTTCTCAAATATTCTTGATCCAAGAATTCTAAACTGAAAGATTCTCTCTCTCTCTCTCTCTCTCTCTCTCTCTCTCTCTCTCTCTCTCTCTCTCTCTCTCTCTCTCACACACACACACACACACACACACACACACACACACACACACACACACACAATATCTGGGTATATTTACTGGTCATTCTAGAATTCAGATGGGAACATGACAGAGAAACATCCCCAAAACTAACTTACTAACTTCCTTCCTTCCTTCCTCTCTCCCTCCCCTCCTCCTCCTTCCTTCCTTTCTTCCTTTCTTCCTTTCTACCTTCCTTCCTTCCTTTCTTTCTTTCTTTCTTTCTTTCTTTCTTTCTTTCTTTCTTTCTTTCTTTCTTTCTTTCTTTCTTCCTTCCTTCCTTCCTTCCTTCCTTCCTTCCTTCCTTCCTTCCCTCCTCCTCCTCCTCCTCCTCCTCCTCCTTCTTCCTCCTCCTCCTCCTCCTCCTCCTCCTTCTCCTCCTCCTCTCACCCCTCTCAGCAGTATCTCAAGTAGACCAAGATAACCTGAATTCACTATAGAGCAATATTGCTATCTCCCAAGGGCTGGAATTACAGGCATGAGCCACCACACCTAGTTTATATGGCACTGGAGACTAAACTCGGAGCTTCATGAATGCTAGGCTAGCACTCTATCAACTCAGCCACATCATCAGCAATTCTCCCTACACCCTACACAGACACTTTGGAAAATGTTTTCCTTAATGAGAGAGTTTTGACTGGACCTGGCCTCAGAGTCCTTGGCGTGGTTTTCCTTGCAGTGCTGCTGCGTGTCACCTGCCCTGTCCAGGTCATGAAGGTCCTGAGGAAGGTAATGCTGGGCCAGGTCTTTGAGCAGGAACACATTGAGAACTACCTGGCATCTTATGGGTATCTGGGAAAGTTGGTCTCTGATTGCTAAGAGGGGACCAGACCCACTCATAGGATGTATGTTCTCAGCTGGTGGCAGACACAGCCACCCTTTGAAAGTGTTGGACGGAGTCATGGCAGAAAGCCATGGCTGGGTGGGTCAGCAGTGTGGTCAGGAAAGGGGCTGTAATTTGAGTATAATTAGAATGTTTCAAATGGGCTCAAAATAAGCAACCTCCAGACCCCTGAGATAACCCAGAGGAGAAAAAGAAACAGGAGTCTTAACTGTGAGAAGATGGTGGTACCATCCTCCACCCCACAGAAGAGCTATGACCTTAGGCCAAGCAAGCAGAGCTGCCAGCCAAGGATCCCGAATGTGCAGCCTGGTCTGTGCCTGTTGTCTAGGTGGTAGGTCAAGTCCGAAGATGCCCATGGTGGCCTGGCAGAAGGCTTGCTTCAGGTGGCTGAACATGTTTCTGTGTGACATTATTCCATGTTGAGGGAGGTGTGACAGTGGCCAGAGCTACTGGGGCCCAGACACCCAGGTGTACATTAATGGAGGTGGGGGAGGGAGAAGGAGGTGGGAAGGATCTGGGAGGAAGATGGTGAAGGGCAAACAGCTCAAAATGCATTATATTAAATTTTGGAATAAAAATGAATAATGTTTTTAAAAATGAAAAGTGCTTACCCCATATATAAGAAGAGGTATCCTGGAAACTGGAAAGGATTCCTATAAACAAACAAACAACTAAATAACCCACTAACCCAGTAAACCAAATCAGAGAGCTGGGCATGGCATTCAAACAGGAAAGCCACAGAGGGTTCACACGTGTGACCATGTCCCCCTTGCTGCTTGTCAGAGGAGGAAAGTCTGAAATACCATTGATTAAGATCAGTTTTCATCTGTGAGACTGAAAAACTATTGATGATATCTGCATTCCTTACTGTAGCAAAATAGTTGAGGCTTTCTTATTATAGGACTCGGTTTATATCCAGAAGTTTATTTAGCTCATAGTTCTGGGGGCTCAAGGGTCCCCCGGTCAGTAGGAACTTGACTCTGGTAAAAGCTTTTTGGTAGATAATGTCACAATGGCTGCAAGGTGGATGGGAGGAAGCGATCAGGTTGTCAGACCAGAAGCCAGAGGGGGGTCTAAGCCATAAAGCCTGCCTAAACTCTTTCCAAATACAGGGCTTCCCCCTAGGGACCCACCTTTGAAAGGCCCATCCCATTTCTTAGTATTATTAAATTAATGACTAAATTTTCATGAACCACTGAAGACCAAGCCACAACCAACCCATAGCAATATGCAGTGTTGACAAGAGTTGCTGTACGATGTGGGGACTAGAAAGGTCGCTTGGCAACTGAGAGTCCTCTGCTCTTCCGGGGGACCCAAGTTCAGTTTCTAGAATCCACATAGAGTGGCTCACAACCAATTATAATTTAGTATCCAGGGGGAACCAATACCACTAGCCTTTGTGGGTACGCACACTCATTTGTACATACCCATATATAGACTCATAATTAAAAATAAAATATATCTTGTAAAAATAAAAAGCATTGTTGGCCATGTAAGTTGGGACAGCTTTTTTGGACCATCTGACACATTCTACTAGAATTTAAAACATATGGTGTACTTACCCCAGCAATTCATCCCCACGTATCTCTCATGGAAGAAACACCTGTATACATACACAGAGAACTTTCCTTTAGTGTTCATAACACTAAAGACTGGGAGAAACCAAGGCCAGTGTGGGCTACAGAGTGAGTTCCTGGACAGTCAGGGCTACACAGAGGAACCTTGTCTTGGGGAAAAGGAGAGAGAGAGAGAAAGGAAGAAGAAGAAGAAGAAGAAGAAGAAGAAGAAGAAGAAGAAGAAGAAGAAGAAGAAGAAGAAGAGGAGGAGGAGGAGGAGGAGGAGGAGGAGGAGGAAGAGGAGGAGGAGGAGGAAGAGGAGGAGGAGGAAGAAGAGGAGGAGGAGGAGGAGGAGGAGGAGGAAGAGGAGGAAGAGGAGGAGGAGTAGTCTGGCATGTTCATGTGTTGAGTTTCCACACAGCAATAGAGCAAGGCTCGCCTGCAAGTGTTGTCTAAAGGTTAAGGCCTGAGCATTTATTTATTTGCCTGCCTGGACTGTCCAATGCTCCCAATGTACTGGAAGCTGAGCTGAGGGCCAGAGGGTGAGGGATGAAGTAATAAAGGCTGAGGGGAGATCCCTGGGCAGGTGCCAGTGAGGTTGATCGGGTGCTCGGAGCTCAGGTATAGCCAGCTCGGGCAGAGGCATCCCTGAAGCATGAGCTGGCTAAAGAAGACCCCAAGTTCATGAGCTGGGAACCCTACTGAGGAGCCTTGTGACTGGATAGGTGCAAGTTTGACTTGTGGAGGCAGAGGGCATCGATGAGCATGCCTCTTTAGTGTAATTCTCTTCCTGCTTATGCAATCAAGCCTCCAACCTACCCCAATCACCCACAGCCCTTCCCAGCCCCACTGTCCAAGTAGAGCCAACACCGCTTGAAAGACAGAATCTATTGCCTTAGTTATTTATTTTTACTTTTTTAGGCAGAGTCTTATGTAGCCAAGGGTGGCCTCAAAATCCCTATGTAGGCAAGATTAACTATTCTTGAAATTCTGATTCTCCTGCCTCTACTTCCAAGTGCTGAGGCCACTGTACCTGTTTTTTTGCAGTGCCGGGGCCTGAATCCAGAGCCTTGAGCGTGCAAGGCACACATGCTACCAACCTGAGCTACATGCCCAGCTTCAGGGTGGCGCATAGTTACGTAAGCATCAGGACAGTGTCTGGGTACATAAAATGATCATCTCAGACTGAACTTTTAAAAACAAACTCGTTAATGTGATGTAAGTCTTCCTGGCCAACCAAGGGAGGAGACGGGGAGGAGTTCGGGAGAAAAGTGAGATTAGGAATAATTACAGCTTCCTTGTGCATCAGAGTAGTGAGCTGAATCCTGTAACCTCTCTGCCAAGCGCTTGTCTCCCTCTGCTTTCTCTGCCTCACAAAACCGTCCCTCCCTTCTGATTGCTTCCCACTCCACTTCAGTTTAGCCTTTGGCCTCTTCCTTGCGAAGCTACCCTGTACCCAGACAGACTTCCACCCTCCTCGCTTTTCTTTATGGTGGCACTTGGTGTGCTGCCCCCGACTATGAACTGACACACCTACCGTCTCCTCAGCCTTTGGCGTGGTACTCAGTTCATGGCAGGGTTGTTCAGGATGGCTAAATGGATAAACATGCATCAAACAGATGCCTGGGTAAGTAGGGCTTTGCTTACAGGAGGACTGAGCTCACTAGGACTTCAGGCTGCTCATCTTCCCAGCCTGGGCCTTGGTTTTGATCTGTAAAGAGGTGGGGCTGGGGCTGAGGGCTGAGGGCCTGTGGAGGCCAATTGTACAGCCCTTGCTTGGCATCAGTCAAACCCTGGACCAGATCACCAGAGAGCAAATTGTCATCCTAGCACGTAGGACACAGAAGTGTGAGGGTCAGACATTCAAGGTCTCACTCAACACAGGAGCAAAGCAAGTCTGAAGCCAGACTCTGTCAGAGACTGGGGAGTGTGTGTGTGTGTGTGTGTGTGTGTGTGTGTGTGTGTGTGTGTGTGTGTGTGTGTAAGAGAGAGAGGGGGTGGGAGAAGGGAGAGAGAGATGAGAGAGAAGGAGAGAGACGAGAGAGAGGAGAGAAGAGAGGAGAGAGTGTGTGTATATGAGAGAGAGAGTATGTATGAGAGAGAGAGTGTGTGTGTGTATGAGAGAGAATGTGCGTGTATGAGAGAAAAAAAGTATGTGTGTGTGTGAGTGTGTGAGTGTATGTGTGTGTGTGTGTGTGTGTGTGTGTGTGTGTGAGAGAGAGAGAGAGAGAGAGAGAGAGAGAGAGAGAGAGCAGAGGACAATCTTGAGTATCAATCCTCACCTTCCACCTTGTCTGAGAGAGGGTCTGTTATTTGTCACTTGCCTCAGGGCAGGCTACTTGGCCTGAGAGTTTCTGGTCTCCGCCTCTGCCCTTCCACCTCACTGTGGGAACATTAGGATCACAGGCCTGCGAATCCTGACTCTAGCTGGCTCTTTGTGGGTTCCGGGCCCTGAACTCAGGTTCCATGTTTGCTCAGCCAGTGTTTTATCCATGGAGCCATTTCTGCTGTCCTGATTTCATCTTCTATCTCTGACTTCCACCTGCTATGTCTCCACACTGCTCTCTCAGTCATTCCCTCCTGGTCTTTGTTTTATAGAACCTCCGAAGCTCCTTCCTCCCTCTATACTCCTGTCCAACCAGCCATACTGTCCCCTACCCAGGTCTTCCCCTCCTCCAGCCTGGCAAACGGTGACTCTCAGCTTCCCCAAGTCCTTTACCTGCCCCAAGAAGCCTGAATCCTGTCTGTCTCCTTCACACTTCCCCCACTGGTCAGGCTCCACGAAGGTCAGCAGGCATGTGCTAGACTAACAATTTCCTAACATTGCTTTGCTGAAATAGTAGTGGGACAGCTATGACTCATGGGTAATGTCTTCTGGGCCCTTTCCAGCCTAGCAATATCACACCTCCACCCTGTAGAGGCAGCCTGGGCCTCTTCCTGTTTCTTACAGACCTAGTGTCCTGACCAGGGAGCAATCCCCTTACTAGGCTGATTTTCCCCAGAGGGCTGCGTTCCTCAAACACCTCTATCTGCCGGCTAGGCTATTAGACATCTGGAAAGAATTAGCCCCCAGGACATGGGGTGTAAGAAAAGCCAAGCAGGAGGTGGCAAGGGAGATGAGTAAGAAAGGATTGAGATACTGGATGTGGGAATTCAGGGATTCCGATCTTCGATCTGCCTCTGCAGTGCACATAGGGGTCAAACTGCTTGCCTCTTATCAATCCCTGCTTCCTTTCCTGAAAGTAGAAAACAGGTTCCTGCCACTCACTGTTGTAAAAATTAAAGGTTAAATCATAGATAAAACTCCCAACATGAAGGCTCGAGTTTTACTTGAGGTGGAATTTGAATGCTTGATGAAGTAATAGGCTGGAAGTCAGGGAGCTGGCTTTAAGCCCCAGCCACATCTCCTATGAGTGCCACGGGGAGTGGGGAGTGCTCAGAATAAAGAGGAAATGAAAGATGGATTATAACCAAAAGCAGTGGGTCTGCATCTTAGTGAATCCCATGCCAAAAACCACAACCAGGACATAAGTGGAGAACGACACATTATAGCAAATGCGGAGAACATTGGGGTTATTTGTGAAGTAGTGCTTTCTGGGGAAAAAGAAAGCTTGGGGATTTGTTGGGAAGTCTATACATATTAATATAGGGAAAATGTGTAGAAGCAGGCACATTTACAAGTACCATCAGTTCAAGGTCAGAGAGAGCATGTTCAGAAAGGAAAGATGGCTGACATAAACACTTCTGAGCATGCTTAGTTCAGGATTGCAACGAGCCAAGATTACTCTAGATTCCCTACAAGAACAAGTCAGAATGGTTCTGTGACCTTGGCTGGTTCTTGTTAAATTTCTCCAGAGACTTTCAGCTGAAACAAAGGGAAAGAACAGCTTTGAAGATGTATTAACATTCTTTAAAGGGATGGCAGCCTCGAGTAGCTGCTCAGCGAATGGCTGAATCTCAGTCACTAAGCAACTGTAGCTTTGCATACATCATAGGTCCTCAGAGATGGAACGTGTATATTGCAGTTTGTAGGTGAGTGAAATTAAATAAGAAACCTCAAAGTGTATGGTCCGTGCTCAATAGATACTATCCACATATAAATTATAAATACCGTAGTACAAGAACTGAAATTTAAAATTTATCATATGAAGATGAAACAATACAAAATGGTGGAACAGTTGTCCCATTTAAGCCTGTACTGCTAAGGGTCACGGTAAAGGGCCTGTCCTGTTCACAGTGGCCCTTAGGCCCTCAGCAATTGAGAGACGGTGCCTAGAGATTATTTCTGCAGGTTTTTGACCAAGTGCCCAGGGAGATCCTGAGGAGAGAGACATCCAGACCCAGAGGGACTGTGCCTGGAGCAGACACAAGGAAGCTAAGGTCAGAGGGACAGTTCTGCCAATGAGGATGCAGGCCCAGGGGCTTGGCTGTTTCTATGACTACAGCCTTATTCCTTCTTTTAGTAATGATCTGGGTACCGACTTCTTGTCCCATGGGTCAAGACCACATATTAGGAAGACAAGCCATTTCCTGATTCTGGCTGCCTTTGGATATACTGCCGTGTCACCTTATCTGTACCTCGGCCCCTGCTGTCCCTAACACCAGGGTCATGTAGTTCTGCCCTCTCTTCCTGCTAATATTCTGCCTACTCTCAATTCTACTGCAACCCCCAAGATCTCCATTGTCAGAACAACTCATTACTAACTGACTCTGGGAAGGTTACCAGATCAATGAGCCTCCGTTCACCTGCTCACAAATGGGGTTATTTGTCTACAACCATGAGTCCTATGAATATTTAGTGAAAGAATTTACATGAAATTATAACTTTGGCACACATAAATTCATCCTGACACTTTCTTCAGGGAAAAACGGGTCTTGCTTTGTGCCTTATGTTAGTTGGCATATGTCCCTCCTCAGAATGAGGAGTCCTTGAGACCTGGGTCATTTCTATCCCTGATACCTAACCCAGGACTTGATCTATCACAGTATCTGTGGACGGTAGTAGCCTGACTTTCCACAGACAAACAGGGCCACCTACTCTGTATGATCAAAGTGTGAAATGTTTTCTGATCATCCAGTCATTTAACAAATACTTGGTGATCATCTGCTAGGCACCAGTTCTGTCTACAGGGCTTGGGTGACATCAGTGAACAAAAGTGCTAAGCCTTGTGGCTTCCAGTAGAGGGAACAGATAGCCAACAGCGGTGGACATTAGAAGGTGACAAGTGCTTTGGATGGAAATAGATTGAAGATGGAATGACGGGGGTGGGGTGGCACATTTATTTTGGGCTAATACAGGCCTCTTTAGAAGATCTGGGAGTAGAGGAGGGTGTTTGTACACAGAGGTCCTCGGAGAGTGTGCTCTTGGTCACACGGGGCAGCAGGGCAAAGACCCTGAGGTGGAGCCGACCTGGCTTGCTGAGGTGTGGTTGGGCTCAGCAGAGTCTAAACATGCTGAATGAGGTCACAGTTTAGTAGAGTCATTACAGGGCATTAGGAGAACTTTGGCTTTTCCAAGTGACTGTGGAGCCTCGGGAAGATTTGAAGAGAAGAGAAGTCACCCTGTTTGCCATTGTTTTAAAAGGATCACCCCACTTGGCTTCTTCATGGGCCCCAGGCTTAGCTCCCGCTTTGTAGCCGTATCAATGAGTGATTTCTCTACCCTGCCTCACTCTTGTCTGGAAAAAAAAAGATTAATACTACGTACTGCCCAGATCCTTGGCAGAGATTCCTGTCTGCTTCTAGACCTAAGAATAGCAGTCCTTCTGAGCAGCAGCTCGGCTTCCCTCATGAGCACGGTGTGGCTCACACTTCCCTGCTGCTCGGGAACCCAGAGTGCGGTGTTCAGCCCACTGCAAGCGTGGCCATCTTCACGCAGGCTGACGTGGTGCCTGGGCTTGCTTCTTTCACACCTGCTTTAAAAATACATTCCAAATGCCATCGCCTTTAAATACTGCCTTTCAAATAACGTCTTCCCCTCAGTTACAGAAATAAGACCTGTTCCTGTTATATATTGTGGGAAATATATAGGGAAAAGGACCATGAATGAAAATATGTGTATCTCAAAGATAATACTTTAATCTTTCTGTAGTATTTCTTGTCACAGTAAGTGTGCACGTGTGTGTGCTTGTGCATATGCATATGTGTCTGTGTGCATGTGTGTGCATGTACACATCCGTGTGTGTGTGTGTGTGTGTGTGTGTGTGTGTGTGTGTGTGTGTGTGTGTAGCCAGAAGAAAATAGAGCTATTCATCATTTTCCACCCTTTCCCCAGGTTCCTTAACCTCAGGCGCTTAGCCTTCCTCATTGTTGAGAATGGTACCTTACGCTAGGGTAGCTTCCTTCCTGGGCCCTCCTGGCCTTTGTGCTTGGAGGGTCAGCCAGTCCTTCAGAAGGCCTGATGCAGGGTGATGACCTCACACCCCAAAGTAGACAGCATTCCGAGTGAGAGAGAGAGATGGAAGAAAGGTGAGACATTCAGCTTGAAACACCTCATCAAACTTTGTCCAGAGAGAGAACTTCAGGAACCAGCCACCAACAGCAGAGGCTGTTGAGAGGCTCCAAGAGCAGGCTGAGGGTAGATCAGATCCTGTCCAGAAGAGCAGAGGCAGCTGAGGGGAGTCCAGGAGACAGACCAAAGGAGCCTCATAAATGTCCCCAGCCCTGGGAAAGCTCAGGACAGCTGAGGGAGGCTCTGAGTCCCTGGAGTGTGGGAAAAGACCTCGAACCTTGGCAGAATTCCCACTACACCAGTGAACTGACCTGCAGCCTGCATGCTAAGCAGTTGAGTGCGATTCCTGAGGCAGCGTGTCCTTCCATAACTGTGGGGTCGTAACCTCACGGTTGGTGCCAGAGGCTAAAACAATGTGTTTGCAGGCTGCACACCTCTGGAGCCTCTGGGACAGACTTCTCCCTTTCTCTGCAGGCTCCTGGTGGCTGTCAGTCCTCTGAGAGCAGCTGCCTGTTTCCCTGTGTCGATCAACCTCTTTCTTGACTGTTCCCTTTGCGGTAACTCGCAATAGGCCCCTCCCTTCAAGAGTCTCCTCTTAACCAGACCTTTTGCCATATAAGGTTACATTCCCTGGTTCCAGGGCTTTGGGAGTAGGTGTATTTGGGGGTTTGGGACATTGCAGTAGCCAAGAATAGGGCTTGGAATCAATAGGCCTTATGACTGGTGCTGAGGACGGGCTGGGCAGTGAGATGCCTGTCTTAGGGCTTGCCACTGCAGACAGATGACATCTGAGGACCTCTCAGAATAGAGACCACGAGAGGAGGACAGAGACTCAGAGTGATTGAGGGTGAATTTCTACCTTGTAGAGTGGTATCTCATAGAAAGTAAACTTAGTTAGAAAAATGAAATTAGCAGTTTTGTGTCCTTGTGGGTCTAAAATTGTAATACAGCCTTCATAAGCATGCAGCCGTAAGTAAGGATAATTCTTAATCCCCCAAATGAGTTTCACCCATAAATATTATTTTGTTGGCTAATTATTCTAACCTAATAAAGGGATTTAAACTATTTCCATGCTGTTAAATATCCTTGATTTTGACAGCCTTTGACAGTCCTCTAATAATTAAATATGTATCCCTATATACACCATATTTTCTTGTATTTTTATGAAATCTTAGCTGGGCACTATACCTGTATGATACCCTGTCTCAAAAGATGTGATACAGACAGGAGAGAGATGGGGAGTGGGGGGAGAGACAGACAAAGAGAGAGACAGAGAGAGAGAGACAGAGAGAGAGAGACAGAGAGAGACAGAGAGACAGAGAGACAGAGAAAGAGAAAGAGCTCTTATAAGTCACATAAAAATCCTGTTTTTCTCTTTTGACAAATGCGAAATCAACATACTTATTGAGTTGCTATGAGGTTGCTATGAGGATTAACTATAATTCTGTATATGTAAAATTTAGATAGGAAATTTTAAAAATCGAATCCAAGTTGAATTTTTAAAATTGGACTTGGAGCTCATTAAAATTGGAACTCATCAGAATCCATTGTCTCTCATCGCAGGATAGGTGCTGCCCAACTTGGAAACCCTGTTTCTCTCCCTATCCCATTCTAATCCTTGCCAGGGCCCGCTCCTGCTGATGGGCCTTCTCAGGATCAACCAGTTCTGCCCGGTCTCATGGCTTCCTCCCTGATTTCTTGTTTGCCACCTCTCACCCAGCTCAGCCTCCCTGGCTATCTTCCTTTGGGCTGCTCCCAGAGCAGATCCTGAGGTGATGTAGGTATGTCATTTATTTGTGCGGTCTGTGATCATAGAAATAAATAAAGCATTGGAGAAAGTGGAAAGAAAAGACAATAACATAGGTAGGGTCACTGAGAACCCTGAGGTACCTGCAGATGGAGCAGGCTCCTGTGAAAGCCCTTCTCTTCCTGGCTACAGAGGCAGGAGGTGGCAATCAACCAGAAGTAATAAACTGTTTTCAGAAGCTGGGATCGTCTTATGGACTCTAGAGTCAGTATCACAGCATCTGCTAGCTAGCCTAGTCTTCGCCTCAGTCTGTCTGTCTGTCACTCTGTCTCTCTTTGTGTGTCTCTCTCCTGACTGTCTCTCCCTGTCTATCCTCTCCCCTATCTCTCCCCTAGAGCCAGAAGACATCTTCCTGAGACTGTGGGTGCAAGGCTATGCTGTGTGAGGATAGAGCAGTGGTTCTCAACATCCCTAATACTCTGACCCTTTCATACAGTTCATGTTCTGCTGGCCCCCAACTCTAAAATTATTTTTGTTGCTACTTCATAACTGTAATCTTGTGACTGTTATGAATTGTAATGTAATATCTGCTATGCAGGATATCTGATATGTGACTCCTGTGAAAAGGTCTTTCAACCCCAAGAGGGGTTTCAACCCACAAGTTGAGAACTGCTGGTATAGAGGAACAGGCAGAGGGGCCGTGGAACAGTTGGGCTTCCTCTTGTCCAAAGTCACTTTAAAACTGATCAGGATGGAGCTGGATTTCGCTATAGATAAAAATGAGTGATCACCATGGGTGCGAGTCTTCCTCCGTTCAGACTGACTTGGCAAGCAGGTGTTCTTAGCTTCAGGTTTCAGGGCATGGGGGCAAGGAACATTTCAGACTGCACATTGGCTGTGGCTAATCCTCGCACACAGCGCTGAGTGTGCTCTGCACCTCTGACAATGCTGTGGAAGGCTAAGGATGTATTTCAGACAACACAGATGTCAATTCTTGTCTCCATAAACTCCCTACAGATCTTAACAGGAAAAAACTGCTCCTATTGGAATCCTTCCAGTGTGGATGAATAAAGGGACTCTCGTGTCTGTCATGAGGTCTGCTGGGGATCAGCCGTCAGATGACAGAGACTTTTCCAGGCATATACAGAACTCCCAAGGAATCTTGGGGACTGGCTCCCAAGGATGGTTACGAACAGGCCGCGTGGCCTACAGCAGAGCAGACCCTCCTGGGTCCTTTCAGAAGAACAGGTTTTGCTATGTACTGATTAAACACTCAGCCCAGCAGCTACTTCCTGGGGCAAGCTTTGCCCTAGTCAAAAGCTGGGGTCTGAAGTACACAGATGGTTCCCATGTGACCTCTGCTGATGGAGATTCAGGGTCAGAGTTGATCAAGACAGGAGGCCTGCCCAATCATCGATGCTGGGATGATGGCGACCACCACAAGGAAGATGGCTGTAGAAACTGTCAGTGTTACTTTTAAAGAACAACAGATGAGCATCCCCGAGCTCATCAGAAATAAGAGAAACAAGTCCAGAGTTTCCAAGCTTGTTAGAGTGGCGTTGTACTCACACATGATGACTTGTTAGGGATACCTTATCAGATGAGAGATGTTTTCAATAGCCATTCTCAAGAAGAAACTCGGGAAGTGTGAGAAGCAGCAAAGGACATTTGCAAGAAGAGATTGAGGTCTTAGAATGCAGATGGATATCCAGTCAAATCTTCTTTAAATGGTGGGAAAAGGGAGTTAAGGGCTCTTAGCAATCTCTAGAAGACCTCAGCTGGGTTCCTACAGCTCAGTAACTCCAGCTCCAGATGCCCTCTTCTGGCCTCCTTGGGCACTTGCACACACATGCACTTACACACACACACACACACACACACTTTAAAAACAAATCTTTAAAACTTTCATTTATTTCATGGAAATTTGCCTATTTTTCACATCTTGCTTATTTTATATTCTTGAAGAAGACAGTATTCATAATGCATTTTGCATAATTATTAAATCAAGTTTAGGAGCTATGTGTTATGAGATAGATAGATAGACAGACAGATGATAGGTAGACAGACAGACAGATTTCCTTGCCCGGATGGAAGGAAGCAGGAGGCTACATGGTGATGAGCTAAAGGCAGCGATGGCTTGATGAGATAAAGGAGGAAGCTTCCTAGATGAGGTCACAGTGAGATGGGTATTGATAAATGACTGTAAGCAGGAGTTTGTGGAGTAGGTACATTGTGGGCATCCCTGCCTCTGTTTATAGACAGACTTCCTGATATACATGAGCTCTATGCAAATGATATGCACAGGAACCCTGGGGCTAAGAAATCTGAGGCCCAGAGAGGCAAAACGACCTGTCCTGAGTCACAGAGCACTTGGAGACAGGCCAGAGAGGACAACTGGGTTCAAAGCTTTGCTCTGCCTTATTGAGCATGACCTTATTGAGCATGACAGAGGGCAGACCGGCATCCAGTGAGGACCCAGCTTCCTGCTCTGAGCGTCCATGCAGGTTTACCCCTACTCCTCCTGCTCCCACGCGGACTCCTCAGCACACAGAGACATGCAATAGTCCTTTAATTTTCGTGTTCTGTGCTCCTCTCCGCCTCTCAGGCTGGGCGAATATCCACATTCCGAAGTGTAGATCTGAGCCTTCCTGCAGCTGGTGTCACCTGACTGGGGTGGGCTGATCACGTGGCTCAGCCCGGCCAATCGGCTTCTTAAGTACTGCTGTGACCCTGACCCCTGACAAGAACCGGGAGGGAGGGCTTATCTTGGTTCACATTCCCAGAAGGCTTGGCGCTCACGGGGTTGGGAGCAAGTGACAGTCTTCCTACAGCACATTTGGAGAGAAAACAGAGAGCTGTGGGCCTCTGCCCCTCAAAGACCTGCCTCCATGGGCTGCTTCTGCTAGCTAGGCCCATCCTTAATGGCCCCACAACCTCCCAAAATATTGCCACCAGCTGGGGAATGAGTGAGACTTTGGGGACAGTTGACAGAGGATGGAAACTGAACTGTGTGGCTTTTTATGACCTAATTCAATAGTTACATGACACCGTGCTGGCTGCATCTGGTCACTCAAGACCATCCCCAGCGTCTTCGCAGTTCCAGGGCACCAGCTATGAAATTTCCCCTCTTGCCTGGTGAGTGGCAGGGTCCTCGGAAAGCATTTAAGACAGGTGTTGTCCCTGCTATCTTTGGAAAATACAGTCTGCCCATGCTCCGTTCGTTCCTGCGGTTTTTTGATCCTATCTGACACCTTTCCATCAGCTAAGTTTCCAATCTCTACATTAACTGAGTTCATTACAGGCACCCTTTCTGTGTGCATTTTAAAAAGCCTTGCTGGAGTTCTAACCTACTCCAACTTCATAGAAGAATGTTCTTATCTTTTTTTCAAAAGCTGACAAAACTCTGGGCCGGCCCCTGTTAAAGACCTTAATCCATCTGAAACTGGTTTTTGTTTGCCGTTGAGTGTGGCTTGTGTTACAGCTTTTCCATAAGGACAACCCAAGTGCCAAGTCGTTTGGAAGCTTTTTCTCTTCTTCTTCCGTGTGCAGCTGTCATGTATTGGGTTTCTATATGTGCCCAGCTGGTTTCTGGGCTCTCTCTCATTCCATGCTGTGTTTACTATGCCCTGCAGCAGCCACGTTTTCTGAATTTCCATATGGCCTGTGATCCCTCTCAACAGCTCGTTGGACAGGCCTGCTAACCTTATTTTTTTCTGGGGGGGGGGGAGTGTCTCTTGGCCTTTTGCTCATCCACTGGGAACAAAAGCTTATACTGGGGCTATGGATGGCTCAGAGGTTAAGAACATGCATGGCTCTAATAGAGGGCCCGAGTTCAGTTCCCAGCACCCATACTGGGTGGCTCATCTGTAACTCTAGCTTCAAGAGATCCTATACTTGGTTCTGGCCCCTCATATGCAGACAATTAACAATAATTCATGTTTTTTCTAAGTCCACTTTAACTTCTGTGACTACTATAAATGAGTCTTTTCAAATTACACTTCTGAACTCTGTTGTCAGGATACAATGCACCTGTTTTGATATGTGTGTCTTATACTCATGCATCTCACAAAACTCTTGTTCTAGTTACTTGTGTAAATTTATGGTTTCTATGTAGACAATAAATCTTCTGCAAACAATGAGTTTTTGTTTGTTTGTTTTCCTTCCACATCTTTGCTTCTCATTCTTGGCATTATTTTATAGGGCTGGTTAGGGTCTCCAGGAGAGAACTCAATAGAAATCATGACAATCAGAATGCTTATCTCCTTCATCGTCCTAAAGAGGATTTAAACCACAAATCTTCCGGGTACCCACAGTGTAGAGCTTGCTCATGGGGCTTTTGTAGGTGTTTGTTTATGAAATCAAAGATATTTTTTGTCTCTTTCAAGTTTGTTAAGAGTTATCTTTAGAATCATGAGCAAACACCAAACTTTATTGAATCCATTTCTTCATTAGGAGATGAACTATATTTTTTTCCTCCCTTAATTCCCTGTTGTTGAATGCTTGGATTAGGTTTGGCTGTGAATTTGCTTTCCTGTGGAGGGAGTTGTCCCTCTCACAGATGAACTTAGAGCAAACAGTACAGGAGCAATGATGAGTGCTCCAGGAAGTGCTCCAGGCCACAGGCTCCTCCTTCTGTGTGTGCTACTCCTCTTCCAGTGATCAGTCACTGTTGATCCAAGATGGCACCTTGGCTGGCACAAACCTTTGTCCCAAGGTGAGGAGGAGGGTGGGACAGGGTCAGAAGGCTGGCTCACCTGAGAACAGGCTCCTGGAATCATGTGCCTGTGAGATCTCGCGTATTTTATTGGGTGTCTTCGCATTCATAAGCCTATAAACATGATTTTATTTCACATATAGGCTTTCATTTTGATAAGGCTGAGTTATAAACTAGGGGTTATTCCTTTCTGGAAAGTTTGGTATTTCTTATGGGAAAACTAACTCTCTTTTGAAAATTATATTGTATGTACACACACACAAATAGTATTCAAATGTACAAGCAGAATGCATGTTTATGTTTTCCTGAATAAATATCCCATTGTAACCTACAGACTAAGGCCATTTCCCTGTATAACCACAACGGACCATCAAACAACAACAATAACACAGCATGAGTGTCTGAGCGTGGCTGTGCTGTCTCCATTCACTCCTTAGGCTCCTTGTGAGTTTCTAAAAATGACCCAGTAAAGTCCTTTAAAGCCAATGCTCCACCTCTCAGCCAGACTGAAGCAGAGCTGCCCTGCCTTCCATGGGTTTGATACTTTCCCAGATGACAGGCCCGTTCCCTGCAGGATATGCTTCGATGCAGCTTTGCCTGGGGTCTCTTCATGACTAGAATCAGATTTGACTCCTCAGCAGGAATGTTCCAGGCACTGCTCTGTCGTAGCCTCCTGTCCGGTTGCACAAGGCTTCAACCTGTCCCGATTCTAATGGGCTGGATGCTCTTTGATCTCCTGACAAGGGCTTGCCAGGTTTCTGCACTGCAAACCTTTGGAGGAAAAGGAGTCTTTGCTATCCCTTACACAATGAGCAAGCATTTGCTGGGAAGGTGTTTGGCGGGTGTGTAAATATCCCGTGCCTCATTAAATGTCCCCTCCCTTCTTCTGTTCTCCAACAGTTTGGGCTTCTGGTCTCATTATTTTATTCAAGGACCCATAGTCTGTTGTGAGCAGTATTTATTCCAGTGCACAGAGAAATCCAGCTCTGCCCTGTGAGAACCTTCCACAGGAAGGTTCTGGTTCCAGGGAACCTTCTGGTTCTTTCTGGCATGTCTCACAGTTCTTTGAGCATGTACTTTCTGACATCTCAAGCTGTCCCTGGGGTGTGAGGAGGACCAGCTGTCAGCCTATAGGCAGAGAAAGGAGGATGTCCACACGCTGGGCCAGTGCTTGCCGTGGGTGCATGGTTGTCTACGACTGAATGAGAAGAGAGGATGATTAACTCAAGGAGAGGTGCAGTCTTTTGCTTTTTCTGCTGACAGGGCTCCGGGGCACCCCACCCTGAAAAGCAATGGAGTCGAAAGCCCTTGCAGACCTGACTGACACTAAGCCCAGGGGTAGGGGATAAAGGTTGCAGCCGCCATGTTGGAGATGGCCGCTTTGGAGCCTCTGTACTCTCGCCTGAGACATGGGAGAGGGCTGACCACTGGAAATTCTGTCTTTTCCAAGCACAAGTCCTGAGCCACATCCTTTTATTTGTTCCTGGTCTATCACCTCACATTCTTTCCCCTAACTCTCATTCTCTTTGGGCATCCCTCCCCCTCCTTCCTCTTTTTTATGACCTCTTTCCCTCCCTCCCTCTGCCTTCCAGCATCTACTTCCCCGTCTTAACTTCCTCAAAATCTAGCTCTCCTCCTCTCTGCCTTTCTGTTTCTGCCTGTGGCTCTCTGTCTCCCTCCACCCTGCTCTCTTTTCTGTCTGCGGCAACTTTGATGTGAATCTTTTTCTGACCTCATGGCTACTTGCTTCTGCCTCCTGTTTCCTCCTCACTGCCGCTGCCCAGTTCTTCCCTTGACAGAGTTTCTGAGTTCCTACCCATTTCACTAACCCATGGCACTTCGGCTGTGGACTGGGAATTGATGCTACATGGATTCTTCTGAGCCAGTCCCCACCCCCTCTCCTCGCACGCATCCCATGAGCTACTTGTGGCTAGTTCTGGGAAGCATGCCGGTCCAGCTGGCTGCCTCTGTCTCAAAGGAGGCTTTGCAAGCCAAAATGGGCACTCAGATGGCAGAAAGCAGGCCACCGCCCAAACCCTAAGTGTAGACATCAGGTCCACTCACAAACCAAGTAGCCCTGGTGGGCAGTACCGTCACATGCCACGTACACATATACATACATACAAACATACATACATATATACACACACACACACACACATACACACACTCACTCATAAATATGTATACTCACACACACTCGCACACATGAACACACATACACACTCATACATACTCATGCTCTCACACATGTGCACACATACAGGCATATAAACACTCATACACATACACTCTACACACTCATATACACACATGCACTCACATATACACGCTCACATACACACACTCACTCATAAATATGTATACTCACACACACTCGCACACATGAACACATACATACTCATACATACTCATGCTCTCACACATGTGCACACATACTCACAGGCATATAAACACTCATACACATACACTCTACACACTCATATACACACATGCACTCACATATACACGCTCACATACATACACACTCATACACTCACACTCATGCACACACCCACACGGCCACACACCACCTCCCCACAGCTGGGCACAGCCTGGCACTCTGCTCCCATGGGAACAGCTCCTGTTGCCCACATTCCACTTAGAATCACTTCCCCTGTGCCTTGGAGCTGACTCCAACCTTAGTTGTCAGCTCTGGCTCCAGCCTGGCTCTTGGGATGTTCCAAGCAAGTGTGGATGAAGATTTAGCAGGGAGAGAACACGGTTGGAGCCATCTGAGGTCTAGGAGTTGACTAACACGTCAGACTGGCAGGTTCTACATCTTGTAGTCTGGCTTCTAAGCTTTTTTAGAACTTAGATCTAAAGTAACATTTGCTATGTATCCACAGTTCCAAGAGCCCACCACTCCATGGGACCACCATAGTCACCCTGAGAAGAAGGCACCATTGTCTTTTATGTCACAGGTGAGGCAACTTGGGCTCCAGGGGTCACAGGTCATCATGGGACAGAATTATCAGCCTGGCACCTGTCGTGTTGTCCTCTGGCCACAGTGACAACCCAGGCTTGAAGAGTTGGCTATAGAGGAATCAGCTGAGCCTGCAACTGGACCAGCTTTGGGAAAGACTCAGCAGAATGAAGTACATCAGACCTGCTATCCCAACGGGACCACGCTAGAATTAGTCAGGATGAGGCGGTTACGGTAGGAGCTTGGGGGTTAGACACATCACATCCCCTCCGGAAGAAGGTCCAGGCCTGCCTCTCTAGGGATGGCAGCTGGTGGTTTATCAGCGCAGAGGCCCTGCTTCCTCCCTGGGTCACCATCCAGAGCCAGGGAAGCCCTGCAAACACAGCATCAATACTATGTACTCTGCAACTTCTGAAAATACCATGTTAGGTTGGCTCTACTGGGTTACTGGGGGGGGGCATAGACAGCTGTTTAGGCTACAAATGCTTGCACCCCATGTCCCAGGGCACTGCCAGGGCTCCTTTTGGTCATACACTATGGCTCATGGCTTCTGTATCTCCTACTTATATGTATTTGCTGTCACCTTTATGCAGGAAGAAAGTTCTCCTGCAGCCTGCCCACCATTGATTGCTTCTGTTATTTAGCAGTGGATGGTGATGAACTAGCAGATGGCTTGTTCACCTGCATGTCAATGGAGGGGCAGGAATCACCAGATTGGGGATCCCCTTCTCAAGCCAGTTGCTCTCACTCCTGCCGTGCCTCAGCCTCCTCCACCAGATTACAGCAGTTGCCCTGTCTACTGACATCAAAACAGCTTGCAGAGCCGGAGGTTGGAGCCATTGGATCTCCCATGTGCATAGAGGCTGCATTGCAACAAACAAGACTAGTGGATAGGATGCGCTGGAGAGCTTCATGAGGGATGAATGCAAAGGAAAGGCCCTGTGAGCCCAAGCCTGGGAGTTTTGTCACTCACTGACAGAAGATGCTGACCCTCCTGTGTAGAGGATGTTGGCTTGCTTTGAGTGAACCACACTGAGGCTGTAGAGATACAGAAGTGGTCTCATGATGCAGCGCCAACAGGATTGGCCTTAGACCAGGACGCATGTGGTTCTGGCCACTGCCTTCCCCATTGAGGGTCTTTCTCCATCTTCAGACCTGCTCCCAAGAAACCAGGGGACCAGTTCTGCATGACATCTTGTAACTGTTTTGGGTTCTGGGCAGGACACTCATTCAACTCAGAACAGACAATTCTCTCTCCCTTCCTCCTTTCCCCCACCTCTCTCTTTATGTCTCTCTGTCTCTGTCTCTGTCTCTGTCTGTCTGTCTGTCTGTCTCTCTGTGTGAGTGTGTGTGTGTGTGTGTGTGTGTGTACACTGGGGATTGAGTCCAGGGCCTTGAATATGCTTAGCAAGTGCTTTACCACTGAGCTATACCCCTAGCCTTCAGTGTGGGTCTCACTATATAGTTCTAGGTGACCCCATCCCGCCCCCATCCCATCCCCAAATCCTGGGATTATAGGTGTGTGCCACTGTTCTCAGGGTTTTTTTAATTTGCCTTTTAAAGCTGTGTAGGGCCTGGCTTTGATTTCTGCAGAGTGTCACCTGTGGACATGGAGTCCACAGGTTCATCCCTTGGCCTGAGATAAATCCTGGCATGGAGCAGGAGTGACTGACAAACCCCAAAGGGAGAAGAAGTCAGTGCTCTTGCTCCCCTGAGGATGGCAGGGTTACACTCACACCCAGAGGTGCAAGCCAAGCCCCTGCTTTTGCACACTGCTGACTTACATCTGGTGCTCACCATGGGGTGTGAAGTGTGCACCTGACATTCTCCCAGGTGGCAGGATGAGTCCTCTCAACACATCCTGTGTCTGCAAGGATCTTCCCCAGCCTCAGAGCAGCTCCTCCCCACTGCCTCCATCCCCTGAGGGACCCCCTTTACTTTAACCAGATCCCCCAGTCTTCTCAGATACTGGACAACTTGCCTCCCACCTCATGCTTGCTGGGTGGTCTAGGGTAACTCTCTGGGCTCCAAATGCTTCAATCTGAGACACATTCCATTCAGTTCTTAAACAAGTACTGAAGGCAATTATGTTACGATTTTCCCCTGAGATTCCATGGCGAGTGTCAGGTGCCCCTGAGTTTCTGTGCTTTCTGTCTCTGTCCTGTATCCATGGACTCTAGCCTGGCTCTCTGCACCTTGAGTCTCTCACCTTCTAGAGCTGCTAACACACTGCTGCCAGGAAGGCCAGACTCACTACAGATGTACCCACTGGAATGCTAGTGGAGCCAGTGAGTGCAGTCTGGGCGCCCTCTGCTGGAAGAAGCAATGACCATGACTACACTTCTAAAGCATTTACCTGGCAACATCATTTCTCTATTAACTCATTCATCTATCTATCCAGGTACCAATCATCCATCTATCAAGTATAAATCCTTTGATCTACTCATCCACATACTCACCCATCCATACACTTACCATCTATCTACCCATCTAATCTATGGTCATCATCCATCTACCCACAATTCCTTTATCTACTCATCCAGCTACCATCCATTCATCCACCCACTCATCTATCCACCCATCTCATCATATAGTCATCCACCCACCCATCTATTCATCTGGTTATCATCCATGCATGCATGCATCTATCCATCCATTCATCGACCTACTATTCATCAAGTCCATGATCTATCCCTACACCTACTCCTACAAGTTACAATCTCTCCTTCCTTCTATCCCTCCCTTCCTCCCTCTCAGTATCACTTATGTCCAAAAGAAACAATTCCCTTCCACTAGGCTCTTCATTGCAGCATCCCCAGCCCTTCATCTGGACCAGTTCCTGCACAGGCCTCAATGCCACAGTGAAGGAGAAATAGAGGCCCTAATATGTGTGCTTTTCCCCCATTTGAAGAGCACTTTCCCATCCACCAGTAGCTGTCAAAAGCCTTAGTCAGGATCCCCATCTAAATGATGGGGAAACTGAAGCATGGTACCACCTAACATTAGGAGTAGTCTTTGAAGACAATGAGATGTCACTAATCTTGTCACCCTGGGCAAGTGTCTCAGGGTCTCTGAGCCTTAGCTCTTCAGTGGCAAAGTTAACCATCTGATGACTGCTTGCTGTGTGTAGCATGTGCCACATCTGTGGGCAGGGCACCAGAGGACCCTGATTGTCTTCAGTTTGCACTGTGACATTATACTGAATCTTTTGTGATACAAGAACACCACACAATGCCACACAAGTGTCACCTATGTACCACCACTGCTGTCACTTCCGTAAGAGCACAGAAGGGAATGGCCGGCATAGTTTAAGACATTTACCAAGGTTTAGTATGTTTATGTGTGTGTGTGTGTGTCTGGTTTGGTATTCTGCCTTGCACAGGCACAGAGTCAACTGAGCCCAGGAGGATGAAATGGGAGCCAAAAACCAATCCTTCCAAACTTGGGTTGTTTCTTCACACATTTGGTCAGAGCAATGAAAAGGTAATGGATACAATTTTCCCCGCCCAGCCATTTCCAAATGACAGACTCATGGACAAAATAGCCTAGGGTTGGGTTAAGCCTTTCCACTTTGGGTATCTTCCCCTCGTTATGGAACAAATTACATAATGTAATGCAACACTCTGCTTGTCCCCTTCAGAATTCGGAGAGATACTGTAGAGCATACAGCATATGCCATGAAAGTTACCTTCTGTGGGTCTCAGTTTTCTCATCTGCAAAATGGGATGACAGTTGTAACACTTGGAACATGTAGCCACACCACTCACACAAGCTTGATTTCTATTTTCTCAGCTCAGATGTTGCAATCTGGTATAGCTTTTCACCAGAGGTCATTGCATCTCCCCAGGAAGCCAGCTGTCTGTGGGACTCCTGAAAACACCCTCTCCACAGGCTGACCCCATCTTCTAAATTCTTTAGTTATTAATGAATGTATTTAGAGTGTGTCTATGTCAGAGGAAAACTGGGAGTTGATATTCTCTCTTCTCCATGTGTGTGGAATTGGACCTGGGTGGCCAGGCTTAGCATCAAGTCTTATTTGCTGAGCCATCTCGTCAGCCCTACTACCCCAATCTTGAGCAAAAAACCCATCAACAAGGCCTCTTGAAGTTGCCCCAGTTTAACCATACAGTTTCTGTGGCGATCCTAGGAAATGACCGGCCCAAGAAGACAATGATGTTGAGTTGTTGGAAGTAGAGCTAAAATCCTGTGGCAAAGCATTTGCCTAAGCAGATGGCCTGGATCCCATTCCTGGAGTCATGAAATAACTAAACAACCAGTCAAATCGTGAAGTATACAAATAGTCTCCTGTTCTGTGCAATCCTGGAATAGTCTTTTCACTGAGGGAGACAGGGAACAAGCAACCTGTCCTAGGTGGTAGTGTGGGACAATACATAGACTTAGGTGTCACAGGGCTCTGGCACTAAGCCCCTGTGACAATGATAATGAATGTAAAGATGGTGGAGGGACCTGGGTCATTACAGCCCAAGAGGATACACTTAAAGTTGTGTGTTCTTTAACAGGGGTGCAGTCTGAAGAGCATATTGCAACTTGGGTTGTTGTGTGACCATCAGGGTCTATGCACACAAACCTAGATGGCATAATGATACATGCTTAGACCACACCATGCACACTCACTTATGCAGTCTGCCATTGACTGCTATGTGATGCGTATCTGTAGGTAGGAAATAAAGGGTGTAAATTATGATCACACAATTGAAGGCATGTGACCGATGGATGGCATCCATGACACTTAAATGGAGTCCCTCAGGCCCTGTGGGGACAGGTGAGGTGTAATGGAGGCCTGAACTCAGGGTGTGATGATAACATTGCAGTTGTTCCCTCTTCTACCCTAAAGGAGGGGCAAGGATGGGATCCCAAGACACACTTCAGGCGGGGGAAGGCATTTAGAAGACCAGAGATGGGTCCAAGAATTCTTAAACTCCAAGTTGCCCTGAAGTAGTCCTTTGCTAGCAAGGCCTTTCTGAGCACTCCCGTGGCTCCTCCCAGAGCAGGCTCACACCAACTCACTGCTTTCAGACCACAAGCAAGAGTCCACCCCAGCAGAGCCTGAAGAACCCCTGGGAAGCAGTTTTATGGACAATGAGGGTCAAGTGAAATGCTCTCGGTGCCCAGCTTCACATGCAGTGAAAGTCCACGCCAATCCTCAGAAGTTTAGATCAAGAGTAAAACGCTAAGGTTAGACTGGGCCTAATTCACTGATGTGGGACCCACCTGGTTTCAGGATCTAATATTTTTCCTTGGTCATCTGTTGGGTGGATGAGCTTGGAGTTTGGATTCAACAGTGGCCTCGCTCATAAAAAAGAAATGTCAGCACCTCTTTGGAATAGGGGGAGGGAAACATCTGGAGGTCGAGAGAAGCAGACTCACTGAAGCAGATGAAGTCTATGGCACCTGCTAGCCTCCTAGGAGAGCAGAGGACACTCCCTCCACCGGAGCAAAGAGGAATTCACGCACAGGGTGCCCCTCCCCCGCTCTTGCTGAAGACCTCTAGGAGCCAGAGTGGACTGTGGAGGTGATGTAATAGATGCTCTTTGATATCAGTGTGGGTAACGGGAGCCTGGGAGTCTAGATAAGGAAGAAAGAGCCTTTTCCCATCAGATGCAAAGGAGGGAGGGGGGGAAACACAATTATCAGCATGAGCCATGGGTGCAGAATAATTGTGGAAGTGTTTCTGGGATCTGTGGAGATTCTTAACTCATTTCAGTGTCCCTGACACCACAGGTGGGATGTATTCACTCAGGACTAATAGAGGTATAACAAACACAAAGGTCACAGGTCAGACAAAGTGGCTCAGGTGCTCAGCTGGGTGATAGCATACTTGCCTGGTATATGCAAGGTCCTGGGTTCAAACACTCCAAAAATAAAATCATTTTTTTAAAAAAAGGATAGTCATGAGTTTAATAGGACTTGACCTTGTGAGTAGAAAGAAGCGAGGTGGCACTGATTGAAGGAGTAACCAGATTGCCCACTGAAGGAAAGGAGGGGCAAGCATTCTACTGATCTGTTGCAGTGAGCTAAACTGGGTATAGTTTCAAAGGATAGTTTTTGTTCTGTGGCCTTAAGGTTGGCAAGCTAGTGGGGTGCTTCTATTAACTCAGGAGCCGCTGAGTTGCTTCTGCTGATGGCATCACCATCTCCCAAGGATGCCCTGGCCTTAGAGTTTAGTCTTGGCTCTATGATAGGAAGAAAGACTTCCAGTGTTTGGACTACTAAAGAAACAGCAAGGTGGGGTAGAGCATGTTCCAGCTCCAGAGGGCATTCGGCCAAGTGAACTCCATGGGATCATTCATGAGCAGAGCATTGTAAATGAGAAATGTGTTTCTATGTGCATGGTCAAGTAGAATCTGGCTCCCAGGGCAAGGTAGCAAAAGGGGCAAACACACTAGGAAGACAGAGATGCCAAGCCTTTCACCTGGCCAGTCATCCTTCAGACATCTGCAAGAAGAGTTGGTGTTCTCAGTGAAAGCAGTTGTTTTCCACAGCAAAGTTAGTGGGGAGCTAAGAATGCACTGCCCACTTGCAGGGACCTCAAAATTAGTGATTTTTAAGTTTACCATTGGGCTCTGACTGGACCTTTGAGTCCATTCTTGGGGTTTCCCAAAGGCATTTATGAGATGAGTTTCTCCCCTGGTAGTGGTTTCCATTTTACCTCTATTTATCCCTTGATCTTGAGGGATTTGGGATCTATTAGCTTATGCTTGTGGCCATCTTGAACCCCACCTGCTCAGGTGGTCTCATCACAGGGGCTTCCAGAAACCTGGCCCTGCGGTCTGACCCAGCATTCTATGGCAAGGCTGTTGAGAGGGAGCAACTGTGGATAAGAAGTTGTGCTGTCAGTAGGCACCAGATTAAGGGCTCTGGGGGTGGGGGTGGGGTCCCCATTTTGTCCCCTTGTGGTGATCTCTATATCATCTCCGGGGAGAAAGAGATAGAAGCCAAAAGCTCTCTGTAGTCACCACAGTGTGGGCGCCCTCTTCCTACACAGTTCCCAGACTGCCACTCGCAGCCTCAAAACCTCATGGGGACAGAGTGAGGGAGGACACTAAGTCCCTTTGAGGTAAGTGGATGCTATTGATCTTCCTCCATAGAGGAGGGAAGGTGGCTAGACACAGACTCTGAGTGCTGGCGGCTAGAAGGTGCAAGCAGGGCAGTCTTGCCTGAGCCTTCCTAGTGGTGGTTATTTGCCCAGCTCGAGAATGGGCAGATGAAAGTGGGTATGCATGCAAGAAGCCAGCTCACCATCTGGCCTCTCTGACCTGGGGATGAGGGGCTCTAGGAGACAAGTTATAAGGCAGAAGCTTTGAAATAACTCACCCCTCTGCCCCCTGCCCAGAGAGCAGAGCCCCAGCAGTGCTAGATCCCCACACCCTGAAGTGAACGACAGACACGGGGACAGTCATTCCTATCACACCCCTAACAACTTGCATTTCCTTTGCAAATTAATTTTTTTATTTCTTACGTGTGTGTTCATGTATACATGGCATGCATATGCAGGTGTTCATGGAGACTAGAAGAGGGAGTTAGATGCCCTGGATCTGGCTATGGAAGGCTGTGGTGATCAGCCTAGCATGGATTCTGGGAACCGAACTTGAGTCCTCTGGAAGCATAACAAGTGTTTTTAACCCCTGATCCATCTCTCTAGCACCCCATGCTTGCATTTTAACTGAGGAAAAGGCTAGAGGGGTCCTGGAGGACAAAGGTGGCTGTCGCCAATGCAGTCTGAGGTGATATCAAAGAAAGCTTCCATCTCACCTGTCTGTACTGGTCCTAGTCAACACAGTCCCTGACGCCTGCTCTGTGGCTCTTGTCCTAGCAAATCTCTCCCCTCCTGATCCTCTCTGGAAGAACATTAGAGGTGCTGTGCTGAACAACAGAGGTCTCTATTGTTTGGTCTCCAGAGTTATCCAGCGTTCCGGTTCTCTGTCATAACAGGGCTCAAGGGGACCTTGGATCAGCTGGATAGCCCACAGTATCATGGCAGCAGATTATATTGGTGCCATTTTGCTAATTGGACCTGGTGCTAGGGAGGTAGCCAGAATCCTAGCTGTCACAGTGGTAAGTGCAAGGGTGAGACAACAATTCAGAAGCTGTCCCTCAGGGCCCAGATGGCCTAACGCCATGCTGGGATGTTCTTCCTCCCTTCCTCCCTCCCTTCCTTCCAGACTATTTTCTTCCCTTTTTCTGTGTGTGTGTGTGTGTGTGTGTGTGTGTGTGTGTGTGTGTGTGTGTTTGTGGGGTGGGGCTATAGGTGTGGGTGCATCTGGGGGGGGGTGCAGACCAGAGTCTACCTTGAGCATTGTTTCTCAATTAAATTTAATTTTAATTTAATTTTTAAATTTAATGTTTTAAAGAGTGGAATTGATATTTTATTGTCATTTCTAAATAAATGACAGTTGGATATAAATTTCCATACTTCATTTTCTTTTCAGAAAATAAAAAATGATAAGTTTTAAGCAGCTGGTGGCTGTTTTGCTTTTTCAGGGCATGACTGGGCAAATTTATTAACAGTGGCTTCAAGCTTTTCTTTGTTAGCTCCAGAAAACTTCATCTGCCTTTTGACCCCTTTTCTGAGACGTGGAAGCTCAGCATGCATTTGACTTCACAGTTTGCAGCACTGTCCCAGCAGTCATCCGCATCTACATCAAGGAACAGCACCTTGGAATTTGGTTTAGAGAAGAATAAGAGGAAGTTGGTCATTCTACAAGGCCCACAGCTTGCGCCCGGGAAGTCCAACACTGCAGGGTTATCTCCTGCAGCATCCACGGCCTCCGAAAAAGCTTCTCTGCTCTTAATCCACTTCATTACTTTGGCTGTTGTAGGAAGGCTCCTGATGAGCTACTGAAGAAACAGATCTGAGGCGCCAGATAGCATGCAATCTAATACAAGTTATTATAATTGTTGTGTGTGTGTGTCTGTATATATATATATACACATGCATGTCCTTAGCACTTAGTTATACAAGATGACCCATGGCTGTCAGCCAGCTGTTTCTCCCACACCCTAGGGTTCCATCAATAGGTGGAAGTAGCCTTGACAGTCATAATGTAGCCTACACTCGCACTTGACCCATGGACTTAGATTATGACTGTGCATCGCTGTGTATTCAAGCTGCTAACAGCAGAGGTCGCTGCTGAGCAACGGTTCCTGTAAAGGGGAGGGTATCAGCCAGCTACCTGGAGATGGGCTGACTCTATCAGATCTCTCCCTCTCAGAAGAGAAGCTGAACTGCACATACATCTGTTTTTCTCACCCTCGGTGCTTTTGCTGAAACCGTGGTTATAGTCGTACAGACCATCCCATCTTTTACCGGCGTCCGACGTTGTCCATGATTGAAGGAGGCATTATACTGCAGGAGCAGGGAAACAGGAGTTAACTGGCTTCACCTCCTCTGTTACCCAAGAGCACCTGACAGAGAAAGGGAGTTCAGAGGGTTGTGACAGGGGCAGTTGGGACAACATCCTGCATGATAGGATGCAGTCTCGGGGCCAAATGTGTCTCCTCGTAGTCCGAGCAATGGGCCAGGAGTAAGGATAGAGTGCGCTAAAGAAAGCACACTTGTTGCCATTTCTGTGCTCTTGAGCTTGGCGTTTGGAGTACTGTGATTCTTTAAAGCAGTGGTTCTCAACCTTTCTAATGTCGGGATCCTTTAATAGAGTACCTCGTGTTGTGATGATCTCCAACCATAAAACTACTTTGTTGCTACCTTATAACTGTAATTTTGTTTGCTACTGTTATGAATCATAACGTAAATATTTAATATACAACTCCCACAGGGGTTGAGAACCATGGTCCAGCAGTTCTTCTGATGAAGTGGGTTGGACTTATCCCCAGCCATACGGACTTCTCATGACCCCAGGTCAATTCAAGAAGGGAGCTACTACATAAGCCCAAGTGACAGATCTCAGTCTTTATAGAGAGGTGGTGTTGGTGCCCCATAGGCTGCACGAATGCAGAATGTTAGCCCCAAGAATTGCCTTGTCCTACAATCCCGGTGAATCCCATAAAGACTAAACTCAGATCCTTCCAGAAGGCAGCTCAGTTTCACCCACCTGGCAGTTTCAGCAGCCTTATGATAATATAATTGTTCCTTATGCAGAAACCTGTCCTGTCCCTAATGATTGTTGATGCGTTTGAGTGAAAGTCACCCTGTTGGGCCACAAGTCATCTTGTGGTCTTTGTTCCAAGCAGCTATGTAAGGGTAGAAGTGTCACAGGCCACTGTCAGTCCTGCAGTAAGAACAGACTCCACAAGGACCTTCCTAATAGAGAGGCTTGGATAAACGGCAGGTCCCACCTGGAGCATGGAGCAGAGCTGGAAAGAGAACCAGGAGGCAGCTATGCTCTGCCCTAGCAGCACTCTGAGCACATCAGCAGGGGCCTGCAGCCCAC
Source organism: Mus musculus (assembly GCF_000001635.26). Classification (NCBI taxonomy): domain Eukaryota; kingdom Metazoa; phylum Chordata; class Mammalia; order Rodentia; family Muridae; genus Mus; species Mus musculus. The sequence continues at coordinate 98,439,103 of NC_000073.6, forward strand.
TCAGAGCACTATTGGAGCTACAAGAAAATTCACAACCAAAACTAACTTATGACAGGCAGGTCTACCCTTTTTTAAAATTTTTATTTCTCTATGTATCTTATGTATACGAGAGCTCTATTTGCATGTATGCCTGCATGACAGAAGAGGGCATCAGATCTCATTATAAAAGGTTGTAAGCCACCATGTGGTTGCTGGGAATTGAACTCAGGACCTCTGGAAGAACAGCCAAGTGTTTTTAACCACCCAGCCATCTCTCCAGCCCCATACCTACCTTTCTAAAGACTGCATAATAATATAAAACTCTTCTGCTGAATTGTGTATCTGGTACCCTTGAGGTTCGCCACCTCGTTTTATAACATCTGTCACTTTTCAGCAGTAAAATTATTATTTGTTGACTCTTGTGCCCCTCTTTATCCTTGCTAGAAAAGATCTGTTAAGAGAAAAATGCTTTGTTCTCTCCACATGTCAATGGGGCTCACTTATCTAGGACAACACCTAGGAGGTAAGTGAGTTTGTGGGAAATGGCAGGAATAGTTGAGGCAATGGGGGGAAAGTGACTTTGACTCACTCCATGGGAGACCTGGGAAATGAGGTCTTAGTAAGTTCCAGATGAACGAATAAGGTGACAAAAACAAACAAGACACATTTCCGTGTGACAAAGTCATCTCAAGGGGAGGTGGAGTATGCTGTCAGCCCTTAGCAGAACAGAGACCTCAAGAAAAGCTGGTCCGCCAGAGAGAGTAGTGAAGGGGGATATAAGCAAGCCCTCTGGTCTGAGGTCTTAGCCACCAAAAGCCATCTCATGCAAGACCATCATGGTGCGGAAAACAGAAGCCTAAAGCAGCGATTAGCCATGGCCCTTACTGGTTCTGTAACCTGGGTCAAATTATCTAACCTCTCTGTGCCAGACTTTGTATATCTCTAAAAAGACGTAATAACGGTGCCACTGTGGATAGAATGAACTGCGCTTTGCACTTGATGGGTGCTTATCAATGCTGAGCTCTGTGACTTGTCTGGACTCCCTGCCTCCTGGGCACCCCAGAGTGGCCAGAGCTGTCCACAGTGCTGACCGAAGACACCCTCTTACCTCCTCCCTCTCCCTCCCACCCTAACTTCTTTCTCTCTCGTGTGGATCCCCAGAGCCCTGGTGTCTGAACAGATTCAATTTTCCAGATGATTTCTCTGGAATCCTAAGGGGAAGAGGGAGGGAACGAGCCATATCTGAAGCACTCCCCAGGCAGGAGTCTCGGGAAGCCAGCAGATAACAGGAGCAATGAGTGGCTAAGACACCACACAGACGTGGGAGGCCCCAAGTCAGAGAGTGCTCAGAAAGCCTCGCCTCTGAGGACCCTGGTGTGCGACCCTCCGGTCTGACAAAGATCCAGTGTCAACTCTGACAGCCCATCATGGCAGGTGAGTCTGCTGGGAGCATGCCCTGAAGAGAGCCAAAAGGGCCAGGCTGGGGGCAAGTGGGTGACCCTAGGCTGATAAGAATTCTCCATCCTTCTCCCCTGCGCTGATGTCACTCTCTCTGGCTTGGTGCCTTTGTGCAGACAAAAGCTTCCTTCTCTGTCTGTGAGCTCCAGGGCGCTGATAGGGAACCTTCAACTCCATGTGTATGGCCTCATAACCAAGTAACCTGTGGCAAACCCAAAGGCCATTACCAAATCCAAGAAATACAATCCCCTCTCCACTTCAGGGTTGCCCATTAACCTACTGGGCCCAGTGCAGAGAGACCAGAGGAGCTTACACCCTTTGAAGCAATAGGTGGAGGTAAATATGGCTAATCTCAGAGACGGAGATCTATTTCCATGTTCTACCAGCCCATGGGACATCAGTGAAAATGGACATTTAGAGACTTTAAGAGGCAAACTGAGCTCTCTGTGGTTGGGGAAACCAGGTCACAGAAAGGGGTCCAGACCCTGTGCTACAAATCAGGGCAGAGCTGTGGTAAAAGGTGGTCCCTGCTAATGTCTGTGCACCTCTGTAGGCCATTGGCTGCAGGACTCTTGTGGCAGTCTGACCAGCAGGACCTTAGGTAAGGAGTTCAATGGATGTTTTGCAGGACCAGGGGAAGTATAGCCTCTTCTCTGGGTTTCAATGTCCCCAACTGAACTCATAGGGGTTAACTTAGACATCAGCATCTTTAAAGCTCTGATATCCTCTATGAGGTATAGATAGATAGATAGATAGATAGATAGATAGATAGATAGATAGATAGATAGATAGATAGATAATTGATAGACATGATAGATATAGATATAGATGATATAGATTAGATATAGATATAGAGACAAAGCAAGTGAGGTGAGGTGGGATTTCTCTTTGGCTGGGAAGTTGGTGGCTAAGTCTGGCTCTGATTTGGTCTCACCTTTTCGTTAAGACCTCAGACAAGTCACTACCCATAATCAGTTTCTTCCTCTAAAACTGAGAGTTAAGCAAAAGCTTGATAGCTTCTGAGATGTTCCATCAAAGTCTGAGTCAGGGGTACTTCAGTAACAAGACTGTGAGGGAAGTGACTGCCACTTAGAACACTGAAGACTCATGCTCTGGTTCTCAGCTGGAGACAGACAAGGACTCTGTACATCAAGAGCTCATCCCACAGCCCCGAAGGATTCACTTCCAGGGCACATGAACCTCTGCTGGATGCTAGGAGACCACTAAGTATCACAGCAGAGGGCACTGAGCCCACAGGGCTCCGAGACAAACAGAAGACTAGCCTTTCATTCCCCAGCCCTGAAGAGTACTGAAAGCTTCAGTCAGCAGGGAAAAGTGTTGGAAACTCCACAGGAGGAGAAATTGAAACTCAACTTCCTGCCTCCTTCCTGCTAGGCTCTCTCTGTACCTTTTGCCTCCCCTCAAAGATCTGAAGATGGGGGTGATAATGAGGAAGAGGCGGGATGGCTTCACTTAGTGCGTGCAGATCATTCTCCCACCATAGATGAGGCAATCTAGTTTCCATAATCTACCAGGTAACTAGTTGCACCTCCATTTTGCAGGCTGGGAAACTGAGGCTCAAAGAACCTCAGTTCTTAGCCCAAAGTTAGGAGATCATGAGTGTAACTTTAATATGGCTCTAAGGCTCTCATCTACCTTTCAGTATCAAATATGGTTTCTAAAGAGCTGCTCTACCCAGACCCCTTTGGATGACATTCAAAGAAAACCTTCCCTTCCCCTGAGTTATGTCTCCAAGTGTAGGGTTGACGTGAGCTCTGCATCCTCCAGGAGGCCCTCACTGCCCTTGCTCATTCCTATCCATCCTCCTGTCTATGGCCCAAACTCATGGCTAACTCTTTCCTTTGCTGAGCTCTGCATCCCTATTTCCCTGGCAGTTTCCTGGGGGTCAGGATGCACCTTATTCTTTGCTGGGGTTCTTAAGATGATTGCACAAATGGTGTGGGCAGAAAGACAGCCACGCTCTGTGGATGGAGAAGAGGCTATGGTGCTCCATGCAGAGGCCAAGAAAGGCTTAAAGGTGGTGTCCAGAGCTTCTAACAGTAGAATAGAGTGGAGAATGGCGAGGGATGTGGACTCTGTGCCCACATCAGACACAGCAGGAGTGAAAGCCAGACCTTGCCTTATCTTGAAGCTGGCCTGCTAGGGCCTTCAACTCTAGGATTCTTGAGACATAGAGTCTGGCCAGCAGGTAGAGGAATCTTACGACAGAGTCAAATGTACTCACTTGGAGGGAAGTCCAAATTTTCTGGTTGAGAAGGTCATGTTGGGGCGGGAGAGGAGCCAAATGGACTTGGGTCATATACCATCCTCTACTGACGCTATGCTGGCTCCCCTAGCTTCTTCCTCTATGCAGTGTGGTGGAGAGGCCATTTGGTCCAGACAGGTCTGTGAAGGATGTGAGAAATGGGTCCACTGGTGATGTGAACACTTTAGATTCAGTTCTCTTGGTGAGCAGATGTAGCAGGTGAGCTGCTGCACTTGGCATGTGTGCTTTGCTCCCAGAGCCTTGGGCTCAGCAGCCAGGGTCTTTGGGCGGAGCTGGGCTTGTGGAGAACAGCAACAGGTCAGGGAGAGCTTGGTCCTCCTTAAGGAGTTAGGACACTGAGTCCCTAAGCAATGGCATTAGGCCGATTGCTGTCCACAACGCCATATTGTCACCACAGTAAAACTTCTGAGCAGTTTTGTTGCCCATATTTTCAGAGGAAGAAAACAAGGCTCAGAGAGACCCAGAGGCTAGCCTGGGACCTGTGGGTGGAGACAAGAGGTTAGGTCTGGATGTTATTCCTGTAGGTGACATCCGGTCTGAGCTCCATGCTTGGGACTCTGATAGACAACAAGGCTTATCCATACATACCCTTCCTCAGGTCTGCAGCAGGGCTGTCACTTTGAAGGCCAGAACTGGACAGCACCACACTGGAAGACCTGCCTGCCCTGCCAGGGCCCGTGGAGACTCACTGTCAGTCATCTGAAGACTGTCTCTTCCATATCAGTCCTCTCTGTGGTATTTTGGAGTGTCCTACTTTGGGCTGACTCCCTTTCCCTGTTAGCATGGGCAAGAGAGACCTTCACCCTTGGGGTGCTGGGTCCCTGGGACTGTGACCCCATCTTTGCCCAGGCCCTCCCCAGCATAGCTACCCAGCTGGCTGTAGATCAAGTTAATCAGGATGCCTCACTGCTGCCAGGCTCACAGTTGGATTTCAAGGTCCTCCCCACAGGCTGTGACACTCCTCATGCCCTGGCCACATTCGTGGCCCACAAGAACATAGTGGCTGCTTTTGTAGGCCCTGTTAATCCTGGGTTCTGCTCAGCAGCAGCCCTGCTGGCCCAAGGCTGGGGCAAGTCCCTCTTCTCCTGGGCCTGTGAAGCTCCAGAGGGAGGAGGTGACTTAGTGCCCACTTTACCTTCTGCGGCCGATGTGCTACTGTCTGTCATGAGACACTTTGGCTGGGCTCGCTGGGCCATTGTGTCCTCTCACCAGGACATCTGGGTAACCACAGCCCAGCAGCTGGCCACTGCTTTCAGGACTCATGGGCTGCCCATCGGACTGGTGACCTCTTTGGGACCTGGAGAGAAGGGGGCCACAGAGGTTTGCAAGCAGCTCCACAGTGTTCATGGTCTGAAAAGTAAGTATATCAGGGCCCTTCCCTGCTGTAGGCAGCTGGACTTTACATGGCCACAAGGAGACCCTGTCTGTATCAACTGGGCTGAGCACTTGCTGAGTATCTCAGCAGTGGTCCTGTAAGCTGTCCTTGCTGAAGGCTTCTTTTGTCAGGGAGAGCAAAGAACTTGTCACACAGCAGTCTCGCAGATCAACAGGATGCTAAGCTCTGGTTCAAGTGTTTGCTGTTGAAGCCTAGGCCATCCTTGGAGTTGCCTATGAAATAAAAGCTCCAGGAGTGTTGCAAAGATCTCATCATAGCTAGCACTATAAAAAAGAAATAGGGGAGAAGGAAAAATAGATTTGAGAATGAAATAAAATAGAACAGTGTGTGTGTGTGTGTGTGTGTGTGTGTGTGTGTGTGTGTGTGTGTGTGTGTGTATGTGTATATATGCAGTTCTTAAATCTACTTGCATTGTATCCTGCAGGTTCTGGTACATTGTATTTTCATTTGATGTTAGGAATTTAACAATTCACTCTCTGAATTCTTTGATGATTCATTCATTATTTAGTACTGAGTTGTCCAATCTCCATCTTATGTAGTTTCTCTTGCTACTGATTTATGGTTTTATCCCATTATTATCAGATAGAATAGATAAAATTATTTCAGGGTTCTTTTTTGTTAACAGTTGCTTTGTGTCCTAAAATGCAGCCAATTAGTCGTCCACTGTTACTGTGTTTAGATCAATCAGTGCATTTACATCCAGTGTGGACTGTTTTACAAGGTCAGATGTGCCAATGGTTGGTGCATGTATATTCAGATTTGCAGTAGCCTCCTCAGAGGTCATTTCTTTATCAAACATTCTGACTTTCTTTATCTCTTCTGACTTTTTGAAGTCTATTTAGCCAGATGATAGAATTGTTAGGGTCACCTGCTTTCTAGTTCTATTAACTTGGAATGTCTTTTATTATCCTTTCACCAAAAGGTTGTTTTTGTTAGTGAGGCATGTTTCATATAGACAACAAATAGATGGGTGTTGTTGTTTTTGTTGTTTTAAATCTAATCTGTTAATCTATCCTTTCAATTGATGAATTGAAGCTGTTAGCATCCAGCATTGTTATTGAAATGTATGCATTCATTTCTGTTACTTTGTTATTTTTGTAATATTTGATCCTTTCCCAATTCTAAATTGCTTATATATTTTTCTATTGTAGTTTATTCTTTCTCATGTCCCCATGGATAAGTTTATCCTTCCCATTTGTGTATTGTGCTAGCTCAGTGGTGATAAATGTCTCTACTTTTGTTTTTATATAGAACGATAATATGAAAGATAGCTTTGCTGGGTATAATAATCCATGTTCTCAGGTCTATCTCAATAATAGCAGATTTCTCAACAGAAATTCTAAAGCTAAGAGGTTATGGACTATATTTCAATCTATTGCTATTATTATGATAGACCTGTCCCAGATGTGACTTTTGTGCTTAGCTTTGTAACTTTTAATATACATTCTTTGTTCTGTACATTTATATTCTAACTATAATATGACATGAGGATGTCTTGTCTGTTTGGCATTCTAAATGCCTCTTGCATTTGAATAGCCTACTAGACTGGGAAATTTTCTGTTCTTTTTTAATGTATTTCCCATGTATTTAACTTGAAATTCTCCTTTTTCTTTTTTCTTTTTCTTTTTTAAATATTCATTTATTTTATTTATATGAGTACACTGTATCTGTCTTCAGACACACCAGAAGAGGGCATCAGATCCCATTACAGATGGTTGTGAGCCACCATGTGGTTGCTGGGAATTGAAATCAGGACCTCTGGAAGAGCAGTCAGTGCTCTTAACCGCTGAGCCATCTCTCCAGCCACAAAATTCTCCTTTTTCTATGTCCATGACTCTCAGATCTAGTCCTGTGATAACCCTGAGCAGATCTCATATATTGGCACTGAATTGATCTCATGTGTTCTGTTCACAGTTTCTTACTATCTTTTATCTTCACCACTGCCTGAAAATTTGAATTCATGTACTTTGACATCAAAACCTGATATTCTCTGTCTTACGCTTGGTTCATTCTGCTCTGAAACTTTCCACTGAATTTTTTTATTTGAATTATTTAACTACTCACTTCCAATATTTGAACTTGATTTCTTCCAGTACTTCTTTTGAAATTGATGATGATGATAATGATGATGGTGGTGGTGGTGGTGGTGTGTGTATATGATGTGAGTATGTTGTTGCCCGTGCTATGGTACACATGTGTGTTCTGGGGACTGAGCACAGGGTATAGGTCTGCATCACTGGGTGACTAGCATCTTTATCTGCTAAGCCATTTTTCCATTCTCTTCCTCCAGTATTCCTCTCTTCATATCCTCTTTGACATCTTGTATTGACTTGTTTCATTTGCTGTTTATCTGTGTTCTCTTTTCATTCAGCCACTAATTCCTCTGTAGGCTCTTTGATTCAGTTGAACATTTTATACTCGTTCTTTTGAACTTTCCATTTGGAGTTCTCTCTGTTCCATTCCTGTGGAATTGATGATCTTCAGGCAGTCACATCACCTTGATCTTTCATATTTCTTGTGTTTCTGAATTGGGATTTAGGCATCCAGGATTAGGTGGTCGGTTGGATTTTCTTTTTTTTACTACCCCTAATATTTCAGTAGAAACATCTGCAATGTTCAAGTGAGCCTGGATCATAGCCAGCCTGAGGTGACATTTCTCTCTGCATTTTAGTATTTCTGCCTTCATCCCAGGTGCTCAGGGCACTGGCTCTGATCCCTACACCACTCCAAGGTAGTGGATTCTGACAGCTGATACATGAGTTATCACAGTTAACTCAACAATCTTCATTCAGAAATCTCAAGCCCAGGCCCCTGGATCCTGGCCAAAAGCCCCGCCCCAAACTGGCATGGTTAGTATTTATGAGTGGAACTAAACGTACTACCTCTCCTTTCTGGGGATGCTTGACTCAACAATTGAATACTTAGTTTTGTGAAATGTACCTCCAGTTGAGCTCTGGAAACATGACAGAGACAGACTGGGTCTTAGCTATGAGGAACATGAAACTGGAAAAGGAACAGACTCCAAAGGGGATGGCCTGTTCGGAGGTGAAGAGGGCTTCCCAGTGGAGGGGACACTAGGGTGGGACTGAGAGCAATGAATAAGAAGTCAACTGCAGAGTGGAGATGAGGGAGGCGCATCCAAGACAAGCACCAGCTAGCATAAGGAATGCAGGTAACACGTCTCATGGCCAAGGAAGATAAGGGACAGTTTTACTCTTCATGGCTGGACCAGAGTGGGAGAAGCTAAGGAGGCTGTGAGACCAGGCCACTGCCACCATGGCAGGGACCTGAGTTCCAGCCATGATTCTGACACTCAGATTCAGGAGGCAGAACAGTGAGGGGTACTGTGGGAGTTCCCTGCTGGCCCTACTGGCTGTGTGGCCTCTGGCAAGCCACCAAAACCTATCTGTGCTTTCAGTGTTCTTTATTTTCAATGTTCTGGGCTTTTCCATAGTTCCTTCAATAGAACAAGGCAGTTTAAAACTCCTTGTTCATGCGATGTTGAGAGGTGCCCCGAACTGGCTTTCTCCTTAATTATGTGGTTCTCCGCTCCCCCTTGTGGCCAAATACAAAATATGCTTCCAATATCACCTAAGAGAAAAGGGGTGTCTGGGAGACAGAAGAGTGGCAAAGCAGGCGGGGCATGACTATGGCCTATCCCAGCTGGTCTTTGGGCAGGAGCCCTTCCTGCTGTCTAGGTTTCAGATAACTCATGGTTACCACCCCAGGAACAACCACTGGGGGTCTCAGCCAAGGAAAAGGCTCCATCCCTGCTCTGACCTCTGTGCAACAAGGGGCCTGTGGCCCAGCAGGGAGACCTCTGTTCTTTTGTGATAGCTTCATCTTCCTGGGTTTCCTAGGAAAAGAATGACAGTTGGAACTTGACCTCATCTCAGTGAACGCTGGCTTTCTCTGCCGTGGCTATGAACCTATCAGGAACCCGAGGTGGGACGAGAGCAGAGGAGCCGAGGGGATCTGTGGACCTTTACCCCGAGTGGGGCCACTCTACCTTGTCCCTGGGGAGGCAATTAAAGGCTGTGGTGTAGACGACCTTGCTATGAAAAACAGTACCTGAGAAAAACAGCTTGGAAGGAGGGAAGCTTTTCTTGGGTCTTCAGCTCAAGGTCAGACGGGTCCAATGCTTTGGGCCTGAGGTGAGACAGGATATCCTGGTGTCAGGAGCAGTGACTCACTCCTGGCACCAGGAACCAGAGTCAGGAAGGGGTGAGGTTAACTTTCAGAGGCGTGGTCCCAGTGACCCACTCCCTCTAGCTAGGTCCCACATCCCATTGCCTCCCAACAATACCACCAACTACGAACCCATCCACGGATGAAGGCGGAGACCACCAACCATGGACCAAAACTTCAATGCATGATCCTTTTGGAGGACAGACACTTCAGAGCCAATCCATAAAGGATACAACGTATGTCTCTGTATCTGCTTGGCCTTTAGGTGCCACCCAAGGCCACAGTTAAAGTTGTAGGCTGATTATGAATGAAGCAAAATGTGGTCAGATGGTGGAATATTATACAGCCATATAAAGAATGAATTGTTGGCGCATGTCATCAAGACGAACCTGGAGTACTTTAAGAAAAAGAAGTCAGACACTAAGGATCATGTGTCAGATGAAATATTCAGACCAGACAATATTCTGAGATGGCCAATAGACTGTGAAGGAGGGCAGGTGTGTCAGTGGGGTGACAAACACCCTGCAGATTAAACAGCAAATACATCCAAACTACCAAAATGTACACATTTAAGGATATGATTTCTGATATGGAAGTCATCTTAATTTTAAAAAATTAAGATAAGCACAATGCCATAAACCTATAATCCCAGCAGTGGGTAGACTGAGGCAGAAGAATCACAGTCCGTGGCCAGTATGGACTACACGACAAGGCTCTATTCCAAAACATGTATCTTTTTAAGTATTATAAGCTGGTAGTGATCCCTGGGTTCAAGGCTTAGCTCTACCACCATGGTGCTTATATGTTCTGGGGAAATTCGTAAACCTCTTTGTGCCCAAGTTTCCTCTCCTGAGGTTGATAATGATAAACATCTATCTTCATGCTGTGGCATTTTGTTTGTTTGTTTGTTTGTAGACAGAATGTTACCATGTAAGCCCAGTCTGTCCTTAAACTCATAATCCCCCTGCCTCTGTGTCTCAGTGTCTTCAGTGTTGGCATTACATGTGAATACCCCAGTCCGCAGTGAATGACTAAATGGAAGGGTACTTGGAACAACCATAGACAAACAGCAGTAATCATCAGGGCCTGCAGGTTCTGTTTCTAGGACGAAAGGTCAGAGAGCATTCTAGATTGAGAGGATTTTTCCCCCTAGATTTGGTGCCTCAGTCATAATTACATTCAGATTGAGGGCAAATCTCACTTATACTCAGAATGCTTTGGAGCTGGGGCTAAAAGTATGACCACGGATTTTGGAAGCTCTGAGGGCCTCGGGATTTGGGGTTTCTGACAAGGACTGGAGTGCTCAGGTGACCCTGCATGTCCACCCCCAGTTGTGGTTCTGTGCATGCACTCGGCGCTGCTTGGAGGCCTGGAGCAGACCACCCTGCTGCACTGTGCCTGGGAGGAGGGCCTCACAGACGGAAGGCTGGTCTTCCTGCCCTACGACACGCTGCTCTTTGCCCTGCCCTATGGAAACCGCTCCTACCTGGTCCTGGATGACCATGGGCCCCTTCAGGAAGCCTATGACGCAGTACTCACTGTCAGTCTGGAGTCCAGTCCTGAGAGCCACGCCTTCACTGCTACCGAGATGAGTGGAGGGGCAACTGCCAACTTGGAGCCAGAGCAGGTGAGTGTGTCAGCTTCTCTCCAGCCTTAGAGGATGGAGCCCTGAGCCAGTGTATGTGCCCACTCTACCCATTACAGGTCTTCCTGGCTTGGGCTAGTGACACATCTGGCTAGCCATTCGCACCCCACTGTGGCCACATGACCTGTGTCCGCCTGCCTAGCCCTAGATATGGGCTTGTGAGCTTGTGGACACCCTCCATACCTCCCTCCATACCTCCCTCCATACCTCCCTCCATATCTCCCTCCCTCCCATCCCCCTTCCTCCCTCCCTCCTCTCTCTCATCTTCTCTTCTGCTCCGTTGTAATCTCCAGCTACAGTGTACTCGATTCCAGCCACTCTTCTTTTCACGACATCCTACTTCTCCTGACTCAATCTCTCTAGCAGGTTGTGAAAACCAGAAGAAAAAAAAAGTGTCAGGGTGGACTTTTTGAGGTCACTGTGACTATAGAAAGTGTTAGTGGTAGGGCATGGCTACTGGCCTGGTTTTGACTTATCAGATTCAGCTGAACTCCACTGTCTGCTTCTTTTTTGTTGTTGTTTTGTTTTGTTTTGTTTTGTTTTGTTTTGTTTTGTTTTTGGAGACAAGGCTCTCTGTGTAGCCTAGCTTTCCTGGGACTTTGTAGAGCAGGCTGGTTTCAAACTCAGAGGTCCATCTACCTCTGCCTCCTGAGTGCTGGGATTAAAGGCGTTTGCCACCACTGCCCAGTCACACCTGCTTCTTAATGAAGCAAGATAGTAGTGGCTTGAGGTGCCTACAGGGATGCAGGTGCTGAAGGAGGTTCGTCATCTCCTGACACTTGGCATCATCACACGCCAGGAGTCAGGGGCCTGTCGATAAAACAAGGCAGGCTTCATTCTGTTAGGGAACACAAACAACAACCAAGAAACAAGATACACAAATCCAGAATGATGGTACTACACAGAAAGTAGACGAGGATCAAGGGATGGAGAGTGGTTGGTGTGGAGGAGTGGACAACAGGGACATGATGGGCCAGGAAGGCCCCCAGGAGGAGGTGACACCTGAGTGAACCAGGTGTCACCTGATGGGCTACAGATTAAAATTACCTTTCTATGTCAAATTCATACCACATACATTATATATAATATCACTGTCATATATATTGCTGGGCCAGGACACTCTTGTGTATGTATCCCGTGCTGTCCTTATATAAGAAGAATTTAGTTCATTTTGTCACTATGTCTGTGTGGAGCACTGAGGGATGGAGACGTATCCAGATGAGGACCTGAACAAAGAGCAGAGAGGCAGGGCCTGCTAGAACCACAGCTTTGCTTTTGGAGGCTTTGAGATACATCTGAGTTAGAGGCTAGCACAGCAGTGATGGTAACCATGGAGACAATGGGGCTGCTCAGTCGGGCTGGGGTAATGTGTGGCCAAACGGGGGTGGGCAGTGCCAGGGAGAGGACAACAGTGTAAAAAATCCTGCAGGCCCCTGAGATGTCCAGGGTGCTCTGATGGAGGACTGTCTCTCCCACAGGTGTCCCCACTCTTTGGAACTATCTATGATGCCGTCATCCTGTTGGCCCATGCCCTGAACCGATCTGAGACCCATGGAGCGGGGCTCTCAGGGGCTCACTTAGGGGACCACGTAAGAGCTCTTGATGTGGCTGGTTTTAGCCAGAGAATCCGAACAGATGGGAAAGGCAGAAGGCTAGCCCAATATGTCATCCTGGACACAGATGGTGAAGGAAGCCAGTTGGTTCCTACCCACATTCTGGACACAAGCACATGGCAGGTGCAGCCTCTGGGAAAGCCTATACACTTTCCTGGGGGGAGCCCTCCAGCCCATGACGCCAGCTGCTGGTTCGACCCCAACACACTATGCATCAGAGGTAATTCACTGTCCACCCACTAATCTTTAATCTGTCTAGCCAGTCATCTGTCCATCCATCCATACACCTATCCTTCCTTTCATCCATCGGTCCACTCTTCCTTCCTTACATGCAACCATCTGTCTGTCCATCCGTCCATCCATCTATTTGTCCATCCATCCTCCCAATCCATCTATTCATCTAACCATCTCACCTGCCTACCTATCCCTCCATCCATCCACTGCCAACCCACCCATTCACCCATCTCCCCACCCATGTACCCATTCCATCAGTCCACCTATCTTGTCTCTCCATGTTTACTCAGCCATCCTACACTAAAACTCTCCGTGTGGGTGATCAGTCCTACAAAGGGAGGGAGAGCAAATTTAAAGAAGAGTTATGACCATTCCTGGGGAAGCCTGACTCAGTAGCTGAGAAACACCAGGAGAGACCAGCAAGGGCTCCCCTTGGATGATCAGGGCTAGAGATGCTCCCAGCTTATACATCTCCTAAGTGCCTCACAGCCTGTGCGGAGGCCATTACCTTCCATAGACACCACCAAAGAATTGAAGTTCAGAAAGCCTTGGGGACTAGCCAAGAGTCCCACAGGGAAGCAGTAGCTGAGCTCATGCTGGACCCAAGTCTGCTGAATCCAACACAGATTCATTTTCCTTATGGCCACTGGTGGCTGTGGGGCAAGAGGCCCACACAGTTCTGATTTCTGTCATTCATCCATCCTGGCTGTCATCCTTTATGACACATGTGACTGAACTCTCATACATGTATACAGGCACATACGTACAAGCACATTCTCTAATGCATGAGTGATCATTATGGTGGCAGTGGCAGGGTTAACCAGACTTGTATATGTCCCTGTCCTGCCTCGAACTTTCTGTACCTCCTGTTGTCCAGGCTCAGCCAACCCGGATCTTTTAACTCTAATCTACAGACACAGCAACTCATGCATCTTCCCTCCCAAACACTTTCCAAACAGAGGTGGCAACCCCTCAGGCCTCCCCTAACAGGAACGCCTATATTCCTGACCCTGGTGCCACCTCAGCTTGCCTAACCACACCTGATCTGTAACATGTGTGTGTTCTCTACCACAAGCAAGCACTCCAGCACCGAGCCACACCCGTGCCTTCTTGGTCCTTACACACCAGATCCTCCCAGAGCATCCTTCATCTCAGTGTGCCCAACCAGGCAGGACCATCTGCCACCAGACTACATGTGCATACGGAGAAGCCTCTGGGGAGGGAGGAGCCGAAGGCCTCACCTGCTCATCTGCCCCTCTTTTCTTCTATGAACAGTGACTCCTGCCCCCTGGCCCGCCACTGCTTGTTCTCAGGAGTAGGAGAGAACAGGACAAAGACCCTGTCCTCCCACAGACACTCAAAGACAAAGCCAGGCCAGGCCTCCAGGGGCTTCAGCCCCAGGCAGTCCGAGATGGCTAGAGCCCACACAGGGTAGGGATTTGAGAAGGCAGCAGCAGAGCCAGGACTGGTCACTAATGACCCTGTCTTTCCTTGCATAGGTGTGCAGCCCCTGGGCAGCCTCCTGACTCTGACGATAGCCTGTGTCCTGGCACTGGTTGGTGGATTCCTTGCTTACTTCATCAGGTGAGGCTGACAGGCCTGGCTCAGACTGAGTCCCTTGTCCTATAGGGTCTCCCTTGGCAAGCCCAGGGGCTTTCCCCACCTCTACTTCTAGATCTCAGGGCCTCCTTTCCCTCTCTTAGCTGCACTCAACAAGAAGAGCTAGGAGTCCCAGCTGCCTCCTGAGAGGTCTGTTTGAGACTTGAGGAAGAAGCCTGTGACATTGGATGAGGCTCTGCCTCTGAGCTTTGGGTCCTATTTGTACAGCGAGAGGCTAGCCAGGCCCATCCAAGGGATCCTTTCTCTTTGCAAACATGTCTCGCCTCTCAGATGCTCCTGAGCCCCAGTCATATCTGGAAGCCTTCTATGTTCACCTCTAACAAAGCCTCAAGGAACCTGGTTTACGCACCAGTAGGCCCATCGGGCCCTGGGAAGTTGCAGACCTGAGACCAAGGCCAATGGGCTCTGTATTGGTAGCACTCACCACCTGCCAGCCCTGGAGCTGGCACGGAATGAGACGTGGAAAGATGAGGAGGTGGTGCTGAGTCCAGGCAGGGCCAATAGCCTGAATGAGGTCTTTTCATCTTCAGGTTAGGCCTCCAGCAGCTGCGGCTGTTGCGGGGCCCCCATCGGATCCTGCTGACATCTCAGGAGCTCACCTTCCTCCAGCGGACCCCCAGCCGGAGGGTGAGTGGGCAGACCTGGACTGGGTAGGCAGAAGGGCACCCTGCATCTAGCCTCTTGAACCCCACTCCATTCCTATCCCAGAGGCCACATGTGGACAGCGGCAGTGAGTCAAGAAGTGTGGTGGATGGTGGAAGTCCACGGTCGGTGACCCAGGGGTCAGCAAGGAGCCTACCAGCCTTCCTGGAGCACACCAACGTGGCCCTGTACCAGGTGAGGGCTGCTGACACTCCAATACCAGGCCGGGAACTGGTTGTGGCCAGTTTGGAAGAAGCCAATCAGATAGTCTTAGGCTTCCAGGGGGCCCTAGTTTTGGGGTTTTCTTGGTTGTTCCAGCACATGGCTCCAGAAATGGGAAACAGGGAAAGACACATTGCTCCTGCCGGCATGGTTCATGAGCCGACCTTGGGAGTCAGTCTCAACCACTCAGCTTTGGCCTTGGCCCAAGTCACCCCTGCTCAGTGACATCCCCAGTTCCTAAAGCAGTGAAGGCAGGACTCGGCCATAGACACCTCCAGGTAGAAGCTGGGCCCCTGGGCTAACAGGGAGCCTATAGAGAGAAAGGTCAAACAAGCAAGGTTATGCTGGGGAGATCACAGCCAATTCCCAGGCACCCTTAGTCTCAAGTTCAACCGTTCTTTGCCACAGTTCCTGAACATGGCTAATTGTTTCCATAGGAAGCAGCGTGAGGCTCCTGTTGCTTATTTTTTCCACCTATCCCCCTGGGCAACCCCACCTTTTCCTTTTCCTACCAAAAGGAGGCTTTCCTGACACACAAAACACAATAGCCAGCAGGCTGCAGGTGAGGCTGTATGGAGGAGCCAGTTCCCTAGGGATCAGAGCAGAGGGCTGGGACCACAGTGGGCCTCATCTCACGTCTCTTCTGAAGGCCCAAGTCACAGCTAGCTTATCCCAGGTACCTGAATTCTTCCTGGTAAAGATCCAGCTAGGGGCACGCGTCCGAGGAGGCCCGGCCTGTGAGCGTTCTGGATCCGGCTGCAAGATGAGCCTGGGGCCGTGACAGGTGAAATGGTGATGAATTACACAAGCTGCACAGATAATTAAGTAGCAGAGATTAGAACTCAGGTTTCCTGCCTCCGAAGGTTGTTAAACATGAACCTGCGGAAGCAAACCCCTAGCGACTTCTTAAAGCAGATCATCAGGCGGCCAGTTGTGGTGAAATTAAATCCTGGCATGGATTATCGAGGGTCCTGGCCTGCCTGGATGGCTACATGAATGTAGCCCTGGAACAGACAGAGGTGTATGTAAATGGACAGCTGAAGAATAAGTACGGAGATGTGTTCATCCGAGGAAACAATGTGCTGTACATAAGTACACAGAAGAGGCAGGCGGATGTGAAGACACCAGGAGGCACTGCTCTTCAGAGATGGATAGATGAAGTGGTTTTGGTTCTCTTACTATCTTAGTTGGCCTGTTTTCATGGTGGTCGGTGGGGGTTTGTTTGTTTGTTTAATTGTCATTGGAATAAGATAGAGGTATTGCATTACAGATTGACTCTTAAGTTTTTCACACACACACAAAAAAAAGATCCAGCTAGGATCCTGTTTCCTACCAGTACCTCCTTAGCCCCCACCTTTTGGTTGCCTTGCTTTGCAGACTTGGAAGCTGAGGCTCAGACTAGAAGTTATCTACCCAGGTCACAGAGTTCCAGGGAGGCCAAGGGACAAACAGACCTCAGGTCGACCAGCCAAAGACTGCCCCTGGCCCACCCTGAGTCTCAATAGAAGTCTGTTTACTGTTCCCATTAACCAGGCTAGGCCCAGTTCAGAACACAGAAAAGGCATGCATTGGGTAGACACTGAGGCCAAGAGGTGGCGGGAGTGTTCTGAGATCACCCAGCTAGTGAACTAAAGCAGGCAAACTCTTGTTCTTACTTAAACAGGGAGAGTGGGTATGGCTGAAGAAGTTTGAAGCAGGCGTGGCTCCTGATCTTCGGCCAAGTAGCCTTAGCTTCCTGAGAAAGGTAAGACCTCAGAGGGAGGCATGTGCTCAGCACACCCTCACCGGTCTGGATTGGTCCCTTTCATCATGATCGTCACCCAGCCAGCATCACACCAGTTGCATGGTCACCTTCACACACCAGCATCCCACAATCCATGCCAACATCCTAACAGAAGTCTCACCATAACTGTCTGGACGCAGCTCTTTCTCTCCCAGCAATGGAACCTGGGTACCACCACATGTCCTTAGCCTGTGCCTGCCTCCCTGTGCCCATCCCTGGATTTGCTATTTCCCTGTTGGCCAGGCAAAGTTCTGGGCTTTGGAAAGGGGTTCCTGAGAGAGCTTCAGGCACCATCACTAACCGTCCCCAAGATTATCACCATCACTTGGGAGGAACGGCAGGGCCCAGGAAGACCTCAGATGGTGTCCTGTAAGGCAGAGCCAATACCACCCAGCCAGGGGAGTTGTGAGGAGGGCAGGGAGTGTACAGAGTGACCTAGAGCCGTCCCCAGCAAGTGACAATGCCTTTGAGAAATGGTGGATTTTATTCAGTTGTGACTTTTGTTATTTATTATTATTATTCCCAGCATTCGAGCTCTTAAATGCAGTTCAGAGAGATTAAGTGAATGGAGGTATTTAGGCATTTCCCTTGTAGCCACTGTGAGCAGCTCCTCTAAGAAAAAGGGTCTTACATGTGGGGGTCAGCCACGTTTGTAGGTTGCTTGGGGTAGCCACAGAACTTCCCAGAGCCTTTATTGTGCCATTCTGGCTGTCTAGTGGTGTATTGCAGTATACTCTAAAGTACTGTGTCTAAAGCTGATGATGCTTTTTGCATCTTATACTTTTGTAAGAAATTTGATTAGGACTTGATTGGGCGATTCTGTTCAGTTTTGCAGTGGGTGGGGATCAGCCTATAGGGCTCAGTGGTCAGAACTTGGCAAGCTATGGCCTGCAGGCCAAATCCGACCCAAGGATGTCTTTACCAATAATGTTGGGACACAGCCACACCCTCTCCTTTGTGTATTATCTATAGCTGCTTCCCTGCCACAGTGGTGGAAGTGAGTGTTAGTGACAGGGATGTGTAAAGTCTAAAATATTTACTATCAGGATCACTTCAGATGGCTTCTTGGTCCACAGGGACTGAAGAGCTTCATTCGCAGGCAGGGCAGCTGAGACTAAGCTTCACCGGATATGACTTCTTTCTTAAACTCTGAAGGCATCCACTAGTCTCTCTGGGTCCAGAGAAGGGCTCCATACTTGGGGTGCTGCAGACCATTTGAAGTGGAAACTGCCCTTTCCTAAACTCTGAACCCCAAAACATACAAGACCACCCCACTGTGCTCAGGAGTTCATATTAGTCACTGAGCACACCCAGGGGGAGGGGGTGTCAGAGATCACCTCTCCATGGCAGGACTGGCAAAGGCTTCAGGGCCATCCTTATCTCTCCATGCAAGCTTCTGCCTTGGGCAAGTCGGAGGAGGGAGAACATTTAGTTGAGTCCTGAGTCGTGTTTGTGAAGAAAGCCTTGCCAAACAAGGGTTTACTCTGTCCTGCTTGGACGCAGTCACTGGGGAGGCTGCTTTCTTTCACTGCAGGCAGGAATCCTTGAGCTTCCCTTCCTCCTGCAATCCTGTGGGCTGCTGGAGAGAGGATGAGTAGTTTCCAGATCGTTGGCTTCAGTCAAGTTGAGAAATAGACCTAAATCTGACTATTGGAGATACTGACACCTCCCCGACTCACCCATCCTAGATGCTTCCACTCATTCCTCCATCCATCCATCTATCTATCCATCCATCCATCCATCCATCCATCCATCCATCCATTCATCTAACCATCCATCCATTCATCTATCCATCTGTTCATTCATCTAACTATTCATCCATCCATCCATCCATCCATCCATCCATCCATCCATTTGTCTATCCATCCATCCATTCTTTCATTCATCTATCCATCCATTCAATTATCCCACCTATCAACATCCACCACCATCTACCCACCACTGCCCATCCATTTATCTACCTACTTACCCCCTTGTCCATCTATCTGTCCAGCCAGCCACCCATCCATTCACCCCATCCAACCACCTCATTACCCATCTACCCCAGGGGGCCTTGGTGACGGGCCCCGGGGGACTCTAAGGTGCCCTTTGCCTCTGCAGTTGCGGGAGATGCGGCATGAGAATGTTACTGCCTTCCTGGGCCTCTTTGTGGGCCCTGGGGTCAGTGCAATGGTGCTGGAGCACTGTGCCCGTGGCAGCCTGGAGGACCTGCTGCAGAATGAGAACCTGAGGCTAGACTGGACCTTCAAGGCCTCCTTACTGTTGGATCTGATCCGAGTGAGAGCCTCCCTATGAGCTAAGTCAAGGGGGAAGGGTAGATGGGAAGCACTCGGATTTCCCCTGCCTTTAAAAATCGAACAGAACAAAAGCAGAGCTGAGGCCAGAAGGCCACTGGGTCCTGTGGACATCCATGGTCCTTCTCACTCCTCACTGGCCCCATATGCCCCCTCCCAGGGTTTGCGGTATCTGCACCATCGGCGCTTCCCCCACGGGCGCCTCAAGTCCAGGAACTGTGTGGTGGACACTCGCTTTGTGCTCAAGATCACTGATCATGGCTATGCAGAGTTCCTGGAGTCTCACTGTTCTTCCAGGCCCCAGCCAGCCCCAGAAGGTCAGCTTGGGAGCAGGGGGCCATGAGTAGGTTGCGGTACATTGGTGCTTGTGACACCAGGGAAGAGAGAGATCCACAGTACCCCACAGTTTCTGTGTTTGGACCTAGAACTGATGACTTTTCTGCTCTGGAAGAACCTGAGGCCCTTAACCTGGGAATCCAGGAGAGCAGACACACTCGGGAACAGGGTGTGATGGCTGCGTGACCCTTTCCTGTGTTTGCAGAGCTTCTGTGGACGGCTCCTGAGCTGCTGCGGGGGCCTGGGAAGGCCACCTTCAAAGGTGATGTTTTCAGCTTGGCCATCATCCTGCAGGAGGTACTGACCCGAGACCCACCCTACTGCTCCTGGGGACTCTCAGCAGAAGGTAAATTTCTTCCTCCCCTTCTTGGCCTCCCTGGCTGCTGTCACGGATAGCTAGGAAGTTCTGTGACTTTCAGGAAAGTTGGGCACACATGCCTAAAGCCTAACGGTGAGAACTGGGTCTCCTTGCCTTAAGTCAGGCTGTCTGTAGCAGCTCACACAAGGTGGTTGGCCAGCTGTGGACATTGTGTGAGCAGTAAACCCTTGCTTCTTCTCCCAAGAAGATGTGTGCTTCCCACACGCATCTGCGAGTGTTCCTCCCTGGGCCATATGTCCCCTCTCAGCCCGTCACCGCCCTGTGTCTATGTAGAGTCCAGTCCTGCTCTATTGACTTACACAGCCCACACCCACTCTGAGTCCCAATGTTCTCATCTTTAAAATGGAGTTCCAATATAACTGTGTTGGACATCAGGCTCTGTGCTGATGTGGCCAGATAGCATTGTGTTTGGAAGGTTGGTTACTTGCCCAGAGGGCACGCTATCTGAAGTCTCTGTCTCCATTTTCCAGTTGTTTGACACACATACTTCCCCATTACCACCTGCCTTGTAGATTTTTTTTCTCTTGCCACCCTAATCCCAGGGCCAGTCTTCAGAAATGTCTTTCCATTCTGTGGTCTCTGTCAGGGCTCCCTGGACCTTAGGATGCTCCTGCAGTTGCCCCTCAACCCCACATCTGCCCAGTCCCAGAGACCTGTCTCCTTATCCAGGCATGGCATTCTAAGGAACCAGAAGCCAACACTGCTGAGAATAGAGACATGTTGGGTGTGAACTGTGGACCTGGCACAGCAGGAGAACCTGGAGAGCCGCGCAGGCCATCGCTCTCATCCTGCATGCATTTTCTAACCTTGGATATGCTGGCACCCCGGTCTGGGGGGATGGCTCAGCAGCAAAGCTCTTACCAAGCAATTGTGAGGACCCGAGTGTGGGTTCCCAGCTCCTACATAAAAATCTGGGTGCGGTGGCACGGCACCAGGGAGGAAGAGACAGAAGGAGCACAGGGGATGCTAGCCAGACAGTTTAGCCAAGCTGGCAAGCTCCAAGTTTATTGAGAGATCCTGTCATTAAAAATACTATGGAGATTGATTAGGGGAGATAGCCAACATCAACCTCTGGCCTGTATGTGCTTGCCATCCACACATGTGCACCCCCACCTCTACACCCACCCCCCAAACACACCCTATGCAGAATGTTGGAGCCCCCACGCTGTCTTCAGCTTTTACTATCTGCTGACGGCAGCAACCCCGATGACAGATGATACTCAGAAATCTGAGATGCTTTGAAATGGATTTACATTTCATTCATCACGATGCAAACGGTATGCTTTTAAAGCACAGCTGCCCAAGTGTGCATGGTCTGTATCATTTCCATCTGCACGCACCTCTTTGTAAGCACACAGTCTCTCAGTCCCTGTGGTTTGAGGCCCTTGGAGTCTGATGCCTGAGGCTGGGACCCTTTAGACAGCATATTTTCATGTCTGCTTTTTACTGTCCTGTTTAGATGCCCCAGCCCCAGCCTGAGGAGCCTCAGTCTCCTTGTCTATAACGTTGGACATTAGTAGACAGTGTATGATAGCACTGACCTGTAACTTCAGCATTTGGGAAGCAGAGGAAGGGAGATAGCAAATTTGAGTAAAATCTGAGCTCTATTGTGAGTTCCAGACAAGCATGGACTACGCTGTTTCAAAAACATAGCAATCAGGGCTGGGGATAGAGCTCCTCTGGTAGAGTGGTAGCCCAGCATGAACAAAGCCCTCAGTTTGAACCTTAGCATGGTATAACCAGGCATGGTGGCACATGGTCATAGAATTTGGGATCAACATTTGGGACACATCTGAATCAGAAATCTGAGATCATCTTTGTCCTCATAAGAAGTTTGAGGCCAGCCTGGGAAAGACTCCCATCTTAAACAAAACAAATACAAACCTACAAACAAAACAAAACAAAGCAAAAAAAAAAAAAACAAAAACCCCAAAACTGTAAAGAGATAGTGATTCCTTTACTATCTCCATCAAGGTGGCCAACCTAATGTAGAGAGAAGAGGACTGTAGAGGAACAGGCTCCATGGCAGGAGGGTCCCAGACCTCCTTGGGGGGTTCCCCTGCTGTGTCCTGACCTACATAGATTGTACGTAGATGACAGAAACCTATGTTGAGCTTCAGGCTCAGAGCCTGAGCATGGCGTGCAGGTCCTCCTCTCCCCAGTCTTGATGAATTCTTGACTCTGCCAGCGGCAGGTGTCTGGAGTGTCTGGAGTCGGGGGTACCAGGGCATAGAGTGGCAGAGCCAGAGAGCCAGGACACTGGTCTCTCAGCCTTGATATGGTGACATGGTCCTCCCCATGTGGATCAGGGATACCTAGGTGCTGAGGGCTGTAGTCTCCTCTTTTGCGTAGTCTCTGGATGTTTAGACTGGTAGGAAGAGCTGTGTGGTTGGGTTTCAAGAGCAAGGCTAGAACAGCAGCCTTGGGGAGAGTCTGTTAGGTGCCAGGCACCACCTTCCACACCTCCTCCCTCAGCACCCTTCAAGAGGAGGCCCTTGCTAATCCCATTTCACAGATGAGGAGACTGAGGCTGAGGGTGCCCTTGCTAATCCCATTTCACAGATGAGGAGACTGAGGCTGAGGGTTTACTATTTTCTCCACCACCCCATAGAGAGTGATAGCATATTCAGGATTTAAACCTAGTTCTCCTTATCCAAATCTTCCTCTAGCCACAGCCTGGAGACCCAGGAGAACTGCAAGGTGGTAATGCACTGACCAGCCAGGCATGAGTCACAGATGAAAGAGCGTGGGGAGCACCGCTAGGGCCCGAATCCCCCCTTCTCGGCCCTGCCCCAAGACCCCCTCCTATAATCTCTCAAGGCAGTTTGACCCAAGGTATCCATGGGGTTTGCTGCAGAGATCATCCGGAAGGTGGCATCTCCCCCTCCTCTGTGCCGGCCACTGGTGTCCCCTGACCAGGGTCCCCTCGAGTGTATCCAGTTGATGCAGCTATGCTGGGAGGAAGCTCCAGATGACAGGCCAAGCTTGGACCAGATCTACACACAGGTCAGTGCTCCCCAGAGGAGCAGGTGCCTATAAGCAATGCCGTCCACAGGCCTCATTGGCCCCATACAGGCTTTGTGCATTTCCAGAGTCTGGAAATGCCAGGTAGTCCGGGGACATAGGCCAGCAACACCACTCTGAGGGGGACAGTCTTAGAGAGCCATGTTTGCCAGTGCTATCCCAAGTGCCCAGCCTGTTTTAAGTCACTCCATCCTGAAGGTGACCTTTTGAAGCACAGCACCATGGTCATACCTCTGTAGGAGATAAATGAGGCAGAGACAAGTACCCAAGGGATGTGTCTGTCTGTCTGAAGAGCCTCACCCAGAACCAGGCCTCTTAGCACCTGAGAAGCCCTTAATGACTATGGAGACAACCCTGGTTCCCAAGTCACTGAGATTAGAGGGACTCTGGGGACCCCTGGCCAGCCTTGGGACTGTAGTGGAACGGCTGAGGCAAGCCTGCACGAGTTCTCAGGGCTGTGTGGGCCTGACTGGGCAGGACAGCTCTCCTCCAGGACCAGCCCATCAAACCCAGGGGCACATCTCTGCCTCCTGGTCTAATCTCACGGTCCCCAGTCACAGCACCAAGTTACCAAGGTGAAGTTCAACAAGCCAGAGGGGCAGCTGAGGAGGGGCAGAGGCAGCCTGGGAGGCAGAGACAATCTGCAAGGCTCCTTGGGATGTTGGCACACATGCCCATGCCTACTGTAGCATCATGGGTAGTACCCACTTCGCAGATGGGGGCCTGAGTTTCAGAATTACTGAGCTCCAAGGCTTATGATGGGGGGAAAGAGATGAGTTATAATGAGCACAGGTTCCTCAAATACCAGGCTGTCATCTCCTGTGGAGGTTAGAGGTCATCCTAGCTAGGAAGCCAGGGGATGAGGCACTGGCTCTGAGTGAAGCGTGCCTGTGAGAAAGACCCCTGCCTGAGGCCCATGGCAAAGAAGGGTGGATGGGCTCGTACTGTGCTTGGCATCACACGGCAGGAAAGGCAGAGTCAGACAGCCTGAACTCTTACCCACTGGCTTGGCTAATTAAACTCCCCCTTTCTCTTAACCTCTTATATGTTGGCTGGAAAGAGTGTCATTTATGGCCCAGTGACCTGATATGAAAACACAAAAGAGGTTTCTCTCTTGTATTTCTTTGGAATAATGGGTTTGATCCTCTGTTTCCATTTGGTTTTGTTGCTAAGAAGCTTGTAGCTAAACAATGATACATTTCTACCTGCAAACCTCACTCCTGGATTTAACCCTTTTTTCTTTTTAATCTTTAGTCTCCTTTGGTCCTAATATCCTCAGGTTTTTAAAGGTTGGAGTAAAGTGGAGTTTCATACAGTTTACTTATCTATTTGTATGCCCACCTATCTGTCTGTCTGTCTGTCCACCTGTCTGCCCATCTATTTATCACTTATCCATCACTCATCCATCCATCCACTCACCATGCCCCCGTTCATCCATTCACCTATCCATAATGACTCTACTCATCCATCCACCATTACTGTGAGACCTGGGTTTGTTGATGATAATGCTTGCCCAGACACAAACTTCTCTGCCAAGCTTCTCTTCCTACTTGCCCATCCCACATAGAGGTTCCCCCACATCCCTCGGGGCCCCCGTCTCCTCATGATTCACATATCATCTTCCATTTCATTCCACCTCCCCAGGCTGGGGCTCTGCCTGGCTCCCTCCCAAGCTGTGTGCAGGTGGCACTGATCCTTATGAACGAAACCGAGATATTGTTTTCTCTTCAGTTCAAAAGCATCAACCAAGGCAAGAAGACAAGTGTTGTAGACTCCATGCTGCGGATGCTGGAGAAGTATTCCGAAAGCCTGGAAGATCTGGTCCAGGAGCGGACTGAGGAGCTGGAACTGGAGAGGCGGAAGACAGAGAGGCTGCTCTCGCAGATGCTCCCTCCGTGAGTGGCCCCTACCCTCCTCTGGGGCTTTAGAACTCAGGAGGTGCTCAGGGAGACTGGTCTCGATGAGCTTGTTCAGTAATTCATTCCTACACACTGTGTAAGCGCACGTGTGTAAGGGCACAGAGGTCTTTGTGCTCACAGACACACACTAGGGGAACCTGGAATGTTATGCACAGAGAGTTGTTTCTTCAATGGGAGGAATGCAAAACACATTTTTCCACCCACTGGAGCAGACAAGCTTTGTAGCCTGGTGAGCTCTGTGAAACCTGTGTGGCCAGAACTCACATCTGTGGGGGGGCACCAGACGCTCCCCAAGACCCTTCTCTTAAAATTGGTTTCCTCAGTCGCTCTTTATGGAACTTTACAGGAGTTTCAACTTTACAAAGAGTTTCAACCTAGTCAGGTCTGATCTGTATTTAGCTTACTTTGTTCCTCAAAGAGATCCAGGTATGCTTTGTTGCGCATGCAGGGTTGAGTTCATTATCACAAGAACGGTTTTCACCAGATTGTGCTGGGCTTAAATGTGCCCATGGTAAACAACTCAGGGTGAGAGCACCAGAGTTTGGACCAACACTGGCTCCTGAGTGTTGTGACACCAAACTGCCTTCTTGCCGCCATCGTCTCTCCCACTGCTGCCCAGGGGAGACCCCTGCAACCATTGCCCACCGTGGGGCCATTTTTCATCCCTTGTGCTAAAACCTTCCCCTGATATCAGGTCCTTGGCTATTGATTGCTTAAAGTAGGAATGGAGAATACAAAACATTTCTAGCATCAGGACACAAAGGAATATAGAACAAGAAGTCTTTTAAATCAAGTCTAGGAATGCAATGTCCCTGAGGAATCATAGCAGGAGCAGAGAGCCTGGCTGGAGGCCCCCATTTCATACTAGCATTGATGCCCCTGAGATCATGTAGCAGTTGAAATCTACTGTTCCCTTTTTTTAAAAAAAATCATTAACAATAACTTTATTCTCTAGCAGGTCATTTTTCTACCCCTTCAGTACTTTCCTTTCAGAGAACACAAGTTTTAGAACTGGATCACTTGGCTCTTTCTCTTCTTGTTGCCTTCCAGTTCAAAATGCTTGCATCTCTTAATGGCCAGCATCCTCTTGGATCTGTAGTTGGACTTAACACACTCAAGTCTGAGCACAATCTTCTCTGTGGTTTTGCCCTTCTTCGAAAGATTGGCTTTGTCTGCCCACTGTAGCCACTCTGCTTCCCATCCTAGCTCCGCTTTCCTTGGGCATACAGGGAAGCCTTGCCCTTCTAATACTGGGCCACTTTGTGAGGCTGTTGTTTGCCACATTTCTTACAGAAAGTCCTTTGGGTTTTAGGTACGTTGACCACCTTTGCAAAAGAAGTGTCTACGATGAAAACGAGAGACTGGCAGCAGCGATCCCCGTCTCAACCCATTGCTTTTTTATGAATTACAAAAATAGGAGAATTCCAAGGACTGATGAAAGAGTCTATATGTCCTAGTTATTGTTCCTGTGTTAGAAGTTGGGCTTGTTTTAATTTTCCCCCCGTGAAAGGGCCACTGGTCAATTCATACTGGGTCAATTTCTCCCTTGATTCTGGGTCTGTGGTTGCCCCCTGGGAATCAAATTTGGATCTCCATTCCTTTAGTGCATCATGGGAAAGGGGAGTAGCCTGGGTCCTGGGTGGAGCTTGGCACCTTGGTCTAGGCCTGCTGATACATGGGTGGGGCCAAGGGCCACTTAGTGACACTGCCACCATCTGCAAAAGGGTGGGAGCCACCCATTTCCTTAGCAAGCCTTGCTCTCTGCTGAGATATGTCTGGAGTGTCTCCTCTTTATTATGATCCCCTTGAAGAGAGTCCATTACTACTGCCAGATTGCAAAATAACTCACAGTGATCTTATCTCCCTTTCTATGGGCTCTTTTTACTCTGGCTCCCATGTTTCCGATTGTTGACAGCATGGTTCCTTGTTCAGAACACCAAAGATTATATTTTACAGTCCTTTGTGACTTTGTGTCACAGAGCTGTTGCTCCCCTGCATTTTTTGTTGATGGTGGTTGTTTTATTTTGAGACAGGGTTTCTCTGTGTAGCCTTGGCAGTCCTGGAACTCACCTTGTAGACCAGACTGGCCTCAAAGTAGGAGCTCATAAGATAAGATATCTGCCCACCTCTGCCTCCCAAGTGCTCAGATTAAAGGTGTGAGTCATCGCCACCAGGTGTTCCCCGGGATTTTAACAGACACCTCAAAAATGGCATAAAATGCATGGCCTTCGAGGCTGAGAACACATGAGGTGTCACTCTGTGACTTACAGTGGCAGCTCCTTGGGAGAGAGACGCAAACTCCTACCCTCTGCTTCCATTTACATTAAAGACACTCTTACTTCTCTGAGGGTCAAGCCTTCCATGTTGGGCATCAGATGAAAGCGTTCCTGTGACCTTTGTGGGCAGCGGTGGGAGAGACGATGGCGGCAAGAAGGCAGTTTGGTGTCACAACACTCAGGAGCCAGTGTTGGTCCAAACTCTTGTGGTCTCACCCCGAGTTGTTTACCATGGGCACATTTAAGCCCAGCACAATCTGGTGAAAACCGTTCTTGTGATAATGAACTCAATCCCGCATGCGCAACAAAGCATACCTGGATCTCTTTGAGGAACAAAGTAAGCTAAATACAGATCAGACTTCATGAGGTTGAAACTCTTTGTAAAGTTGAAACTCTTTGTAAAATTCCATAGAGACAGGTTATATAGAGAGACTGGGAAAAACAATTTTAAGAGAAGGGTCTGGAGGAGGGTCTGGTGCCAGTTCAGGCCACACAGATTTCAAAGCTCACCAGGCTAAAAAGCCTGTCTGCTCTGGCCTTCTGCGGGAAAAACAGGTTTTGCCGTTGAGGGAACAACCCTGTGTGTGTACTGTTCCAGGTTCCCTTAGTGAATGTCTGTTAGCACAAACACCTCCATGCCCCTACACATGTGTGCATGCACATGCATGTGCATGTGTGTAAGGACAGAGGTCAACCCCAAGTGTCATTTCTTAGAACACTTCCCACGTTGTCTCTTTAAGATTGAATTCATCTTCATGGCCTACAATTTGGCTGGGAGGACTGGCAACCCAGGGACCTTCCAGTCACTACATCCTTGGCACTGGGTTTACAAGCACGCATACCACCCTGGGCTTCTTATTTGGGTTCTGAGAATCAAACACAGGTCCTCCTGCGTGCCCCTTCACTGACTGATCCCCTTCCCATCCTCATTTCTTCTCATCTATCTAATGTATTTTTCTAGCCTTTCCCCATATATTGGACACTGAGCTGTGCATATCTGAGTTGAGCTCCTACTGCCCCACACCCCAAGAGCAAGGAGTGGCTTTAATTCTGAGAAAGTTAGGACAGGTGCATCCAGTGTGGCTGACACACTAGCCAAACAGGGACATCCTCCCTATCACATCCCCAACCTCCAAGCTGGAAAAAAACAGGGTCCTCATATGGCCCCTCTCACTTCTCAGGTCTGTCGCCCATGCTCTAAAGATGGGGACAACAGTGGAGCCCGAGTACTTCGACCAGGTCACCATCTATTTCAGTGACATCGTGGGCTTCACCACCATCTCAGCCTTGAGTGAGCCCATTGAGGTGGTGGGCTTCCTCAATGATCTCTACACGCTGTTTGATGCTGTTCTCGACAGCCATGATGTGTATAAGGTGAGGACAACAGGTGACCTTCTTCTCTCTGTAGCCAGCACCACTAATTTGTGTCTATCCACTCACTGTGCGCTTGTATCAATTAACCCTGCTGTGTAATGAATAATCTCAAAGTCCAGTAGCATACAAAGAAACCATTTGTGACTCACAAGGCATCTCCAGCCAGATGTGGGCCAGGTGGGCAGCTTGCTGATCTTAGTTTGGTTTTCTGCATCTCTGGAACCTTGACTGGAGGGACTGGGCTCTGGCCCAGAGTCTCTCTGAGATGGTTCACATGTATAGCTGGGTTCTGAGAGAGGGCAGAGGCATGTTAGCCCTTGAGCTCTCGCCTGGGGTTGGCACACTGCTTTTCCTGACAAATTCTGTTGGCTGAGGGAGACAACTTGAAGAGGTGGAAGACGCAGTACCAGCTGTGGATGGGCGTTGTAGCCACATTGCAGGGGATGTGAATCCAAGGAGGGATGGAGTGTGACATTTAAGTTGATTTCTTCCGGAAAGAGTCAGGAGATGGAGCAGGCAAGCTGCTTACACTGTTTGTAGTGCCCCAGCACTTACTGAGCACCTACTGTATACAAGATGCCAGGTTAAGGGCTTTGTGTGCATGAGGACTTAGGAGGAAAGGGCTAGCACCCCTCACTTACAGATGAGATGGTGGGGTGAAGTGACTCGGGTGAACCTGAGGGCTGAACTTGCTGTTGAGTCCTCAGCCCCTTGTAGGAAGTTTACCCTCTTTGCGACATAGATTCTCTTGGGATAATGTCACAGTGGCCCACAAGCCCTCTGGAGTTGACCCAGCTCTTCTCTGAGTGCATTTGTGGCTGTTCCACCTCTGTGGACCACCACATTTTTCTGAGTGTTCGAGGCTCACACCACCAGACCTTCTCATATAACCCTTCCTCTTCCTGATTCACCCACCTTTTTCCTCTCTCCCTGCTCCCTGCTAGCCATCTTTCCAGTCTCCCATTCACTCCCTTGCATAGGTAGCTGCTCTCATTGGCACTTGTAAAACTCCCCTTGGCAGAATTTGTTGATTCAGTCCAGAGGCCCAGAGAGGAAGGAAGCCTGCCTGGGTCTACACAGACAACAGCAGAGCCACGAGGAACCCCAAGTGTTCACAGGCTACCACAAGCACTCTCTCCTGCAGACAGTATGGTGGTGACCACCTTTGCCACTGCCACTTGAGACCCCAGCCTCTCTTCTGCTCCCCCTGGGGACTCCATGGCTCCTAAGATGTCTGGAAGGCCAATGGGCACACCCCGGCCTCCTGTGTGTCCCACAGGTCTCCCTGCGCCTCCATGCTTTGATCTGCCCCAAGTTACCCCTGGCCTGTCTCTCCTACCTCTGCCAATCTTTTCTCACACATGTGGCCCTCACAGCTCTGAATCACGGCTCAGCTCTGCTCTGAACTCCAGCCAAGAGGCCTGCATCTTCCCAGCAGAGGGAAATGAAATCAAACAAGGCCCGCACACCCCTCCAGATGTGGGGAACAGCAGGCCCAGCCTCTGTGATGTGTAGTGCATCTCTCATCACTCCCCCCATCTGCCTTGGTCCCCCCGCCCATCAACAGCAGGATCTAGTTACCACTTTGAATCTTTTCTGGGCTGAGAAGCAACCATATAACCACTTCCTGCAAGGGTGGCAGTATGGGTAGGGGTGAGGGAGAGAATGGAGGATAAGGATGGGGGTTGGTAATGGGGTTGGGTGGAAGGACCACCCCAGCATCAGCATTGCTGGGTGAGCACTTCTCTGTACATAGCAAAGAATTTGAGTGCTGGGACAAGGCTTGGGACAGGAGAAAGGGGACAAGGAGAGGTGTGGTTTCCCAGCTCAACCTGCTGTGTGAGATGTGAGGCCTTAGCCATCTAAGCCATCAAACAACCCCAAAGCTTGTCCACCCTCTGAGCCCAAAGTTCCCCTTAGTGAAGCACGGGGTTGAAATACCAGTGGCTCAGCTCTGCTCTGCAGATTAGAAGAGACAGGGCAGTCACCGACAGAAGGCTAGCAGCGACTGACCTCAGCTCTTCCTCATTCTCAGGCCTCACCCTGACGGAGAGCTTGGCCTCGAGGTCTTCACAGCATGCCATCTTTGGCACTATGTGTGCCCTTGGTGGGATGATTTAGCCC
This sequence comes from Mus musculus, assembly GCF_000001635.26. Classification (NCBI taxonomy): domain Eukaryota; kingdom Metazoa; phylum Chordata; class Mammalia; order Rodentia; family Muridae; genus Mus; species Mus musculus. Next base: position 98,469,896 of record NC_000073.6, read on the forward strand.
TCCATACACATGAAGCTCAGAGAGGGCAAGAGTCCCTCATGGAGGCTGCACAGCAAGTAGGTAGCACAGTCAGAGTCTACAAGCATGCTCAGTGGGAGGCAGCCATTCGTCTTGCTTCTCCTCTGTGGTAGCCTCCTCTTTGAAGGAAGCACATACACTTCAGGCAGCCATGGCCTCCCTTGCAAGTGGCTGCTTGTTTCCAGGCAGCTCTGGGCATGCCACCTCTGTGAGGGCCAGTGTGGCTGACCCTGCAGTGCTGGGCTGGGGGCAGGGCTGGTAAGAGCCAAGGTACATGACTTGGGGTGTGTGGGGCATTGCGGTGTCTCGAGAAACAAACAACTCTGCAGTAGAGGGGTGTGGTGGAGGGGGCATCACACAGACATTGGGTCCTGGGGCTTCAGGGGGCTCCCTGTGGGCAGGGTCACAGCTGGCTCTGTTAACTCCACATACAGCTCACAGGGAAGAGCTGTGGCTGCAAAGGAAGCCCCAGTGTGTGCAGGCAGCAGAGCTGTGGTGCTTCCAGAACGTTCTTTTCTTCTTCTACCTCCTCCTCTTTAATTTCTCTCTCTCTCATTCTCTCTCTCTCTCTCATTCTCTCTCTGTGTCTATCTCTGTGTGTGTCTGTCTCTCTGTGACTGTCTGTGTGTCTGTCTGTCTCTGTTGGTCTGTTGTCTGTTTCTCTCTCTGTGTGTGTGTGTGTGTGTGTGTGTGTGTGTGTGTGTGTGTGTGTGCGTGCATGTATCTCTGTGTGTGCATGTGTGTGCATGTATGTGGAGAACAGAGGACTACTTGTGGAACCAGTTCTCTCCTTCCACCATGAGGGTTCTAGGCTCAAGCTCAGGTCACCAAACTCAGCTGCATACACTCTTACCCACGGAGCCATCACACACACACACACACACACACACACACACACACACACACACTGTCACCTGCCTTACAGCCAGAAGCCACCTGAAGCTCGCATCTCTCATCAGTGCCCAGTGCCTGGGTCTGGAGATCTGGCAGAGGCTGCAGAGTGTGTGAGATCTGGGGGTGGTAGGGTGAGGGCTACTGATCGGCAGCATGTAGGATTGGGTGTGCAACAGGCTGCCCCAGCATGACGTTGCTGTTTGCAGGTGGAGACCATAGGGGATGCCTACATGGTGGCTTCTGGTCTCCCTCGGCGCAATGGAAATCGGCACGCTGCTGAGATCGCCAACCTGGCCCTGGACATCCTTAGCTATGCAGGCAACTTTCGGATGAGGCATGCACCCGATGTACCCATCCGTGTCAGGGCAGGTCTGCATTCAGGTAGGCAGGGGACATGGCCAGGCCAGATCAACCTCCCAGAATTCCCAGGGGCACTTGATGTGTTAAAATAACGGCTCTCATCTGAACACAAAACACTGGGCCCAAACAGTTCCACGTGTGAGAAGTTTATTGGGAGAGAGAGGGGCTGGAAGGAAGGTGGTGGCAGAAAGAAAAGGGGGAAAGAGAGAGAGAGAGAGGGAGGGGTGTTCCCCTTATTTATATGGAAAATAACAACGCAGGTAAAGGTGGGAGGTGAGCCAAGTGGATTCTGGGAATATGGTTGCCGTTGTCTTGGCAACAAGTCTGTAGGTTGCACTGCCGCCTATGTGATGTCATAGGTTTGGGAGGTCCTGATGCCAACAGCACTGGTGGTGGGTCAGCTCTAGTGGGGCATCTGGACCTCGGGCAGGCATCCAGACATTCTGTCAGAAAGTTTTGTTTCTGGTCACCCTTGACTACCAAAGGGCCTAGACACTCAGATTTCATAAGTTTTACTTGGTTTGAAGTTTTTGGTTTGAAGTTTTCAGCCCGTAGCATCTGGTCAAGGGCAGCTGATTCCAGGTGGAGACGTTGATAGTCTGATGGAAGAGGCAGAAATATCCTGTAGTCATGGGGACAACTAAATGTCTGACGACCTGGGAGTGGAAAAGGCCTCACAGAAGGATCTCTATGCTCCTCCCACCCCTGTGGCTCCTCCTCCAGGAGCAGAGTGGAGGCCCCCTGTAGCCTCAGAGCCATCACTGACCTCCATAGTCTCCCCCTGCAGCTCCCCACCAGCCTCTCCACAGTCAGCTTCAGTTTCTCAGGCCTTTGAACCTCACCTCCTGCCCATCTTATCTTCCCTTCAAGACAGGTCAACTGCCACTTCTTCAGGTGGCTTCCCTGGTCCCAGCACTGGCTACTGTTTCTCTGTCTCCCACTTGGCCAGGTCCCAGCCCAGAGCCTATCACATTCATGACCTCCCTCAGAGATGACGCTTACTCCAGACACCACCATGACCCTCAGCTCAGGACACACAGAGGGTGGTGTGGTGGCATGGGAGGTGGACCCTGGAACTTCTCTCTGGCCCCTGGGCTCCCCATGCACGTATGGTTTTCCAGGACCCTGTGTGGCAGGTGTTGTGGGTCTCACCATGCCTCGGTACTGCCTCTTTGGGGACACCGTCAACACTGCCTCTAGGATGGAGTCCACTGGGCTGCGTGAGTGTCTCTGACTTCTTTCCTGTCCCTGGGAGAAGTCTTTCTCAACAAACCCAGACTGTCTGTGGGAAACAGTTTTCAGTCACCATGTCCCCTCCTGGTGGCAGCATTCCCTAGGCTGCAGCACAGGGAACAGAAGGGAAGGATGTGTGTCCTTTAACTTCCCATGGAGCTTTTCTAGTGATCTCATGGGAGAACTAGCAGAGAAGACAATGATTCAAGAGGCAGAAAACCTGGGTCCTCCCCTTAGCACTGCAACCGACTTGCCCAGTGTCCTTGAGCACTCTCTGTCTGGAAGACCTTGGTATCCTCCCTCTACAGTCAGATGGCCTCTTCCAGCTTGGGATTTTACTTGGCTGCATGTCAACCCCTGTTATGTTAGGTCAGCTCCAACGCCACCATGTAGACACCTCCAACATTTTAGGCCCCTACATAGAGAGAAGCTATTCTGATGGCCTGAAGAAAGGAGCCAACACTGCCACATCTTAGGACCTGTGTCTGGGTGTAGATGGTGCAGTCCCTAATGTAGCTCATGCACACACTGTGTAACTGGATGTGGTAGCTCTACAGGCAAATATTGTGTTCCTGGGACACCACCTCTTTTTTTTGGGGGGGGAACACCACATTTTAACACTTCATTTATACAATTTGCTTTTTCTTGGGGGCCCTTCTAGCAATCAACTGTCTAGGAGAGAGAATCATATGCATAGTAACTGCGTTGTGTGGCTGATTGGGGCTGGAGTCATAGGCTCTTAGGAGGTAGACTGCCACCAGGCAATGGCTTGATCTCTGTCTTTCTTCTTAGCTTACAGGATCCATGTCAGTCAAAGCACTGTCCAGGCCCTGCTCAGCCTTGATGAAGGCTACAAAATTGATGTCAGAGGTCAGACTGAACTGAAGGTGAGGGACTGCCTTGGAGACTGGCTTCTGGGCATCAGGAGGCCTCAGATGGCCAGTTTGTGTGAGCTGGGCATAGAAGTGATCCTCTATGGCCCCAATTTAGGAACAAGAAAGGCTTCTCCCTGGAAGCCATTTGGTTCTTTTCTAGCGTCAGGGGCATGTCAGAGAAGTTGTAGCCACGGATGATCCACCTGTGCAGTGCGCTGGTGCCCAGCACACATAACGCTTATAACCCTCAGAGCAGCTAAGAAAAGAACCAAATACCTACATGTTATATAGTTCAGTAAGACCAATTTGAAAAGCAAAGGCTAGCTCATGACACGATCCAATAACAGCTCCGATCTTGTGCCTTCTCTATAACACTCTCGGACTCCTGTGCATCTCTCAGAACCCAGTTCAGACAACACCTCTCACCAAAGCCTATCCTGGCCCAAGAACATCTCCATTTCCTCCAAATAGTGGCTGCCATAACTTCCCTGTGCGCCCATGAATGGCTTCCCACAGCCACAGTGTGATCCTGGGCTCTGAACTTGTCCATGAACTCCTTCGAGGCAGAGAAAAGCCTTGAGCCTTAGCTGTATCCTCCTCCTCCTCCTCTTCTTCCTCCTCTTCCTCCTCCTACTCTTTGTTTAATACAATGCTTGATAAAGGCATTGGCTTCCCCTTCCTCACCCTGTCCCATCCTCCTCCCCAGTTCCTCTGCTAGGGGACGGCCTGACTATGATGCAGGGGCTGCCTAGTGTAAAGCCCCCCCCCCCCGCCCCGGGCTGTGACTGGACCTCAGGATGAGGCACTCCTTATGATTCATCTCATGGCACTGAGATGATGGGACAGCAGGAGGTGTAGCTGCAGGAGACACTGAGGTTCTCAAGCTCTGGGGGGCCATTGTCTGTCTGTGACACTCTGGGCTTTAACAGGGCTAGAGAAGGCTTAGGGTCAGTGAGGAATGAGCCCAGGGCAGGAGAGTTTGACTTGGGGACATGAGCATGGCATACTGTGTCCTGAGAAACAGAGAGCTGTGTCAAAAGAGGAACTCTGCGGGCTGGAATAGCATAGGAGACCAGTGTCCTACAGCTCCCTCCCACCCAGTCCACAAGGAAGGCTGCAGAGTCTTCCAAGGGAAGGATGGAAGGAATTCTACACAGTGCATGCATCAGGTTTTTAGCATCCCAGGCATGCCTTCATCTCTTTAACTGGTAAGTATTACATTATCTAATTCTCACAATGGCTTTAGTAGATAACAGAGGAAGCATAGAGAGGTGAGGTAAGTTGGCCAAGGTCACACAGTTGTAAAGAGGGAGAGCCAGGCTTCTCCCTGCCTGGAGAGGTTTCTCAGGGCCTGGGTCTCCCACCTCTTCCTCTTTTCCAGGGGAAGGGCTTGGAGGAGACCTACTGGCTGACAGGGAAGGTAGGATTCTGCAGACCCCTGCCTACACCTCTGTCTATCAAGCCTGGGTGAGTAAGGGCTTCCTCAAAACTAGAACACTTCCTCATTAGGGGTGATCCTGTTCTTTTAGATCATCAAAGGCCTGACTACTGGAAAGACCTGGGAAATACATAATTTGCCTAGTGCTAACTAAGCACTGTCTCTGTGTGAATGGGTGGCAGCTGTGACTGCTCCACAGCCTGGCTGAGCCACCATTTGGGGTGCAACAGAGTTCCCTAGGACGCTCACTTAGCTAGTGTGAGAGCTTCCTGTGTCCCCACAAAAGCTGTATAAACAGGCCACCGGTGGGGACACCACACAGGGACATGCCATACACATCCAGCATCCAGCACTGAGGGTCTTTCTTCTGAGCTGTGTCCTTGTCGCTATCTGCCACAGACACGGGACTCTTACATTGACAGAACATCAAAGGGTGGCATGAGGAAGATGCTTTAGAGCTTGGGCCTCTGACAGCATGTTCTCTGCCCTCCATCCTTGGGAGTACCATGTCCTTCACTGAGGGCCATGTGGAACATTAGTGGGTACCTCTAACAGGCTGATCCTCGCTCCCCTGCCCCCATACGCAGCCTCCACAGACAAAGGCAGCAGGCATAGGTGTTATTAAAGGACAGAAGATTCTGGACCATGATGCCCAAGGATCTTAGTCCACCAGGGGACTAAGTCTGGGAATGCACCAGGCCCCTCCCAGGTGCCTCTAACACAGTGGTTCTTAACCTGTGGTTTGCCACCCATTTGGGAGTCACATACTAGATATCCTGCATACATTATGACTCAAAGCAGTAACAGAATTATAGTTATGAACTAACAATGAAATAACTTCATGGTCAGAGGTCACCACAGCATGAGGAACTGTATTAAACAAGGGTCGCCACAGCTGGGAATCTAACTGGCTGCTCTGAGCCACTGCCTTCACCCCTGCCAGTACGGACGCCAATGTTTCCTGCAGCTGGACAGCTCCTCGGGGGCTTCTGGGCTACCCACTAAAGCACACCTCAAGACTTCCCACCCCAGGGCCTTTGCTCTTGCTGTTGCTATGGCTTAAGATGCCTTGCTACTTTTAGCGCCTTTGTTTTGTTGTTTTTTTTTAATCATTAAGTCATTTTGTTTATTTGTTTGTTTGTTTGTTTGTTTGTTTGTAGTACTGGGACTGAACTTGGACTGTGCTCCAACGCTGAGCCACACCCTCAGTAGCCCTGCCCCTTCCTGCGTTTCAGGCCTCAGTTCGCAGGCTCCCTCTATTCATCTGATCTGGCCACAGCCTGAGGAAGTCCCAGGCCCCTCTTGCCCTGTTTCCACCCAGGCTCTGTCCGTGTCTACAATTCACTGAAGTCCTTTCTGCCCCAACTCCTCTGTCCCAGGCCCGGGTTCTGCAGGCTTGGCTGCAGTTTATCAACCTGGGCTCCTTAGGCTGATGACTTTCCCGGTCTCAGGCAGAGACTTCAGAAAGTACCAGAAACATTTTCATCTTCTGGCTCAGGGAGGTAGGGAACTGGAGATTAGCTGCAAGGAGCATCGTCTGACCCAGAGCCTCAGGCAGGCAGAGGAGGGTCTGTGCTCAGAGCCTACATGTGAGCTGTCAGGGGTCTGCGTTTGTACACACAGACACACACACTCACAGCGTCTGTGTACACATGCTATTTCCATCAAAAGTGGGACAAAGATCAGAGACAGAAGCTTTACCCTGATTTTGTGATGGCAAAGCCACCTACCAGGCAACAGAACTCAGAGAGCCCTGCCCCCAACATACCTCAGGGAGACATCCCACCACAAAGCTCCCTTCTCTTCCCTCTGCACTTGCCAACCAGCCTCCAAGGTGTCTCTGAGGGCTGGGAGTGCGCTTCAGTGGCAGAATGCCTGCCTAGCATCTGCGAAGTGTTGGGTTTTACTCCTGTGGAATGCTGTGACTTGTCTTGGCTGTCCCTCAGATGCCTGCTTCATTGTCTGAACCAAAGCAATGCCAGGGGTGGGGGGTAGGGGGTGGAGGGTGGGGTGGAGGGAGAAGGTGGCCAGCTCTGGGCATCATGGGCAGAGCATGAGAAAGTGAACATTTATGGAGGGATGTTCAGGGAACACTTTGCTCCAGTGCCTCCCAGAGTCATGTCCCAAGTAGAGCACAGACAGGTGGCCACACACGCTGATGGCAAGTCACTGTGTGACCATGCAGAAGACATCACATGTTTGAGCATTGGGATCTTGCAATACAAAGGTAGGAAGGATCAAGCCAGTATGTCCCCATGAACCCAATGTGCCCAATGGGCCTGGTATGCACACTATGCTCAGTGGGCCTGGTATGCGCAGTATGTCCAGTGTGCCCCTGTGCCCAGGGCATGCTGCTCGGTGTCAGCAGACATAAGAGCGGAAGGCATGCCTGGCCCCTTTAAAAAGCCCTACCACCTCTCACTGTTGCTTTGACAGTCATTTATGATCCTCATCTCTCCTTTCTCCTCAGAGACCCATGGCAGGACCGCATAAACCAAGAAATCCGGACTGGCTTTGCCAAAGCACGCCAGGGACTGGCTGAGCCCAGAAAATCAGGGGAGGCTGGGCCAGGTCCCTGATAGCAAGTCAGTGGGCAAGGGCCAAGGCAGTCAAGATGCCCCCACCACCCCTGCTCTGCTAGGAATGTCAGCTCCCTGGCTGTCTGCCACCCATGAGTGGTATGAGCAGTTGGTGTCTTCCCTAGTAACTCCAGGGGTGTCCTTGCCTCCTGTCAGGAAAACAATAAAAATAGAATACCCGCTTCCACCCTGAAGTGTTGGACAAGCCATTTTGAGGCAGAGAGCTCACTGTCTCCAAGTCCCTTGTTCCTTATGGAAGATCCTGTCCCCAGCACATAGCTAAGGGCTCAAGACCAGGGTACGGGGAGCCTTTGCCCCAAGTGACACAGCTCTTCTGGGCAAAAGTAAAAGCTGGGCAGGAGAGGGATCTTCAGGCTTGGCCAGTGTACCCCCCCACCCCTCTGTGTGTGTGTGTGTGTGTGTGTGTGTGTGTGTGTTGGTTCTGTCCTCGCCCCAAGCCCCATCACAGTGCTTCTGGGGCTTCTTTGTTATCCTCCCTAAGAGCATCAAAAGGACTCTCTCTCTCTCTCTCTCTCTCTCTCTCTCTCTCTCTCTCTCTCAGAATGGCTGGAGTATACCATTGGGCCCATAGGCAGCGCCCAGTCCTGACTACTCCCCTGCCTCACCAGAACAGGTCCACAACTTCAGCATCTGGGAGCACGGTGCTGAGAGTCCAATGTAGGGCCCCAGAATCTCATGATGGGGGAGAGGGGCTGAGAATTCCTTGGCTGTCAGGAAATGAGAGTTCAGAATAATAATGAGGAAGAAGAGAAGGAGGAGGAGGAGGAGGAGGAGGAGGAGGAGGAGGAGGAGGAGGAGGAGGAGAATATAAGAGCCCAACTCACTAAACAGCAGCACATCAAAGAACGCTCCCCCAAATCCCTGCAGCTGATTTCAGAGCCAGCAAGATCAGCTGCACATGTAACTCATGTCCCCATTATTAGCTGGAGCCCTTTGGGAGAAGGAGCTGATGGTAAGACTCTAGCCTAGGGGTTCTGGAAAACTATTCTAGGGTCACTGTGTCCAGATTCCCTTCACCTGGCCATCCCTACCTGTGTAACTTTGCACCTAATCCTTTTAAGCATGTGGGGACATTATGCCAGTCCACCAAGTCATCCTACAGATGCTGGAAGGGGAAGCCCTCCTGTGTGTGGTGGGATGTGTCTATGGCTTGTGTGGTATAGCTATGGAGGACCTGCTTGCTCTGTGGGTCTTCACGGCCTGCCTCAGGCCCGTAGCTCTTACTGGAAACCTTCCTCCGTATCTTCCTCTGAGACATGAGTGATTGGTTAGATAGTCAGTGAGGCTGTCTGGATTCTTGAACATGTGGATGCTGTGAGTGTCCTGGGGTACACAGAGGGATACAGAGGTATCTGCACATGATGGGCAAACACATGGAAACTGCCTTCACCTGGGCTTTGGTGTTCCCTCTGCGAGCTGCGTAGCCTCGACCATCACACAGGTTTCTGAGCCTCCATCCCCACTTCACTACAGAGGCCAGATGCCTTTACTGTCTTGTGGGCTCTTGTGCAATCCAAGGGGGGTCAGGAAGTGGAAGCCACCCAAACTCAGGATATGGGACAGCTATGACTTAGGGTGTACACATGTAAGTGACCTGACCCATGAATCTCTGTGAAGCCTTGCAGGCAGAACACAATGAGCCTATGTGAGCTGTCACTGTGTCATGCAAGCACTGTCTATGAGTTTCTGTGTCTATGCACTTGTGTTTTGTGTTTCTGAGTGCAGGTGACACTGTATCTGTGAGCCTGGAGAGCTGCAAGCCTGGCTTCAGCATGTGTGTGGTTGAATCTGAGTGTCTGTGTAAGCCCTGCTGTGAGCACCGTGCAGCTCACCTTTGTATTTCCTATAACATGTGTCTGTGCATGCCCATGTATGTGCCATTTCTAGTGTAGCTGGCTTTACCTATAGGCTTTCACACTTGAGCAGTACAGGAGAGCAGCCAGCCAGCTGGTCACCAAGGAGATGTCCCCACTGGTGGCCCAAGCAGCTGTTCTCAGACTTCTGCACACAGACACCTTTGGAAGAATCTGGGGTTTGGGGTGGGGAGTGGGACCCTGGCTCTAAAACTTGCCAATTAAGCACAAGTAGTTATGTGAGCTGGCCCCTCTGAGGGTGTTCCCTTGCCCTACACTTCTTTGTCAGAATTGGGGAGTGGGCTGTACCCCCACTATGCCCTGCATACTGCCTGCTCAGCATGGTCAGGCCTGTCTTTAGCTCTACCATGCCCACGACCCTTGAAGGAACTGTTTGTCCATTTTATGAACCAGGAGATGGAGAGTTGGAGGGGGTAGTGTGCCCTCTCCCTTCCCTGACCCCTGCCTCCTAGCACTAGAGAAGCCCCCCTCCAAAAAGCCACAGTCCCCAGTATGTTCCCAGGGGTCTGCCTCCAGGACCAAGGCTCTCGTCTAGAGAGCTGTGGGGCCTTTGGAGCCAGGCACAGTGGCTCTGGAGAGAAGCCAGCCTGGTGTCTTACATGAGCTCACACACTCAGGCAGAGTCCTATGCTGGCTTTTAGCTGGTGACTGAGATGTCCCTCTGTCCCACCAGCCTAGGTATCCTCCCATCCTTTGGGAGTGGGTTCTCAGGGGAGAACCATTCCAGCCTCACTAGGAAATGGGGGGGTCATACTTCAGCAGAGGGGTCCCTGGTGGAGCCAGGTGATTGGAAGCAGTCAGTCCCCCATCATGCAATTGGGCATGATTTGGGGTAGTGGACTTGGAACACTGCAGAGTCTTTAGCTCACCTCCAGGCTCTGCATCTTTCTGCTCCACCACAGGCTCCCAGAACCCCAGATCATTTGCTGTGGCACATTCTCTACTCTTCCCCAGGCCCCTCGGGATACCCCAACTTTGCTCCTGCCGCTGTCTACCTAAATGACCTTAGTCCTTTCCAACGCCCTGTAAATTGCTACATACCCATCAAAGCCCATCTGAAGAAGCCTCCTCCTGTTGCTATAAACCTTCCCCACCCCTCCTCTGAATGAGCTAACAGTTGCTATGGCTGGCAGCTCTGGGGCAGCAGCCTTCTCCAGCTCATTCCTTTAGCCTGATGCCCAAGTAGAGGCAGGTGAGGGACTGAATTAGTGAGTGGGCAAATACGCAAAGTGACAAAGCCAAGGAGCCCATAGACTTCTTATGGGATCCTTCCTTGGACTGATGCCCACTCAGGGTCCAGTGGTTTAGGCTCTGTGGCATGTCAGCTGCCCTAGCCTCTCTTGTACAGCTTCTGCTCACAACCCCACAGCAACTGCAGTCATGCACAGCCTGGTGTTTCTTTCCAGACCCTTGGCTACCACCTCTCCTGACAGATTCCTCCTCTCCAGGTCTCGCTCTTTGCCACTTCCTACAGGAAGCCCTCCAAGCCTTCCCTGGAGCCTTTGTCCCACCCCTGAGTGTTATGCAAGAGATATCTGCCATGGATTTTCATTCCCAGCCACTCTGGCTGTACTGATCTGAGACCTGGGGCTTCCTGAGCAGGGCCAGGTCTATGCCCTGCTCTTGTAACTTGAGTCTCTGGTCAACAGAGAAGGAATTTAATGTGGCAGAAGAGGTAGAGGCAGCTACAGTTGTTAAGTAAGCACCGGTGTAAGGATACCAATGTTTGGGGAACACTGCTCAAAAGAAAAGAGAAGCCACATTAAGCTGGAGGCAGTTACACACTGCAGAGAGGGACACATGGATTGTCCATCGCCTACACAGTCTCTGGACAGCCTGGAGGTCCTGGGGAGAGGGTCAGCTGCTCCTTAATGAGAAGTCAAGGTCCCCAGTCCAATCCTGGCTCCCTCCTGAAGGGTCTGAGGTCTACACGACCCCTCTCCCTGACCCTCACTCATGTCCTGTTCAAGGTGCCAGTCTCAGAGAGATGGATCTTAGGACATCCACTAGGGGGCAGGCAAGGCATTCCAGAAGCAGACAGGCTTTCTGAGTTACAGGCTGGTGACCTGGCTGGCCGGCTGGAAGAGGGAGGGCAGTGGTAGGCTTAACTAACTGTATCGACTTGCCTGGAGACTCCACCTGACCACTGAAGGGCAGCGAGGAATCAGTGTCCTGTCACCACACAGAAGGCCTGGGGGCACCGGGAGGTATGTATTAAAGGGTTCATTGGCCTTTCATTAGTCACACTTTCTACCAAATGACAAGTAGGTCGAGCTCATTTAGAGTACGTTCCCTGGCTCCCGTGGCTTATTGCACCCTCTCCTGGGAGGCAGGCCAGATTGTCCCATTCACAGACAGCGAGACACTTAGTGGCCTCCCACTGATGGCTTGGCCTTTCTTCTGAGCCCTAGATCTACAGACCAGGTCTCTCAACTATGCAGGGTCTAGCCAGGTGTGTGTGTGTGTGTGCCCATGTGTGTACACACATGTGTACAGGTGTGCATGAGTGTATACATGTATGTAGATTGTGTTTAGGTATGTGTGCATGCAAATAGAGCCAGAGGTTGATGCTGAATTTTCCTTGATTGTTCTTCACTTTAGTTTTTGAGACAGGGTCTCTCACTGTACCCAGAGTTTACTGATTGGGCTAGCCAATGAGCTCCAGTCTCAGGCTCCCTATCGCTAGGTTTAGAGGTGCATGCCACACAGCGACCTTTCTGTGGAGTGCTGGGAGTCAGAACTCAGGCCTTTCTGCTGCATGACAAGCACGTTACTGACTTAGCCATTCCCCCAACCCTAAGGCCTGGGCTCCTTAAAGGCTTGGTACTGGAAACACTGTGAGGCTTTCACACGTAGCTGTAGAGCACCTTTCATGTCACACAAAAAGGGAATTAATGTGTATGAGGTGTCTGGGACTCCATCTTCTCCACAGTCCCACGAGGTAAGTAGGAGCCATCTTTTTAGATGAAGGTATTCAGGCTGGGGTCAAGGTCACCCGGCCACCCTATTCGCAGAACTGAACCTCAACTCCAAAGCCAACTCTAACACCAACCTGGCAACCTCACGAGCTACAGAGTAATGAGGTGACATGGACACACACACACATACAGAGAGAGAGAGAGAGAGGGAGGGAGAGGGAAAAGCCCAACAGTGGAAACATGAGCATTCTGAGATGAAGCCAGAAAAGGAACCGGTTAGGGCAATGCCATGAACAGATGTATACATGAATAGAAGGGCTAAGAAGGGTGCTGAGGACAGAGGCCACGTTCCAGCTAATAGTATGTCAGGCTGTGGGAGAGCAAAGGGAAGGCCAGAGACCTAGGATGCTTCAGACTTGTGCGGCTATGCGGCTGTGCGCGGCAGTAGCCCCTTCAGTGTCTCTCCTGTCCCTCCTTCGGTGGCCTTTCCCTGGCTCCTGAGCCCAAGGAATACAGACACTCGAGACCCCTTTGGGCCATTTTTGCAGGGTCAGCATGGAGCCCTCCTAGGAAGTTCCTCCAGCCTTCGCCTCTGGAATTTTCCATGAGAGAGGGAGGAGGTGGGGAAGAGGGAAGCAGAGAGGGAGGAGCCGGAGAGGAAAGAGAGTGGGGAACTGGAAAGGGCTTTTGGTGGCGATAACCAAACAGGCTGGAAAGAGCAGGAAGGAGAGGGGGGCAGAGGACATGTGTGGTTGTGTGATCTGTGAGATGATGTGAACAATCCAAGAGAGAGGAAAGACAGGAGGGGTGGTATGAGCCCCACCACAGTGACATCATAGCTCTTTAAGCAGGGAGTGGCCCGACCCATGGCTGCCACAGGGACATAGGAACAGGAAAGGGGGCCTTGGACTAGGAAGCTGTCCTAGGGAAAGGGTGAGAACCCAGAAGAGGCTCCGGGTTCAGACGGGAGGAGGGAGATATGAGAAGGAAGACTTAGGGAGGGATGCAGACCAGTGGCCGAGGGAACCAGGGACAGAGTCCATCCATGGTGACACTGGCCTGAAGGCTGTGATCCGGCTCAGTAGGCTGAGGAGCCGGAGGCAGCAGTGAGGAGCGGGAAGACAGGAAAGTAGTCAGCTCCCTTCTAAGTCTGACTGGGAAGAGGCAGCTGGGAATTAGGGCTTTGTCCCTACTGCTGGGAAAAACACACAGGGAGAGCAACTATCTAAATGTTTCTTCCTCGGGACCGTATCTGCCAGCAGGCAGCACAGCTAACCACCAGGAGACTGGGCACACCTACGGGATGCATGCAGACAGGATCAAGTTTGTTCTGAGGAAGAGTTCAGACCTCAAACCCTGGTGTCCTGCCTGCCTGCCGCTCAGAGGAGAGAGAGAGCCAGCAGGCACCACCCACCCAGCCCGGAAGAGACCAGAGAGCAGAGTCCTCAACGCCCAGGGCTTTCCGAGAGATCACAGGTCTGAAAAGGAGCAGCTTCGGGGAGAAGGGCAAGCATCCCCTGACATAGCCCGGCCTCCTTGTCTGGATTAATCACGGGATCTCCACGGCTGCTGCTATCTAACTGATGCCAAAACATGTCTTCCCCCCCCCCCATTCCCTTTTGTACCTTAGGGAATCAGCTGTAGTAAAAGACACATGGCTCCTGTGTGGACTAACAGTGAGAAAATCTACTTCTGGGCCCTGAAGATGGCAGCCCAGTTCCTATGAGTGTGTCTACAAATGTGCCTGTGTGTCTGAGTGTGTATATGTGTACACACAGAAAGGAGACTTTTGTCCACATCTCTGGTGTACGAACAAGGATTTGGGGGAGCTGGAACATTTGTCCCTCCATACACATAAGATGTGAGCCATACGTTGACATTCAGACAAAATTGCGTGTCTCCTTGTTACAGACAAAGGATGATGAAATGAAAAATGCTTGTTCTGATTTCCAGCCACATTTGCTGCATCCAACTTGGCTTTCCAATATAACCGCCCTGTCTGTGGCATTCAATTCTGTCCTTCTGGTGGGGTTTCACGGCTTATTCCTCTATTTTCTCCCTTCCTGCTGCATTTGTAATACCTGGACTCGCTGGGCAGTTGGTGGCACACACCTTTAATCCCAGCACTTGGGAAGCAGAGGCAGAGGCAGGTGGATTTCTGAGTTCAAGGCCAGCCTGGTCTACAGAGTGAGTTCCAGGACAACCAGGGCTACACAGAGAAACCCTGACTCAAAAAAAAAATGTGAACCATAGTTTGCATTCTATATACAGTGTATGAGCATGCATGTGTGCTGTGTATACACCTGTGATGTGTTCTGCACAAGCCCTGCATTCTTGTGCTGAACTTGTGTGTGTATCTGTGTGTGATGACTATGTGACCTCTCTCTCTCTCTCTCTCTCTCTCTCTTTCTCTCTCTCTCTCTCTCTCTGTGTGTCTGTGTGTGTGTTGTATATGTGTGCACATGTCTGTGCAGGAGCACACACATGCTTGCATGTGCATGTGAAGGTTAGAGATCAGAGTTGGGTGGCCTGCTCAGTCACTCTCCACCTTATTTATTTATTCATTTTTGAGACAAGGTCTCTCACTGAACCTGGAGTTCACGATTCCCAGGGATTAGCCTGTCTCTTAACCTCCTCTATCTTCCAATTCCTGCCCAGCCCACAGCCCAGTCCAATCCAGTCCAACACTGGGATTAGAAATATGTGCACCACACTCAGCTTTTAAAGAGGGTTCAGGGATCCAAACTCATGCATTTATGCTTAACCAGCAAACACTTTACCAACCCTGAGATGACCCATCAGGAGCTTGAGAGGTTGGTGACACTGCACACTTATGTGGCATTTTGTGTCAGGTGACAGGCCTTTGTTTCCATGAATGTGTGCTCCAGAGGTCTCTGGCTGTCTCCAAGGCTGTGTGTGGAAGGCATATATGTGTGGGTGTTGTTTGCTGACACACAGTGTTGGTGGAGCACGTGTGTGCCTCTTACCAGCAAGTTAGTTAGGGACTGTCACAGGATTGGTGATGTAGCGCAGGAAGCTGAATCTGCTTGCTGTGCCCTGGTTCGGTGACCTTCAGCTGATCACTTACCATCAGCATGTATCACCCTCAAAATGGAGATGACAATATCACTGAGGATGATTTTAAAACCTGCCTTATTAGGTGTAGTGGAGCTTGACTGTGCTATAACTCAAAAGTTGCCTGGTCTAGCCTTGCCTTACCAGCTTGAGACCACCTCTGGTGAGGAAGACTAGGGATCCTGGAAACAGGCCCTTTTATTTCCAGCCAAGCTCTCAAGCCCACAGGGATGCCCTGTGGAGATGGCTCGGTTGGTAAATGTGCTTGCTTATCAAGACGAGGACATCTCTCCATTGTCCTTTTACCCTACCGCCCATTGTCCCCCATCACATAGTCCCCCATGTCCAGAGCCATCCTAGTGTAGCTGCCTCTCAGAGGGAGGTCCATGGACCAGCAGCCTCAACACCACCGAGGTTCACTAAAGGTCCAGTTTCTGGGGCTCGCTTCCAACCCGCTGAGTCAGCCTCCCTTGGGAGGCTGCTATCTTTTTTTAACCAGACTAAAGAACTCTCATTTTTAGGAAGTGTGGGAGCAGGACTCTGTCTCCTCTGAAGAGGTTGCTGTGTGAAGCCAGGAGCTTCACATCCAATGTGGAGCATGTTGAAGACAGTGAGTGGGGCCGAGAGAACTGGACTCTCCCCATGTGACCACAGGCTGTGTTCTCACCTTACTGATTCTAGGAGAGCAGGCAGATGGCATCCTCTGAAGTGTGGGAAGGTGACCCCTAGCCGTGGGGATCAGTCTGACTTGTGGAAGCCAGATTCCAGAGGCTCTGCCAAATGTGGGACTTCTAGCCCTTTGAGGAAGATGGAACCTCATGCCCACTGCAAACTCAGCCCAGGCAGGAACCTGGCATCTAGTCTTCACCTTAGGAAAGGGCCTCAGGGAACTGCCAGGACAGGGTGGCCATTGTGAGAGCGTGGGGTGCATGGAGCCTACGGGGCAAGGTCTCTGTGTTACAGTTCTCCTCAAACCAGGCCTCCCAGGTCCTTCCCCCACGCTCTCACCATCTTCCTGCCATCCCCAGAACTCTGGCTTTCCCAGAGGAAGATGACACCACCGACCAGATGATCCAGCCCTGCACCATTCTCCCTCCCTGGTCCCGTCAGCCCCTCACCACCTCTGAAGCTGTGCTCCATTCTACTGAAGATGAAGATGATCTGAGACCACAGTGAGGATGCTGAGCTGAGGGTCCCTGGCAGGAACCTGTCCTCTACGTGAAGCCCAGATCCCATAACTGCCAACTCCAGTACCACCTCAGAGACCATGGATAAGGCCATGACATACTACCCTCATGATAGAGCCCCATGGGATCTGACCTTCAAATGGTTAACCGGGAAGCCTGTGAGCTGGGTCACCCCCCAGTTCCCAGCAGTCCCCGGCTGCAGTATTGTGGTTTCACGGTCTATGGCTCAGCACAGACACGCTATGAAGATGCTTGGAGCTTCGTGTTTGTCTTAAAAGTTCTCACTTGGCACCTTGCCACTCCCTGGGGGCCTGGGGAGCCTGTAGGGGGATCAGTCAAAGTGCTCACTGCTGGGAGATGCTTGCTGCTGGTGCGCTGCTGGTACACAGAGCCTGGAGGCCCCTGTGTGATGGGGGAGGAGAGTTGGGGGAAACTGGGCCTCAGCGACACCTGCTACCCCTGCATGGATGACTCTGACAATCACATGTTCCACTAAGAACAGAAAACCAGCCCTCTGGGGGTCACCCAGGCTCAATAGACCTGCTGACTTCAAGATGACCTGCCCTACCCATTGTATGGATAAGGCCAGAATCTCCGAGCCTGTCCCTGAAAGGGGCCATGATGACCAGCCAAGGGGAGATCTCCAGAAAAGCATCCACCCTACCCCATTCCACAACTCTCTTCCCTGCACTAAAGCCATTCATTCCCCAGTGCAAATTACACACCTAGTTTCTATGTGGGCTTGTCTCCCTGGGCCCAGTATTGGCTTTCGGCTTCAAATTCTTTTCTCTAATATGTCTGACACCTAGACACATGAATTGTACTTTCTTATTGTCCCTTCAAGAGACAAGGTCAGAGCCGTGATCCTTAACAGGTATGGTCAGCACCCTCTTTGTATAAGGGAAGATGAACGGGGAAGAGCCGGGGAAGCCAGGGTTCTGGCCCAGCAGTTAGGGCCCTATTAGCATCTAGTGGGGGAACTCCCTGGCTCCCAGGAGCCTGCATCAGTAGTCAGCAGGGTCACAGAATGAAGATAGCCATAACTGAGCACTAGATTCTGGTGTAGGATGGAAACCTGTGCTTAGTTCCTGACTCCCAAGTGGTGTGATTTGAGACAGTCACTTGAACTCTCTGAGTCTTGTTTTCCAGTCGATGAGGATAGAAGCTAATGGAGAGCTGTGTGTGGCCATCTTTACTCTGGTATATCAAATAAAAAGGACTGAGCCAGAACAGGGGTCCGGCAAAGGGCGATGGAGACTAAATTAGGGATCGGATCCTTCTCATTCCGATCCACAGTTCAGCAAGGACAGGACGCTCACAGAGTTTTAGCAGCATGCTCCGAGTCACAGTGGATCTGTGCACCATTGGCCTTCTGGGTCACTAGCTCCTATGCCTCAAGGGTTATCCTGCCTCAGCAAAATTCCCCCAGGGAGTCTTGAGAAAGACTGAGTGTCTGAGAGCCACTCTGTCAGGGTGGAACCAGTAAGGACCCAGGAAAAGTTGTGTCCCCTGTCTGACCTGTCACCTGAGGACTGTGTTGAAGACATCCAGTTTCTGGCAGATGGAAGCATCAGTGGCAGGAAACTGATGGAAAGATGCCCTCCGTGGGTCCTAGAAAAATGTGCTGTCCGTGGCTGCCTTGTAAATGAGACCCTGCTTGGATTCTGACATCCATCACTCCCTGCAGACTCGAGCTCTGCCTCCTGGAGGGGGTGAGGGTACTTTTACACTTCTGGATCAGCCACCCTCCTTGCTCTACTTCCTCAGCCTCACATCTGCCCACAAGAGAGGATGCTGGACAATTTTATTTCCCAGCTTCCCAGGGCCTGCGGAAGAGAGACAGGCTCCTCACTGGGTTCTCAACCCAGTCTGTCTTATGTGGTCTCCCCAGCCAGAGGAACTGTAGATTTACCATTTGTCTCGCTCTACAGAAACAAGTGGAGGTCAGAAAAGTCAAGCAACCTTCCCCAAGTCACACAGCATGACAGTTCAAGAGCAGAGATGTAGGGGGTGGGGGCTAAAGAGTTCCGCCTGGTCCTCAGTCCCAAGAGACCTCTGTAGTTGGGGGAGGACATGCTTGGTTGCCCCTCTATCTCCTATCTCTTGGGGAGCCCCATCCGGGCACAGAACCCCATGTGCTTCCTAACCACAACCGCAGCCCCTGGGGGCACAAGGGAAGCAGGCCGCTCATCCTGTAGTGATGGCACCAGCCCTGCCCTGCCCCCACCTTGAGCCAAGTTCTAGGGCAACTCTGACGGTGTGAGAGAGCATCAGGCCATCATGGGGAAGCAGGTAGGGAGAGCCCCAGCCTACCTGAGTCTTTGTTCATGCTCTGCCCTCGCTACAGAGTAGTCACAAAGCCCCTTCCTCGATTGATACATGACCCCATGGACTCCAACCTGGAAAAGGTGTCCTCCTAAAGCAGCAGATGAGGAACGGTCTCTAACACCCATCGGGTGCAGGCCCAGGCCTACATCGACTTCATCCAAAAGAGCGGCTCTTGCCATTCTACACTTGGCAGAGAGGGGAACTGAAGTTCAGTCTGACTAGATAGTACACACAAGGGCTGAGGTGGGAGAGCCACAACCCTGAGAGCTCCCGAGGGTGGGTGGGGGCAGGAAGCTGGGCTACTCTGCTGCTCTGACTCCTTATAGCATCAGAGGATGCCTCCTTGGTGAACCTTTCCCTGACCTTAGGTTAGGTCAGGGCTCTAGACTGGAGTTGTCAGGGACTGTCCTCTCTGGGTTGTTCGCACCGCATGGGTCCATCCAACCACTGTGGACTAGATGGGAGGAAAGGCCCAGCTCAGAGCCCAGCCCTACTCTGGCTCACCCCGCTTGGTGCTGTTAAGATAGGGTGGATGGCCCTCCTCTAGGCGCTGTGACCACCAGGGAGAACATTATGAATACAGAACTAGAGACTGGAGGACGGCAGCAACACTCTTCACCCATCTTTCAGTCTAGACCCAGCAGGGCACGGTGCCAGTGTCTGAGGAGGCTAAGTACCTTGTAAAGGCAGCGGCTTTGGGTAAGTTATGAGACTGTCATTATGCAGTTTAACCTATCAGAGCCTCAGGTCCCCCAAATGTCCGTGGGGACCTGACAAGTCTCAACCAGCTGGCTTTTCCCTCATCCCACTCCTAGCCTCAGCTTCTCTATCAGTAAGCAGGGGACACTGACAGGCTTGGAGATGACTTAAAGGCAGGATAGCTGGGGGGGGGGGGGGGTGGATGGGACCCCCTCAGGGCCATCCCAGGGCCAAAGAAGGGTCACTTCCTTCCGTGCCGGTGGTTGCCAGTCACCTCTGGGTGGCCCCCTGCCTTGGTGCGGTGGCGCCAGGATTTCCTCCGCGGACCTGCGGCTCCCTGCACCCAAGACCTCGCGGGCCCACGGCTGCACGTGCGGCTGCCTCGGCCTAGCTTCTTTTGTGATCCTTCTCCCTCCAGTCGTTTTTCGGTTTCAAGCGCCGCCCTAGCTGGGTCCGGGCGATTCCAGAGCAGAGGCGATGCTCGGTTCCTAGGTCCGCACGGCTGGCAGGGCGGTGTTAGGACCCCGCGGCTCAGAGTCCCAGGGGGCGTGGCCGGGCGGCCGGTGCTATTTAAAAGGCGGGCGCCGCCCCCTCCCGGCCGGCTGGAGCGGCGCTGCAGCGGTCCGGCCTCGGCGGGCCAGACCCCCGGGGTTGCGCGAACGATGCGCGGAGGAGTCAGGCGGCGGCGGCGGCGCTGAGCCAGGTAGGGGCGGCGGTCGGCGGCGGTGCCTAGAGAGCTAGGGCCGGACCCTCCCTCGGCACCCGGGTGTTAGCAGATCTACCTAAGGAAGGGCTCAGATAGGCGTTCCCATTTGACAGCTGGGAAAATCGAGGCAGGAAGCTCTGGGTGTGCCTAGGAGCACACAGCCAAGCAAGCAGATTAGGATTTGAATTCAGGTCTGCCCCAGGCAGACATGGGCTTTCCACACTACCACTATTATCTGGAGGGGATACCCAGAACTCTTTGGGGAGACTTCTTTATGTGTGATAGATAGGAGGGACCCCCCTACCCCACCTCCACCCTGACATTTCACATCACAAGCACATTCCTTTGGGTTAAGGTCTGATTCCCCTGAGATGTAGGATGTCTCTAGAACGGGCTGCCCCTAGTGAGTGATTCACTGCACTGTGAGCCTTGAAGCTGCTCTCCCAGGCCCCCTTTGACAGTAGTCATAACAGACTGAGAGCCCTACCGCTCAGTATACTCCTGGGCCTGGGGCTGTAGGCTCCTGAGTAACTTAGGAAGGAAGTCTTGGCAGTTGCTTTGGAGGCACAGGGGCTGGATTCTGATACCGACTCTTCGATTTACTGTACAAGTGCCTTAGGGTAAGTCATTTCTCTGAATCTCGTGGTCTGGGAGAGAGATCCACAGGGTGCCCGTGGGGTCTGCACTAGTGGAGACCACCCAGCACTAAGGGACTATAGATCTGGCTGAGTCCCAGTTGCAGCACACCTAGGGGCTAAGGATCAGGCACTTTGCCTTCCCAAGCCTCGGTCCTCCAGTCTGTAAATGGGAATTATAGTAATCACCTCACTTGGTGGTTGTGAGAGTTAAAAGACCTGCAGTCAACCTAGGGCTTAGAAAAATTGTAACCTCCTTGCATAGTAGGGGCAGTCTTATTTTTATTATAGGTTTGACTCCACTATCTGTCTGTCCCCCTCTGTCATGCACGCGCGAGCACGCGTGCATGTGCACACACACATACAAGCACATACAGAGATATTCTTTGACACCTCTCCAATCAGAATCCAGCTACCTGCCTGCAGAGCCAGGACCTCTATCCTCAGCATCGTTGGTATCTGAACCATCAGGGAAGGACATGGAAGGGTCCCAGTACTTTCCTGGTCATGCTCCACCTGATCCATGCTAAGCAAGGATAGCCAGTGTTGGAATGGGAACTGGTGTGTCCTGCAGATGAATCACCTAGGCAAGGAGAGATAAAGAATTTGCCCTGAGGACCACACTAGCCAGTGGTGGGGCTTGACAGTGAGCCCTGGGTTTGAATGCCTCTGGTTGTCCCTGGGGGGCTGAGTTCTCACTGCTGCAGATGGGGCACAGCAGGGTGCTTCTTTCCACCATAATTCTGTGGGGACTGTCTCTTCTGGATGTGCAGAGGAAGGAGAGACAGGGTCCCTTTGGGCATCCCTACCTTAACCCCAGGTCCTAACTTGTCCTTATTGCAGCTGAATTTGTGACATCATTCAGCCACTTGTTCCCTGGGAGAAATTTAGTGAGCATATACTTAAGGAATGAAGCAAATGAGAAATGAGAGCGGGAGGGGGGATAGAACACCCAGGAGCCTGAGCAGGAACATTCTGGACCAGGAGGGAGCAGCCAAGCAGAGTCCTTCCCCATCCCCCATCCCCCTCCCCCCCACACACACCCACCACCAGGCAGCAGGGAAGGTACTGAGGTGACTGAGGAGTTTGCTGAGGGGAAGAAGGTGGTAGGTGGAGCTGATGGGAGAGAGGGTGACGTCTGAACGCTACTGGAGATTTCAAAGTGATTTGTAAGATCTGGCATGTGATTTTGAAACGTCACTGGGTGCCATGTATGGGGCAGATTGTCCCGTCCTAGAGGGAAGCAAGAAGGCAAACAGTGGAGTTGGCTGTTGCAGTGAAGGTGGGCGGCTTTGAACCTGCTGGACTAGGGCGGGGAGGGGCCAGGGGGACCTCTCCTCACCTGTATCCCATAGTGGAGACTTGCCTGCTGCTGCGCCATCTGACTTCCCTGTGTCATAAGGTGGGTCCCCACGGGTACTTCCTTTTCAAGAGGTAGGGAATCACAGTGGGGTGTGCTGTGTGCCCCACACTGAGCTGTCCGATGCTCAGCAACTGTGAGAGCCCTGAGAACACAGGGTAACCGTGAGAACCAGAGGAAGCTTCCTAGAGGACAGGGCATCTAAGCTCCACGGGTGAAGAGACATTGAGCTGCAGGGGAGGCAGAGGAAGCCAGGGGTCCAGAGGTCCAAAGGAAGCACAGGTCCGTACATGTGCTCAGGGCTCAGAGACAGAGCGAGGACAATGACAAGTCAGGTGGGAGACAAGAGCTGGCCGAGGGAGGGATGGTTGCCCAGGGCCTGGACATGAAGGCTGGCCCAGGAAGGGATAGCTGCTCAGAGCCTGGAGATGAAGGCCAGGGGCTTTCATTTAGCTCTGAGGATGCTGATGTTAAGCAGGTAGGGACTGCATTTGAACCAAAAGAACAAAATTTCCTGTGAATTCATAGCCTGCAGTGAAAGCGGAGCACTGTGGGGCAGGGCTGGGCTCTGGGGGAGCCAGGAAGGAGAGTTGAAAGGGCCACACTAGCCCCTGCGTGTTTCAGCAAGATAAGCAGCCACGGCATTGAGAGTCATCCCCAGTGGGTTCTGACAGTCAAAAGAGCCGGCACAGGCCTGCAGAGCTCTCCCAAGGCCATCTTTAGAGTGGCAACTCTCATTCCCTTACCCACTGTTGGAGACCTTCAAGTGCAGAGGCGAAGGGCACAGAGTCTACCATGTAGCTGTGTTGTCTTAGCTGTATTTTATAACCTCTCTGAGCCTCGGTGTTGTTTTGGTTTGGCTGTTTGTCTTTTCCCTTCTATAAACTAAGATGTGTAAGGAAACAGAGCTGAGTCCTTGAGCGTCAGGTTTGATGGTGAGGTATGATATGCTGTAACACCTTCATAGAATGTCTGTTGTCCTCAACAAAACCTGACATTTACCCCTGGAAACAACGTCAGAGAGATAACACCTGTGTAAGGTCACACAGCAGATGCCTAGCAGAGATGAGAGGGAGCGAGTGCTATGGTCTCTCCTCGCAAGCACGCTGCCGCCGCCATATCCACGCTTCCGCCGCCATGTCCAGGCTGTAATCTCCCTGTTTCCCAGCATAGAACTAGATGTGAGGTGACATTCAGTATGGGAGGAAGTGAATGCATTAATTAATTAATTAATTAATTAACTAACAGGTTGATCTGTGTTTCCCCAGCACATGGCTCAAGTCCACAGGGATTCACCCCTGCTAAGAGCCTCTGAGGTCCCCATGGGTCCCTGTGCTGGCTGCTTACACTGCAATGGAGCTCTGGACCTGGGCAGCTGTAGCCTTCAGTGAAAGTAGCTGCCTGGCAGCCTGCTGGGGTGGGGCTTCCTGTCAGCACCCGGCCAGCCCCTGACAATGACAAGGTCTAAGAATTCCAACCAAAAGTAAAAGGTCAAAAGGAAGGATTTGTGGAGAATGAAACATTCCATTTGGGGCTAAGGACCTGGGATGGGGGCCTGCCTGGGGCCTGGAGGGAAATTGAGTCAGAGGTTCACTCCCCCACCCAATCCGGCCCTGCCCTAGGGTCCCTCTGTCACCTGAGCACCCCTTCCTAACTGTCTTCTGCCAGGTGACCCTCTTTAGTTTTTTTATTGCATTTTATTTATTGGAAGGGAGGTGTGCATGTGTAGCGGGAAGTTGAAGTCCAGGAGCCAGCTTTCTCCTTCCACCATGTGGGTCCCAGAGTCAAACTCAGGCCTAATGGCAAGAGCCTTTACCCCTGGGCCTTTTCAATGGCCTGAGGTGGGCCTTAGGTAAACGCAAAGCAGACGGTCATACATTGCTTTAAAAGTCTTGCTTCCTCTGAGCAATGACTCAGCTCGCCTTCAAACTTGCAATCCCTGGCCTCCTACCTCAGCCTCTTGAGTTCCAGAATACCACTACTCTCAGCTCCCCTGAGGCCCGCGCACGGCCCACGTGGCTCCCGATTTCTGTCAGGATCCCCGAGGGAGGGCAAGTGGGTGCTGCTGTCGGTGGGGGGAGCCGTGGTCTCAACATTGCTCTCTTCTCTCCACCCTAGGCAGAGCCATGAGCCACCAGATCCTGCTACTCCTGGCCATGCTGACCCTGGGCCTGGCTATCTCTCAGCGTCGAGAGCAAGTGCCCTGTAGGACGGTAAGACACAGTGCAGGCAGAGTGAGGGGTCCCACAGCCCAGTCCAGGTCAAAGGTTAGTGGGGCCAGCAAAGGATAGAGCTTTGCCTCGGTATTTGTCGCGCATACACTAGACAGTTGAGAAGCCTGTCTACCTAACAATCGCATTTGTTCCTATTTTACAGAAGGGGAAGTTTGGAGAGGCCAGGTGACCTAAGCAAGGTTATTCAGTTAGGGACCGTGGGGCCACTGGCCCTCTATTCCCTGTTACAAGTGATTGGTCTTTTGGGACATCCTGGGGGCTACACAAGCTGGAAAGGCTCCGCTGTACTGTTCTTCCCGGGTACATAGCCCTTCCCTGGCTGGGACCCTGAACTTGGACTGCCTGCTAGAATGCTCCTCCCTCATTGCAGCCAGGTCAAAGGCCACCTTGCTCAGGAAACCTCTCCCACCGTTGACTGCTGATTTCTTCTGTTGCTCCTTCCTCTGGCTCTGTGTCCTCCCCCATCTCCATGCTGAGCAGACGGAGGATATGTGCTACTTCATCCATAGCCAAAAACTGTCTTACCCAGCCGACCAAGGGCTCCTAGGGGGCAGAAACCATACAGGCTGAAGACATTGTGACCCTGTGAGGTATAGGGAGAAAAACCCTCTAGGCTAGTGGTTCTCAACCTGTGGGTCTCGACCCCTAAGGGGGTTTAGCTCAGATATCCTGCATATCAGATACTTACATTAGAATTCATAACAATGGCAAAATTACAGTTGTGACGTAACAATGAAATAACTTTCTGGCCAGGGGTCACCACAGCATGAGGAACTGTATTGAAGGGTTACAGGGTTAGGAAGGCTGAGAACCGCTGCTCTAGGAATACTTGCAAAGCAGGACAGGCACACCACCAGCTGCACTTGGGCATAGAATGGACTAACTGTGTAAAGAGGCCAGAAATGCCAGCAGCCATTTCCTGGGGTCTGTGTGCCCTGCTGTGGCCACTAATTCTTTCTTAGAGACATCCTGAGAGTCTCACACCCAGACTAATGAGAGCAAAGACCTCAGATATCACCATATGCCCACAGCCTTGGCGGACTGAGGTCTTAAATGGTGAGGACTCTGGCACCTGTAGACAGAGGGCATGGAGCAGGGGCTCTCTGAGAAGCATGAGATAGGAGAAGACTTTCTGAACTGTCAGAAAGAGCTCTAGACCCAGCTGCAGAAAAGACATGTGACCCTGTGGGCTCCGACAGCAGAAATGACAGAGACAGGATTCAAACCCTGTTCCCCCTGTGCAGTTCACTGCCAGAACCTCTCCTCTTGTGTATGGATGGGAAGTGAAGTTGGATAGCATGTTCCTTCCCCCCTCAGGAAGAGGGCAGATCAGTGACTGACATGGCAGAGTGAAGGAGGATGCTAAACCCCAGCCAAGACCCCTATATCTCTGCACCAGAGACTTCTAGCAGTCAGTCAGAGCTCAGCAATAAGGGCAGGGAGGGTGCTGAGATGGTCCAGTCCTTCAGGCTCCTTCTGAAGTCTGGGCTGGATCAAAGAGGAGGGTACCAGGTACTCCCCTGGACCTCTGCAGTTTCTGATAGGTGGTCTCAGGTTATGTCACCTCCTGTCATGGTCCCTTTGGAGCTGGGGTCCTGGAGAGCCTCTGCTTACCCAGAAGGGAGAGTCCATGGGTGTGGGCTTACATGGGGAAGCGTGGCATGCACCCTGCAAATGCATAGTAAATAGTGTCTGGTGGTGTTTGTTCAGCCAGCCTGAGTACCTGGGCAGCTGAAGGCTCCGTTTACACAAAAAGAAACTCATGCTTGCATTGAGCTCATCTCAATGCTGCTTACAGCAGGGTGGTCCAGGAGCTAAGTGTCAAGTAGGTGTCTAGTTTCTATGGGTGTTGGTGAGGGATGTTATTGGGTCTCCTAGAGCCTCAGGTGGCAGCTTTTTCTGGAAGTACAAGGCTTGTCAAGGTATTTTATGCAGTAGGCAGTTGCACAGGTGCCCATAGCCAGACGGTGCCCGGCCTGGGGGGTCTGGGGGGAAGGAGGCTCAGAGCTAGGTCAGACAGGGATGCCAGGCTTGTGTTTCTTCCTTGCTACCTCAGCCACTGGACCCCTGTGACACAGGCAAGTTACTGCCAGGGCAGACCCTGACCTCAGCATCTGGACAGCAGGTGGGCTGGCTCACTCCGTTCTAATGTCTCTCTCTGGCTTGAATATGAATATCTGGGTTAGCTCTTTTCTTTCCGGCATTGATTGGATCAAGGCCCTTTGCTTAAGCACAGATGTCTGCAACTCATTCATAAAAGACATTTCCGGAGGACTTTCTTTGGGCCAGGTCCAAGACATCCATGTCAATCAAAGTAGCCCCTGTCCGTGCAGAGCTCACTGTCTGCGGGTCCCCATTCCACCATTGTTCCAGGACACTGAGCTGTAGGGAGAAGACACAGTTAGGGAGGGCCTCTGTGGAAGACATGTTGGGATTCCCCGTGAGGAATTCTCATACAGGTCTGCTCCATGCATGTCCAGGGATGGCTGTGCAAGGGGGTGGGACCAGTGCTAGGCATGGTCACTGCATGTAAACTGGACTGCAGTGAGTCAGTCGACAGGTTGGTCAATGCCACAGACAGACTTGATGGACCCTGCTCTGTGTTTAAGCCAAGAGTACCATAGGCAAAGTGGAGTTTGAACAGTCTGTGGGCCTTTCGCAGGTAGGCAGTTCAGTGGGGGTCGATGGAGACAGGCTAGGGGCAGGGGTAAAACTAAGCTGGCTGATGTAGACATTACACTCTTTGCTAGGGAGGGCAGGGGCACCTGGGGTGAGAATCTGGGAGCCACCAGATGGAGATGTGCATTTGCATAGAATTATGACCCTTAACGATGCATTTTGTGGAAGGAAACGAGTTGCTAAGAGCCCTGTGTTCGAATCCCAACTCCCACCATATCAGCTGGGTGGTCCTGAAGTCTCTCTTACCCTCTCCAACCTGGATTTTGGTAAAAATCTATAATTACATCAGATTACCCATATGCACTGGGTGGGCTGTTGTAAGGCTCTGACAAGATCGCCAGTCTGAAAGTCCTGATGTATTAAGTAGGTGCTGGGAAGGACAAGTTAATTTTGGGATAAGGAACTGGAGTGTCAATGTTGATGTGTCCTGTTAATGATCTTTCAGTTAAATTGTCATCAGATAACCCGTTGGGTTCTGGTATCCCTTTATTCTATTCTGTCTCCTTACTCCTACGACCTGGATGCTGTGCTGGACCAGAGCAGGCCACTGATATGGTGGTATTTAGCAGCTGCAGAAAGGAACGAGTCACAGCAGGAATGTGGTCTGAGCTGTGCTGGCTGGACCAAATCAAAGGGCTGGCACAAAAGCCTGCTGGTTTCCCTGTTGCAAACATCTTTTCCTGATGACGCTTCCAGCCTAAAGCTAGAATTTTATCTGGGATGTGGCAAGGACCCAGGTGTGAAACTGGAAGCTGTGGGCCATGTTGCCCCTCTGTTCTGCATCACTGTGAGTGAAATATGGCTTAGTTTCCCATAGAACAGGATACTAGTCAACACATACGTATTCTTAGAGCTCTCTACTATGTCTCTGTCTACTGCTCCCTTCTGCCCAGCACCAGCAGGACTGCCAGTCAGGGCCAGAGAGCAGCTTGGGGCATCAGCTTGGGTGGAGGCAAGGCTAACATCCTGGGACTCTGGGGGAAGCACCCCAAGCTTGGGGAGAGGGCGAGTCATCTTTCCTACAGAACCCTGTCCCCACCTACTGTCCTGTCCCCATTAATGCCAGCATCTCTGCCACCCTTGCTCTCCCTAGGTGAACAAGGAGGCCTTGTGCCACGGCCTTGGCCTGCTCCAGGTCCCCTCGGTGCTCTCACTGGACATCCAAGCTCTCTACTTGTCCGGGAACCAACTGCAGAGCATCCTGGTCTCCCCACTGGGCTTCTATACAGCGCTTCGTCACCTGGATTTAAGTGACAACCAGATTAGCTTCCTCCAGGCTGGGGTCTTCCAGGCCCTGCCCTACCTGGAGCACCTTAACCTGGCCCACAATCGGCTTGCCACAGGCATGGCTCTCAACAGTGGTGGTCTGGGCCGCCTGCCCCTTTTGGTCTCCCTGGACCTGTCTGGGAACAGCCTGCATGGCAATCTGGTGGAGCGACTGTTGGGTGAGACCCCGAGGCTGCGTACGCTCTCACTGGCGGAGAACAGCCTCACTCGCCTGGCACGCCACACCTTCTGGGGTATGCCAGCGGTGGAGCAATTAGACCTCCACAGCAATGTCCTCATGGATATCGAGGACGGTGCCTTTGAGGCCCTGCCCCACCTGACTCACCTCAATCTCTCCAGAAACTCCCTCACCTGCATCTCAGACTTCAGCCTCCAGCAGCTGCAGGTACTAGACTTGAGCTGCAACAGCATTGAGGCCTTCCAGACGGCCCCGGAACCACAGGCCCAGTTCCAGTTGGCCTGGCTCGACCTCCGGGAGAACAAGCTGCTCCACTTCCCTGACCTGGCCGTGTTCCCGAGACTCATCTACCTGAATGTGTCTAACAACCTCATCCAGCTCCCTGCGGGGCTGCCCCGGGGCAGTGAGGACCTCCACGCACCCTCTGAAGGCTGGTCAGCCTCTCCACTGTCCAACCCCAGCCGGAATGCCAGCACCCACCCTCTCTCCCAGCTCCTGAACCTGGATCTGAGTTACAATGAGATCGAACTGGTCCCTGCTAGCTTTCTTGAACACCTGACCTCCCTGCGCTTCCTCAACCTCAGCAGAAACTGCCTGCGATCCTTTGAGGCTCGACAAGTGGACTCCCTGCCCTGCCTGGTGCTTTTGGACTTGAGCCACAATGTGCTGGAAGCATTAGAACTGGGTACCAAAGTCCTAGGGTCCCTGCAGACGTTGCTTCTGCAGGACAATGCCTTGCAAGAACTTCCACCCTATACCTTTGCCAGCCTGGCCAGCCTGCAGAGGCTAAACCTACAGGGGAACCAGGTCAGTCCCTGTGGGGGGCCAGCAGAACCAGGTCCCCCGGGCTGTGTGGACTTCTCTGGGATCCCCACCCTTCATGTTCTTAACATGGCAGGGAACTCGATGGGAATGCTCAGGGCGGGCAGCTTCCTTCACACCCCACTTACAGAGCTGGACCTCTCCACCAATCCTGGTCTGGATGTGGCCACGGGAGCCCTGGTGGGCCTGGAGGCATCCTTAGAGGTACTGGAGCTTCAAGGCAACGGGCTGACTGTCTTGAGAGTGGACTTGCCCTGCTTTCTCCGTCTCAAGCGCCTTAACCTTGCTGAGAACCAGTTAAGCCACCTGCCCGCTTGGACGCGGGCTGTGTCCCTGGAGGTGCTAGATCTGCGGAACAACAGCTTCAGCCTCCTGCCAGGCAATGCCATGGGTGGCCTGGAGACCAGTCTCCGGCGGCTGTACTTGCAGGGAAATCCACTCAGCTGCTGTGGCAATGGCTGGCTGGCGGCCCAGCTGCACCAGGGCAGAGTGGATGTGGATGCTACTCAGGACCTAATCTGCCGCTTTGGCTCCCAGGAGGAGTTGTCCCTGAGCCTAGTGCGTCCAGAGGATTGCGAGAAGGGAGGGCTGAAGAATGTCAACCTCATCCTCCTCCTCAGCTTCACACTGGTCTCTGCCATCGTCCTCACCACGCTGGCCACCATCTGCTTCCTCCGCCGGCAGAAGCTCAGCCAACAATACAAAGCCTGACAGGCTCGGGAAGCCAGAGGGGCAGAGAAGTTGGGGTCCAACTCAGGTTACTCAGTGACCAGGGACTTGGTGTCCTGCACACTGCCGCGTGGGCAGGTTCCTTCCCAGGCTGCATCTGTGGGCCAGCTGTGCAGCTCGAAGTGGGGCAGTTTACTGCACAGAGGATGCCAACCGACAGCTCGACGCTGAGTATCTGTTTCAGGCCACACCCGTCTCCGGGTACTAGTAAATGAAACACATGCCTATCCTCAGGCAAGAGAGGCCGTCACTGAACCACACAGTGACCACATAGGCTTGAGGTGGGGAAGCAGTAGGCTGGACATGGAGAACCCACCCTGACTTAGAGCAGGAGAGCCAGCCCGTGAGAGGATTTGTCTGAGTCCTTTCCACCCCGAGCTCTGTCGCATCTGCTGATAATGACTTTCAGCCTCTCTGGAAATGAAGAACTTGTGACCTGAAGAGAGAGCCAGAACCTCTCCCCAGAGGTCTTAAGTCTAGGCTCCTAGGCTAGGGGCTGCACCAGCTTAAAGTGTGATCACCTAGGCTTCCACGCAGGCCTGGGCCGTCCTGTGTCCTGCTTTGGACAGGCCTTCTCTCCAGTGCACTCTTGTATCACACACACACTGACCCTGGTGCTGCCTGTTCCCCAACCCCCTGCTCAGGCCTCCTTCTATCCCAGCCCCACCCTGACTTTTGAGCCAAGAGGGAGAGCCTCAGCTATCTGGTTCAGCTTAGCAGCTGCAGAGGCAAAGTCAAGCCAACTCTCAGAGGTTTCTGTGTTATCTGGGTTATACACAAGAAGAAAACAAATTTCCTTATGCATTCTCCTTTGAGAGCCTCATGGCTCAGAGAGCTGACGAAGCCAAAATGAATCAAGTCCATGTCCTCCCATCTCTGGGGCCAAAGCTTTGCCAGTGCGGTACCTGCAGGCTGTCAAGTGGACAGGAAGTGGCCCTGCCCTAACCAGGATCCAAGCACACTTGCTACATATACCCCCTCCCTCTCAGACAGGCGCCCACAGACCCTCTGCCTCTCTGCCTCAGTGTCCCTTCTTTGCAGAAGAGTATGAATTCTTCCTTTCTCTTTCTGCTCCCCAAAATCTCATTGAGTGTAATCTCCCCACTGAACAGATAGGGAAAGTTAGGTGCAGGCCTTGCTCAGAATCACGCAAGTCAATGGAAGAAAACTGGGAACAAAAGTAGCTGGGCGGTTGCGCCAAGGCAGAGGGTTTGCTTTGTGTGCTCAAGGCCCTGAGCTGGATGCCAGCGGCTGTACCCGTGTTTCCCTACGCTCAGCAGTCACAGCACGAGACAAGGCCAGCTACCATGCCAGTCCTCACCAGGCATGGAAAAATAATAGGGACACACACACACACACACACACACACACACACACACTGTCTCCACTCATTCTCCAGGCTTGTGGGCTGCAGGGAGGAAGGGGAGTCCTGGACCCAGTCACAGAGCCTGCTGCATCAGATCCCTGTGCTCGGCCCACAGTCAGCCAGAGCTTCCGTAATGTACAAGAAGACGAAAACGCCATTCTCTCTACCCCACTCTACAGGTGAGGGGACTGAGGCCCAGAGAAGGTTAAAGGCTCCGAGGACCAATAGGCAGATCCAGACCTAGAACCTTCCCTCACTGGTGCTGCTGCGCACACAGCTCTTCTCCTCGGCCTGGAGGCCAAGGCGTGGTGGCCCCTGGGCCTGAACTCTGAAAACACTAATCAATGCTGCTCTCACCTCCCAGGACTGGCCTCTACCGGGCCCTGGGACCCGCTCTTTGTATAACTCACATGAATGTATTAAAGTATAATTTTGGAGAAACTGTGGCCTGCCAGCCTGCTTACTTCGGGTATCCCATAACCTCATACTGGAATCCTGACCCTGTTTCCCTCCTCAGGGGCTTTTATTCCTTGTGAGGTATTGGGGGGGAGGGGGGAAGGACACTGAAGCTCTTAGCCTGGCCCACCCCTGGCCAGCCTCTACTGTGGCCACTTCATACGGAACATCACCTATGCCCTACCCCAGCTCTAGAAAACAGCGGCTGCGGCTCTTTCCCACCTGTCTGCGGCCATGTGCCCACTGCCTTTCTCTGTATCCACTCCTCATCTTAAAACCGGTGAAAGACCCCTGTTGCCATCTCACCATCCCTCACTCTCACTCTCAGAGGCAGGTCCCTTCCCCCACCCCCAACCCTCCCCCCATCTCCCCAGCCCACCCTACCCTGCCTTAGCTGAGATCTCCCAAGGCCTCCTTACAAGATCTCCATACCTTTAGACCTTTGTCCCTGGACTCCACGGCCCCTCACCTCACCCTCAACCTCCCTAACTCCATCCAGGAAGCTGCCTCCTCCCTCTCAAGCTACTGTTCCCCAGCCACTCCGCCTGCTCCTCTTTCTCCAGCCACCTCCAAGTGATGGATGCCTCATCTGTCCCTCCAGACTGCTTCTGTGGAGACATCCAGGCACCCTGCACCCCAGCCAGAGAGTTACATTGTCTCCTAGGGGCTAGAGAGTCCAGGCAGAATTTAGTCTGCAAGCAGTCAACTTAGGGGGGGGGGGGGAGAGGGAAGAGAGAGGGAGGAGGAGAGGGAGAGAGAGAGAGTTAAGAGTTGAGGAAGGGAGAGGAGCTGCCTCACAGGCGGACATGGGGAAGGTTGTCAAGAGGGTCTCAGTGAAGGCGACATCAGCTCAGCACACCAACACCTAGACCCTTGCCCTCTGCAGCTGCTAGTCCTCCACCCAGCCTGCTTTTCCAGCAGGCTTCCCCGAACTCTAAGCACCCTGGTCACATCTCCATAGCTGGAGTGGCCCCTGGGCCCTCCTCCCTCCCTGGATGGACACCCTTGTCTTCTCCTAAAGGTCCCTTTGAATTGTTTTTTTCTGCCTCCAGCCTCTTGCCCAGCCCCTGCTCCCAGCTCTCTTTCTCCAGAGGAGGACCTGAGCTATCACTAGGGATGGGAAAGCACACAGCGGGGGCTCAGGGAAGGCAGAGTTAGACTCGGCCATCGAATGGGCTGGGCTTAGCCCAGGGTCTGGGAGTCTCTCATCCCACAGGAACCCAGCAGGCCCCTGACCTTCCTTCCTGGCAAACAGCAGAGCCTATTCACCTGGCCTAGACCCTCAGTGAGACAGAAATTCCTGTTTTCAGGGAAACGTGGGCACAGCTGCCAACTAGGCCATCAGAGCATCAGGTTTATTAAGCTTTCAGCCAGTTCCAGGGAGAGGGAGGCTCTCATGTGCCCTGTCTGACAGAGGCCACCTGGAGTGTCATCTGCCACCCCCTTCAGCTGTCTCACCATCTCAGACCACCCGATCCAGGGGCCTGGGTCAGCTGCCCCCTGCAAACAGCCCTGTCCTCCAGATAGCCTGCAGGACCTTGGGAGGTGGATACCCGCTGCCCCCAGCCCCTTTCTGCTGTGGCCCACCATGTAGTGACCGTTACTAAGTGTATCCAGCTAAGCCCACGCTGAGCAGTTGATGGACCTTCTTCCTACAGTGTCTGAAGAGATTTCTATGGTATCTTCAGATTCCAGAGCTGAGACCTAACCCCAGGATACTCCCACTCTGAAGCCAGCGACTATTTTCTTCTTATTATTGGTTTTTGTTGTGATTGCTGTTTTGTTTTTATTATGTTTTATTTATTTGCATCTGGGCACGTGTGCGTGGCAATCAGAGTACAACCTGTGGGAACCGGTTGGTTCTCTCCTACCATTGTAATATGGAAGCTTGAATCAGGTCAAGCTTGGCAGCAAATTCATTTAATTAATCTCACTGAGCATCTTGCCTGCTTCTTGTTCTTTGTTTTTTGACTCGGGGTATCCTGTAATCCAGGTTGGCCTTGAACAGATCATCTTCAGCTCCTGTCTCCACGCGTGTCCTACTCCATCCAGCAATGAGCAGCACTGCAGCCCTAGCATCTGACCCTCGCAACCCCAGGGTCCCCCCTCTTCCACCAGGAATGTCCCACGCACCCGACTCACCCCCAAACTCCTGCTACCATTGTCTGAATGGACTACCTCATCTGAGGAGAAGGCCTGGATCGCTTCCTCCTGTTGCCTCTATCCCTGTGGGATCCTCACACCTAGCACTGAGCATCTGTCTGGTCCACCATCAGATTGAGAGCTGCGGGGGAGGGGGGGGAGAATTCCTACCCAGAGTCCTCTGTGTGTCTCTAGGGACTATGAGCTCAGAAAAGATTTCCAGAATTAATGGACCCTGCCCTCCAGGACTTAGGAACTCTTGGGCTTCTGACTAGTCTTCAGACAGACCCAGGGGATCCAGAGAGGGCAGGGGACAGCAAAGCATGGAGTGTCCAGAGCACATAAGTGCGCTCTCTGGCTAGCCTCTGCTTGTCCTGCTCCCCTTGCCTGGAGGCCTCTGTCTTATCTTCCACTCTCTACTCTCCCCATCTTCTCATCCTGTCTCCCCCCACCCCCACTAGCATCTCCATCTCCCTAGGAACAGTTGTGCTGAGAACAGGAGGGCTAGGGGGAAGGAGGGGAGGCCTGAGCTGTTTATAGGAACTGGAGTGGCTCCCTCCATCAGCTCTGTTTGGAGCACAGACCAAGCATAATAAACAGCTTGGCTCCTCCCCAGCTGCGCTTCCCCTGAACTTGGCCATCCCAACTTCAAGCATCTCTCTCTCTCTCTCTCTCTCTCTCTCTCTCTCTCTCTCTCTCTCTCTCTCTCTCTCAACAGCTGGGTCTCATGACCCAGCTCCCACCCCACCCCACACAACTCCCACCTCCACCTCCCGTCAGGCTGGTGTAGAGAATTCTGTTTGTAAAATCAAACTCAGATCCGGGGGCCACCTCTGCTCTTGGGGCCACCTTTGCTTTGGAGGGGGAGGGCAAACTGCCCCGCTGTATCTCCACTTCTCCATCTGTATCATGGGCTCAATCATAAACATTCTTATTTGTAATGTGTGAATGCTTGAACATACTCGAGGTCCTGGGTGCTGGGTCTGTGAGAACCCTGGGGACTGTTAAAAAAAACCTCTGCTGTGGGAGGGGAGACTCAGGCTGGAGCACAGGCCAGGAAGCTGTCCATAGTGAGGGAGGTTTTATGCTCTGAGAGTTTGTTTGCAGCTAGGCACAAGACTCACAGCTGGAGCAGCAAGGGGCTTGGAAGGCCTCTGAGCTGCCTACAGGGACAGCAGGGTGTCAGCTTGAGCAGAGAGGTCCAAGGGAGAGCCCCATCTGGCTGCAGGAGAGCCAGTGGAGTTTCATCCGTGAGCTCTCTGGTCTTTCAGCATCACTCAGCATTCTGGAATCTTCTCCCAGCAGGAGAGCCACCTCCAACTTACCCAGCTCCACCTTCCAAAGCTGTGGATGCCGTCCTGGGATTCTGTCATGTGTCCACCCCACCTTCCCTAAAACACCCTACAAAGTAGATGATTCAGTGAAACTTACAGAGCAGCAGCAGCACGGGCAGCACGCGCTTTGGAATGAGTTAGAGAATAAATGGGGGCATAAGGGAAAGTGTGGATCAAAGAAAAGGAGCCAGTGACCAGACCACTAAAGCTGGACTCTCCCCCTCCCTTCTCCCTCCCTCTTTCCCTGCCCCTCCCCCTCTCCTTTCCCTCCCCTCCCCCTTCCTCTTTCTCTACCTCTACTTCTCTCCCTTTCCCTCTCTTTCTCTCCCTCCCTCCTCCCTCTCCTTTCTTTCCCTCTCCCTTCCCCTCCCCTCTCCCTCCCTCCTCTCCTTCCCCCTCCCCTATCCTCTCCTTCTCCTCCCTCTCTCCTCTCCCTTTCCTCTAACTCCCTTCCTCCTCACCCCCTCCCCTTCTCCTTCCCCTCCCCTCCTTCCCTTCATCTCCCATCCCCCTCCCCTCTCCCATATACACATTAAGAACAGTGACAAATTGTGCTGAGCTAAGACAGGAGAGTCAGGGAAACAGGAAGTGCGGCCCAGGGGAATTCTCTCTGAGGACCTGCTGGGGGCTGAGGGATGAAGGAGAACTAATCTGAGAGACTCTGGATGATATCCCCTCAGATTTACCTAAACACATTCAGAGGGCAGAGCCGAGCTGTGGACTCAGGCGAGGCCAGCCCTGCACTGAAGGCAGTGGCCTCCCAGATGCTCTCTTCCCTGCCCCCAGAGTTCTTGGATTCTGGTTCTGGAATCATGAAGAAAACCAGAGGTGGGGAGGGGTCCGGGGGTTGTGTTCCAGGTCTCAAGCACTGCGCTGTGGGCATGAGACGCCTGAGGGGCCAAAGGCCCCTCATGTTCAGAAATACTACTATTCTCATCAGTTTGCTAGAGAACAAATGGTTTCAGCTTCTGGTCTCTCTGCATTGTTCATGTCAGCCCGTCCTGCCATCTTCCCCAACCCTATCCCATCCTTCTGTCAGGGCTTAAAAAACCTTAAAAAACACTCAACCATATTTCAAAGAAATCCCCTCAAATAAACAGATGTACCTCTGTTCATTTTTTGGAGTTCATGATATTCCAGTGTTAATGTTCTTGATGTATTTAGTCATTCATGATGGATGGACGTTGCTTTCCCTTTTTACATTGTTTTGGAGAATTTCACACATGGATATGATGGCTACATGATGTCTTCCCTCTTTCCCTGCCTCCAGCTTCTTCCATCTCCCCCAATTTGTCCTCAAATTTGTGATCACTTCTGTGATTATTATTGCTATGTATATGCATGGGTGTATACATATACACACATATATATTCATAAATATAACCTATCAAGTCCAGTTTGTGTTGCTCATCTGCGTATTCATTTATGGCTGGCCACTTGGGATTGGATAACCCATCTGGGGTCTCCTCCCTGGAGAAGGGAGATTCTCCCTCTCTTAGCAGCCATTGATTATAGCTCTTCATGTAGGAGTGGCACAGTGAAAGATTTCGTACATACACACTGGAATGTCAGCTGGTGTTGTCCTTGTGCAGGTCTTGGTTAGGTGACAGTATTGTTAAGAAGTCATGGATACACTTACCTAGCAGGAGAGATACCATGGTTGTGAAGGTGGTTTTCTCAGGGCAAAGCTTATCCATTGTGTTTCAGATGTCCTGACTCCTGAAATTTCCCAAAATGGGGAGAGTTGACTGCATAATTTGTGGTAATGAGGAAACTAGGTTCACACTCTCCCCTGCTAATGAAGATGATTGACATTGGTGATGATGATGGTGGTGGTGATGATGATGGTGGTGGTGATGATGATGGTGGTGGTGGTGGTAATTCATGGATACAGCTCCTACCATACATACACTAACCTATAAACACTCTGGTCCTCTGGCTCTTGACATCTTTCTGCCCTCTTCTTCCTCAGTGTTCCCTAAGCCTTAGGGGGTTGTGCGGTAGATATTATCAACCAGGGTGGGCCAAAGCCCTCAGGCTCTATGTCTCTGGAAGCTTTCTCACATACAACCCAATGTGTGCTTCTTAATTCAACCAATTTAACAATCAAAAGCCATTGATACAGATAGACAGAAGATAGGCATCAGATGATAGGTAAAAAAAAATAGATAATATATTCTAAATCCCTGTTGATTTAGAATTTTACAGCATGTTATGTATGTTTGTTTTGCCTGCATGTATGTCTGTGCACCACATGTGTGCCTGGTGCCTAAGGAAGCCCGAAGATTCAGATCCTCTGGAAAAGGTGTTTACAGTCAGTGGTGAGCCATCATGGAGGTGCTGGGAACTGAACCCAGGACCCCTGGAAGAGCAGCCTGTGCTCTTAACTGCTGAGCCATCTCTCCAGCTCCTGATGT
The DNA here is from genome assembly GCF_000001635.26 of Mus musculus. Classification (NCBI taxonomy): domain Eukaryota; kingdom Metazoa; phylum Chordata; class Mammalia; order Rodentia; family Muridae; genus Mus; species Mus musculus. The sequence goes on from NC_000073.6 coordinate 98,507,740, forward strand.
AGAGTGTTTCCCATTCAGTTATTTATTTATTCACTTTACATCCTGATCGAAGGGCCCCCTCTCCTCCCAGTTTCCCCCTTCAAGTGTCCCCTTCCCTACCGTTTTCCCTTCCCCTCCCCTGGCACCTCAAGTCCCTGTAGGACTAAGTACATCCTCTCCCACTGAGGCCAGACAAGGCAGCCCAGTTAGGCCCAAACTCAAGAGATCCTCTGCCACTGCTTCCCAAGTGCTGGGATTAAAGACATGTGCCACCATACCGTGTGCCACCATACCGTGTGCCACCATACCGGGCTCTCCTGTTTAAGGTTTTTTTTTTTAATTTAAGATATATTACTGTGTATGTGTATGGTGTGTGTGTGTGTGTGTGTGTGTGTGTGTGTGTGTGTGTGTGTGTGTGTGTATGTATGTATGTATGTACAGGTGTATGCATGCTGTGGCACAAATATGGAGTCCAGATGACAACCATCAGAGTTTAGTTGGTTCTCTCCTTACACTGAAGGCTCTGGAGATGGAACTCGGGTGGTCCAGCATGCGTAGCAAGCATCTTACCCGCTGAACTGCCTCTAAGTAACCTGACATAGACCTCTACTTACGAGCTGGACAGATACCAAATTCTACTTGCTTTCAGATGAATTTATTGAATTTTACAGGTCACTCTTTCAAACAATTGTGTTCTAATATGTATTCGGGATCTGTCTGAATTCTGGTCTGTCTCACTGACCTGGTCCTATGCCGGATCCCTGGTGACAGGTTTTAGTTTGGTTTGATACCTGCAAGACAAGTCAAGTCCTCTTGCTGGTGTTATCTCCAGCAGCTCTGGGAGGTCCGTGGGAACCTCTTTCTTCATAGAAGCCTGGCGGCCATAGCTCTTCATGCACAGCTCTCATAGAAACTGCCTTGGCGTGGGTATGTGGTGAGGTCTGATCTTTCTCCTATCTTCCTTTTATTGTTGGTTTGTTGTTTGTTTTGAGGCAGGGTCTCTTGTATCCCAGGCTAGCCTTAAGCACTCTGTATCCTAGCTGAGGGTGACAGTGAAACCCCAGTCTGTCTGCCTCCAACTTCCCACACTCTAGGATTCAGACATTGCTACCCATGGATCACGCACAACTTTCTTTGAGTTGGTGCTCCCTGGTTCAATTTACTTCTTAGTAGATAATTAATTAGTGTTATAAATGAGTTAGCAAACATTTATAAATTTATAAACATTATAAATGTTCATGTCTACATGTTTATTGTCAAAAATCAGAAAACTGTTGATTTTTATATTTATCTTATATTCAAGAATTTTGTCATTTGACTTTTTAATGTTATAATTATTTTTGTCATTTATTTCTTTGCTAGAAGCTCCTGAGTTTCCCTGTGCAGAGCCATTTAGTTGCCTGTTTGACCATCTGACACCCTCTCCAGGTGGCACCCACTCCCATCCTCTCTTCTCCTCACCTCTCCCAGCTGGCACCACGGATTTTCTTCTCTGGCTCCTCTTCCCAAGGCCTCCATCTCCTTGGTTTGTAGGAAGAGAAACTGGGGTCCACTCTCTAGGCTAAAGATTGAATGCCGATGGTCTTTGGGTCAAACTTAGCCTTCAGTCATGCTTGATTTGGCCCATACAAGCACTGATACAGTTTTGATTAGTTTACAATATTTAAAAGCTGGAGTAGTTGTTACACATGGGAGCATATGGAAATCTGGGCTTGTCTCTGTGAGGTGCATGTTTACATACCCGGACAATGCGAGAAATAACGGCTGACAAGTGTCTTCCCCTGTCGTTCTCTATCAATGTTTTACTGTTAGGAAGAGACGCCATGACCATGGTTTTCTTATAAAGGAGAACAAAATAGAGACAGCTTATAGCTGAGAGGGTTAGGCCATTGTCATCATAGCAGGAAGCATGGCGACATACAAGCAGACATGCTAGTGGACAGGTAGCTGAGAGTTCTATATCTGGATAGGCAGGCAGCAGGAACAGCAAGTGAGCCACTGGGCCTGACTTGAGTTTGAGACCTCAAAGCCCACCCACATCCCCAGTGATGCACTTCCTCCCACAATCCACACCTATTCCAACAAGGTCACAACTCCTAATAGTGCCACTGCTGATGAGCCCATGGAGGCCATTTTCATTCAAACCACCACAACCATGTTTATTCTTATCTTGGTTTGAATACATGTTTATTATTATTTTGGTTTGGTTTGGTTTTGTTAAAGAACACAAAGAAAACAATTACCTTTTGTTGCTTTAATTTATTTATTTTAGGTGTGTGTGTGTGTGTGTGTGTGTGTGTGTGTGTGTGTGTGGTGTGTGGTGTGTGTGTGTGTGTAGTGTGTGTGGTGTGTGTGTGTGTGTGTGTAGTGTGTGTGTGTGTGTGTGTGGTATGTGTGTATGTGTGTGTGTGTGTGGTGTGTGTGGTTTGTGGTGTATGTGTGTGTGTGTAGTGTATGTGTGTGTGTGTGTGGTGTGTGGTGTGGTGTGTGTGTGTGTGTGTGTGTGTGTGTGTGTGTGTGGTATGTGTGTATGTGTGTGTGTGTTATGTGTGTATTATGTGTGTATGTGTGTGTGTGTTATGTGTGTGTTATGTGTGTATGTGTGTGTGTGTGTGTGTGGTATGTATGTGGTATGTGTTTATGTGTGTATGTAGTATGTGTGTGTGTGTGTGTGTGTGTGTGTGTGTGTGTGGTATGTGTGTATGTGTGTGTGTGTTATGTGTGTATTATGTGTGTGTGTGTTGTGTGTGTTATGTGTGTATGTGTGTGTGTGTGTGTGTGTGTGGTATGTGTGTGGTATGTGTTTATGTGTGTATGTAGTGTGTGTGTGTGTGTGTGTGTGTGTGTGTGTGTGTGTGGTGTACATGCTTGGAGTTGATATGTATGGCACTTGTGGAGGTCAGAAGACAACTTTGTAGAACTGTTTCTCTCCTTTTGACTTTCAGTGGGTTCCAGAGAGCAAGCTCAGGTCCCCAGGGGTGCTTGAAGCTCATGCCTTTACCCTCTGAACCATCTTACCAGCCCTCCACCATGTTTTCTAACACAGGGTCTCTCACTGAACCTGGAGCTGGCTGATTCAGCTATGCTGGCTGGCTGGCCAGTGAGCCTCCTGACTGTCTCCCAGGGACACTACAAGCATACACTACAATAGCTGACTTTAAAAAAAATGTGGTCTAGAGACATAAACTCAGGTCTCTGTGTAAGTTTAGAAAGCACTTTACAGCCATCTCCCGAGTTCTGATCTTTCTCGAGACACTGTATAGTGTGGATTCATAGTGTGTCAGGAACTGTGAAATCGCACTTCCCACCTAGACTGTGACTTTCTCAAGGACAGGGCAGTCTGTCTTCTCCAATCCACAGCACATGACACAGAGCCTGTACCAGCTGTGGGTTCAGAAGGGTCCCTTCTTCCCTTCCACACCACGCACAGGTATTTAAAAGACGTGAGCCCACCAGTCAATACGCACCCTGGACCTGACTGTGCCCTGTCCCCTTGGCAGTTGGCAAAGCCTGTAGACAGACAGACCTCTTTCCAAAGTAAGATTTTTGACTCATAAAAGAGACATAAGATTCTATAGGGAACCAGTTCTGCTGAATACAGTTGTCAAAATGTTGTTTTTCCATAAACCGCACTGAGATTTCACAAGCACTCGTTAACATATTACAAAACACGGCAGGTGTTTGGACATGTGCTTTCCAGGCCCTGATGAATGAAAGATGTCTTCAGAGACACACAGCAGTTCTGACACGGCTCAGAGAAGCCTGATTTCTGCCTGTGGCAGGAGCTGGTGACACTGTGGGATTGTGGCCCGCTTTCCAGAAGGAAGAACAGTTAGATGCCAAGGAAAGGCTCACGCTGAGAGGAAAGGCCTAAGGGCTTGGCTTGGAGTTTGTTTTCCCCTCAGGCAAGTTCTTCCCCCTGGACAACCATGGACTTCTCAGATCATGGATCTTCCTTCAGAAGTGTGAATAACAGCAATAACACCTGGAGCCACAGGCACAGGGAAACAGGCCGTTAGAATCATCCCCATGGGGAAACACAGCCTGTCAGAGTCATCCCCACAGGGAAACACAGCCTGACAGAATCGTCCCCGTTTGGGGCAGGACTTGTGTTGGTCTGCAGGCCCCTTTGGTGATATGTTCAAGAATTTCAAAAATGTGTGTCTGCTTTGACCCAGCGACTCCATCTCTAGGAATTGATCCTAAGGAAATAAAAAACTAGTCCAAAGGAAAAAAAAAGTGTGAGAATGTTTATAATAGCCAGTGAACATATCCAGTTTTTTTGGAGCCTGGTGTTTATATAATTTAGGAGGATCCCTTTAACAAAAAGAATGCAAAATAAGAGTATAACACTGTTAGATCCTTCTCTGGCCATTGGAACCCCTGTGCAAGTGAGCGGGCTTTGAGTGGCTTCTCATAAGTTCACTGCAAACATTACACTGTCAGCAGCCATTTGAAAGTAGAAGAGCCTTAAAGAGCCAACAGTTGGGAGTTGACATAATGAGCTCTACAATAGCTGTCTAGATGGGAGAAAAATCTGCCAGCTTCTCAACATGGGATGAACATGGAGTCAATTTGTTTACATGGGAAAATGACCAAAACACAAAGTATTAGTTTCCTCATTGCTGGGACAGCCACCTGGCACAGCCACTTTAAGGAAGATTTGTTTCTGCTCACACATTGAAGGCATAATAATCTAGCATGGTATTTTTCTCTTTGCCTGGAAGTTATGTCTCAACACGTAAGCTCTCAGCTACTGCTCCAGCGCCATGCCTGCCTGCCTGCCTGCCTGCCTGTCTGTCTGCCTACCTACCGCCATGCTCCCTAAGGTGAGGTTGTGGACTGTGACCCTTCAAACTGTAAGCCCTAAATTAAACACTTTCTTTTCTAAGTTGCTCTGGTCATGCTGGATTATCACAGCCATAGAACAGTAAACAAAACACGATGTGCACAAAGATCCCAGTTCTAGTCCAATCACTTATTAGTTATGAGTTGCAGAATATTAAATTGGGCTTTTTGCATATCTTATGGTTTGATTGTAAAGTGTCCTCCACAGACTCCTATTTTGAATACTGGGTCTCCAGTTGGCACCACTGTTTTGTGAGGCTCCGACAGCTTTGGGAGGTCGGGACCTGCTGGAGGTTGCTGGAGGTTGGTCCTTGGGAATATATTATCTAGGCCATTTCTAGTTTATCTCCTCTTTCTGGACCACTATGATGTGAACAGTTTCCACCACACACTAACCACCATGAACTGATTCCAGCCCTTCCTTGCCATGATGGACTCTGCAGCCATGACCAAAATAAGTACCTTCTGCCCATAAGCTGCTTCTATCTGGCATTCAGTCACAGCTTGGCAAAAGGAACTTAGGCTGTGTCTTAGAGCCATGGCTGTGCAGATCCTCAAAAGCAATTCCAAAGTCCAGCAGGACACAGCAGCCTATGACCTGTCATGCTATCCCCTCTAGCCCCAAGCAGGCCCTGGTCAGAAAGGAAGCCAGGCAAGAATCAGCTTTCTGGAAGAGAGTCATATCTGGGCCACAGTTCATCCCCACAAGCTCCAGTTAAGAAACTGGGGCCAGAACTTAGAGGATTCAGAGCTCAACCTGACTCCTCCCTGGGAAAGTCTACAGATGAAAGGCAGGTAGGAGCTTCCACTGGTGCACAGCGGAGGCTTCAGTGGGTGTGGCCTCCTCATCTTTAGACCTCACAGCTGGAGTGTTTCCTGTGTGTAACAGGGCACCAGCCCTGTCAGAAAGGGGCCTCCTACAGAGGGCTCCTCAGCAGGAGTGGAGGACGGGTACAAGTGTCAGCCAGGTGCTATGTGACACAAGCCAGGGACCAACTGTAGTAGGTCCAAAAAGGGAGATAGATGTCTGTCTCTTGAGAGCAGATCAGGGTTCTTGAAAGCACCACCCAAGCTGGGCGTGGTGGCGCACACCTTTAATCCCAGCACTTGAGAGGCAGAGGCAGGCAGATGTCTGAGTTCCAGGCCAGCCTGGTCTACAGAGTAAGTTCCAGGACAGCTAGGACAGCCAGGACTACACAGAGAAACCCTGTCTCAAAAAACCAAAAAGAAAGAAAGAAAGAAAGAAAGAAAGAAAGAAAGAAAGAAAGAAAGAAAGAAAGAAAGAAAGAAAGAAAGAAAGAAAGGAAGGAAGGAAGGAAGGAAGGAAGGAAGGAAGGAAGGAAGGAAGGAAGGAAGGAAAAAAAAGAAAGCACCACCCAGAAAGGTCTCACTGCAGTTAACAGGGACCTCCACATCCTTACATCCCAGATCCCTACCCAATTCTGAGACTGGAGCAAGGATGCAAAGCAGATAAGGGAGAGACAGCAGGGTGAGCCCTGTCCTCACTGGATGCCTCAGTGATGGCCTGGCTGAGCGCCACAACGGGAAAAAATTCAAAAAGAGTGACAAATGCCAATCACTTGTTTGGCTGAGGAATGGTTACAGATGGTAAATCTAACTCTTAATACTACTTCGGTTCCTGTGTGTGTGACCTGGACTCCTGGGTGCCAGGGTTACCAACACACACTACCACACCCAGTGAATTGTTTACTTATAAACATTTAAGAGCTGTCTGTGTATTTTTGGATCATAGTCCTTTGTTAAATAACTCTCTTGTAACCATTTTCTCCTAGAGATTTGGCTTGGGTTGTCTTGAAAACTTTTTAAACTTCTTTTAATTTTTTTAAATTTATGTTTGGTTTTAAAGCACAACTGATCATCTTGATTATCCTCACATTTTGTTCTTATGAACCAGTTTTTTAAAGGTTATCACAAGTAGTCCAGTATTGCCTTAGGAATTTCAATAAACTTGAGTCACCAAACAAACTTCTCCCTTGACTTTTGAAAGAATTTCAAGCTTGTGGAGGAAATGCAAGAATAATATAGCAAACCCCTGTGCAGCTTCCTCTGTAGTCACCGGTTCTTAGCGGTTGTTAACATTTTGTCACTGACTCCCTCCCTATGTGTACATTCTTTCCTGACCAATTTGAAAGTGACACAAATAATGTCCCTAAAACTGAAGTGTGTATTTTCCAAAGGGGAAAAAATAATCTTTTATATACTAGAGAAATTTAGCATTGATTTAATGTAAACTCAATGTGGTGGTTTGGATGAGAATGGCCCCACAGTCTCATAGGTTTGAATACTTGGTCCCCAGTTAGTGGAAATGTTTGGGAAGGATTAGAAGGTGTGGCCTTACTAGGGGAGGTGTGTCTTGCTAGGGGTGTGCTTTATACTTTTAAAATCCCATGCCAGGCCCAGTATCTCTCTTTGCTGCCTGTGGATCCAGATATAAAGCTCTCAGCTACTACTCCAGCACCATGCCTGTCTGCTTCCAGATGATGATCATAAACTAACACTCTGAAACTGTAAGCAAGCCCCCAATTAAGTGCTTTGTCTTAGAAGAAATGCCTTGGTCATAGTGTCTTTTCACACAATAGAACAATAGCTGGGACACTAGCCCTCAAGCAAGAGCCAAATTTCACTAACTGACCCCATTACCTCCCCTTTATGCTCCCTTTCCATCCCTGGCAAAGTCTAAGGTCTCCTTTAACACAGGACAGTCTTCCACTTTTGCAAAGCCATTTATCACATTAAGCATTAGATGGGTGTGCATTGGTTATCTTGTAGACAAGACTTTAATTTAGTCTTGTCTGGGTCTTCACTGTCCATTCTGCTTCTTTCTTTTTTATTATTGGAAATCATTTTGTAAAAGAAAAACTAAATTGTTCTTTCTGCTCCAAGGCTCTCATAGAATACTGAGAGCTCCAGAACACGAAAATTCACCCACCAATAGCAGTCCTTCCTCCAGCAGACACCAGCATTGGATTTAGTGCCGTTCTGAGATCCGCCCCAGCTCCCAGTCCCCATAACTGCCCCTCCATCACCTGTGCTCTGACAGACCTCTGCTCAGGCTGGTTCACACTCCAGAGAAGCTACCAGAACCTGAAAACATTTATCTACACTTGCTAGTTTCTTGTAAAGATGATTTCAAAAATTCTTGGAGAAGACATGTCAGGGGGACATGGAGCCTCCATACCCTCTTTGGTCACACCATGCTCCTAGAGTCCCCACTAGTCAACTGTTCAGAACCTCCTTCCTGGGCCTTTATGGAATCTTGGGTATTTGCTGATGGTGTTGGTCATTGGAGATCAATGTAACCTTTAGTGTCTGTCCCCATCCTCGATGTCAAGGGGTGGGGCCGGAAGTCCAGAGACTCTACAGTGATTGGTTCTCAGTGGGGGTTACTAGAGGCCTTAACCATCCTGGTTTTAGCACCCAAAGGACACTGTGTCACACCAAGGATCTACGAATAGAGATCATATATATGTTTCTTGTTCTGTCTCAGCATGGCACAAGAGTAATGCATGTTTTCCTCAGGAAACTACATGAAGGCTCATCCCACCAGCTGGAAGATTTCCCTCCTTATAACAACAACAACAACAAAAGAGAGAGACTGTTGATTGATTTCTAATAGAGTCCCCTTGAAAAGCTTTGAGATTATGCCAGGCATGATACATAACTGGTGATTCCAGCACTTGGGCAGTGTAGCAGGAAGATTTGACATTTTAGGTTGTCATTAGCTACATAGTGACTTCCAGGTATAGAAAAAATAATAATAAAGAACCAGCTGGGGTCAAGGAGATGGATCAGTGGACAAAGTGCCTGCTGGACAATCATTGGGACCTGAGTTCAAATCCTCCACACTCATAGAAAAGCCAGACATGTGGGCAGGCCAAGCCAGGAAGATCTCCTGGTCTCAGTGGCTAGGCAGTCTAGCTGAAGCAATGAGCTAGGCTAGGTTCAGTGAGTAAACCTGTCTCAGAAAATAAGGTCAGAGTGAGAGGGGAAGATATTCAACGTCACCCTGTGGCCTCCATGCACACAGACAAACATACATGCACACATATCATATACCATGTGCCCATATACATGTGAACACACACACACACACACACACACCAAGCAACCCACAATCCAGGCTGTGAGATCTACTCATCTGGGGGGGGGGGGGAGATCAACACTGTTGTTAGAAAGAGCTATGTCATGCTTCTGCCCCACCTACTCTGGCTTTGCATGTGTTTGGGGAGGGAGAGGCTAAAATGAGAAGATTTGATGGAAAATAAGAGTGAATGGGAGATCCTAGTTGATTTTTAAAAAAGATTTTATTTATGTATGTGAATTCATTGGCTCTGTCTTCAGACAGCAGAAGAGGGCATTGGATCCCATTACAGATGTTTGTGAGCCAGATGTTGCTGCTGGGACTTGAACTCAAGACATCTGGAAGAGTAGCTAATGCTCCTAACCACTGAGCCATCTCTCCAACCCACTCCCACTAGTTGATTTTTATCTTCTTCTCTCACAGTGGACTTAGGCCAAACAATATTTCATTTGGCCACTCAGCTCCTCGCAGCCAAGGCCCTCACACTATGTTGAGCTAGACATTGGCCTATGGTGCTCCAAGAGCCAAACATTAAGGATGGTCATCTTTACCCTGGCAGTGGTGGCACATGCGTTTAGTCCCAGCACCTGGGAGGCAGAGGCAGGTGGATTTCTGAGTTCAAGGCCAGCCTGGTCTATAGAGTGAGTTCCATCGCTTCTCAGCCTTTTAGCTAAGATCAAGTGTAGAGTGAGTTCTAGGACAGCCAAGGCTATACAGAGAAACCCTGTCTTGAAAAAGAAAAAGAAAAGAAAAGAGAAGAGAAGAGAAGAGAAGAGAAGAGAAGAGAAGAGAAGAGAAGAGAAGAGAAGAGAAGAAATGGTCATCTTTTTCTTTGGAATTTCCGATATTCTGGTTTATCCTATTATGGTTTTACCCACATTTTACTGTCTGTAACTTTACCTCATACCCGTAAGACCCAGTGCCAGAGGCTAGTGAGATGGCTCAATGGGTACTTGCTGCCAAAGCTCATGACTTGTGAGCTGAGACCCACACGGTAGAAGGAAAGAAGTTATTCTCTGACCTACACACACAGGTTTACATAAATTAAAACGTAGTAACGATTTTTCAGATTATAAAAAGATCCAATCTCACCAGACCTTCACATATTTTTGTACAGTTCACTTCTATGCTACAAGGGTGTCAACTGACCTATGTTGATGCAGATAGCAGGGACAGTCTGCTCAGCATCTTCAGTAAGAGGCAGAACTGCAAATGAGGAAGCGCCTCAAATCAGGGATCAGAACGAGGTGTCAGTGTGTGCCTGTAATCACAGCGCTTGGGAAATGGAGGCAGGAATTCAAAGCCAGCATTGGCTGGCTACATAGCCAGTCTGAGGCCAGCCTGCAGAATCTATGTGGCATCTTGTCTCAAAAAGACAAACCAAGTGAGCGGGGTCTGGAGATATAGATCAGAGGTAAAGAGTACACACCCTTCTTACAGAGGACCCAAATTTAGTTCCTAGAACCCATTTCAGGGGCCTCCATGAGACCTGCACTCACTTATACATACTCGACACACATAGTTAAAGAAATAACCTAGATGGCTCAGTGAGCAAAGGTGTTTGCCACAAGGTCCAGAACCTGAATTCGAGCCCCAGGTCCTACATTCAGAAAGAGAGAAGCCACTCCTGCAAGTTGTCCTCTAACCTCCATATGTGTGCTGTGGCATACAGACCCACACACACAGTAAACAAACAAACAAACAAACGCACAAATGAATGAATGAATTAATGAATGTAAAAAAATAGTATTTTAAAGTAAAGCAACCATATACCAACCAGTAATCAAGCTGCCCTTTTGTAGGCAGGGTCTCTAGTCACCCCAGTTGGCCTTGAACTGGCTGTGTGACTAAAGATGATATGGAATTTCTAATTTTCCTTCCAATATTTCCAAGTACTGAGATTACTGTGTGGGTACCACTATCCCAGATTTAGGGTGCTGAGAACCAAACCCAAGGCTTTGTGCATGCTAGGCTGTACCAAACCTAGGCTACCATTTCTTCCTCATCTTGTCTCCCAGCTCATGCTCATAAGGGGGTCTAGCCTGTGCCTCTCAACTGGGACTGCACTCAAGTGATTCTGCCTGGCCTCACTCTGGTCTATTTTATGTAATAGAATCCTTTTCCCACAACCCTGCCATGGTCCCCCATTCTACAGCTCCCACTGCCACATGATTGCCCGGTTGAATGTGCCCTTTAAGTACCCCAGCAGTGTGCCTCAGCACCTCTGGGCCCACCACTACAGAATCTACACCCCAGCCGCCCGTGGGCTGCTCACATGATCTCCAGTTTTTTCCATGTCTCCCGTTTTCAGTGTTACTGTCTCAGCTTGCATGGTTATCCACAGTCAGCATCAACACAGCTTCTGCCTGCTTTTCCTGAGTGCCTGCTGTGGGCTGGCTCTGCTCTGAGGCCAAAGATACACTCTCAATAGTGGCTCAGGCTCCACCTCCAGGTTCTCCACTATGTCAAGGAGATGGTTGACTACAGGAACAGAACTACAAAGGCTGGATGCAAATGTGGAGAAAGCAACATATTTGCAACAGAAAAAGAAACTGTCTTGAGTGGCTAGCTACAGTAACAAAATAACAGAAACTGCTCAGCTCCTAACACTGAAGGCTGAAAGTTGGCGATCAGGCTTTGCACCCTCTGAGTATTAGGAAGGGATCTATTTCTGTCTTCCTGGTTCTGATAGTCTAACTTGTGGTAAAATAACTCCAGTCTACACATGGCTTTCTGATATATGTGTCTTCTGCCCACATTTTAAAAATGCACCGGGCACCTTAACCAGTGCCCATCTGCAATGACCCTGTTTCTGGGTTTAGGCCTGCAACAAATGAAATTGAGGGGACAAGTGGGACTCACCCTCTGACAGACAGGCCCTGACCCAGAGGACAGGCAAGAAGGGGAGGGATAGCACTTGACTTCTGCTGATGTCCTGGCCAAGCTGGGACCAGGCAAAAGCTGAACCTCGTGCAGGTAGCCAGGGCTGCTGGATCGCACAGGTGATATAGGTACTGGGGTCTGAGGAGGTGGGAGTGGGCCCAGGTGGGATGGGAAATGAGGAAGAGTGGAGGTAGTCAGCCTCACATGAGAGAGAGGAAAGGAATAGACTGTAATGGCATCCAACACCAGACTCTGCCCGATACATTAATTTCTCAGGATATACTTGATTCTCCTCAACATTTATTTGGGAGAATGTGTGTGCAACTTCATTTTGTACATGTAGGTGCGTGTGTTAGTAGAGACGTCTAGAAGTCATGCTCTTGTATATTTCTCAAGTTGTGTTTGAGACAGTCTCTGGTGGGCCTGAGACTCATTCAGTCTAGGCTGGCTGGTCAGTGAGCCTCAGGGATCTATCTGCCTGTCTCTGCCCCCGCAGCGCAGGGGCTAGTAAGTGCATGCCATCACACCTGGCTTTTTGATGTGGGGTTTTTGACGTGGTATCTGAAGACCCTCATGTTTGCACGGCAAGCAAGCACTTTACTAACTGAGATATCTCCTCAGCCCCGCATAAACATTTCTATATGGTAGAGATTACCATCCCTTTGTACTAGTTGAGGGCACCTTAGCCCCATAGTGCTGCGAACTCATCAAGATCCCACAGCCAACAGCACGTGGAGCGAGGTTTGAACTCATGAAGTTTGACAGCAAAGCCTGTGAGTGTCCCACTCTGAGCACTTCTTCCTCAGCACCCCGCCTTCATGCTCAGCTGAGCTCCAGCAATCCTCTCAGACCGACTCATTGACGATGCTTCTGTACGGCTCCCTCAGTTTACATTGGGTCTAAGCTGCCGCAGGAGTGAACAATTCACTGTCTCAGGCTTAGCCCACAGAGCTAGCGTTCTACCCTTACCATGTGCTGAACATTTTCAAAGCTGCTTCAGTCCTCTTTGGTATTGTGGGAATGAGGTTGGGTAGGCAACATAGCCCAGATGTCTACAGACCCTCATCAAGAGGAGACTAGAGTCGGCAGGTCCATTCCCAGCTTCTAGTGTGTGGTGATGATTCCGGAAGGCATTCTGGGGCGTTCTCGGGTGGTGGAGGAACACAGCTCCCTTGTCCACAGTAGAGAGTGGTAAAACACACCGTGGTATCAGCTTCTTCTTTCCCTGTCCCTGTCCCCTCTCCTGCCTTTCTTACTCTTGCCTCAAAGCAACTAGTTGCGCAAAGCTCTTGTTTCATGGATGGGGACATTGTTTGATTGTTTGTTTGATATTGGCACAGAATCAAATACAGCCCAGACTTTCTTGAATCTTCTATGTAGCTAAGGGTGACCTTGAACCACTGATGCTCCTGTCTCCACCTTCTCAATACTGGGATGACAGGCATGAGCCACCACATCCAGTTTATGAGGTGCTGGAGAGAGAACCCAGGGCTTCCTGCATTTAGGTGAGCAGATTCACACTGAGCCACACCAGACTCACATTCTGCTTTTGTGGGAAGGCAAACAATAACAATATTGGATGAGGGTCCTTCCTCCTAGCCTGCTCTTGCTGCTGAATCAAGAGGGATTCCCCAGGGGACTGCCAGAAGCCCTAACACCCAACAGGACAGCCTCTGCCTCTTAAGCATCTTCTACTCCAGTCTACGTCACACTTCTAGGCCCAGCTGAGGGTAGGTAACAAACCTGAGGCCAGGTCACAGCTCCTCAAGACCCTTAGCAGGAAGGCTGTGATTCTCTTAGACCCCCAGAGGCCCAGAGGAACAGCCTGCCCTAGGAGAAGAGGTTTTGAGGGGACCTGAGGACAGCCTCCTTATTATCTCTACAGCAGTAAAGACCCCAAAACAATCCTAAAGGTTCTGGGGAACCAGGTCTTGCCAAGCCGCTCCCCTGCCTCAGACATGTGGCCAGGCGATGCTGGCAAACCAGGCAGGGAGAATGACAGTTCTGACTCTGAGCACAAATTCTGCCTGTAGTTCATAGGCAGGCACAGCAGGCACAGCAGGCACAGCAGGCACAGCAGGCACAGCAGGCACAGCAGGCACAGCAGGCACAGCCCCTCTGGAGGGGAGACCTGGAGTGAAAGAAGTCCTACAGAGCATCCACAATGCAGAGCCCAGTTGAGAGTCCCGTTGGCTCTGCCCTCTCAGGCCGAGCTCTTCTGTGGATCAGCACTTGCTCACCTGTGGAGTGGGGATGAGGATGTCTGTGTGCCTAACACACAGTGGACCTCATTACTTCCCTCCCATCATCCCCTTCTTCCATTCTCCCATGTATTTTATTCACATCAGAGCCCCCACCCCACAGACTCATAGACACCCCTCCTGGCAGCTCCAGTCTTAGGAGGTTTGCAGTTAGACTGGCTGCTTTTTAAAGCCTTCTGAGGATGGCAGGGCCGTCTAAGAAGGTAAAGGTCAAGGGTCTGCTCCCCAGAACCCACCTAGTGGAAGGAAGGGGTCTTCTGAACTCAAGACCCTGAGGTCCATCCCATAAAATAAGTGAATAAACATGTTTGAAATGGTTTTCATTTGTTTGCCTGAGACAGGCTCTTACTATGTAGCCTTGGCATCCTGGAACTCACTGTGTAGACCAGGTTACCCTCTAACTCAGAGCTTCACTTGCCTCTGCCCCTCAAGTGCTGGGATGAAAGACATCCCATAGCAGGCCTTGTTTATGATTTTTAAAAAAGCATTGAGGAGGAAGCAGGAGGTGCGGAGTCAGGTCCCAGCTCCAGGCTTTTCATATCTAAACCTTGGTCCCCTCTCACCTACCAGGAAGCCATCTCTACTGTTCTCCACACATTAGGGTTGCCTCCCTGTGTATCCTGAGACTGACATAGCTGCCTGCACTAACAGATGGGGAGACAAGCTCTGCGCTCTTAAGGCAATGAGAGGTGGATAGCCAGAGGACTTAGCCAGTCACTCCAGGGGGAGGCTGCCCTTCGTGTCTCTGTCCCCATAGACACATCACACCCTGCCCTCATGGATTCAGAGTAAATGTTGGTAGAGAGCTGCTGAACCTTATCTAGCTGGGCTTTCTGGATGCTCACGTGTGTGACCAGAACAGAAGGGAGGGCTGAATTCAAAGCCATGTCGGAGTATGGGGCCAACCACATCCCTGGAAACCAGGACCTTTCTTCCTCTTATGCAAGAAGTCAAGGCCTTTGGCAGCAGCCAAGGCCTGCTGGCACCAGGTCCCAAAAGGGTCATTGTTTGGCAAAAACAGGAAGCCACCAGAGAGGAAGTATGACCTCACCTTAGTGAACCCCTGAAGAATGGCCCCCGAAAAACTGGAGGACGTGCAAGCAGGCACTGCCAAGTGGCAGCTGTGCCCCCCCCCAACGCCAGCACCCCAGTTTAGGACTGGACCCATCTCAACCCTGGGGGCCTAGGACAAGAGACAGGACTGGAACCCTAGGGCTACATTCTAGTCCTGTATGACCTTGAGCAGGTCACCAACGCTCTTGGGACACATCTCTTCCATTGCCAAGTAGATTCAAAGCCTGTCTGCTCCTTCCACAGCTTTCCAGGGCTTAATGTATTCAGCAGAAGGGAAGCCCAGTGGTAACACAGCACTTCACAGTTAGCAGAGCTCTATTTCACTTCGCCCAGCCCTCCAGGAATGAAGCCAAGCGGCACTGAAAGGTGGGGCCCCTAACCCCATCTGCCAGAGAACACAGAAGCTCAGAGCCAGAGTTCAAACCCACATCCCCAGCTGTGGATCTAGTCCAAAGTCAGCTCTGAGGCAGCTTTAGTGATGGGTGTGCACCCTCAGGCTGGAGCAGAGCCAGCCCTAGGGGACAGACTGGCTGAGCCCGGAGGAATCACTCTCGGGCTTTAGGTGCAGCTTGAAGCCCTTTGGATTTCTGTGTCTTCTCAGGTCAGTCCCTGCCACCTACCCTTTGGGTGGCCCTAGTTCCTCACACTCCTTCCCTCAGTGCCCTGGTGGCCTGGTGCCTGCCCTATCTAGTTTGGTCAGTGCTGAGACTGAGGGGCCCATAAGCACACTGTCACCACCTCGGAGAACCCCAATTCTGTTTGGCCGTACTCCCCACTCCCAGCGTTCACTCTAGATCCCAACTGCTCCAAGCCAGTCAGTATAGGGCATTCCCAGAGATGCTGTAATGAGATGGAAACCGAACCCAATTTGTCCCATTCAGAGTAAAGAAAAGGAATTCCAACCCCAGCCAGGAGAACCATCTCCACTGCCTCTCTTTAGCCAGATAGCTACAGGCAAGCATGGGGCCTCCACTGCCAGTGGCAGCCATCTTGCATTAAGGCCAAGGGAGCAACAACCATCCTGGAAACTAGCTAAGGCCAGGAGAGACAGAGCAGCCTGCTGACTGCAGCTGTGCATTTTGGGGTGGGGTGGGAGGATGCAGCCTTAGACTGCAGCCAGGTGACACGTGACATCTATTTAGCTCCGGAGGGCAGGGGGGGGGAGTGGGGGGCAAGGTTTGCTTTCAAATGTTGTCAGCTCCCCAGGGCTCTTCATCACCTTGCTGGTGTGATGCAGGAGGGGAAATGGGCCTGCCTCCCCGAATCTGGCTCACTAAAGACTGATGGCACCCAGCCAGAGCCCACAACTCGTTCACAGCATTTTGGAAGCTCTCCATACTTCCTCTCTGATCTACCGGCTGAAACAGTTCCTCTCTTCTGCATCTGGTCTCTGGCCTCAGCCGGGCCACCCTGCTGTGATTAACAAGATGGATGAGGTGGAGAGACCGAGCTGGAACCCTGACCCATCCTGCTCCCTGCTCCCTGCTCCCTGCTCCCTGCTCCCTGCTCCCTGCTCCCTGCTCCCTGCTCCCTGCTCCCTGCTCCCTGCTCCCTGCTCCCTGCTCCCTGCTCCCTGCTCCCTGCTCCCTGCTCCCTGCTCCCTGTTTCCTGAGCGTTTCTTTGCTCAGAATCAGGCTCCGCTTTTCTCTTCCCTGCAGGAACCCTGGCTGCCTGGCTGCCTGCGGAGCACAGAATTTCAAAGGCATAAAGGTCTTCAGAGATGAGCCGGTGCGACCTTCTAGAGGTAGAATAGTGGGAACAGAGGCCTGGATGTAAGCCAGAGATCTGTTCCAGGTCATACTTAGGCAATACTGGAATCCAGATGCCCTGGTTCTGTTGTCTGTAAACTGTTGTCCCTAACAGTCATTGTAACTTTTTCCATCTTGTGTCCCCAGTGTCGCTCATCTCCTTGATCAGGTTCTTTTGCCACAGTGTTGACACCGTCTTCAAGCTGGGTGGTGTCTCCCTACATTCACTCAGTTTCCACTCTCTATCTTGCCCCCCATCCCCAACAGCCTAAAGATTATTCTCAGTTTAGACATTACTGCCAATTTCTGCCTGTGGGATAAGATTCAGTGTCTCTGGACTTGGTTTGGAGAGGCCCGCTGCCCCACCTCATCTGTCAAGGAAGGTGTTTCTATTGCTACATGCTCTTTCTGGTAGTCTCCCAAGTCCCAGCATCTTTGACTTGTGCAATCCTTCCCAGAATGGGAGGACCTGACCCCAGCATTTGCTCCTCTGCCCTGTGAGTGCTTACAAACACAGATCTGCTCAGCATCCATACTGCCCCTCGCCTCTCTCAGCTTTCCCCATGCCTGTGTGTGGCTTCCTTCTGTTGGCTCCAGGTCATCTGTTTATAGCCCTGGAAAGGCAGAGAATCTGAATAGAGGCTAGAAGAGGCCCATTTCTTGTCCCAGGTGGGCCACAGCCCATCCATCTTCTTAGCAGCCTTAGGTGTGAGTGTGTCTGGACTAGAGATCTCAGGCTCCGAGAAGCAGGCCAAGGCAGGGACTCTACAGAGTCACGGGGCAAAGCTTAACAGACTCACCCCTCTGAGTGTGGCCAAGAAAAACCATGAACTCAGATCACAGTGCTGGGATTCCAGGAATCAGCTCTAAGGGGTGAAAGTCCAGAATGGGAACAAAGATCAAGAATATTTTCATAACGGCAAAAATCTGGAAATGATCTGGAATTCTGGCAGTAACAGAAAAGAAATACATGAATGTATATTGGAAGAGAGAAGCAACATATGACCTTTCAAATGACATTTGCAGAATTGTGAATGGGGTCCGTGGTTTGGATGTTGAATGTCCCTCCCAGTGATTCATGTTTTGGAAGCTTGGTCTTTAGGTGGTGACATGAGAGCTGATGGAATGTTTAAGAGGTGGAAGTTAGTATCTTAGGTTGTTGGGACTCTGTCCTCAAAAGGAATTCATGTAGCACTTTTGAGAGGTTATGATGTAGTCTTTCTGGGAGATTATGATGTAGCCCTTCTGAGCCTGGCATAGCCCTCTGTGCTAGTTAGGTTTCTATTGCTATGATAAAGACCACAACCTAAGCAACTTAGGGAGGAGAGGGTTCCTTTCCCCTCCCATGTCATAGTACATCATCATATCAGGCCAGGCACTCAAGGTGGGAACCTGGAGGCAGAGACTCAAGCAGAAACCATGGGAGCACATGGTTCACTGGCTTGTTCCTATGGCCTGCTCAGCCTGCTTTCTGATATCATTCAGGATGTGCTGGGCCCTCCCACATCAATTATTAATCAATAAAATGCACTACAGACTCACCTACAGGCCAATCTGATAAAGGTATTTTCTCAGTCAAGAATCCTCCTTTCCAGATATGTGTAGGATCCTGTCAAGTTGACAGAAACCACCCATCACACCAACTCTCCAGCTTCCTGCTCTAGATGTCTTCCTTCCTTCCACATCACATCCACCCTTCACCTTCTGTGTGAGAACCTTGCCAGAGTCTGGCCCTCACTGCTTAGACTCGCAGCCTCCAAGACTTAGAGGTAATAGACATCCTTTTTTGTTGTGGATTTGTGTGGAGAGCCGTGAGCAATTGCCGTCATGAGCCTCCGCTATGCCTAACTAGTAAACAAGTAATGTGCGCAGGTGCAAGAGTAAATTTATGCCAAGTCACTGCCCATCCCGGGGCGTAGTAGTGGGGTGATGAGTGAACAGCTAATCAGGAGCTGACACGTCACATGGAGGGGTATATAAGCAGCAGCATTTTTCTTGTTCGTTGTTGTTGTTCTTCTTTCACCTATGCAATCAATGCTCTCCCAATAAACGTGTGCAGAAGGATCCTGTTGCAGCGTCGTTCTTCCTGGCCAGTTGAGCGCGTGCAAGAGATTTGGCCTAAAGCTTGTATTATGTTATTTGGGTTCCCAAAACTGCACAAGAATCTGTATGTAAGATGCTAACGGTTCCTGCCCCCCAGTTGGTTCTGATTGGTAAATAAAGTTGCCCACAGCCAATGGCTGGGCAGGGAGACAGAAGCAGGATTTTAGGATTCGAGGGCCAGGGGACGGAGAGGAGAAGGGAGAATTCCCATGCCAGAGAAGGAATAAGATCCAAGTTTGAGATCTGCAGAAGAGAGAGCGTACTGATCATGTAAGAGATGGGGAAGAGCAGTCCCAGGGGCCCCCCCAGTTGGGTCTAGGGTAGCAAAGATAGAATATAGATTTTTAGTAATAACTCAGGAGTATCATTGGGGAGGTGTTAGCCAAGTGGAAATTTGAGAGTGACCCAGTCATTGAGCTGATTAACACATATTAATTTAGACTGCATGAGTGTGTCTTTCATTTGGGAATCCAGAACATTAGGGCAAGGAACTCGCACTACCGCCACTGGGCAACTTGAGTAGCATTGATCGCCCACTGTAACACAAATAGCTTGCTTCTAATAATTCATTATAGTGACTAAAACACATGGGAAGTGTTAGGGAAGAAATAAGAATGCTGGAAGATGGCTCTGGAGGTAAGGACTAGTGCCACAAAGCTTGATGACCTAAGTTCAATCCTTGGGAAGGAGAGAATTAGCTCCTACAAGGTGTCCTTTTCCCTTACACAGGCACCATAGCACAAGCACGCGCATGCGCGCACACACACACACACACACACACACACACACCACACACACACACACACACACACACACACACCCCACACCACACACACACACACACATACACACAAATAGATTAAAAATTTAAAGGAATAAATAGAATATAAAACCATGGGTGGAATAATCAAAACTAATTTTAAAAAGCATCAAGTCTGTGAGGAAATAGGCTAATGGATGACAAGGCGGTGAGGTTGATTGTCCTCTTTACAGCTTTCTGTGCCCTCTAAACTCCCTGTTATATGCTGCTCTTTAATTTTCCATCAGAAAAATATTTAAAAGTAGACAAAAAGAAACCAATGGAATCAACTTTAGCCCCAGCTCTGATGCCTATAGAACATGATCTTAGTCAAGTCAGCCCTTCATCTTCAAGACATCACCCCTCATCTGGTTACCTACCTGGGGTGTGTGTGGTGTGGTGTGTGTGTGTGTGTGTGTGTGTGTGTGTGTGTGTATCTGGTTACCTACCTGGTGTGTGTGTGTATCTGGTTACATACCTGGTGTGTGTGTGTGTGTGTGTGTGTGTGTGTGTTTGTGTGTGTGGTGTGTGTGTGTGGTGTGTGTGTGGTGTGTGTGTGTGTGTGTGTGTATCTGGTTACCTACCTGGGGTGTGTGTGTGTGTGGTGTGTTTGTGTTTGTGTTTGTGTGTGTGTGTGTGTGTGTGTGTATCTGGTTACCTACCTGGTGTGTGTGTGTGTGTGTGTGTGTGTGGTGTGTGTGTGTGTGTGTGTTTGTGTGTGTGTGTGTGTGTGTGTGTGTGTGTATCTGGTTACCTACCTGGGGTATGTGTGTGTGTGGTGTGTTTGTGTGTGTGTGTGGTGTGTGTGTGTGTGTGTGTGTGTGTGTGTGTGTGGTGTGGTGTGTGTGTGTGTGTGTGTGTGTGTGCCTATTCCTTTTTTCCAGAACTCTCTCTCAGGGCTCCCGTCAGGGCACTGAAGACCCAGAAGTGAATCAGGCTCTAAACATATAGAAAGCTGTAAGCCTTCATCATAGTCAGATAAAACCTTGGCCAAGCTGCTCCTTCTCATCTATGAGACTGGCCACAAGCCAGAGGATGGAGACCAGACCCCCTTGGCAGTACCGTGGGAAAACGGACTTCTCACACCCAGTCTGCCAGGAATATGAAATGGTAGGAGCCTTATATGGAGGGGAATTTAATAATTTCTAGAAAAGTTGCATATCTATATCCTTGACCAGGCAATCTCGCTTCTAGGAATTAATTCCAAAGATATGCTAACAGAAGCAAGACACACGTTCATAAAGCTATTCATGGCTGCGTCCTCTGCAGGGTGAAAACGTGAAGTTCCATTAATAGGGATGGGTTCACCAGGAGGGAAGGAGGGGCTCGCTGTCTGTTCTGACCAATAGTCTCCAGGGCACAACATCACGTGAGAGAATAGAGCTGTAGGAAATAGTATGGTGCATTATTTTTTTTTTTCAGAAAAGGAAAGAAGATTCACAACCACGTGCACAATCTCCTTAATTCAAAAAAAGAAAGAAAGAAAAGAAAACATTAAGAAATTGTCATCTGTAGAAGAGGAAAGAAATGGGGTCAGAGGAGTTGAGGCAAAAATATCCTCACTGACAATACATCATTTGTAAAATATTTCTAGAAACAAGAAAATATACTTCATACGAATAAAAGGAAATTAGGACTGGTGCGATGGCTCACCTGGCACCCGTCCATCCATCCCAGGAATCCGAGTGGTGGCAGGAGAGAACCGACTCCCCGGAGCAGTCAGGCATTGAGTCCATACTGAGATTCCCAGCATTAGGGACTAGACATCCAAATATAGGCACCGAAGGATCTGAGCAAAAGCCTTCCAAGCCTAGGCATTCCTTAAAATAGCAACACAAACTCTTTGGTTTGGGTCTTTATAATAACTTTTCATTACATTTATTTATTTGTTTGTGCATGCCTGGCATGCGAGTGGAGGTCAGCTGACAAGGTTTAGGAGTTGGTTCTTTCCTTCCACCATGTGGTCCTAGCGCTTATACTTAAGTTGTCAGTCCTGGTAGCAAGTGCCCTTACGCACTGAGCCATTGCACTGGACCGGGTTTGATTGCCTTTTCCAGTCTCTTAGCTTAGGTTAGCCTCTAACTTACTATGTAGCCAAGGCTAACTTTGAACTTACAGTTGTCCTGCCTCAACCTTCCAAATCCAGGGTTTACAGGCATGTACCACCACACCCAATTTATGTGGTCCTGGGCATCCAACCCAGAGCTTCATGCACTCTGGGCAAGTACTCTAACAACTGAGTTACATTCCCAGGGTTTCTCTGTGTAGCCATAGTGAGTCCTAGAACTCACCCCGTAGACCAGACTGGCCTCAGATATAGAGATCCTCCTGTTTCTGCCTCCCAAGTGCTGGGTTTAAAGGCATGCACAACCCCTGTCTGGTTATAGATGCTTGATAAGAAAGATAAATTACCAGCTCTGCCTTCTGAAAAGGGGGGAAGGATTATGTGAGACGCGTATCTTTTTATTTTTGGTGTCTGCTTGAAATTTTCCACAGTAAGCACCTTTACTGCCCTCAGGGAGGTAGAAGACTCAGACACACAGGCCAAGAGATGAGCTTCCTGCTCAGGAGGGAGAGAGCAGCTGAATTTCCCAGGGGTGACAATCAGCAGGGATGAGGATGGGGTTTCAGCAGAGAGACAGCATGAGTGACAGGGTGACCATTTCCTTCTTTTTTAAAATTATGTTTTTGATACAATATATTTTTTACTCTTCTCTCATATATTACATCCCGACCAGTTTCCCCTCCCTCCGCTCCTTCCTGTCCCTCTCTTCCACCCTCCTACCCCCGCTCCCCCAGGTCCACTGCTCTGCTTCCCTTCAGTAAAGGGCAGACCTTCCAAGGATAAGACTAGGCCCATCCCCTCTTATGAAGGCTGGACAAGGCAACCCAGTAGGAAGAAAAGGTCCCCAAAGCAGGCAAAACAGGCAAAGACAGTCTCCGCTCTCACTGTTGGGAGTCCCCAAGAAAACCAAGGTACAGAACCATAACATATATGCAGAAAACCCAGGTCAGTCCGGTGCAGGCTCCCTGATTGTCAGCTCAGTCTCTGAGCCTCTATGAGTCCTGGTTCTATGATTCTATGAGGTTTCTTTGGTGTCCTTGACTGCTCTGACTCTTACAATCCTTCTCCCCCTCTTCTGCAGGATTCCCAAGCTCCTCCTAATGTTTGGCTGTGAGTCTCTGCATCTGTGCCCATCAGTTGCTGGATGAAGCCTCTCTGATGAAAATGATGGTCTACGAGTATAGCAGAGTATCACCAGTAATCATTTCATTGACGACTGTTGTTGCTGCTGCTGTTGCTGTTGTCAGTATTGTTTGGTTCTATCCTGGGTCTCTGACTTATCCAGCCTCTGGTTCCTGTCCCTCCAGGCAGTGTCAGTGGTGAGCTCTAGCTCGTGGCATGGGTCTCAAACTGGGCCAGTCATTGGTTGGCTAATCCCTCAAGTTCTGCACCACCTCCATCACAGCACATCTCAGAGGCAGGATAAATGGTAGGTTGATGGTTTTGTGGGTTGGTGTCTCAGTCACTGGAAGCCTTGCCTGGAAGGGTGAACATTTCTATGTTCTCTATGCTAAGGGAACAAAGGGGCCTTTGAGAGGCAGCAGCAGAGAAGAGGGTAGGGTACCATGGAGGTGCCCCAGGCCCACTTAAGGGATTCTAGGAGGGCTACAGCTAGAGTCACCTCGTGGATTCTGTGCATTGTTGACATCACCAGGTAGCTAATGGAGGATGGGGGAAAAGGTCAGGATGTGTGTGGGGAGACTAAGCCTAGGCTGGACCAGCCCTGGAGAGGGACAAGGAGGCTCATATTTGGGGTTGCTGAGCAAGGACAGGTATAAGTAACTGTTGCAAGGAGGAAGGTGCTGGGAGGCAGGTTTCCCAAGTGGAGGTTGGTTCTGCTCTGGGTAACTTCGTAAGAGCGGGGGCCATTGTAAAGACGGATGAGGTAGCTGGTACCCTCCATCTGTGGACCTGCACTGCCCGAGGAGTCCACAAGTCTTTGGCCTTCCCCAACCTATGGAACCTCATCTCTAAAGCAAGGCCCGGTAGCCTCAGATGAGAGCTCTGCAAATCTACTCCTGAGGAAGGGGAAGACTGGGGAAGGGGGCGGGGCAGGATGGGCGGGGCTTACATCTCACTCCATCTTGCACGCTTCTTGTCTACAAGAGAATCACGAGTTCTCCTCCTGCCTCCTCGCTGGAAATCCAGTTGTGTGATGTCAATGGCATTTCCCCTCAGAAAAAGGAAATGAGGTTAGCGTGGCACATTACCAGGAAAGGAAAGTTAGCCTGGCCCCACCCTGCAGCCCTGTGCTTCCCTCGAGTAACCAGCATAGCCTGCCAGCTCCACCCACCTGGGGTCAGGCACAGGACCTAGACTACCACCATTCAGAGGCCCAGACACACACTTGACTTTGCAGCAAGCTTGATTTGTCCCTACAAAAGCAGCACCTTCTCTGGTACCAGTGGCTCGGTCCCCAGCCATACTAGAGGATCAAAGTTACTGGAGGAATTCATGAACTGCCCTAAGGTGAATCCTTTGAACACAGAAAAACAAAGACTTTTGGCCAAACTCACAGGGCAAGACAGGAGAACCAAAGTCCAGGTCACACATAGCACCTGAAAGCAGGTGTTCCCAAAAAGTCCCTATAGGTCTCCTAGAGGCTGTTCCTGGCAGATGTCTCCAGAAAGTCCCTCTCTGGGTACAAATATTAAGTACCTTTATTAAATAAAGCCAATATCCCACCAGGCAGTGGTGGCGTCCACCTTTAATCTCAGCATTTGGGAGGCAGAGGCAGGCAGATCTCTTGAGTTCAAGGCCAGCCTGGTCTACAAAGCAAGTTTTAGTTTTAGGACAGCCAGGACTACACCAAGATATTCTGTCTTGAAAACAAGACAAAACTAAGCCATTCTCTGATCTTTAGCTTTTGGGCTCTGGAACATTCCTTAAAGTGCTATTTTGCATATAAAATGAAAGCAAATATCAATCTGCCTAATATAACTGCTAATGCTTTTAAATTATTACCTTTTTGTGTGTGTACATATGCCATGCACACATGTGGAGGTCAGAGGACGACTTGAAGGAGTTGGTGCTCTCCTTCCATCATATGATGGACTTGGGGATTGAACTCAGGTCATCTGGCTTGGCAGCAAGCACCTTTACTTGCTGAGCCATCACCAGCCCCATGTGCTTTTGAATTGGAAAAACAAGTGGTAAATGTAATACATTGAGTATTATCTAGCAAACTGACCACTTGAAACATTGATTGGGAGTTGAAATCAAGTTGCTACACCTTTAGAAACTTTGCCTAATGTCTCCAAAGGTCCTGCTCAGCCTGATTCCTCACAACTGCATACTACACAGAACAACGCCAGGCCCATTCCTTTATCTATCCCTCATCCTTTGAGCAGTCCACATGTAATATAGCCCAGGGTTTGGTCCTCTCACTGAAGAATAAACTGGTTCTCATGTTGACCATGAATGTCTCAAACAGCTGGATAGACCCATGGAAGGTGATCAGGTACGGTTGCCCTAGACACCCAGGCACATTGATGCTATAACAGCTTGGAAATACCCCTTACCCTCACCCTGCCTTCTCTCTTCTTACAAAGGTGGCTCAGGTCATACTTTCCACCATGGCCCCCACATGGAGGGCGGCTGGCTCAGCATCCCACGCACCCACAGGCTGGGGTTTTCAGGGCTCGGAAGAGGCAGGTATGTATATGGTGCACAGGAGTGGTGAGTTTTGCACATGTTCCCATGTGTAAGGTCTTAGTGTGGGTATGCAGATGTCTCAGGTGTGCACATGTGCAGCTGTCTATTATCTGTGCTGGTTGTTATTAAGTGTAAATATATGCAACAGAAGCATATAATATACTTGTGTTTGCACAGGTAATCCATTGTTTGCGTGAGCATCTATGGGTATGTAAGATTTCACAACTGAAACAGGTATCGTCTGAGCAGATGCATATACACTATACACAGAAGTGCATGATACTGGGATATAAATAGGTGTGTGTGTGTGTGTATGTGTGCATGCACATGTGTGTGCTTTCTTCATAAGTATGCATTTAAGTATGTTCATGTACATAAATGGGGAGAGTATAGATATGTTTATGCACCACATATGCAATTTGTGGGGGCATCCTGATGTAGGAATATGGGTTAGTGTTCTGCCTGTGTTTGTGCTTGGTTGAGTGAGTGTGTGCTGATTTCTTTGAGCCAGTGGAGAGGTACATTTGTGAGGTATGTCTGTGCCTGTGGCAGTCGTGTGTGAGTGCACATGGCAATGGTAGCCTCTGGCTGCCTTTTCTTTCTTTTCTTCCTAGGAAATCACAGAACTTCTAAGTCCTAACCACAGCTAATGGCACTTCCAGGAACATGATTTCCTGGAACCCCCAAAGTGAGACTGGGGGGCACAGTAAGGTATGAGTGAGGCTTGGGCTCCTCAGAAAACAGGGCAGAAAGCCTTCAGAGCACTACAGTAGGCCAGACTGGTAACAGGAATGGCAATGCCTTGGGCCCTAGCCCCCACCATAGTTGTCCCCAAGTGTTTACTAGGAGGACACTTATCTTAAGCACAGTCCTTGGGGGATGTCAAAGCCTTTTTATTTTCTGGTTATGATATGAAATAACCCTGTAAAGTCACCTACATGGCAAGCAGGGGCATAGTTCCAAGACCCAGGCTGCAGTGTTCCCTATAGTTAAACTACACACCCACATCCATATCCCTAGCTAATTCTTAGGAGCTGCCCCTGCTTGGGGAGGCTGAGGCCACGTGAGTGAAAGCCAGCCTGCTCTATGCCTTCTCCTCCACCCAGCTTCTTTTCTGATAAGACTCACTTTTGCTCAGGAGAGAAGACACCTCGAGCTGGCAGAAATACACACTACCACGCTTGCTATGGCCCACAGTCTTCCACGTGAGGAAACCGAGTCAGGCCAGAGGAGCGAAGACGAAAACAAGGTGCACCCTGACCTCAGATGCCTTCTTCCATCATCAGAATGGTGGCTTCCGGACTCAGCCGGCCGTGCTAACCCCCGCGTGTGGTTCTGTGGTTGCCCACAAAGCCTAAAAATAGCCAACAGGAACCGGGGAATCCCCACTGGTGAGTGGAGATGGCCATTCCCCAGGTGTCTGCTGACCTGCCTCCGCCACAGTCTTGTACTGTCTAGAGAGAGCTGGGTTCTGGGGAATGTGCGGGAGGCCATGCCCAGCCTGGAACAGAGGAAACTGAGAGAGGAACTGACCCATCTGAAGCTAAGGAATGCCAATCTCACCCCTACTTCCTCTTCTTTATCTTGTGCTGGGGGCACAAGTCAAAGAGCGGGACCTCATAGCTTTCTAGACCTTGCTTTATACTGCAGCTTCCCTAGTGACTCCCTGTGTCCTTAGTTGCCTTACCTGCACAGTAGGGGTGGGTGCATTGCCCGCTTGTAGGAGGATGTGGTTGGTATCCAGGGAAATAAGGCCCTTGGCACCAAAGCAGGGCCAGCATTGCTGCTAGAACTCAGTAGATAGACACCATGCTTCCAAAGTAGGAGAAGGCCATTGTGCCCCCCTCCCATCAAAGAAGTAAGAGCACCCACAGGGGGGCAGGGAGACCCCTGTGACAGACGATGGCCGTCTACAGCTAGCCTCTGGAGTATTTGCAGTTCTTTGAACAGAAACCTTATCATTTTCCATAGAAAGATGGAGTCCATCACCTTTCCTCCGAAAACTGTCACCTTTGGAATTTCCTCAATGAAGAGGAAGTGGCAGAAGTGACGCCACATCACTTCCTAAGCGTAACCTTAGCTGAAAGCTGGTGATGGTGACAATGATGACATCCCTCATGAGAAAACCCCTGCCCCAGCTAATGTCACAGCCGACAGCCAGCCCCAGCATAGTGACATGGAAGGACTCTTCAAGTGACTCTACCCACCAGACATCCCCCTGACCCCCACGACAGGAAAGGTCACCTAGAGCAGAAGCTACCTTCCCCTGAGCTCTGTCAGAAGGCAGGCTTTAGAGCAAAACAATGTCATTGTTCCAAGCTACTGTCTCGCATGGCTGGTGACAAGACAATGAGTTACAGGGATACCTTGCAGCTCATGGCAGAGACTCTGCAGTCACCCCACCTGCTTTTGTGCCACGGGCTGAGCTGCAGAGCTCAGGTTGGGGCCCTTGGACAGGTCACCAACTTTTATGTCAAATATCTGTCATAGAAGAACCTTTCAAAGGAACTGGGGTTTGAGCGGAGCAGCTGGGAGCAAGGAGGGGTGAGTTTTAGGGGCCTGGGCAGAGAGCAGTTCTGAGGGGCCACAGTCTGTGAGTTCCATCCAGTAAGAACTTCACCACAAGCTGGTCATGGGCTGACCACAGTATGAGAGGAGGCTCAGGAGGGCTGGTCAGGCCCTGCTCAGTGCTGAGGGAGGGAAGGGCAGAGGAAGGAACAGCTTGCAGGAGCTGGAACAGTGGAGCACACCAGATAGGGTCCACCAGCTGAGGTCTGCCTCTGAGACTTCTCAGAAAGCAGAAGCTTGCCTTTCCTCCCCCTTCTGGCCCTATCTACAGAGATTAAGTCAGGGAGCTTTCCAGAGCAGAGTTGGAGGCATTCTTATCGGCCATGTCTGGGGTACTCGGGAACATGAACCCTCCTTGACTGAAGCCTAGCCCTGAGAAAGCACAAAGCAGATACGTGGCGTGTCTTACTCCTGCAGGCCTGCCAGCTGGTGCCCCAGGGTCCTCTTCACTGATCCAAAATGTGTGCCACCCCTTGGAGCTACACTGGACATTAGAGGAGCTTTGAAGTTTGTCTGTCAGTGTGGCCCTGGCCAACATACCCCGTGAAGAAGATCCCCCTGCCTGGGGGAGAAAAGCTTGGTGCACAGGCTGTCAAGCCTAGGGGGCTGCAAAGCCTCCCATACCACTTGCAGTATGCCAGGTGCCACTCTGAGCGTCACCTGTCACCTTGTGTAATTCCCACAGCACCTCCACAGAGTAGCATGGGTGCCATTAGTGCCTTTCAGAGAAAGAAACCAGGGTCCAGGGTGCTGGTCCAAGCAGTGGAGCATTGGGTGCAGTGCACAGCTGAAGATTTGGATGGGTGGATGGGGGTTCTTCAGATCCCAAAATGCTGCCCTGTTGTGCTCTAGTGAGAAACAGACCAAGCAGGGCTGAGAGCTCAAGGAACCGGGCACACCCTGAGCCTCTGGGGGCTTCCCATTGCCATCAAGGTTTGCATGCAGAATGGAGAAACCAGAGGTTGAGAGCACAGGAGGGGGCTCAATGCCACCATCTTGGAAGATCTTAGCAGATATGACCCTTGAGGTATTAAGAGGGTTTGCTAGGTAGCTTACATAAAGAGAAGAATGAGGCCTGGGCAGAGGGAGTTTGAGGGCAGAGACCTAGAGGAATGGTATCAGCTGGAGAGGCTGGAGCACAGCAGCTCTCAGGAGCCAGCAAAACTGTAAGGGCCGCCATGACCACATAGAATAACTAGGTTTTGTCCCAAGGGTAGGGAGCTATGGAAGGGTTTTGAAGAAAGGAGGATCATGGTGAGTCATGGATCCAGTGTGGATACATGTATCCACGGTGAGGAGAGAGAGTGGAGGATGAGATGGGGAGGGGAGAACTGTAGGCACTGAGGGGACACAGTTAGGAAGAGAGCAAGCAAGCAGTAAAGTCTACTGAAAGTGTGGAAGGGAAGGGGAAGGTAGGGGCTGTCAGAGCAGCTTGGGCATTTCAGGGACAGCACCAGAAAGTAGAGAGTAGAACCAGACTCAGCTGACAGGTCTGATGAGGACATCCCAAGCATGGTGATATGGGGGCCTCGTTCTGAGCTCAGCCCTGTCTTGGGAAGATGAACACACAGGTCCTAACAGCAGTGGTTAGAGTGGATAGAAGGTGACTGGCCCCTTCCAGCAAATTGTTGGCTGGGGTGACTTGGACAGAGTAGAACTTGGAAAAGATGCCCAGTGTCAAAAACACAGAAGGACAAACACCTCACAGCCACCACACTGCAGCTATAGGCTGCTCTGTACCTATAATGGCCAAGGGTCTGAGCTTCGCCGGACTCTGCTTTGTGTTCTGTTATGTGTGCACAGTGTGGAAGCCAAATCCGAAGGCCCCCTTCCTTTCTCTCTCTGACTTGCTGACTTGGCTTCCTTCAGTCCTAATGGACCTCAGGCCTTCCCTTCCCCTCCCCGCCCGCCCCTAGCGTCAGCAGCCTCTGCTAATCCACAGCTGGTATTAAGCCGAATGAACTCTCAGCTTGCACGGAGGCCTCAATGTTTGTTCTTTGAACAAATGAACAGACTCCAGTTGCCAAGACCCAGCTTCTGCCCTCCATCCAATCAGTAAGGCCCTGGGGATATGGACCAGTTCTGGGGCTCCCAGATCTCCCACTCCTTGATATCTCTGACAGTTGCCTGAATGTTGGCACGGGAGGTCTTAAAGTCCCTTCAGTTTCGGGAGCAGATCACGGTACATCAAAGCCCCCCTGCTCTGGCTGAACTGGAATGCAGGAGGAAGGCAGCTGGGCAGATGCACTGTGACCTTTTAACCTTCTTTACAGCACACTGGGCACCATCCTATGGTCCCTTCTCACAGGGGCTCAGTGATGAAGGGAGGAGGGGAAAAACATTTGAGAATGCAGATAGAGCCCAGGGAGAGGCTCATATGCCCATGTCACATGCCAAGGTCAGGTCTGGTGCTTACAGGCACTGCTGGCAAACGACCTGAATTCCTTCTGTACCCTGCGTCCTGTCCCAGGGTGAAATGAAGAAGGGAGGTAACTGGACAACCCAAGCAAGCATGGGCGCCATGTCCCCCTGCTGACATTTCTGGACTGCTGCCAGCTCGGGGCCTCTTTTCTCCCTTCTTTTCTCTTTTGTTCCTCAAGCTCCTGTCATGTGGTCTCCTCTGCTCCCTTAGATACACCAGGCTCCCCATCCCAGGGCTTTTATATAATAGAACCGTCCATTGAGAAGGCATGTGCCAAACCCCGACCTCTCCCAGACCCATAGTTAACATTTCTAAATCCATCCACTTTTTCTTTTTTAAAGATGTTTTTATTTATTTCACGAATGTGAGTACACTGCCGCTCTCTTCAGACACACCAAGAAGGAAACAGATTCCATTACAGGTGGTTGTGAGCCACCATGTGGTTGCTGGTAATTGAACTCAGGACACCTCAGGAAGAGCAGTCAGTGCTCTTAAACTCTGAGCCATCTCTCCAGCCTCCCATTTAGCTTTTTAAAATAACCATTTTTTAATTTATAACTCTTATCTATTAAAAGTATGCAATTCAAGATTTTTGTTCCTTCACAATTGAGTAATTGTCACCAACACCAGTTTCAGGATATTACATTACGGTCTCTCTAAGGCTTTGGACTCATCAGCAGCCTCTCTCTGACTAGGGCAGCCACTATCTCTGTCCTTACGGGTTTGTCTATTCTGGACAGGTCATATGAATAGAATCTCAGCATGTGGCCTTATGTGACTGGCTCCTGTCACTTAGTGCTTCTTTTACGTTCCTGTTCTCAAGGTTCATCCACATTGTACTTCAGTCCTTCACTCTATTCCTGGCCAAATAATATTCTGTTCACTCACAGCCAAGTCATGGTTAAAAGACACATTTATATACTAGGTACGAACAAGGATTCAGGCCTGATACCACACGTGTAATCCGGCCACCAGTGGGTAGGCTTCTGAGTCGTTTCCACATCCTAAGTATTGCGAAAATACTGATGAACGTTCATATTGACAAGTTTTTGTGTGGGCATATGTTTTCATTTCTCTTGGGAAAATTCCAAGAAATGAAATTGTGGGGTCATCTGATCATTATGTATAATAATCCTTTGAGGAACTACCAGACCCTACCACAGAGGCTGCACCACATTGCCCAGTAGTAAATTGGGGCTCCAACAGCTACACTTTGGGTTTGTTTGTTTGTTTGTTTGTTTTTGTCTTTGGGCTCTTTGTTTGTTTGTTTTGGGTATGTGTGTGTGTGTGTGTTTGTTTGTTTGTTTGTTTGTTTGTTTTACAGGGTTTCTCGGTATAGCCCTGGCTGTCCTGGAACTCACTCTGTAGACCAGGCTTGCCTCAAACTCAGAAATCCACCTGCTTCTGCCTCCCAACTGCTGGGATTAAAGGCGTGCACCACCACTGCCTGGCAACAGCTACACTTTTGTATCAACACTTTGTTTTAAAATTATGGCCCTTGTAGCCGGTGTGACTAGGGTGGCTGTGGTTTGAGTTGTGTTTGTCTGCTGGCTAGTGATGTCATCTTTCCAGGGCCTTCCTAGCCAGTCATGCAATCTTTAGAGATATAGCTTCTCAGATCTTAAGTGGGTTCTGCAAGAGTTCTTTATGTATTATAGTGACATCTCCTATTGGGCACATGATTTACAAAATTGTTTTCATTCTGTGTGTTCTTGCTTTCCTCTTTTGATGGCTTCATTTGAAGAACAAAAGATTTTCATTGGATGATCTCCAACGTATCTAACTTTCCTTTTGTTACATGCACTGTTGCTACCATGTTTAAGAAACCATACAAAGGCCACAAGGGCTTGAGACAATGTGTTCTCCTAAGAGTCTTACAATGTCAATTCCTACAGACTTTGATACATTTGGAGTTAATTTTTGTACTGGTGTGAGGTGGGAGATTGACTTCATTCTTACCATGTATCCAGAGGCAGCAGCACCCATGTTGGAAAGTCTATGGGGTGAGATTGGTGACTTTGCTGAAAATCAACTGCCCACAAATGTCCTTCCAATTTTAACCCAAGCATTATTTCTGTAGGAACCATGGCCCACATCCTCCATACCCTGACCTCATCATGTCTGGGTTCCCAGTACTTATACTATACAGAAAGTAGAATGGGCATGACTACATATATATACAAACTAACACAGATGATGGGCTATACTATATATTTACAGTTTGTAGATCACTCATCAATAACACCATGGTTAAAAGATATATTTATATACTAAGTGCAAACAAAGTTACAGGCCTGAGCCTGGTATGGGAGGTTCAGATCCAGCTCTGCCAATTTACTAACTGCCTGGCCCTTATGCATAGTGTTTAGGCTATCTGTGCCTCAGTTTCCTCATCTATAAATTGGCGATTTACTTACCTCATAGGGTTGCCATGGTAACATGTAAAGGATATGGCACATGAAGTGATCTATTATTAAGCATGACATTCCATAAGCTTTAAGAGGTAAGAACAAGGACACTTTTGTGTTTGGGTTCCACTGTGTCTCCCTATCCAGTACTGTGCCTGTCACAGGGAGCACACTGGATTAATGAGGGAATAAAGGCATGCATGCAGAAATGAGCCACAGATGGTTCTAATCCCACCCTCCCACTGTCTGGCTTGTGAAGTCTCCGGACCTCTATAAAGAGAGGGTGTTGGAGTCATAGGTGATTTTTCTGTGCTTGGATGCAGAACTCTTAAATTAAGAACTCACTTTGAAAGGCAGATAAGGGGAGCTGCTGTGGGAGATGCACGGCATGTCTAGCATCCTTTCTCCATGAGTACCCCTTTCCCAGAGTCTGCTGGACTGTGTGCAAACCACCAATGCTCCCTCACCCTCAGCAGCCCATGATTCAGAGGCAGCTGACATCTGAGGCTCTTAATTCAAGCCAAATGCTTGTGTCTTGAGGCTTGTGGGAGGTAGAGTGGTACAGTCTAAGGGGGTAAACATCCTCCCACAGGGAAGGAAGGAGGCAGAGTGCCCTAAAACCTCTGCTCCCCACAAACAGAAGAGCCCCTCTGTTCTCAAGCCCTTCATCCTTAGCCCCCGACTCACATCAAGACACTCTGACCACTAGGCTCAGAGTTCTGTTTGCCCACCCATCTGCTAAGCATCTGCCCACGTCACTGAGACACCATCATTCTACCAGGCAGATAATCTGTGGGAGGCCAATGGGTGAATGGGTGATCCAAGGTCATAGCCTAGAAAATGATGGCAGAGAAAAGACTAGACCTCACGCCCAGCCTCTTACCCTAAACCTAACTCCAGCAAC
Source organism: Mus musculus (assembly GCF_000001635.26). NCBI lineage: Eukaryota > Metazoa > Chordata > Mammalia > Rodentia > Muridae > Mus > Mus musculus. Next base: position 98,541,558 of record NC_000073.6, read on the forward strand.
AGAATATCAGTGCATCACTTAAATCCAAGAGACCAGGGAGACCAACTCAAGAAGTGCTGACAGTCAGCCATGTCCAGTAGCCCCTAAAGAGAGAAAGGCCAGAAAGGTGTCCCAGGCAAGTTGCTGGGTGCCCGGCTACAGGTAGGGGCAGCCTGAGAGTGGAGTGTTCCAAGTGTTTGAACAGCAATCTCAAGAATGTGAACTTTGGAGTTAGGCAGGTCTGCCCGGGTCATCAACAACCTGTATTGGTCTCAGTTTCTTCAACCAGTGACATAAAACAATAGTGTCCACGCCGCTGAGCTGTTGAGAGGGGGAGGGAATGCAAAGCCTTTAACTTTAGTCTGCCAACCTGGTGCCAACACACAAACACATAGCCTGACTGTCCTTGGTACTGGGGTGCTGACGGTTGAGCCTTTCCCACCCCCCCCAGGTCTTAGAGTTTGCTAAGCTCATCGGTATTGCAAAACACGTTCCTACCAAAGAGGGGGCCAATTAATAACACGGACGGTGGGCAGAGCAGAGCTGGCCTGTGGCATGGCACACTGGGGCAGCTGGTTGACATAGGACTTGGCTGAGATGGCCTCCACTTGAGGACATGAATTTGATTTGTCTAAAAGAACGAACAGAGGCGGGATGATGTTTGATGGACAAAGGCTTCTTGTCTTGTTCTCAGTCCTAGGCTCTGCAACTTATCAGGGCAAAAAAACCAACCCTTGTTGAGCCTGAGTTTCCTCACCTGACAAACAGAAGACAATGAGGGTCTATTCTTCCACCACAGGATGTAGAGAATCTAACTCAGGTCATTGGCTTACATGGTAAGACCTTTTACCTGATGAGTCGTCTCTCCACTGTCCTAGGTCTTTAGAATGTCTGCAAGGTGCTGAGCAAGGCCCTTCCAGCAGGCCCCTGGGAACACTCCTGGAGGCAGGAACTGAGCCAGAAAGAATGGGGATGATGACCCAGATAGAGGGAACAGCTTGAAGAGAACCAGAGGGCCACACATGGCAGTTTGATTTGGGACAGACATATGAGTCCTGGAAGACCAGGCCAACTACAGGATAATTCACAACTTGGAAACCTGCTTGCTCCGTGTCACTTCAAGCGGCAAGGTAACTAGAAGTGATGCTCTGATCCATCGCTCTGCCTTTCCTGGAAAAGATTCTGGATCTATTCTGGGCCCTCCTGTGGGACAGGGTGGGCCAGGAGACTGTCAGCTCTGCTCTTGAACTGTGTTTCCTGACATTCATGAGAGACAGGTTCTCCGATGGCGTAGTTCCCCCTAGCCCCAGTCTCTCTACCCCACAGGAGGGGTGATTGGAGTGGGTGTGACCCACAGCTGGGATTATTCATCAAACAGCCAAAAAAAGCCCCAAGAGACGCCCACAATAGTAATAAAAATAACAATTCCTTAAATGTGTTCCAAAGCATTGGGAGCCAGTTCTGCCGTAATCCGTCTCCCTGTGAGGTCACTAGTCACTCTTCCTCTACGTGGAGGAAACTGAAACACAGGCAGGGAAGTGACTCCCCTGAGGCTGTGTGGGCTGGTCATTCTGAGACAGCATCTTCAACTGTGGGTGGGGGCAGTTAGCAGAGAAGGGGACAGCAGTCCAGTGTGTTAAGGGGACACTTAGGGAGGGGACCACTGCCTAGAGGTATCAACTCTGTGAGCCTTTATTTAAGGTTATATTTGTTTATCTAATATTTATGTATTTGTATGTGGGATGTAGTGGGGGGGGGGGGTGCCGAATCAGAGGACAACTTTCAGGAATTGGATTTTTTTTCTCACTCAACTTGGGTCCCAGAATCAAACTCAGACAGTGAGACTTGAAGGCAAGTGTATTCCTTTCCCTACTGAGAGATCTTGATGGTCCCAGGTTTCCTGTCTTGACAGTTCAAAAGGGCTGGGTTGGGCAAGGCCTCTTCTGCCTTGATTCCCAGGTCCTGAAACAGCAGTAACAGGGGACACTGAAGCCAGGTTAGTAGCAGTTGACAGGCTGGCCAATGGGAGAGACCATTCGCAGCAGGAAGGACAATGTATGCTAAGATGGGACAGTGACATGCAAGGGAGTCACAAGGCTCAGTGGGAAGAGATTTAGTGGAGGTTTATGGGAACAAGAGGGGCTCTGTCTGGGAAGGTAGAGGTGTGTCTCCTGAGAGACTAGGACATACAGTGGGGAGACTAGGGCCCAGGAAGGGGCGCCTGTGTCTGTCTCAGAGTACACTAGGTATGGCCGCCAGATGGGAAGGTATGGCCTTTCCTCCAGTCTTTGAATTATCCTCCATAAGGAGCCCTGGGTAGAAGGCTTCCGGCTCTGGTATAACGATGGGAACTTCCCAAGGAGGTCTGCTTCACAGCGGAGGCTTGTTGGCAGGGCTGCGTCCAGGTCGTGCTGGCACCACCCCTTAAGTCTTCTTTTACTGGGAGGTCGGGACCCTTTTGCCCTGTGAAAGGTAAGGTACGGCTTGCCTGATGTCCTTGTCACATGTATTAGCAGGCTAAAGACACGACAGGGAATACTTCTAGGCCAGGCTCATTCTTGTGCAGCCAGACAATGACTGTCTCTGGACCACTCCCAGACATGGCCAGCCTGCCAAGCCTTCCAGGGGCAGAGGAGACGTGATGACCCCTTCCTGCACGCCTCTGACTAACAGACCCTTGGGTCTTTGAAGTATCACAACACAGCCTGTTGCTAGAGCAACCTGCAGACCTGAGGTTTCTGACACCCCTCACCAGTTGCTCACAGGGAGCCCTCTGGGGCAGTTTTCCCTGGCTCAGCTGGGCTGAGGGGAGCGTTTGTCAGGAGGAGGAGGCAGTTATGTGCATTTTAATGCTGAGGAAAAAGCAGGCAAGCCATTGAGCAAGTGGTCTCTCTCTCTCTCTCTCTCTCTCTCTCTCTCTCTCTCTCTCTCTCCCCCTCCCTCCTCCTTCTCCTCCTCCTCCTCTCCCTCCTCCCTCCCTCCCTCCCTCCCTCCCTCCCTCCCTCCCTCCCTCCCTCCCATATCTTTGGCCCTAAAGACATAGGTTTAAATGAAATGCCCTAAACCACCTGCTCCTCCTTATCTAGGGCATCCCGATCACAGACAGGATATGGCCACCAAGTTGGAGCAATGCCAGGAACAGTATGGGCACCTCCCATGTTCTCCCCAAGCCCTCAGAATCAGGTTCAGAACTTCAGAAGCTGTTCTGAACAGCCACCAAGACACCACGCCCCACCCTTCACAGGCCATCAGTGAGAGGCTGCACCAACACGGCCTGTACTCAGCCCTGCCAACAACCTTCCTCTTGAAGCAGGTCCCCTTGGATGCTCCCATCCCTACACCAGAGAGAGAGCCAAGGGACCTTCCAGGGCTCCTTGTGGGATTGTCTCAAACCCTGGAGGAAGGGCCACACCCATCCCATCCGGCTGCCACATTCCAGTTTGCTCTGAGGTAGATAATCACCTCTTCTGTGGCCCTAGTCTCCCCACTGTACGGCCATAGCGTGCCCAGAGGTGTTTCCTGTCTCCCCAGTCAGCTCCCTCTCTTCAGCCTGGGAAGCAGTGTCTCTCTGGCCCCAGGACTTGCCTCAGAGCCTCCCTCAGGGTTTTCTTTCTGTCAAGGGCTACAGTGTGGCTAACTCAGGCCCTCCTGAGCTGACTGGAGCAGGTCCTGAGCCTCCTGGTCCAGTCTTCATCCAATGATCTCCCAGGTCCTTCAGGATTTTTGGCTTCCTAAATCCCATCTATCTTCTGTGGTCCTAAGGTTCAGCCCAAGCCGGCCTCTCTACCTGGGCCATCTTCCTCCTCTGTTCTGGGCTCAACCTCTGCCTCCAAAAGTGCTCCTAGCTGCCTCATTAGGCCATCTTCAGTTCCTTGCAGGCATCTCTTCAAAGATTTGGAATGCGAAGTCTACCTCAGATCTGCTGCAGAACCAGGGGCCCAGCCTACCACTCGCACCCTCTTTTTCTTCTTTGTTGGGTAAGGGAAGCCCAGGTTGGTCTTGAACTTTCCACCCTCCTGTTGTTGCTGTGTGCTGGGGTGACAATGTGCCCTACCACACATGTCTTAATGCCCAGTTTAATGCTATTACACTTGGAAAAAAAGATACATTTCCAAGAGCCATAGTGTTAGGAGACATGTGTTCACGGGCATGATTTTCAACTCTGGGCGTAGGTAATTTATGAAATTCCTAGGCAAATGGTTGGACCTGGAGGGCATCATCCTGAGTGAGGTAACACAATCACAAAAGAACTCACATGATATGTACTCACTGATAAGTGGATATTAGCCCAGAAACTTAGTGTACCCGAGATATAAGAGACAATTTGTAAAACACATGAAACTGAAGAAGAACGAAGACCAAAGTGTGGACACTTTGCCCCTTCTTAGAAATGGAAGCAATCACCCATGGAAGGAGTTACAGAGACAAAGTTTGGAGCTGCGACAAAAGGATGGACCATCTAGAGACTGCCATATCCAGGGATCCATCCCATAATTAGCCTCCAAACGATGACACCATTGCATACACTAGCAAGTGTTTGCTGAAAGGACCCTGATATAGCTGTCTCTTGTGAGACTAGGCCGGGGCCTAGCAAACACATAAGTGGATGCTCACAGTCAGCTATTGGATGGATCACAGGGCCCCCAATGGAGGAGCTAGAGAAAGTAACTAAGGAGCTAAAGAGATCTGCAACCCTGTAGGTGGAACAACATTATGAACTAACCAGTACCCCGGAGCTCTTGACTCTAGCTGCATATGTATCAAAAGATGGCCTAGTAAGCCATCACTGGAAAGAGAGGCCCATTGGACACGCAATTTGTATATGCCCCAGTACAGGAGAACGCCAGGGCCAAAAAGTGGGAATGGGTGGGTAGGGGATGGGGGGGGAGGGGATGGGGGACTTTTAGGATAGCATTGGAAATGTAATTGAGGAAAATACGTAATAAAAAAATATATAATAAAAAAAGAAGAATGTCAAATTGCCATGATTCCCACTCTGTGAGTAGCAAATATAATCCAATATGTTTCTCTTGAACATGGCTTTAAGCAAAGGAGAAAAACTTGGGAAGCCTGTGAAATCACGTACTTTGGACATCCCAGGAAGCAGAGTTGACTATGGTAGACAGCAGGGTATACCTAGGTAAGGAGTGGAATATTCCATGCTTGAATAGGAATTGAGGTGGAAACTCCTGGTGTGGCTTTTTAATGATGAGCAAAGGAAATGCAAGCAATGTAAATCATACTTCTCAAAAATAAAGATAGCAAGTTAACATTTAAAAAAAATTGTTTTATTCAGCTGAAGTCACGCAGTTGATACTAGACACTTATCAGAAGGCATAGTAATTTTAAATAGTTCTGAGAAATTCATTCAAAACACACTAAAACTCTTCCAGATTTCAAAACAGCCTATAGGGGACTAGAGAGCTGGCTCAGCTGTTAGGCGCACCCACTGTTCCCAATCTGGGATCCTAACAGCCATGTTGGATGGCTTGTAGCTGTCTACTGTAACTCCAGCTCCAGGGGTTCTGCTGTCCTCTTCTGAGATCACATACCCCCCCCCCACCCACACACACACATACACAGATGCTTTTAATCCCAGCACCTGGGAGGCAAAGGCAGGTGAATTATTGTCAGTCTGAGACAACCCAGGACTCCATAGAAAGACCCTGTTTCCATATATATTTAAAATAAATCTTCTGGGCTGCAGAGTTGGCTCAGTGGCTTAGAGCATGGGTTGATTTTCCAGAAGACCTGAGTTCAATTCCCAGCACCCAGAAAGCAGGTCACACTTTCTGTATAATTCCAGTGCCAGGGGACTCCGTGCTCTCTTCTGGCCTCTGCTCACCGATGTGCATTCAGGCAAACGCTCGTGCACACTGAGCAACAAATAAATCCTCAAAGCAGACCTACGGAGGTCCATGTGCTTCTGTGATAGAGTGTGGCTCTGCAAAGCTCGGTTTGACAACATGCTCCTGAAGTCCTGTGGATTTCTTAGGTAGCCACCCGTGCCCTTACCAAAGGATGCTGAGTTTGTGTTTGTCTTAATGTCTGCTAGGTAGTGGCCTTGGTCACCATTGAAGGAGCCAGTGCAACAGGTCATTGGTCTTTCCACAAATGGAGAAGGGACCCTCACCTTCATAGCTCTTTGCTATGAGACATCAGTGACATGTGTTTCTGTGGCTGTTTCTCTTGAGATTCGTTTTGTTTTGTGTTTCTGGGTTTTTTCTTTCTTTCTTTCTTTCTTTTTTTCATTTGGTTTGGTTCGGTTTGGGTTTTGGTTTCTTTGGCTGGTTTTGGTTTTGGTTTTGGTTTTTGAGACATGGTTTCTCCCTGTATCCCTGGCTGTTCTGGAACTCACAGAGATCCACCTGCCTCTGCCTCCTGAGTGCTGGGATTAAAGGTGTGGGCCACCATTCATCTTATGTCAGGCTTATCAAGTGGAGGTGTCACAGAAAAAAAAACAAAGTTATGATGCTTGTGAGAGAGGATATGTGGTCAGTTAACATCTCGGATAAGATGAGGATACCAGCGTCCATGGATATCTTAAGTAGGAGTAGAGCTTAAATAGTTCCTTTTAAAGAAGTTAAATACAAGTAAAAGTTATAGAACTTTTTTCTATAAGGGTTATGGCTAGGCGTGGTGGTGCACACCTTTAATCCCAGCACTCAGGAGGTAGATGCAGGCAGTTCTCTGAGTTTAAGGCCTGCTCTACATAGTGAATTGCAGCCAAGCCAGGAGTACACACAGTGAAACCCTATCCATAAGAAAAAGAATGGATTGCCCTCACATCCTCTTAGATGCTTTCAGGCTGGACAATGGGGTCCTTGGTCATGATCCCAGACTGGATCTCTGCCAGTCTGTCTTACACTTGCCTCCCACGTCATTTAGATTCAAGATCTCTGAGCCATCACATACTGTTGTGTCTGCCTGACATGTCATCCTCCAGTGCACTTGCTTAGGGTTCCACCCTTTCTTAGCCAGCCCAGGGTCTCCCTCCATAAAGCCTGATTGGATTCTCTGAGTGATGCATTCCAACCTGTAGTGAATGCATACGCTAGGGCAGTGTTGACCCAAGGACTTCTGGGGATACTGCAGCGAACCAACAGCTAACTCAGCTTCCCCTAGGGATTTGGAGGCCAGTGGGAAGATACAGATGTTCTTCTGTGTGAAGCCATATTTCTTTCACCCACAGGTAGTCCAACACTGACACACGTGTCTCCCAGAGAGGCCATTTGGTCCCCAAAGGACACACCCCCAAGCCTGAACTCTAAATATAGGTTAGACAGAGCAAAGAGTGGGAACCACACACAGTGATCATCCTCACTCTAGTCAGGATTCCAAACCTCTAGGCATCTGGTCTAGCCCAAGACAATGTGGCACTTGAAGAGCCATCTCAGCCTGGTCCCCAGCAGCCTGGACCCACCCCTAGGAGGAGCTGGATGGTCCCCTGCTGCTGGCAGGAACCACTTCCACCTCCTAGCGTCCCTATATTTAGTCATCCGCTGTGACCCTGCAGCCCTCTTCTCCTTTCTCCTTGGCGAGCAGAATGGCCAGGCAGCTGTGATGGCCTGTTTTCCCAGGCCCTGTGCCTGTTTCTCATTCCCCAGCATCCCCACAGGGGGCTCAGCTGAAAGCTTTTGAATCTTAAAATAGCATCCTCTGTGTGTGTGTGTGTGTGTGTGTGTGTGTGTGTGACATATGTATGTATGTTCTGGGTGAAGTGGTTGGACACTTATACATTTGTCTCCCAGAGAAAGCATTTAGTCCTCAGAATGTAGAAAAAAATATCTTGCATCTGCATGGATATAGCACCTGTCAATAATACCTTTGACGGCCTGTAGCTTAGGCAGGAAATAGGAGGTGAGACATCCGTTAGGTAGAAAGGATTCTGGGATAGTACAAGGCATGGGAGGTTCCTCCGTGAAGACATGACAAGCCATGTGAATGGTACCTGAGCCCATGTAACCAGCCATGTTAGAATAAATGGGCTATTTTAAGTTATGATCTAGTCAGAGAAGAGCCTAGCTATGTGGCCAAGGTATTTTGAGTCTGAGTCTTATTTCTGGGAGTGTGGGGTTGGGAGGAAGAGCAACCAAACTTCAACATCAGAGGACACACCTCCACGCCTGAACTCTAAGTCATCTCTACATTTGTATCATCTACATCTATATCTGTATCTGTATCTGTATCTATGCCTTCTGTAGCTCTATCTATATCATCTAGATCTGTATTTATATCTATATCATCTATATATGTATCTATACCTATGTGTGTAGATCACACATATATATGATATCCATGTAGGGACAGGATTACTAGACACTGTATGTCTAGGATGGAGGGAAAGCTGAAGATAAGTTTCCCAGATTGCACTGGAGCTGCCCAAAAGATGCCTCTTCTTTCCCATTTCCCAAGGCCTATCAGCTACACTGTTGTTTCCCACAACACACTGTCCCCCTTGGAAACAAGCCAACCGTCCCTCTTCACCTCCAAGTCTCTCTGTATCTACAAATGTCCACCCAGTGTGAACTTGCAGTGTTCCTCATCCCAACTTTGGCCTCAAAGGCACCACCCCTACCCGTTGCCTTGTACCAAATACATGCCAGGCTCCAGGTCTCTGGCCTGGCCTAGGCCTGTCCAAGTGGCCTCCGCTGGCTTCTAACAGCTCCAGGCTGCTGGGTGGAGGTTGTGGGCTGAGGCCCCAACATGCTGTGTGACATCAGGGCTATTATTCTTGTCTAGTCCTTGGCACCCCTGTCTAGGGAATGAGGCTGGCACTGATGGTTTTCATGAATTCTCCTGGTGATCTGAGCCTGGGGAATAAGGACTGGAAGAGCCATATCTGCAGAGAGTCCACCTTCTCTTCCTGGCCCTAATACACTCAAATGCCACCGAGTAGCCTACACAGTAAGAAAGAGGTCCTGGCAAGGCTGACTTCCCAACCATGGTAGCCTCCCATGCATGCAGCAAGCTCCATCTTCTGCTGTAGAAAGCCACCAACTAACTGTGTGGCTGCCCTGACTGGTTTGCCACAACTGGACCACAAAGCATTTCAGCCTGGCCCCTGCAGCAGGGTGTGAGCCAGCAGCTCTGGGGAGGTTATCAGAGTCCCCAGAGGGAATGGGGGCTCCCTGGGGGTCATCTGGAATGTGGAAAAGCCAGTTGGGAAGGGATTCCTGAGAGCAGCAGGCTCCAGGGGAAGGACTCCGGGGCTTCATGTGGTCTCATGAACCCTCAGCTGTGCTATTTCCCCTCAGCAAGTGCTGGGCGGGGCTGCCAGGACTCTTACCATTTACAGAGCTGCATAAGAGGCTGTCTTTGAAGAGACAGCATAGTCCAACTGTGTGTAAATGTTGTAGGAACAGCAGATAAAACCAACACAATTGGCACTACTTGGAGTTTGCATTCCAGTGGAGGGAAGTGAACAGATAAACAAACACACAATGGAGAGTCACAAGCTGGGCGCAGAAAACAGAAAGTGAGGCAAAGAGTTTGCGAAGCTGGGAACTTGGCTGTTCTAAGGCACCCTCTGGAAAGCCTCTGCCTCCCTCAGAAATCACAATGAGACAAGAAGGAAAGGAGGTGAGAAAGGAGGGATGTTCAGGTAGCCGAGGAAAGGCCCTGAGGCAGGAGAATGCCAGGGATGGCAACGCAGTTGTAAGCACAAGGCAGGCTGCAGCAGGGTAGAGATAAGGGAAAAAGTCATGGTCACAGTGTCACAGAGGCAGGGACAGCCCATGCCCAGCAGAGAGGACTTGCATTCTTGTTTGTTTGTTTGTGTCGTTTCAAGACAGGGTTTCTCTGTGTGGCTCTGGCTGTCCTGGAACTCTCTCTTTAGACCAGGCTGGTTTTAAACTCAGAGATTTGCCTGCCTCTGCCTTCCAAGTGCTAAGATTAAAGACACGTGCTACCGTGCACAGCTGGTCTTACATTCTTTTTTTTTTTTTAAGATTTATTTATTTATTATAATGCACAGCTGGTCTTACATTCTTTTCTTTTTAAGATTTATTTATTTATTATATGTAAGTACACTGTAGCTGTCCTCAGACACTCCAGTCAGATCTCGTTACAGATGGTTGTGAGCCACCATGTGGTTGCTGGGATTTGAACTCCTGACCTTCGGAAGAGCAGTCGGGTGCTCTTACCCACTGAGCCATCTCACCAGCCCCTGGTCTTACATTCTTATTCATTTCAACTCACTATAGATAATGTTTTATTTTGCAATCCAGGGCTAGCATGCATGTATAAAATAAAAGCGAAGCAAACTAGGAAAATGTGCCCTGTGTGTCTTATATTAGTTAAAAGTAATACAGGTGTCAGAAGGCATGGTTTGGCATATCTTTAATCCTACCCAAGAGGTAAAGACAGGCAGAGCCCTACAATTCTAGGCCAGCCAGAGCTACATAGCAGATCCCAGTCTCTACTTAACCTGGCTCAATAGTGATGCCAGTGGTGGTGGTGGTGGCAAGTGTGGTTGCTCACGCATATGATTTCAGCGGTCAAAGCCTAAGGCAGTAGGATTGTTTTAAGTTTAGGGCCACCCTGGGCTACAGAGTAAGACCCTGTTCCAAAGCAAAACAATAATAATGCTGTCAATGACCTCAAAGCCAGGCGTGGTAGAACCCACATAATCACAATACTGGAGCAAGAAGACTGTAGTAAAGTCTGCCTTTACAGCAAGACTCTGTCTCAATAATAAAACAAAACAAAATGATGTTGGCTCTGATTTCCAGTTCCTTTCCTGGCCCACTAAAGGGTCACAGTTTAAGGGGTACAGATGGAGAGGCCACCATGCAGGTTTGTGAAGAGGAGTGGTGACATCTCTCTATATAAAATAACCTATAATTTCTGCAAAATAAACACATTTCTAGTGTGTTTTGACAAGTGTATTCAGTCTTGTAAATATTATATTTTGATGAGGGTCTTGTTTGCTTGTTTTTGAGATAAAATTTTCTGCAACCCAGGCTAGCCTCAAACTTGCTATGTATCAAGTAAGACCTTGAACTTCTGATCCTCCTGCCTCTACCTCCTGGTTCTGGGTAACACACCTGCACCATCACACCTGGCTGATGCTGTGCTGGGGATCAATCTCAGGGCCTTGTGTGTGCTAGACAATAACTCTACCCAAGCCAGCAGCATCCACAGTGTCTGCAGAGGCAAGAGTGGGAGCAGGGACAGGCCACAACTGCTACAGTGGTCAGATTTCAGCAGGCATTGCCCAGAGAGGCCTTGGGTGTATTTCTGAAGGTGGAGCTGACAAGATTAGCTGACCTTTTTTTTTTTTTTGGATGTGGGTGTGAGAGACACAACACCAGAGTGGCTGCCAAGTTCTTGGTCTGAGCAGTGGGGGGCTGGAAGGACCTGAAGGAGGAAAATCACAAGTTGTAGTTTGGAACACTTAGCTTTGATACTCAAGAGCTGGCTAGGCATGAGGAGAAGCCAGGGAGAGGCGAAGTTAGAGATTCAAACATGGACTCAGGGTGTCTGTGAGGTTCAGGGCTGAGAACCTGCCCGAGAGAGTCCCAGAGTGGGTACCCAAGGACACAGACTTAGTGAAAGGTGGGTGACAGCCAGCCTAGGTGCCACAGCTCTGCAATTCAAGATGCTCAGGAAGCTGAGGCAGGAGGATGTACACAATTCAAGGCCACCCTCAACTGCTCAGTGAGACCCGATTTCAATTAAAAACAAACATTTCTTAAGGGTTGTGGATGCATCTCAGTGGTCAAGAGCCTGCCTAATGTACCCAAGATCCTGTATTCAATCCCTAGTACTTAAAAAAATCAAATAAATAAGCACGTAACGGTGTGAGCTTGGAAGGGTGGGCAGGAGAGTAAGGAGCCTGTGGATGGAGTGGGCAGAGTGGGGCCAGGTGGGCAGTCTTCACAGAGGAAGCACGGGTCTGCTAACGCCTGTGACTCAGAGGGAACACTGCTCTGCTAAGTTGAGCTGGATAAGGACGGAAAAGTATCTGCCTCAGCATCTTAGACTTTACCCATCAGGCAATGGGGAGCCACGTACACTCTCAAGAAGGACCGTCTTGAGGTAAGGAGCGCTTTAAAAGGAGTCAATAAAAATTACTGGTTATTTCTTTATCATTGCTTGCACAGTCTCTTCTAGATCCTATGCCAGATCCTATCTATTATATCCTATGATGAGTGAATCTTCCCCATTAACCCCAAGGGAGGTGATACTGTTGTTTCTGATTCCCAAGTCCAGTGACTAACCCAAGGTCACATAGGTCACATAGAAGCAGAGCTGGTCTGGACCCCATGCCCCTGCCTCCCACTCATAAGATCAGAGCCTGGACACAGACTTAATCCTTCTGGGCGATTTCCCAGTCATTGATGACCTTGAGAAGGTCATGGGTGGAGTGTGGTGATGCCCGAAGCCTGGGAACTAGGGCCTGAAGTCTTGATTTCCAGTGAGCCTTTCCCTCTGTCTCTAACCATCCCCAGCTGGTCCTGGGAGTCTGAACCAGCCCTGAGTCTTGGCTCTATTGATAGAGCAGCCTGGTGGGCCAGAACACTGGAGCAGCCACAGGATGTGGGTCTGTGCTCTTGAGCAGGCTGTGCCCTCTCCAGGTGCCCACCCCTCTTACACACACACACACACACACACACACACACACACACACACACACACACACCATATGCACACACTCCCATGACCAAAGGCGACTAGTTTCTTGAGGACTTTGTTGCCAACTGCTCTCATGGGTTGTTTGGGCTTTGAAGGATTCCATTCTAACTCAGAGTAATTGCTACCAGAGGTGGACATGGGGATGTGAGGGGAAGGGAAGAAAGGAACCAACTGACCCCATGGCATTGGAAGGATGGAAGAAGGTAGGATGGAGTAACACTGTGGCCAAGAGAATAGCAAAGACTGGGGGACCCAACAGAACAAGTGAGGTATCTATAATGCAAGGACAGAAGCTGGTCCAGGAGGCCCCATCAGACTAAGCGACATCCATGAGAGCAAAATAGGGACAGATATGGAGTCAGATGGTGCACTGTATGTAATCCCAGCATGCAGGAGGTGAGGGTAAGTGGACCAAAGCTTCGGGGTTTTTCTTGGCTAAATAACAAGTTCAAGGTCATCCCAGAATAGAGAGGCAGCAAGAAGAAAGGAAGAGGAAGAAGAAACATGACCTGAAAAGAATCCCAAGAGAGGGAGACTGGCTACAGAGATACCAAAGCGGCATGTGCAGACCCGGCCACCCAAGGCCCTGTTCAGAAGGTCCCCATCAGAGCTGGCAGTCCTGGGCAGGTATGACTATAACACAAAACGTGGCCCAGCCCAGGTTCAGACACCAGTCCCTCCTCCCCTGGGGCCCCTGGCCTCTTCCTTGGCATTGTGTAGCTTCCAGCTACCATACAACCTGGTTCTAGGAAACCAGGTTTCTGAGGGGACCTTTGAGGGAAACCTCACTGAACCATGAGCTAGGAGGACCAGCCTAGGTCCTGTCTGCCTCTGTTCTCCCTGTAGTCTTGTGCTCTCTGCCTTCCCCAAGGCAGGTCCTACGTCTGCAACAGAGCTGGACTGGAGAACACCAAGGCCTGCCCAGCCTGCCCAGATGTCCTGAGTCGGCGGCAGAAGCAGGCCTCACAGGAGATTGGCTGCCCATTATCCACTCGGGCCCTGTCTACTCAACCTCTGGGTTACATCCCTTGGCCTCACCAGTCAGAGAATTCTCAGCTAAGAATACTGCCTGACAGACAGATTTCTGAGTTCGAGGCCAGTCTGGTCTACAAGTGAGTTCCAGGACAGCCAGGGCTATACAGAGAAACCCTGTCTCGAAAAATCAAAAAGAAAAGAAAAAAAAAAGAATACTGCCTGAATCTGTTTCCCATGCTGAAACCCCAGCCCTCAAAGATGAGTAATTATGGGAGGTGTGACCTTTAAAAGGTGATCAGATTCTACTGTGTCTGTGTTGTTATTTTTAAAAATCCCAGAGCTAAAGCTGGGCATGTTGGCGCACACCTTTAATCCCAGCACTCGGGAGGCAGGGGCAGGTAGATTTCTGAGTTCGAGGCCAGCCTGGTCTACAAAGTGAGTTCCAGGACAGCCAGGGCTATACAGAGAAACCCTGTCTCAAAAACAAACAAACAAACAAAAAACAGAGCTAGTAGCCTCGCCATCACCACCATAGTATCCCCACCATCATCTGTGAGAAGGAAGACTTTCCCCAGACACCTGCCAGCACCTTGATCTAAGACTGCCAACCCCAAGACTATGGGAGGGAAACTTGTTTATAAACCATCCAGATTCTGGTACTGTTTTATAACACAGCCACATATGTGCCACGTCAGGGCTAGTGGCAGCTAGAGGCTCAGAGAGAAGCAGGGTCTTGCCTAGGCTGTGTAAATCCCACACTCACAATGAGATGCTCCTGTCAAGCCAGGGAAGGTCTGGTAGATAGCAGTCTGAATTTGGTCACTGATAGATTCCATGTGCCCCATCTTGTCCCAGACCCAGGCGACTTAGCACGAGAGAAGGGTAGGGCTGTGTGCTGTGTCTATCTAAGCCCCATGCCCAGGGATGGAGAGGCTGTAGGGGAGAAGTGGCCTTTGCCCAGGTCATTTACCTTTGCCAGCTGCAGAGAAGCTCCAAATAAGGTGGGCCTCAGAGTATGTGGTACCAGCCAGCAGCTGCCAGATATGTAAGCTAAGCTCTGCGGCCTGGGGCAAGCAAGAACTCTATACCAGAAGGAGCTTCCAGCATTGAGACAACATCCTCATAGACAATGCAGAATGGTCAACTCAGTGTCAGCTCCCTCAGCCACAGTCCTCAGCTATCAATCAAACACTGGCCATGCGCTGCTGTGGCAGCATTTGACCGAAGTAGAAATTAAAGACTTCCAGACACTCTAGGTGGGCTTGGTTACTCAGACAAGGCTGACCTAGAAGCAGAGCTGAGGGACTGGGAAGCAGGCTCCGCTAATAAAGTGCTTGTTGTTGCAAACATGGAAACCTGAGCTCAGATCTCACATCCCCTGGTTAAAACTTGGGTACTGTGGCACACGCCTGCAGTCCTGACCCTGGCAGGTAGATTGCGGGGCAGAGATGGGTAGACCTCTGGAACTTGCTGGCCAGCCAGGCTGGTAAAATCCATGAGCTCTGGATTCAATGAAAGACACTGTCTCATCTGTCAACAAACAAACAAACAAAATGGGCAGCAGTGGCGCATACCTTTAATCCTAGCACTGAGGAGGCAGGGGCAGGTGGGTTTGAGTTAGAGGCCAGCCTGGTCTACAGAGCAAGTTCCAGGACACCCAAGGCTACACAGAGAAACCCTATCTAAAAATTCAAAACAAAAATGAACAAACAAAACCAGGGAGAATGCCTAAAGAACACACCCTATTCGGACTTCTGCATTCACACACACTGCATTCATCACCCCATTTCCTGCCCCCACACCTGTGGGCAAGTGCAGGCACCCCCCCACACACACACACATAGGCATGCCCACGTACACACATATATCCCACAGAACATGCATATGCATACACATAGAGAGGCATGCCCATGTACACACACGGGAATGTACACATGTATGTACATACACACACATTCATTCGTTCTTCCAACATTCATACACATCACACCAAAATAATAATAAGAGCAGACCAAAGCCTCTTCAGAGAAGACATCCTGTCACCGCCTACAGACTCGGTTTCTGTACTCCTGAGGGTCCTGCCTGCAGACTTTTTGTTGGCACACACCTGTTCTTGCCAGGTCTTGGCCTGTGTGCCAGCACATCTCTTTAGTCATGCTCTGCTCTGGGGGGAGGCCAATGGTCATGGTGGAGCATGTGTGGCCAGGCCTCACCTCACAGTCCTCCCTCAGCCCTACTCTGGTGTCAAAGGGTCGTTGCTGGGGGCTGTAGAATGCCCCGTGTCTTGATAATTTACCAAGCTGATTCCCTCTTGCTGTGCCTTTAGATTACTTCTAAATTTAGACACGGTAAAGGCCGTAACGGACACACACCCCTGTGTGGTTTGGTTTTACTCCCCAAGAGTCAAGCTGAGGCTGTCCCTAACCCCTTCTGCAGTGTCTACTCGCTCCACCCAAGGGCTCTTCCAGCATCAAGAGACCTTGCCTGTCTTCAACGCCTCTGGTAGTCCTCAAGCAGGAGGGGCAGCAGTTGGTCATTAGCCACTCAGGGTACAATGTGAAGTCTGTCTACACACAACTCACAGGATACCCAGTAGGATGAAGCTCGGGTGCCACAGCAGAAACCCACTCAGAAAATCCCACCCCTATCTCTCTCCTGAACTCGCCTGTCTGCTCCTAACAGTTTCCTGACATGCCTTTCTGAGGGAACTACCTGTAGCCATGTCCTTGGCTCAGGGTGTTCTGGGGAGCGCAGGCTCAAGCCCAGAGCTACAGAGTTACTTTTTTTCTTTCTTCTTGAGATAGAGTCTCACTATGAAGCTGAGGTTGGCCTTGAACTCATGGCAATCCCTTTGCCTGTGCCTTCTAAATGCTGAAATTCTAGGCAAGAGCCACCATACCTGCCCTGACACACTTTGTTTTTGAAGGCTCAGGGCTACACAGTTCTGAGTTGCCGTTTTGAATCCACTTCTTCCTGAAACCCCCTGAATGGTAGAAAGAGCACTAAGGATGGAAATCAAGTCCTAGCTCTGGCTTCCAACAAGCCACTTCACCCTATGTCGTCTCTGTGCCCCCATATGAAAAGAGCCATCAGGCTACAAATAGACCACACACAGTCCAAGGCCTGAAGGAGAACTGCAAGGCAGCCTGGCTTGTGCACCCCACACCTGCTTCTCGTACAAAACTGACTGAGTGGCAACCACAGCCACAGCCCTACTGGGGTCTCCACCACTGTCACCCTCTGCACAAGAGCTGCCCAGAGGGCCACGCATCCATGACATCATCTGGTTCCCTGGACTCTGACACAAGCTAAATGAAGATATACAGATTCTCAAGTCCAAGTACTAATGTGCAGCCGGGTGGGGCTTCTCCGGCCTTTCTGCTACTGTGAGGCTGAGCCTACATCTCCGCTGCTGAGCCTAAATCCACCCTGCACTTCTGATGCTCAGTGTCCAGAGCCTGCCTGTCACCCAGACCCTCCTGAGAGGAGACAAGATTCCTTGCGTCTGACTCAGACCCTGGGGCTGGGAAGCCACGTCCCTTGGGGTGGCCGGGAGGGAGAAAGTGAGGCCAGGGAAATTCCCACACAGCTCTGAGATCCCCACCAGCTGGGTGTTGGCTTTATACTCATCTTGGAGGGAGGGCAGTTCCCCCAACCCAACCCCAGGCTGAGTCTGAGGCTCTGGAAGAGGGAGAGTGGGGGTTAGGGAGGGAGGGAAACCACAAGGAGCAGATACCACAGCTGCAGCAAGCCCCAAAGCTGCTCCTGGGACAGCCAGTGTCCTGAAGATGACCCATCATCAACTCAGTCTAGATTCACCCTCACATCCATTTCTCCAGCAGTCACAGTCCGAAAAACAAGAAAAAGATGAACCTAACTTAATTAATTTAAATTTATTTCGCTTACTATATAAAGAAATCACGTCAGCATGTAGTCAATATTAAAGGCAAAGTGTGACAAATTCCATTCTTTTGTACTGAGTGGCCATACAGAGTGCATCTTGTGATTTCAGGACTTGTCCTTCAGACTGGCCATTTTCCAAAGACACACCAGCCACTTGTGGCCACTGCATTGGACGGCATGACTGTGACAACCCCAAGTTGACCAGGGGATGCCGGCTTCCCAGGAAGATCCTGGACGATGCACCAGGTGCCTCGTGCTTCCTGGGCTGGAGAGCCAGAGGCACCCAGTCTCCTGACAAGCTCTGGGGGCAATTGTTATCTCTTTGGAAAAGACAAGTAAGTGAGTTTTGAGACGTCGAGTAACTCCCCAAATCATGGAACAAGATGGGGGTTTGTCACATGCCTCTAGCGCCGAGTGCTACAGCCAGCTCTACCCAGCATGGCTGAACTTGCTATCTTATGGATGTCCTGGCTTGCCAGAGCAGGACCTTCGTCTACCTTTCCTTCACAGAGAAGTGGAAGACAGAGAGGAGGTGGGCTGGTAGTGCTCAGAGGCAATCCCTCCCTTCCCCTTTCCCTGTCAAAGGCTTCTCCAGGCAGCCTCTGGCGCCGCCCTGCCTTGCCCTGGGTGCTGCCTCCATGGGGCTTTTCTCACCTTTTCCAGGCAAGAAGGTAATTAGGAACAGTGAGGCTAGGGAATATTCCATTTAGATTCCCCTCCTTACCACCTCCACCAAGACTACGGCATCCCAAAGCCAGCACGATGACTCCAGCAGAGCAGAAGCCCAAGCTCATGATAGAATGGAAGGGCCACATGGAAGTGTGATTTCCTGGGAGGCCTGGGTGTTGACTAGAACCTGCCCCTGACTGCACGAGAAAGGCCTGGGCAGGCTCCTGGGCAAGAGGGCACCTGGAGATTTGTGTGTTCTGTTCCTCCTCCCAGGGCCAAAGACACTCTCCTACTGGGTCCACTCCATCAATTCCTTCTCAGCCCTTCACCTGTTGGTCTTGCTCCATATTCCCATGGATTCAGTCAAGGAGACCCGAGAGGTTCATATGACAGACTCTTATGTCTGTGGCTCAGATTGGGCAGTGGGGTCCAGATGAGGCACTGGGGTTCAGTGACGTGGTACTCAGATCAGTGTCTGGGCATTGGTCATGAAAATCTGTCTGTCTTCTTCTTGCTCCCAGGGACAAGTCAGGGCAAGGCCACAAAGCTTACAGCCCAGCCATGTCCCTGGAGTGACCTGGAGTCACTAATGGCAAGAGCAGGGTCTATACAATGGTTAGAAATGTCCCTGAATCCACAGTTGCCAGACAGGTCTGGGCATCTTCCGGACATGAGAGAGAATGAGCCTTTGGGGCTGGTGCAGGGACAATGGGGGGTATGGGTGGGGTAATGGAAGGACTCCTGAACATTTGGCTGGTCCTGGGGTTACTGTTTTGAGTGGCTGTGTGGCAGGGTGGTGGTGCCATTCACTGGAGTGTGAGCAGGGCCAGTGGGGGATCAGGAAAGGCTGAGTGTGGTCAGGCAGGGTGAACCCAGGTGGAGAACTGTGTACAGAGTAGGAGCTGAGAGCCTGGAAAGTGCAATGGTCACCAAGTCCACTGTCCCTAAGGACAGTGTCCATTGCCCTCCTTGTTTTCTCCACAGAACATCTACTTGGAAATGCACTCACTCACCTTCCCATGGGCAGCTCCCTAACATGGGACTCTGCCTGTTGTTGGCTTGCCTTTCCTCTAGGCCTTGTAGCTTAGAACACAGCTTACCCTGAGAGTGCACATACTGACGTAGGTATAAGAGCTGGGAGCTGGCCTGGGGTGTGTGCTGGTGTGGGCCATAGCTGTGAGGAGAAGGTAACAGCCTCTGAGGTCATCTGTCCCCTCAGGAAAGTGGCACCCCAGCCTTGGTACTCCTCTTTCTGCTTTCCTAGAGCTGACGTATCAATGTCCACAGTCCGGGCAGCTCCAGCCACAGAAATGCGCTGTTTCACCTTGGGGGGGAAGGAGGTCGGGCACGGCCAGACCAGTGTTAGCTTGAGACTTTACAGATCATCTTCCCCAGGGCTCCCGATGGCTCAGCAGCACCTTTGGTAGAGGTTCTATGGAAGGCTAGAGATCTGTCTTTTCACAAATTTCTGCCTGTCCCCAACTTTCTCCTTTTAATAAGGACACCAGTCTTACAGTGTCAGGTCCTTCCTAATGACCTCGTTTCAACTTGGTTAGACAGGAGGGTGGCAACATTCTAATCCAGTCTGAGATACATCATAAGACAGAGACCTGTCTCCTCCAAACAAGCAAACACACACACATACATACATACACACACACACACACACACACCCCAAAACCAAAAAACATATCACCAAACAAAAAGACATTAGTTCCATGTTCTGAGATACAGGGAACCAGGACTTCGGCATGAGTATTGGAGTGTCAGGACCACTGAGGTCCATGTAAGCTATAGTTCATGCCAGGCCTACGCTGGTGACCCAAAGGGCACCTTAGACTCCACCGGTGTGGGCCTGGCTGCACACAAGTCCTGTAATGAGCTATTTATTCTAAGATACAGTGTGATGTTCCCACCTCCATATTCCGGTTTAACCGGGCTGGGCTGGCACAGGCATTGGGGATTTTGGAAAACTCTGGTGAATCTGTCCTGCAGGCAGGGACGACCGTCTGTGTGCCCAGTTTGTGGGTACTTCATTGTTGCCTCGTCAGCAAGTTCTAGCCTGGCTGGTAAAGCTGCCAGCGTCTGCCCAGATCCAGCCTGCTCCAGTGGAGCCAGACGAAGGCAGACAGGTAACAAAGAATCTTTGTCCCTGATCTGCCACCCAGAGGTGGAGCCTATGGGCCTGGGCTGGTCCTGGACAGGGAAGGGCTGTGGGAATTTCCCAGTCACCTTTCCCAGGGTTGCATCAGGAAGTCTTCACAGGACGGTCGGTCACAGGGAAGAGATGAGAGTTTGGGCCTTAGGATTCTTCTATTGTTTTTTAACGTATGTGCATGTGTGTGAGCCTTTGTGAGTTTTATGCGCACCATGTGGATGCAGGATGCCAAGGGTCAGAAGAGAATGCAAATACTCTAGAACTGGGATTAGCTACAGTGTATGCACTGGGAAATGAACCCTGGTTATCGACCAGAACAATAAGTTCTCTTGACTGCTGAGCCATCTCGGTCCCAGCCCTGTGATCCTAAGGTAAATCTGAAAGAAGTCAAAGAATAAGGTGTCTCATGGAAGGAGGAAAGGGCAGGATGTCAGAAGAAAGCAAGGTTACCAGCCAAGGAAGAGTAGTCCCTGTCAGTAGAGAAAATCTCTTGTATACTGTACGGATGTCACATCTGTCGATTAAAGCTGATTGGCCTGTAGCTGAGGCAGGAAATAGAAGGTGGGACGTCTGATAGGCAGAGAGAGTTCTGGGATAGAGTGGTGTGCAGGAAGATTGGGCTCACGGGAACAGGAAGGAGGACTCGTGTGGAACCTGCCACGTGGTAGAACTTAGATTAGAATTAGTGGGATATTTAGTTATGATCTTATTGGGGGGATCAGACAAAGCAATGGCCTAGGTATTTGTAAATAAATTTGAGTCTCAGAGTCATTATTTCTGGGAACAGGGGCATGGGAAGAAAATTACTTCCCAATCTGTCACCTATCAGCAACGTGTTCTTAGGCAAGGGACGGAACTTCTCTATCTCCACATCTGGGAAATGGGAATTGTAGGCCCAACTCCAGGGGTCATCCGTGTGCCTGTGCATCTTTATGTATATGGTGGTGTGGTGAGTGACTGACCTGTAAGACGCAACATCAGAGCTGGCCAGCGTGGCGCCATCCTTCATTTTCCTTCATTTTCCATCCATCCATCATGAGGTGAGGTCAGTGTTCCATGTCTCCTTCATCCCTACTAGGGCTGCATACAACACACTCTGCCCTAGACTAGACCACCTATAGCTTTGCCTTCTGTCTTCTAGACAGAGGAGCTGGAGGGAGGGGCCTGGGGCCCAGACGCCAGGGTTTGTACAGTCTACAGCTGTAGGCCCCTTCTGAGAAGCACTGTGGGGCAAAGATAAGCATCTCAGGGGTTCTCAAGAAGTCCCTCGCACAGCCGAGCAGCTAAAGCATGCTTTGTTCCAACAGGTGCTAGGAAGTGCTCACATCTGTGTCCGGTTCTGATCTCCCACAGACAGAGCAACCCTGGCAGGGAGGCACCAAGTCCCGTGCACAGCTCTCACTCACTGTGAGATGGCTGTGATCCCCACCACCATACCCAGCCCCATACAAAGCCTGGCACAGACAATGCTTTGATGAGTGTGTGAAGGCAAGTCAGAACCCCAGCCCTCAAGACAGAGAAGCTGGTAGGTAAGTCCACAATAGCGTCCATGAGGCAGTAGTCCCAGAAGCATCAGGATCCCGTATCCATACCCAGTCTTTCTGCCTGGGTGAGTTCGGGAGGCCAGTCGATGATAGGGACCGCCAGGAGACACTGGAAGGAAGTCTCCTTCAATACTTTCTATACACCAGAAAGAAGAGGGGCAGGAGTGGTCAGGAAGGGACTAGCCAAGGCCACACAGCCACTTAGTAGCATAGCAGCATAGTGCTCAAGTCTTTTGCTTTCTGATCACCAGGGTCCTGTCCTCAAGGCCAGCTTATTCTGGCTATTGGGGGAAGAAAAGTGTTCTGAAAACCATAACCAGGGAAAGTGGTTGGGAAGCTGGGATGCAGATCAACATCTGGAGAAAACACAGAGGCTCTATGTATGTCTTTCTTCTTTTACTCATTCATTCATTTATTCATTCACAATTCATTTATTCCTTCCATTCATTCATTCATTCATTCATTCATTTACAATTTCATTCATTCATTCACAATTCATTTATTCCTTCCCTCCCTCCACCCACCTATCCATTCATTCATTCACAATTCATTTATTCCTTCCTCTCATTCATTCAAAATTCACTTATTTGACAGACAAACTCTCTGCAGTCTTCCCAGGTCGCAGCTGGGGCAGGGCTCCAGGAGCGCAGTGCTGAATCTGACCTGCCTGCACCTGCCTCAGAGAAGCTCCCAGAACTAGAGGGCAGGAGTGCTGCCAGGCCATACTACTGTCTGTGAGTGGAACCCGAGGTGGGGCTGGGTGGGCAGAGCAGAGTCTGGAAACAGTTGCACAGACATGTCTTCCTTGGTTATGGCAGAGCTGCTGGGCGCCTCGAGCCAACACGGAGGACTGTGGTCTCCAGGAGTACAGTGAGGAACACAGGCAAGGAGACACTAGGATTCATCTGCAGGCCTGAGAGTATAGCTCAGTTGTAGAATGCCTGCTTGGCATGAATGAAGCTTGGGTTCCATCCTCAGCACCCCTTAAACTGGGCACAGCACCACACAGCTGTGGTTCTGACCCTCAGGAGGCAGGGGCTGTTCAAAGTCATCTTTGGTTACATAGCTAGTTTGAGGTGGGCCTAAGCTTCTTAAGACCCTCCTTAAGCCAATCAATCCATATGATATTTAAGGAAAAGAAAGTCCATCTAGGACCTGCGGGGCCTGAAGTGCTGGTCAGACATCCAGGAGACTCCAGGCCAGGGACAGAGCCTGAGAGGTGTCAGAGTGGACTGTGGTGATGTCCCAGGGTCACTGTGACTGCTGGGCCGTGGAGGGCACAACAGATAGGATAGTACAGCCTGACTCTCTTGATGGAGAGGAAGTTCCTCCCCAGGGGAGCCCAGGCCACTTCCGCCCTCCACTTGGAGCTGGGTGGTGGATAACAGCTGGCCTCAGGCCTTGAAGCCATGGGGCCTTCCTGCTCAGTCACACAGCACACGAAGGAAATAACTTTATTAGTTAGTGGGTGAAAAACAGGAAATGTACGCTGTGACTCGGGCACCGGCCTGGCCTCACTCACATCTAGTTTCTAGGAAACAGATATGTGACCTCAGAGAAGGTTGGTTTTTCTCAGCCATATCTTTCTGGAAACACCGGCCTTTTCTTGGGAAAAAAAAAAAAAAAAGTCCTGTTGGTCCTCCAGACAGTGGGGTAACAGTGACACAGGTCCCCACCCCAACAGAGAACTTACTCTCCATCACAGCACACCCAGACAGGCTTCTATAAGGCACAGGGTCACAATGGCTCATCGCCTGAGCCCCTACTGTGTGCTGTGTGGCAGAAACAAATTGGGTCCATTACTCACCACCACCACAAGAGGAAGACTGTCAAAGTAGGCAAAAAAAAAAAAAAAAAAAAAAAAATCAACTTTAAGAACTTAGGACAGCAAAGCTCTCCTGATAGAGACTAATTGGAGGGCTGTTATTAGGTAGACCCGGTGGGACCATTGCTAGAATGTTACAGAAAGTGGCCCCATTAACGATTCAGCCACTCATGACGAAACAGTCAGAGAGTAGTAACAAGGCTTGAGGGACCAAGTAAACAAAGTAGCCTCTGTAAGATGTTAGCGACTGTGGGAAGAGCAAGCCAAATGCATGGATACAGAAACAGCTGTAATGCTTGGGAAATGGAACCACTTTTAAGGATTTTAAAATTAGTATTAAGTGTGTGTGTGTGTGTGTGTGTGTGTGTGTGCTTATGTGCTCAAGAATGCTGGTGCCCACGGAATCCAGAAGAGGATGTCAGACCTCCTGGAAGGCTCCTGATCCTAACTCGAGTGGAAGCTTGAACAGTTCCTGCTTTTAAAACCTGAGCAGCGGCTCCAGCCCACGGAGCCAAACTTAAGTAAAATACACAGAGATCTCCTCCGCACACTGATAAGAAACTGAGCTGCACTGCAAATCTAAGAAACTCCAAAGACCCCCAGGGTCACGTGAATCATGCTCACTGATAGAATCCAAGGGAAAATCTGAAAGATGAATTTTTTTTTTTAAAAATTAGGAATGGGAAAAAACATGACTTATGTCAAACATATATCTTGAAACTTGATTAAAAATTAATATATGTCCATGAGGAGTTATAAAGTTGCAAGTAAGCAAGTTTAGAAACTTAAAATTTGATATCCTCATACACATCCCAGAACCTGTAACAAACGTTTTACTCAATTTTGAGCGTTGTTTGTATTTGTTTATTTGAGTCAGGCTCTCTCCCAATGTAGCCCAGGCAGGCCTTCAACAAGGGAGCCTCCTGTTTTGGCCTGCTATGTAATAAGGTTACAGGTGTGAATCACAATGCCTGGTTAATAGTATTGTTTTTCTAAAACACAAATAAGAGCTGGCAAAATATATGTGGGGCTGGAGGTGCTTGCTCCCCAGGACTCGGGTGGAGGAGAGAGCCATTGTCTGCTGTCTTCCGGCTTCCCCGTGGATGGTGACAGGCACACCCACGTATATACAATTACACACAGATAGATGATAAATAAAGATAATCAACTTTAGGGATGAGAGAAGTAAGTATGGCTGCTCTTGCCACGTCTGCCAGCATCTTATCAGAAGCTTCAGGGAAAAATCAGGGGAGGAAACACTGTGCACACTGAAAGCCAGAGGGAAGCTGGCAGTCACCGTCCAGATTATATGATTTTCTACACAGAAAAGCAAAATAATCTGAAGTCAATTATCAGGCTTACGAGACTTGAACATTTTGCCTGATGTAAAATCGATATACAAAAGTCAGTTGTGTTCTTATACAATACCAGGGTTTTTTTTTTTTTCCTGTTTGTTTTGTTTTACTACAAAAGGTACTTTAAGAAGGATATGCGATTCTCTCTATCAATAAAAAGTACATGCCTTGGAATAAATCCAGTGAAAGTCTCAGATTCTGAGCGAAGCCTCACCGGAGGGACACAGAAGTTATCCTGAAGAAGTGGGGACGTATACCACATTCATGAATAGTTTGCCTCATGCTACCTAAGACAGTGTTTCTCCCCACAGAAACCTGCCAAGTCTAAGCCAGCCACAGGAGACTCCCCATAAATCTCACATTGGGAGAAACACTGAATGTGTGTTTGTTCCTTTGGAATCTGTGTAGAAGAGCAAATGTCCAAAGCAGGCTTCCCAGCCAGGGACCAACAGTCTGCACACCCATAGGAATGGTGGCTAACAGACTGGAGTGAGAACTATTGCATCATAATGCAGACAGGGACACCTTTACCTTCCGCAGCCCTTGGAGAAGGCCAGAAACTCCTTGACAAACTGCTGAGTCAGGACTAAGGCACATTGTTCCCGACTCGCTATTTAAAGTAAACCTGGAGGAAAGGAACTGTAGTTGTGGAAAGGAAGTTGTTGTTTTCTTTAACAAAGGAACTGTAGCTAATAAATAAAGAATAATAGAATCAGAATGTCACCATCTTTACATTTCCTTAGAGATGTCGGGTATGGACAGGGAAGCTAGGAAGCCAGCTTAGAACAGCAAGGTAAGACCATTCTCAGAGAGCAGTAGACTTCCTTAAAGGGATACAGAAGCCGGTTTGGAGCCCCTCCCACCCCCAGCCAAGCTGAGGGTACTCAATGCAGCACAATAAATAACCACAGAGATGTCAAACCCAGAGTAAGGCAGACAGCAGGACGTCCATACCATAAAAACAAATGAAGGCTTTGAAGAGCTGAGCAGAAAGAGCTGTTCTTGCCTAATTTGAGTTTTTGAACTTTTTCTGACGTCTTCCCAATCTTATCAACACGATTTTGAAAAGGTAGCCAAGGAAATTGATATATTGGATTTGTGGTTCTATCACATAACCACTATTTATCTGCCTGGGAGTATGTAAGAGCCTTTGTCTTTTGAAGAGACTTGGTGAAGTACTTATGTGTGAGAGAAATGGTTAATGTCATTTGTTTGAAAATAATTCAGGGCTGGTGCTCCAGCCTTCGCAGAAGAGTCAGCAGTTGCTGAGGTGAAATGACCAGTGCGTCCTGTGCCCTTCATACCACTGGGTCTCCAAAGCACACAGACCCACATAACACGGATAATGAACAAACTCAGTGACACAGTGTCACACAAGCCACCATCTCTGACACAAGGAATCAACAGCAGGAGAATCTGAAAATGAATTGTTCTTACCAGCAGATTAAAGGGTTACCGTAGAAAGAAAGCTAACATAGCAAACTGTGGGGAAACATGCTGTTTCCCACGTCACTGTGCCTGTAACTGAATTGGTTAGCTAATTCACAAAATGCATGATGGTTGGTGTCATGAAATATAATGTAGTGGTGACTGGACTGGGGTAAGGGGGTACCTGGCAGCCCCATGCCAAGATGTGCCCCTGAGAAATCATTCCATATGTCAGACTTGGTATAAGGGAGCTTTATTAGAAAGGGAAGGGCGAGAGGACCTGGAGAAGGGGTAGAGGCAGACAGACATAAGGCAGAGAAGGAAGGAAGAGAGTCCAGCCGGGAACACATGGAAACAGTGAGAGAGAAAAGGGGTGAGAGAGAAAGAGAAGAAAGAGAGAGAGAGAGAGAGAGAGAGAGAGAGAGAGAGAGAGAGAGAGAGAGTGAGTTGAGGTAATGAATAGTCCTCTTTATACTCTGTAGCACTTGGCTTGCACCTAGCAGGGAATGGCAGCAGATGATGATGTAAGCTGTTGCTAGGTCCCTGGGAGAAGCCTAGTGGAATTGTCTGTATGCCAAAAGTTGGTGCCTATGTTAGTGTTGTCAGTGTGATATAATGCCAGTGGTTGGACTAATGAGCACACTCTTTTTGGAGGATGTCTTAGGGTTTCTATTGTTGTGAAGAGATACCATGACCACAGCAACTCTTATAGAGGAAAGCATTTAATTGGGGTTAACAGCCAAGAGGTTTAGTCAATTGTCATCATGGCAGGAAGCACGGTAGCATGCAATCAGACATGGTTCTGAAGAGGTAGCTAGGAAGCCTACATTTGAATCCACAGCAAGAAGAGACAGCAAGCCACTAGGTCTGGCTTGAATTTCTGAAAACTCAAAGACCACTCCCAGTGACACACTTCCCCAAACAAGGACACACCTATTCCACAAGGCCATACCTCCTAATAGTGTCATTTCCCAGAGGTCTATTTTTATTCAACATTGCAGAGTCATTGGGAACAAAATTCATTTTTAAAATGAGCTATTAGAAACACACCAAAGTATCTCATCAGGAATTTCTTTTTCTTTCTCTCTTTCTTTCTTTTCTTTCTCTCTTTCCTTCTTTCTTTCTTTCTTTCTTTCTTTCTTTCTTTCTTTCTTTCTTTCTTTCTTTCTTTCTTTCTTTCGATTTATTTATTTTATGTATATGAGTATACACTGTAGCTGTACAGATGGTTGTGAGCCTTTATCTGGGTGTTGGAAATTGAATGCTCTTTCTGGCCAACCCTGCTCATTCCAGTGAGCCCTGCTTGCTCCTGCCCAAAGATTTATTTATTATTATAAATAAGCGTACTGTAGCTGTCTTCAGACGCACCATGTGGTTGCTGGGATTTGAACTCAGGACCTTCGGAAGAGCAATCAGTGCTCTTACCCGCTGAGCCATCTCACCAGCCTGAGAGTATTTTTCTAAAGTGTGAATCTTTGCAAATATTATTTTTTAAAAAATAAGGCAGTTATTTTTTTCCCACCATGCAAATAGATATTTTTCTGTTTGCCAAGTAGCCCAAGCTGGCCTTGAACTTGCTATGGTCTTGAATTCCAGATCCTCTTGCCTCCACCTCCTGAGTGCTGGGTGCACGAGTATGCATAATTTAAGATGTATCACAAATGGAGAAAACGTTAAAACAGGCCTGGAGAGATGGCTCAGCGGTCAAGAGCACTGACTGCTCTCCCGAAGGTCCTGAGTTCAAATCCCAGCAACCACATGGTGGCTCACAACCATCCGTAAGGAGATCTGACTCCTTCTTCTGGAGTGTCTGAAGACAGCTACAGTGTACTTACATATAATAAATAAATAAATCTTTAAAAAGAAAAGTTAAAACAGTATGTAAAGCAAGATAACATCATAGTTAATTATAAATACATTGTGTATACATTGCTATCTACACTGAATGGAAGCGTTTCACAAAAACACATTCTGACCTATCAATCTCTGTTATAGCTCACACATTTTAAAGTAAATCATTCAGATCAATAGTGATGGCTGTGGGCCGGGCAGGGGTGGTGCGGGCTGGGCAGGGACGGTGCACAGCTTTAACCCAGCACTGGGAGGCAGAGGCAGGTGGATCTGAGTCTGGGGCCAGCCTGGTCTACATTGTGAGTTTCAGGATAGCCAGGGCAACACAGAGAAAACCTGTCTTGAAAAGCACAAAAAAAAGGTGATATTAATATTATTTTGAGAGACTTTTATGTAAGGAAACTTAAGAATTTTTTTAGGGTTGGGAATGTAATTCTCACTGGCAGAGCACTTCCTTAGTGTATGGGAGGCCCTAGGTGTGATCCTCAAAATGAAAAGGGGGAGGGAGAAAATGGCCATATATATGGTCATCCATATATATGTATTTAATATACATATACTACACATATATTTAATATGCACACATATATTAAATATACATATATATGAGTGACATCCCAGAACAGCAAAATGAAGTGGGAGAGCTTTGTTCTTCCAGATATTAAAGTGAAACTTGGTCATTTGTGATCCCAGCTCTTGGGATGAGGCAGGAGGATGGAAAATTCCAGGCCAGCCTGAGACACCTTACCTCAGTAAACAAAGAGACCCAAAGCTACCCAAAAATTCATTCCAGGTGAATAAAAGGCATTTGCAAAAAGTAGTATTTGATTTTTTTTTTTAACAAAAAGATAGGTGCCTTTCTTTCTGGGCTGGGGTTAAAAAAAAAATAGATTTCAAAACAAAACCAGAAGCTCACAGCATGGGTGCACCCCAGGAGTTCGCAGCATGGGTGCATCCCAGGAGTTCACAGCATGGGTGCACCGCAGGAGTTCACAGCATGGGTACACCCCAGGAGTTCACAGCATGGGTGCACCCCAGGAGTTCACAGCATGGGTGCACCCCAGGAGTTCACAGCATGGGTGCACCCCAGGAGTTCACAGCACACACCCCAGGAAGTGCCCTGCGCTCACCCAGAGGCAGAGCAGACAGACTGAGCTGAGCTGAGTCTATGCCGGTGCCTCTTGGGTCCAGCTCTGCCTGCTTCCAGAGAGGTCAGAGACAACTTGTGGCACTCTGCCCTGTGGGTCCCCTAGTTGCAGTAACAAAGTGGCACACACTGGGAAGCTCAAAACAACAAAATGTGTGGTATCTCCTCTTTCCTCTCCGTGGTTTGGAGACCCACTTTCCCTCTAACAGTCCAGGCTGTGCTCAGACACTGCAGCCTGCCGGGTGCTGGAATCCAGCCCTGAGCTGATTGCACCAGGCTTCCCACTCCTTACCAGAGCACAAGTTGCTGGGCCTGGGGAGGGGAGGAGTGGGATCGGATTGGGTGGGATGGGGTGAGGGTGAGGGGCGGGAATGACTCAGTGGCAAAAGTATTTCTCTTGATTGCAAGGATCTGACTTAGTAAAGCTCTTGCCTTAAACCGTAAGGACCTGAATCCCAGAACCTGCATAGAAGTGCCAAGGGCACAGCGGGCTGGGCTCATAATGCCAGAGCAGGGGAAGGCAGAGACAGGCAGAGAAATGCCTAGACGCCATTCGCCTACTAGGCTAGCCTACTTAACAAGCTCCAGGCCAGGAGGAATCCTTGTCTTAAAAAAAACCAAGTTAAACAAAGTGACAGAAAAGGAACAACTGAGCTGGGTGTGAGGCCAGCCTGGTCTACAAAGTGAGTTCCAGGACAGCCAGGGCTACACAGAGAAACCCTGTCTCGAAAAAAACCAAAAAACCAAAAACAAAACAAAACAAAAGGAACAACTGACTCTGGCCTCTACGTGTACATACGTGTGTGTGCACACAAAACAGCACTAGTTATGCTGAGCTAGGGCCAGCCTTGGTTAGCTTAACTTGCTTACCTCTGTAAAGACCTTGTTTCCGGGAAAGATCGCATGCATGGGTACCAGTGCTTGGGGGAGATCCACTTTAACCTGTACCTCTAGCCTATTTTACCTTAGCAACCCTGAGTTGCTGGGCACAAGTAGCCCTGAGTTCAGTGACTCTACCTACCAGTCTCCAAGTGGGCATTCATGGGCCAGCATGTCCATGTATATCAAGGCTTTTGAGCTAAGGATGGGAAATTGGTCATGATGGCAAAACCCTGAGCAGATGAATCCCAGAGACCTCAGGGGCTTAGAAGGAAGGCCAAGGGGATGGTATTTGGGGAGGTGGCTGGTGTGTGGCAGGCTCTCAGTGAAAAGAGACCTCTCACTCCCCAGGGTTTCAGGACCTTCTGGGGGAGAGAGGAAACCCAGCGGGGTCTTCCTGTGGCTGGGAAGCCCCCACCCCCACCATGAGGCAGACCGGTGTTGTCTTTTTCCTAATTCTCTCATGCATGGTCCCTTCAGTCCCCCATGTATTGTCCTGTCAGCGTCATGATGTCTGAGGAGAATGTGACCCTGAGGGAAAGAGCAGCCTGACCCCAAGAACAAACCAGTGGCCTCTGGGAAAGCAGCCTGAGTTTCCAGACTCATGTCAGGAAGCAAAGTCTTGACCCCGCGAAAGGAACTGAAGGATGAAACCTGGGCCTCTCAGTAGGCGGTCTGCCGGGCCCCAGTCTCTCTTCCCCTTCTCCAGAGCCTGGCCCCATTGAGATGCAGGGATGTTTATTTGTGTGTGTGCGTGCATGTGGGAAAACAGAACAAGATAAAATATGTCCTTGCATCTGGAAAGCTATTTTGAGCCAGGCCAGCTGGGCGGTGCTCCTGGAGATGAACCCTAGCTGACCCAGGCTGGGCCCTGGCCTTTCTAGCCACTAGGACCAGAGTTCTAACAGCTACACGGCTTGCAGGACTGGGGTGATCTTGGGGAAGCCTCTGATACTCCCTAGACTGGATCTTCCAACGGGAAGACAGGGCCTTCTGCTTCCCCCTCCTGGGGGTCTTGACAGGGGAAGTCAGGAGTATGAATGTTCTTGTCAACTCTGTGTGAAGACAAACAAGAGATCTTCCATATAGCCCGCGCAGACTAAGACCCGGGGGTGGAAGGACGCTCACTGGGGTCCGTCCCTCTGACTCCCGTTAGTGTGCCTCTTCTCCACTCAATGGACACATTGCACTTCTGGTCACAGCTACCTTGACCTGGTCCTTTATCTGCCTCCCACTGCTCTCAGAAAGAAGTCAAGCTCCGCCCCCCCCTCTCCCTGTGTGTGCCAGCCTGTGCTACCAACTCCACTCGCTACACTAGGGGCTCAAGCCAGTCTGTGGGCTCTTGAGCTGGACCCTTGCCCCGTCCTCAGCTGGACCCCTGCCCTGGCATCCTTCTCTGTGCTCGGCAGCCAGGCTGGTCTCTGTCCACTCCTCACACTGCTGATGAGTCAGGTCACCTTGGAGCATCACATACTCCATCGGCCCCACCCCCACTGCATGGGGGTACTTCGAGGGCACCTCCCAGGGCCCAGGGCTGACCGGAAGTGATGTTTCCCAATGTGCCTGCCACACAATGGACCCTTAATGCTAGTTTCTTCCTTCCTTATGAACACACACCCTCTTTTCTTTACAAATCTCCAATGGTACATAAATCTCACTCCGGCAGCTGCTGATGTGGACAGGCATGGTGGGAGGAGCAGGAAGCAGAGAGAGCTGGGCTCTGAGATGGAGACACCAGAGCGGCACTCTCTCATCAGCCTATCAGTGCGTGAAGCAAGAAGCTGTGTGCTGGGCTCCCAAAAGCTCAGCAGATGGGGCGGCTGCCTCCTACTAAAAGCAGTTGGGGGCGGGGGAGCTGCAGGGGAGAGGGAGGACTGCTCAGTTGGAAAAGTGCAAGTTTGAGGACTTGGGTTCAATCCCCAAGACCCATGTGTAAAGGCCAGGCATGGAGGAGAGTGTTTATAACCCCAGTGTCAGTGGGAAGGGGACAGGTGGATTTTGGGGACATCATAGCCAGCCAGGCAAAAGAAATTCTGACTCATACATATGTACACTCACACGTACACATGCACACACAATTTTAACACCAACAATAAAAATAATCCAAGCAGAAGGGTGGCCCCCTTGAAGCAAGTAGTTTTGGTAGCCTTCCCAATCCTGAGAGTGAGGCAGGAGAGAGAGTGATTGATTCCCAGAGAATGGAGGCCATGTTCCCAGTGAGTTTTGAACCTCAGAACAACGGAGACTGGAATGAGGAAGGAGGGAGGCATCTCAGAGCCGCATAAGCATCACATGTCTGATCTAGAGGCTGGTTCATGAAGCAAGGTAGCAGGGCCGGCAGCATCAGCAAGCTCTGAGCTTGTTAGAAATACAGGCTCAAGCCTTGCCCCAGCCTGCACAGGAGAACCTGCATATTGTCAGGGTCTGTGAGTTCGCCGTGCTTTATGGTTAGAGACGCTCTACTCTCCATGATTGCTCTATCTTGGGACCCAAGGCAGAGAAGAGGGAATCCTCTGTTTGCCACCGTGTTAGCGACAGCCCTGAGCCTGGCAGCCCCATCCAGGGGCCCTTGAACTAGCATCGCCACATCCTGGCGTCCCCCCATGCAGGAAGCCATCCTCCCTCCATGTGGGTGTTCACTCCAGAAAAGGGTGGTGGTGCTCTTACCCCCAGGTGGGGTGAGGTAGGCAATACAATCAGGAAGGACAATGTTGGTTTTCTCACAGATGCCTGGTGAGGCCAGCAGATGGGCTACCCCTGTCCCATGGATAGGGATGGGAAGACCTGTCAGGTAGTGACTAAAACCCCAGGATGTGATCTCTCACTAAGCCCAGCCTTCCTCTTTAATGAGTTGTTAGCTTCTGTTAGCTATCAGGGGCCCCAGCTTGGCTGACTGCTGCCATTTGGATGTCCACATGCCTGGACTGTGTTGGAGTGTACACTGGGGACTGTCAGGAAGCTAAGAGCTCTATCAGTTCATTGATGGAGCCAGGAGATGTGATTAGAGACTAATGTGGCAGAGTTCAGCAGGGTGGAGATCCGGCCAGACCCTGAGACAAGGTCCTCCTGCCTCCTATTGGGGCAGGGTGGAAGAGAGGGGTCAGGGTGAGCTTAGGGTCACTGGCTGACCAGGGGACAGTTGTTACGCAGAAATACTAGGAATTCTTGAGCTAAAGTCAGACTTGGCTGGGGCTTTAATACAAGCTTTGTCATGAACTAGCTATGTGCTATGGGGACAAGTCACTGCCCTGTCTGGCCTCAGTACTCCATAGGAAACTAGTGGTGTAACCCTCCTGAGACCATGATGACACGCATAGACCTCATAATGGCAATGAACTTAGTACTCCCAAATGAAGCCATTAAAACAGTCCATTTAAGCACACGGCCCATGCAACACTCCAAGAACCCACTCCTCCCACCCACTTCTGCTCTTTGCTTGGTTTGGTTTCTTTCTCAACCCCCTGGAAAATTCCATCCCCACACTATCCAACCCCCTGTCATTCTCTCTCCCAGTTGCTCTCTCCCACAGTACTTTATGCTGTGGACAGACTGCCTTTCCTCTAGCAACAAGGAGAGTGGAGAGAAAGTCGCAGGACAGGGGCAGACAGCCCTGCATTAACAGTCATGTCTTATCCCAGTTGCCTCTGTTATTTAAGATTTTAGGTGAACGTGTGCACATGATGCCCAAGGAGGTCAAAAGAGGCTGTTGAAGAAGTCGGTGGTTGTGAGATGTCCAATGTGGTGCTGGGAGCTGAACCTGGGCTCTCTGCAAGAGCAGCAAGTGCTCTTAACCACTGAGCCATCCCTCCACCCTCCTAAGGGACAGAATTTGACCCAACAAGATTATCCAAATAGGAGGTGTCTTGGCCTCGCACAACTCTTTCTTCTTGGTTCCTCATGGCAAGTATTGCAATGCCAGGGTCAGGGCATCTCACTTTGAGAATGGAGAATTGTATGGGATAGAGGGCAGAGAGGAGCCAGAACACAGTGAGGCAGGAGGGGAAGAAGGACCTGGCAAAGAGGGTAGATGGTTTTCTAAGAACACAGGAAGGGGTTAGCTACCGCTCCGGAAGTAGACAGCTGCCCTTCTGAAGAACAAGGAAGAGCCAGGACTGCACAGTGCTACTGTCTGAACCTGAAATATCTCCCCAGAGCTCATGTGGTAAGAGGTTGGCCTCTTGGCTAATGGTGCCACTGGGAGGCAATTGAGACTAAAGGAAATGGAGCCAAGTTAAAGGAAGTAGGCCATTGGATGTTGGGTTCACAACTACCCATAACCCCTGTAACCCCATTTCCAGGGGGTTCTACACCATTTCTGATTTCTGACCTCCATAAGCACTGTAGGCACACGTACATGCAGGCAAAATACTCACACAATGTGTGTGTGTGTGTGTGTGTGTGTGTGTGTGTGTGTATTGAGACAGGATTTCTCTGTGTAGCCCTGGCGGTCCTGGAACTCAGTCTGTAGGCCATGCTGGCCTAGAACTCAGATCCACCTGCCTCTGCTTCCCAAGTGCTGGGATTAAAGGTGTGTGCCACCACTACCACCCAGTCGATATTTTCCAAAAAGACAATTGCCAATAGCTCCCCATATAGGAGTGGAACTTCACACGCCCCTGCCTAATTCCTGCTGGGATCTGGGCTGGCTTGACTTTGTGAAGATCTTGTGCCTGCAGTCACAGCCACTGTGAGGTCAATGTGTGCAACGGCCTTGTCATTTCCAGGAAGCACTGTTTTGCTTCTGTCACTGTGTCCTTCTGTACCCTTCTTCCTTAGTGGGGCTTGAGCCTGGTGAGGAAGGGGTGTGACATAGACGCCCCACTTGGCGCTGAGCACTCTGAAGTCTCTTATGACCAGCGGAGGGTCTCAGGATTAATGACTATCTATAGCAAGGAGAAGGTTCTCTGATGAGCGTCAGGAGATGCAGCGATCTCTATGTATAAAGATCTTACTGTGTCCATTTAGCAGAATAATAGTATCAGGTTCTCTCTTAGCCTGTGACCTAGCCAGCCATGGACCTTGGACCGACAAATGAAAAAAATCAAGAAGGGTAGACTTAAATCCAATCTTATCGATAACTACATTAAATATGGGTAGTTTAAATATATCGTCAAAACAGAGATTGTCATTTTGGATGGAAAAGCAAGATTCAACCATGTGCTGTGTACAAAAAACACACTTTAGACATAACAATATAGATAGGTTAAAAGCAAAAGAACAGAAGGCTGGGGATGGAGCTCAGTTGGTAGAGTGCTTGCCCAGCACGAGCCAAGCCTTGGGTTCCATTCCCAGCTTCCCATAGGCTGCTGTGGTGGTGGTGCATGCATCCTGAATTCCAGCAGCCAGGAGGCAGAGGCAGAAGGATAAGGAATTCAAGGTCATCCTTGGCTATATCAAGTTCAAGGCCAGCCTGAGCAACAGGAGACCCTTTCTCAAACTAACAAAAATTAAAATAGAAACAGTATCTCATAAAACATTAGCCAAGAGAAAACTCAAGTGCTTTTAAGATTTTCTCCTTATTGTTGGCCTTGATCTGACTATGAAGTAACTTGGTATAATTTATCAAATCTTTTATTTATCTAACATACCCAATGGCACACACATCAGATTGCTTGTTATTGTCTCCTGGTTAACAAATGCTTTGTTCATTTAAATGAAAAAGAACATTCTTGCCTCATTTTGGATAGTTCTTGTTATGCTATTAAGTCTACTAGTCTGAAACACTTCATCTGCTGCTATTTGTATACACAAATGTCTCCGTAGCTTGTATGTTAGTCTTCACTGATGTGCAATTTGGATCTTCCTTTTATTCTGACCATGCCTCTCCTTAACTTTGGACATAGCTAATGCAGTTATGCTGACAGTTCCTGTCTTGTTGCCTGCAGCTTTCACATGTCAATCCAGAGTCAGTTTTGGTGTATTTTTTTCATTGTGGGTTGTGTTTTCTTGCTTCCTTGCAAGACTGACATCAAAAATTTCTTTTGTGTATGACTGTTGTGCCTACATGTTCTATCTGTGCAGGCAGTGCCTGCAGATCCATTAAAGGGCACCAGATCTCTTGTACCCGGAGAAATAGACAATTATGACCTGCCTTGTGGGTGCTGGGAATCAAACCAGGGTCTTCTGGAAGAGCAGCCCATGCCCTTAACCACTGAGCCATCTCTCCAGCCCACAGTTGGATTCTTTTAAGCATGTTTTGAGATCTGACTGGCTAGACCAAAGCAGCAGAACTGAGCACTTTAGCTCCATGATTTGTGAAACATGAAGCTATCCCGGTGACTGGCAGCAGGAACAGGCACTGTCCTGGCCAGTAACAATTTTCTCTAACCCTTTGGGACATACTAGCTTTGGGACACCTCCTCATAGGGACAAACAGGCCCTGCTAAGCCTTTAAGGAGTCTACAGATATCAAGAGCTGTGGGTCCTTGAATATTCTTACTCCCTTGGGTCTCTCTGCACTCAGTTCTCTGTTTCATTAATGGAGTCTGTTAGGCTTTGCCTAGCTTCTTTTTCTTGTACAGTGGAGTGAAGCTTTCTCCTATGCTGGTACAATTATGGGTGTTAAGAATTCTGCTCTTTGTTGCTTGATGCCCAGTGTCTTGGAAACCACTGTGCCACTCATTGTTTGTTCAGCAGAAGGTAAAATCTGTACACTATTGCTCTGCATTAATCAGAATTAAAGGACGAAGGTCCAGGAAATTATACTGAGACATGTTTATAAGGGAGGATGGTATTGAACAGAGATGGAGAGGAAAAAGGAGTGGGGTAGGCATTGACAGAGAGAGGGAGGAGGAGAAGGAAGAGGAGAGGGCGATCAATGCTAAGTTGAAAAGGGACCGTTTGGTGGCAGATTAATGGCTCAGTGGTTACAAGCACCTTCAGACCTCGGTTCAGTTTCCAGCATCCAAACAGCAACTCACAACCATCCTTAGCTCCGGTTCCTGGTGACTTGATGTCCTCTTCTGGCTTCTGTGGGCACTGTATCCACATGGCACATGGGCCTATGTGCACGGAAAACACTGATACATGTAACAGCGATATATCTTTTTTTTTAAAGGAACAATTATTGGAGAAAACACCTTAAGCCTTAAGTTGGAGGAATGCGTGGCAGACAGTGCAACCTTTGAAGGATGCTCTTCTTCTGTCAGATGTAGTAAGTTCAGAGAAATGACAGAATGGTGAAAGTGGCTTAAGTTACTTTACAAGCTCCAGACAAGGCCAGAAAAGCTAGTGTGAGTTGCTCATTTAAGAAGAGACCCCCTTGCCCCACCCCCCACCCCCAGGAAACATAGAAGGAAAGTGCAGCAGAGAGAAGGCACATGCAAAGGAAACCTTCCCAGGAGTTACTGATACTACCCGAAGCTGGCCATAGCATGAGCACAAAGGGAACTTCTTACCGTCTCCCAATAGCACTTGGTTGAATGAAGGGCATGCCTGTCTCTCGGCATCCCCACACTAAGGAGATAAAGACTGGTAAATCCCCCAGGGATCACTGACCTGCCAGTCAAGTCTACTTAGCAAGCCCCAGTTACCACTAGGAAACCTTGCCTCAAAAGGCAAGGGAGATAGCTCAGTCAGTAAAGTGTCTGCCTTTCAAGTGTGAGGAGCTGAGTTCAATCCTCAGAACCGGCATAAAAAGACTGGGTATTAGTGGCAGCCCTGGAATTCTACACTGGGGAGAAGGCAGGATCTCTGGGACTCAGTGGCCAGCTTAACCAGCCTAACTGGAGAGTTCCCAAGCCAATGAGAGACCCTGCCTTGTTCAAAGGAAGTGGATGAGGATGGCACTCTGAGTTGTCCTGTGTCCCTTTCCACATGAACATGGGTGTGCAACCCACAGGAATTTACGTAAATTAAAAAAAAAAATCGAGACTGAATTGTGAGGAGCAATGTCTGAGGGTGACCACAGCCTCCATACACTGGAACACAGGTCTGCCCTCATGCAAGCATACACAGATGCAGATAAAAGCAGCAAACAGAACCAGCATTCATCTCTGCTTCTTGACTGCAGACGCAACATGACTAGCCACCTCATACCCGTCCCCACCCCATCCTCACACCCCTGCCACCCTATAGCCCTGCCATTGCACCACCACAACCAGGAAGCACACTGTGTGCTCCACCTTTTTCCTATGAGAAAACTCTTTCCTGAGTCACGTGACTCAGTGGCACAGGAAAAGCTACTCATTGTGGCTCGTGCCTATAAGCATCTGTGAGGCTGAAGCAGAAAGACCTCCAGTTTGAGGCAAGCCTGAGCTAAACAGGGATACCGAGGCTAGCCTGAGCAACTGTATGATACCCTGTCTGAAAAAAAAAACAAAAAACAAAAACAGACGCAACCTCTC
The DNA here is from genome assembly GCF_000001635.26 of Mus musculus. Lineage (NCBI taxonomy): Eukaryota > Metazoa > Chordata > Mammalia > Rodentia > Muridae > Mus > Mus musculus. Next base: position 98,580,255 of record NC_000073.6, read on the forward strand.
CCTCACTCCTCCAATCCCTAGGCAGGTCAGCTCAGCTGCCTCTACTTTTAGGTTTGACTATAGTAGTTTTTTTGGGGGGTGGGGGTAGCTCTGAATCCTGCCTCCCTTTCATCCCTCCTCCTCCTCCCACAAGGCAGTGCTCTCATTGCTGAGTTGGGAAGTTATTAGAACTGTGCTCAGCACAACAGTTCTGAAGAAATACCAGATGATGGACTCACGGTCGAGAGGGCATGAGAATGCTTTTCTGAAGGTTTTATGCCGTGGTTAAAATGAACAATAACAACATCAACAACGTCCTGTTGCTTATTTGTGCTGTAGTCACCGGAAAAGTCGTCAAACCCCAAATGACTCATTCCCTGAGGTTCTGAATATGATCCTAAAATCACCACCCATGTTCTTCCTGTCCTTTGAAGTGACAGAACGAATGACAGCAGAGATGGGCACTGTCCCCCAGTCCAGAGTGAATGCTACATCAACATCATCTCAACAATAACATCTCACAACAATAACATCCTCCCCTAAAAACAACCATGTTATTGCTGTCATTTGCTTGTGCCCATCAGTTAGGAAGAAGGAACAAAATCCAAGATGATTTGTGCAATGATTTGTGGGGTTTTGTACAGTCAATCAATAAACTTGTTGATGCTTCCTTTATGCAGGCCCTGCTCTCAGGACAGGAAAGTGAATTTGATTCTCACAGTGAAAGTTGTGGTCCCAGATGAAAGCAGTCAGAAAAGAGATGTGGATGAGGAGGCTAAGGGGTAAGGGTTGGAAGTGTTTTGGAAGGTGACTTGGAATAAAAGATTAAAGAGGATTCCATCAACAAGTAGGGGCCAAGAGCTGGTGAGATGGTGTCAAGTACTTGCTGTGCCAGCTGAGAGCCTGTTGGATCCCCAGCACCCACGTGAAAAAGCCAAGTGTGGTGGCACGAATTTGTAAGGAAGAAGAAAACTGAGGAAAAGGTCCTCAGAGTCTTCAAGCAATCTGCTTGAACGATGGACAAGCAGCCCTTCCAACCATGTTGCTAACTCCAGATTCTGACAATGCTTTGTGGGCAGTATGAGTGTGACAGTTTCTAGGTGACTGCTCTAAGCCACTGTCCCTAGCACACATCTAAGCCCAGTATCACATTTTACCTTTACATGCCCTGGCTGTAGCATAGCCCACACCTCTCCTTACATAGGAAACAGCATCTTCTGTCTCGGCTCTAGGGGGACCTTCTTCTTCTCGACTCCCCTCCCCCCAGATACCAACCCTTCTCCTCACCACAGATGGGATGCTGCGGTCAGGGACTAACATGCAGGAGTTAGAAGAAAAGGAGTTGATGGAGACAGCGTAAGGAAATACCTTTAGGATATCAGCTGTGAATACCCTGAGGCAATGGGTTTGCTCCCAGAAGACATCCTGTGATGTGTTGATCCGAACTTCAGTCACCAGAAAACTGAATCCAATGTAGAACCCTGTACAGTGACCTCTCCGAGAATCCAGTACCAGCTAGATCCTCTCTGCTCAGCCAAGGCCAGCTCATTAGTTCTCTCTCACAGCAGAAATGCTCCTCCGATGGAGACCACTAGGAACAATTTCTCACATCAAAACAAGGCTGAGCCAAACAATAGAACCAGGTACAGTTCCAGCTGTCTGGGAGACTGAGGCAGGAGAATCAATTGAGCCCAAGAGTTCGAAACCAGGCTGGGCAACAGAGTGAGATCTCATCTCAAGATAAGCAATCACCCCCAAAACAGCTATGTATGTATGACACACACCTCCAAACCTCAAGAGGGTTTATAGGATTATGTGTTTTGGGCTACATAGTGAAACTGTGCATGTTTTCTAAAACCTCTTAACTGCACTTACCCTCACAGCCATGCCCTGTTTTGTTCACAGCACCCGTGGGTCGTCTGTATTCCCCAATACTCTCCATTCTCATATAGAATTGGCCCCCAATCTCATCAGAACTAATTTTCCCAAGGTCACCAAATGACTTCCTCTGGGCCAATTCCAAGGACCATTGTATTTGATGTGTATTTGATTGTATTTTAGAAATTCCTCTAGGGCTGGTGAGATGGCTTAGCCGCTGGTCAAAGGTCACCAAGCTTGATGGTCTGTTTGATCCCCAGAACCCACAGGTAGAGGAAGAAAACCATCTCCTGAAAGTTGTTCTAAATGTAAAAGTAGTTTAAAATGAATTGCTCCTTTATCTATGTCCAGGATGTTGGTGTTCAGTTTCACCTCCCACCCTTCTGGCCATGCCTTCCACCTTCTTCCTGGCTCTGCTCATCCGGAGCCTGTGTGCTGCACTGTCCCAGGGATGACTCTCATTCAACCTCTGCCATTCTGTCCACTGCGTCTCTATTTGATGAGCAGCAAGCACCTTAGGCTTAACGGATGTTAAATTCTGCCCTGCCCTCGTTCTCTGAGATGAGAACCTGCCAGCCTTTCCCATTCCAACGACCATTCTACTCTTCCAAGGTGCTGGTCCAAATACCTTGGTTTTGAGTGACATCATTAAATGTCCTGTGCTCCCATCCCCCAAGAGAAGCATCGGAAACCAAACAGAAAATGTGAGAAGCAGCCTTGTTAAGAGTTCAGAAAAACAGTGAGAATTACAGCCACAGCCAAATACTCAGTAAAGAAAGATGACAACTTCAAGACTTCAGAGTGCTTACCAGGAACTGGTGTGGGGAGGGTTGTGTGTGTGGTGGAATGGGAGGGAAGCCACTATGCAAAGGCTTCTGGGAAGAGAAGATTCTAGTGATGGACGGCGGTGGATGAACGCTGTGAGTGCACTAAAGGCCACTGAGTTATATTCTTAAAACAGTTAAAAGTGGTAAGTTCAGGTTGTACATATTTTGCCATGGGGTGAGGTGGGGGAGGCAGGGATGATGGCACTTTGTGACACTGCCTAGCTCATGTCCTCATTGTGGGACCCTGGTCCTAGCTCTAAAAGCAGCAGAACAGAGTTGCCAGGCACACTTGCCTGTTTTGCCATACCATCAGGAGACTGTCCTACCACACGGTGGACAGCTCGCACATGTCAAGCAGAAGACTGGTTCAGGTATAACACGGATCAATTTGAGTGCAGGAGAAAAAGGCAGGGAAGTTTCCTGGGGAGACGGATATCCAAAAGCACATCCCAGACGACCTGAAACTGTCACTTCAAGCGGGTCCCTAGGATCTGTGGAAGTCTGAGTAAGGCTGAAGGGCCAGAAGACGACGAAATCTACAAAGATACTTAGTCTGTTTAGCTCCTGGAATCCAAGGAAATCTTTCAAATACCAGTTGAACACAAGCTAGAAACAAAGACTTCAGTAACCACAACACAAGGAGAAAATAAACCAGGAGAGGTACAGAAAAAGGCACTAGACAGATGGATTGCTACAGCTTTCAAAAGCTAGCCAGCAAAATAACAAAAGCCTGGGTTGGATGTGCCCATGGCTAGCCTGGTCTACATGGTAAGACCCAGTCTCCACAATGAAGAACCACCACCCAGAGAAACCTCAGGCTTAAAAGACAATGATTTACATGACTTTAAAAATCTATATGAATGTATAAAAATGATTATAAATCTGTTACTAGGTACATAAAAATATTCTTTGTGACAACATAAACAGAGGGAAGGCTATATAGGAACAGGGGTTCTACAGGCTTTTGAAGTTAAGTTGGTATAAATTCAAAATGGACTGCTACATATTTAGAACATTCAATAGATTTCCCATAGTAATAAAAAAAGGAAACATTTAAATGTTTTAGAAAAAATGTCTCAGTGGGTAAAGGTACTTCCCTCCAAGCCATACAACCTGAGTGTCACTATCAGGAAAATTGGAAAATCCACTAACAAGGAAATGAAGCAGTACACTCCTCTTAGCCAACAGGTCAAATGCATCACATAAGACGATAGAAAATACCTACAGACTATGAAATCACAAAATACCAAATTTTATGTGATACAGAAAAAGCCAAGCTTAAAGAATGAAAGTAGACACTACTGTAATCCTGCAAAAGCTGAAAAGATCAAAACAATACTAGGAACAACTGCACATAAATAGACCTCTTACAGATCAAAGGGAAAATTCTAGAATCACACAAATTACCCAAACTGATGGGGGCAGGGAAGCTTAAGGGAGCTATAAAGAGCGAGTCACTAATCAAACCCCTCAAAAAGAAAAAAATTAAGGCCAGATGTCACAATTGGTAGATTCTACAAAATACTTTATAAAAATCCACACTAATCCTTCTCAAACTGTTCCAAAAACTAACTTCTAACTCACTCGATGAAGCGCAATTATACTATCAAAGCCAGATGAGGACATCAGACAAAAAGCTATCGACTGACACAAGACAGAGAATGGAGGAGGAATCCAGATGAGCTTCGCTGGAGGCAGGAGACTTCAACTGCACAGAAGTAGCAAAATGGGATACAAATCTAGATAGAACAGTGGCAGTGGCTCTGGCCAAGAGCCCCAAAGGTCAGATTTAAATGACTATTTTAGGGAAGCACTGAAGGTTTTTTAAATGATGTAAGGAACTGAAAGTGACATCAAGAAATGCCATTTTCTTACACACCAACACAATATTGTGACCAAATTAGTTCACTGCCAGCTCTGGTATCTTAGGAATCTTCTGATTTCCCAATGACACTCTCCCCCCACGACCCCCCCCCCTCTCTCTCTCTCACACACACACACACACACACACACACACACACACACACATACACACACACAGCCTTTGGCATCAACACAACCTCACCTCCACTTTCTCCTCACCACACCATCTTTGGGTTTGGTGTCCCTGGATAGCTCCTCCTCCTCTCTGCTTAACTCCCCACTTTTCCTTTAGATTGCCATGCTCATTTCTGCAGCAGCCCCACTTACAGATACTCAGTATTTCTCCATTATCGTTCTTACCACTCACTGCATTAAGCTAAAGTTCTTTGATTCTCATGTATCCTTTACTAGCTCCCGAAGTCTGCGGTACCCCCACCCTCAACTGATATTTCCAAGCTGGACATCTCCAAGGTGGCAACTTGTGTATATAGCAGTCTTCTTGATTGATTCAGGCGATACAGGGCAAGAACTCCAACCTCTCCACTCTCCATTCTTTTGGAGCTTAAGTTAAAGTGGCACATCAGGGCTCAAGCCCAGGCTCGCCTGCCTTGAAGAAAATCCATGCACTTGTAAGCATAGAAGACAGAGTGAGCTTTCCCACGAGTCCAAATCGGTGCCTGTTTCCTTTCTTTTCAATGTACAGTTCAACACAGAAGCTTGTGAACCAACAAAGCAGAGGCAGCCACCTTCTCACTAGCCCTTCTGGGAAAGGGCCTGCATATACCCCCTCTAACAGATTTGTAAAACATTAAAAACAAACCAAAAACCAAGCAAACCAATAAAAATCACTGAATCAAGGACCTCTGTGGGAAGCTGCCTAAGGCTGCTGAATGTTACATGGCCAAGTTCCTCTGCCCTCTCAAAGGCCAGTCCTCATAGGTGGTAGGAACATGCCCTTCTGGAGAAAGCAGTAAGGCCAGGTCAGGGCAATTCCATTTGCATTCAATGGGAGCCCTCTTACCTTTAACTCCTTGTTGACTAATGGAATGGGATGACTACTCAAAACACATGCAACACCTAATCCCGTGACTGGCATTTTTACATTACTTTGGCCCAGCCTTTAAGAGTCCTGAGGTTAGACTTTCTGTTGTGGAAGTGGAGAGAGAATGTGACTGACTCAACTTCACATATGCAATAACCAGAAGAGCCAAGCGTTTAAACACAGCCCTGTTTCCTTTGCACTTACTCTGTTTCTTGCTGCCCTCCATCCAAGCAGCCTACTGTGGGGACCATAGAAAGCAATGCATTGAAAGAGCAAGCTTTCAACTCTGACACCATGCAGTTTAAATTTCAAGCAATGCTGCACCAGAGAGGAAGAACTCAAACACATTTTAATGGTGAAGAAAAACTTTTCTTCTAATGCTAGTAATACTTCTAACACTTCACACACTCCCAACTGAAGTTATAAAACTACTAGAGGGACTGGAGAGATACTTCTCCAGAGACAAACCAATGGCCAAGATGCTCATAGAAAATGCTCATCACTAGCTATCAGGGAAACGTGTCCTAACCACAGTGAGGTACCACTACACATAGATACTGGGGAGGCTACATTAGAAGAGTCAATAGCAAGTGTTGGCAAGAAGCCCTCATGCAGAGCTAGACTGAATGCAAAACACCTGGTCTCTGTGGCAAACAATCTTGGCAGTTCCTTAAAAGGTCAAAGGTAGGTAGTTACTCAGGAGAACCGAAACCTGAGCAGAACTGGTGCACACGAGTTGGCAGCAACATAGGCTCAAAGGAGCTAAGAAATAAGACAACATGAGTCCATCAGCTGATGATTTTTAAAGTGATGCAGCCATGTGTAGGAACAGCCATAAGGAAGGGAGCACTGATACTTGCTCCAACAGGGATGAGTCCTGAGATATGACACCAAGTGAAGCCATCATGAAAGACCATCTACTGTATTCCATTCAAATGAGGCACCCAGAGCGGTAAGTCCACAGGGACAGAAAGACGGATGGTGCCCTAGGGCTAGAGAAGTGGTTGTGCTGACAATGCTGTCAGAGGTACTTTCTTTCACTGATGGATAAAAATGTTCTAAAATTGATTTTGGTAATGGGTGCCCTGTCTGTGATAAATCCTAGAAACCATTGAGCCACACACATCATGTGTGTAAGCAGATGGCCTGAGTACTCTGTAAAACTGGATATCTGTGAGTTCAAGGCCAGCCTTTCTACACAGTGATTTCCAGGTCAGCCAAAGCTACATAGTAACATGACACGTGTTTCAAAACCAATAAATAAAAAATAAGAGGAGTCTTTAAAATTCACCATAAGGTACACCTGCAATAGTAGGTATTTATTAGTTTACTTTAAACCAAATCTCTTTTGAGATAATACATTTGGGGTCAAATGTATTATGTGGTAGGGAATGACTGTGGCTTCCCATTCTCCTGCTTCCAACCCCCAAGAACTGGAATTATAAGCATCCACCACCCTGCCTAGTTTTTCTGTGGTGCTAAGAATCAAACTCAGAGCTGAGCATTCCAGGCAAGCATCCTACTAACTGAGCTGCATCTCCAACTCAAAACCAAATCTTCAATGATCAACAGAATTCTTTTTGTTGGTTTTTTTTTTTTTTTTTTTTTTTTTTTTCCTTTCTGAGACAGGGTTTCTCTGTGTAGCCCTGGCTGTCCTGGAACTCACTCTGTAGACCAGGCTGGCCTCAAACTCAGAAATCCACCTGCCTCTGCCTCCCAAGTGCTGGGATTAAAGACGTGCACCACCACGCCCGGCATGAAAAGAATTCTAATGGCTTTGCCGAAGTACATCATTATCTCTAAATATTCTTCAGAGATAGCTTGCAATTACTTTTAATTTATGGACTTAAACATAAAACAAAGAAATAGTGCTATCAACTTCAGCAAAAGCATGTCTAAGGATGGATCCAGACATGTTCTGTCATTGTCAATCCACTTAAGAAAGGGCCTGGAGAGATGGCTCAGTAGTTAAGAGTCATCTAGAGCCATGGTAGCTGATCTAACAGGGCCTGGTTTCAATTCCCAGCACTCACATGGTATCTCACATTGTCTGTAACTTCAGTCCCAGGGAATCCATGGGTAGGCACTGAATGTATATGGTGCACCAGAAATGTATAGGCCAAACACTCACACATGTAAAATAAGGGTTGGGGGGAACCTGGAGAATGTCTAAGAAACTCAGTGCTGGCCCTGGGGAGATAGGTCAGTACAGTGCTTGCCACACAAACAGAAACCAGCTCTCACATGAAAAGCCAGGCCATGACTTGTGCCTATAACCCCAGCACTGGGGAAGTGGACCTGCTAGGCAGCAAATCTATGCAGGCAGCAGGTCTATACTAGTCAGCAAGCTCCAGATCCCTGTTGCAAAAAACAAGGTGGGGACCTGCAAGATGCCTCAGTGGGTAAAGCCTCCTGCTGCCAGGCCTGACACCTGAGTCAAATTCCCATGACCCAGGTGGCAAGAGAGCCAACTCCTGTAAGTTGTCCTCCAGCCTGCACATGTATACAGACATAATGAATACATACACACACATATATATACAAAAATAAAATACATAAAAATGTAATTTAAAAAACAGCAACCCAGGAATCAGGAAGATGGCCTCTATGCAACAACCCCAGGGTTGATCTCTGTCCTCCACACACACAGACAAAACCACTACATATGCTGAATATGTGCTGATTAAAAAAAAGAGGAGAACTCTGGAATTGTTGCTCCCCCTTCCTTCACGAGCAGGAAGCCTTGCCTGTAAGCTCCATCTGGGTAGGATTTCCCATGTCCTCACTGTAATAGCCTTGGTGGCTAGAGCCTTACCTGGCACATAAAATAGGAGTGAATATTATTTGTTCATAAAATCATGCTCTATTTGGCATTAGAACCATTCAAAGGAAAAAAAATAAATCTTACTTGATATTCATGTATGTGTGCAAATATATATGCACAAGTGATTCTTTAAAAGCAGACTAAAGTAGACTCATTTGTCATTTAACCTGCTGGAGCACAGAGAGGCTATATTCTCAAAACACGGACATGGTATGCTGATAGTAGAGATGGAACATAACTTATTCAAGTTTGTTCTTATTTCCTGATCCATGTGTATCCAAAAGATATTTTATTTGATAAAAACTTACACCTGTAAGTAATGAGCTGACCATAACAGAAGGCTTAACCTGGAATACATGGATGGTCTTGGGAGTTCTTAAGTCCCTAAAATTGTATGCAAAATCTTAACACGTGTCCTGGCATGTGTATTTTTTTGGTGAGAGAGTTCATAGAATAATCAGCTTCTTAAAGATGTCTATGACCCAAGAGAAGTTAAATTTCCCCTTAGCTAGGAACAGTCACAAAGTGGTTGTTGAAACACATTTGTACAATAAAATGCTATCCAAGAGCTCCATCTATGGGTGAGTAACTTTCACCTAGTAGAAATGGGGACAATCACCACCACAAGGTAGGTGTCTCAGGGATGCTCCTGCCGAGATTATCAGTGTAAGTTACACAAGTGTAAGCACTTGTGTAAGTTGATTAACTACAGCATCACAGCTTCTCCCCAGGTGTAGACACAGAAATTAGGACGCTACTGATAAATTCTACTTACAGTACTTCAGCACCAAAAACTGGGCAGTTAAGTTGATAAATGTATATACAGTTCAACATTTGTCAGTCTTAAAATGCTTATTTATAGTGAAATTCATATAAAACCGTTAAAAACTTTTCTATTTACACTTTTTAAAAATGAAAGGTATAGTTTCCTTTGCCACAGCTTGTCAAAATTCTTACCCTCCCATCCCTTACCCTTCACTCTACTTGTGATAGACAGCAATCACAAGACCACACCTGCACGTAAACAAACTGCACCCTAAAAAATTAAAAACTTAAAAACATTACATTTAGAACTGTAAGTGAACATTTTCATACATTTCAAAGGATTTAAACCAAAGTAAGTCAAAGTTGTTTTCAAAGTCTCAGTCCAACACGGGTGTGCAACGTCGGTGTCGAGAAAGCATCCAATGAGCAGAGCTCATTTTCAGGAACACCACTGAGCATTTCCTTTGGGCTAGAAATGTCTTTTCCTCTGCTTCCGGACCAAATCTTCTCTAATCCGTCTTCTTAAAGGGGGGTGAGGGGGTGGGAAGGTGGGAAGGCCAGGGATCCAGCTTCCCAGGACATGTAGGAAAAGGGATTCGGCCTGCTTCAAAACATTTACATTAAATAAATAGGCAAGTGTGGAACTCCACAATAAATTAGTATACAACCAAGGAGCACATGTACAAGCCACCCCAAACTGCCCAGGCAGCAACCTGACTGATGTCTACCGTCCAGCAAGGACTCCAATGCCAGGACTTCCCTAGGTATTCATAAACTAATCATGAACTGAGCAAATGTAAAATGCTAGCCAAATCAACATCTCCAGGGATTTGCAAAAACAAACACAATTTTTGAAAAACTGTTCAGATACATCATTTCAAAAATACAAACTCTTCATATTCTCCTTTCTTTTCCTTTTCATACTCTCTGGTGGTATTTGCTCAGTGGAAAGCAGTCGAGGACCACTCACAGGAAAGTCTCTTCTCGCTGCTTAGCACCAACAAGGTGCCGGGCTCCATGGGGTGCATCGTTTCCTCTGCTTTTTTTTTTTTCTTTTTCTATTTTTTTTTTTTAAAGTACATTCCTCTGTGAGTTTAATTTTGTTAAAATGCTTCTAGGTCCCCAGCCTAAATATGAGCAAAGTGCTTTTTTCTTTCTTTCTTTTTTTTTTTTTTCTTTTTTACTATAACAAATTTTAAGTTTCCCTGGACATTTGGTAACCACGCAGGCTCTAAAGTGCACTCCGGCGTCTGCACACTAGGACCGTTCTACAGCGCTCTGAGAGGGGCTGGGCTCAGTCCCGTCCTCCGTGCTGCTGTCTATGTCCTGCTCCATGGCTGTCTCGTCGTCATCTAGCTGCTGACTGGTGAAGTTGTTCAACTCTAGAAGCCCACTGGGCTCCACCACCACATTGGAGCTGGAGTGACAAGGAATAGCATACTGGGGAATGGCCTGGAAGAGAAGATTCACAAGAGAATGTTTATAGTGGAAAAGCCAAGAGGAGACTGTGTCCTTCCCCCCCCCCCCCCCCCCCAAGCATAGAAAGCTGGCATGTCCTGGACCACCTCCATGACAAGCACTGGGCTAGATCTCACACGTTATCCTACTGCATCTGTAACAATGTTGGGTGGAAACTGTAGCTTCCATGTAACACGTGAGGAAACAGGAGGTAAGAGATGTCCTCAAGGTCACAGCTGTCAGGGTTAATGCTAGATCCCACCTCAAATCCCACACAACTCTAACTGTGGCTTTCTATTCCCTTAGGAGGCCTCTTCTAACAAAGAAGGCCAAACTCAGAAGACAGGCTTTTTTCCATTTGTTTTTTTCTTTTTCTTTTTGGTTTGTTTTGGTTTTTTGAGACAGCCTTGGCTGTCTGGTACTCCATCTGTAGACCAGGTTGGCCTTGAACACAAGAGACCCACCTGCCACTGCTGGGAATAAAAGCATGCACTTTCACACCCAGCCTCAACTGTACTATATTTTTGTTCTTCATCTTTAAGATAAATGATTGATTGCTGACAAACAATGTATTTTAAACCCCTTTGGTGGCTCAAAGAGAAGATGATTTGTTTAGTCATAGCACAATCACCTTTAGAGCAATAGTGAAGGTTTTCAAATATAAGACCAAAAGTCTGCCATTTCAACAACTAAAAAATATTACTAGGTAAATACTAGGGCCTCTTGCTAAGACTTATGGTCCTACCAGATTCTTTTTTCATCATAACCTTTTTTGGGGAGGGGAGTGGCAGAGACAGGGTCTCATGTATCCTAAGCTGGCCCTTTAACAGACTATGTAGCTGAGATGACCTTAAACTTCAGATTCCCCCTCCTCTCCCTCCCAAGTGTGGGGATCACAGGTATGCACTACCATGTGTGCTACAGACACGTTTTAAGAAGGGATATCAGTTATACCACACCTCTGCTCCTAATCCTTGACATGAATGAACTACATTTCATTCCTGCTAATGTAACACAGAAAGATAATTTTCAACTAAGCCACTCCAAACGTGTATAGCAATCTAACCTCTAGTTGGCACAATCCATTTTAGTAAAATCAGTAGCAGGTCTCATATGTTGAACAAACATTGAAGCAGTCATTTATCTTTATTAATCCTTAATTTTATTAACCATCACATAAGAGTCGATAAATTAGGTACTTTTTATTCTCACCACTGATGAGGAAACTGAGATGAGTGAAATTAGCTGTCTAGCCCAAAGTAATGAATGGCAAATCTAAAATACCCTAGCCTTCAGGTAAAAAACTAGGAATCACAACAAAGCTTTTTGTTAAGAATTATATAATTCATTAAATTCACTTTTATAGATAGAAACAAAATACTTGAATAATTCAATGGCCACTTTAACCTTAATTACCATCTTTGACTTTAGTTATGTCTCAGTTGGTTTAACAGCAGTCAACTTGTATTCTTTCATAGCTTGGAATCACTGCAAATGGAAAGCTTATTCTATGACCTTTGACGCATACAACAGTGGCTCTATGTCAATTCTAAATTATCTACCAGTCTATAAGTAGGAATTTTTAATGAACTAAAATGGGCTGCTCTGATATTTTCCAAACTGTGTACCAGTTTGGGAAAATAAAACGGCTACTATCAGGGAAAAAAAAAAAAACTTAACACCTTGCATCAAGAGGTAGAAATAAAACATAACTTGTAAGGGCTGTCTGGACTCAGGGTTAGTCTTCAATCTCAGTCTGTAACAGAAGGACTGATGACTTTTAGAACAAAGAAGTTAAAGATCAAGAAGGTGGGCTGCCGACAAACTGTTCCCTGTGTGGTGACATCTCCTTAACAAGATGATCAAATACTAACTGACACAAGAAGCAGAGTTTACAGTTAATGACAGCTTAAATGTACAAGTAGTTTAGAAACACACATAAAAATGTGTTTCTGCAGACATTCCAGTCAACAGAAGTCTCACTGTTCCAGGAACCACAGATTCAGATGAGGAACAAGAACTGTTTATAAAGTGTCCCTGAAATCCAGCTAAACAGAAGGGCAAGCAGTTATATTCCAGTTTGTCAGACTGAGGAGTCCAAAGCATAAGCCTAGGAAACCACTGATCTTTTGAGTAAACGCACTAGTCAACACACTGCAAGCATGGTACGGACATCAAACAAAGCTGACACACAGGCATGGCCCTTATGGTCATACACTATGCTGTCTGACTACATCCACCAAGTCTCTATGATTATTTTCAAAACAAAAAGACCACTAACAACAAAAACTAAATATAAACTTGTATATTATAATAGTTTTTAAATCTCTGTCCTTTGTTACTTCCTTGAAGTGACTGACTAGTCCTGTGACATCCCAAAATGGATCAAGCCCACAGCCTCCCATCTACCCGAGATGTCTCATTTCCTTGCAGTTCTTACCTGGATGATAATTTCTGTTGGGCTCTCTTCAGCTTTCTTTTGGCCTACATTCTGAATACGCATGAACTGGCCTGTCGTAGGCACTCCTGCTGCTTCGATTTTTCTGGTCGTTAGGGGAGGGCCAACAGCAGATGGACTTGAACAGGACTCTCTACATTTCGTCATCCCTGCCACCACCACATGGGTGGAGGGTAGAGCTCCTGCCTCACCAGTGAGCACATTGGTGGCTAGAGCCTTCTTTGGGGGATCCACTACCATATGTTCTACATTTGTATCAATCTGAGCTTCCATCAAAGACATTTGCAAAATGTCTGACACTGCTGTCTTCTCAGAGGCCTGAATGGGAGATATGCTTGTAACTGGTGATGTCAGCTTAGGAACAGAACTGCCACCAGTTATCTTTGTAACTGTGGGAGGCTGGCGCCCCTCAAATGTTATCTTTGTAACAGAGGATCCTTGAGTTATAATTGGCTGCTCCACCTGAAAACAAATTGGGGTTGTGTGTATTATAGCTACATCTCTTTGAGGAAAAACTAATCAAACACTCCAGAAAATATGGTAAAAGAAACATTCGTGCGGTATACTAGGAAGACATTTGAAGCTCGATGTTTTAGTAAGAGGGTGGATGGGAAGGTTCTGTTTTCTTTTAAGGAACCTAGGGAAAGAGGAGGGGTTGAAAGAACCTTTGTTCAGCCAGCCAAGCTATGAGGCAGTAAAGGAAAAACAAAAACAAAAACAAAAAACAAAAGCAAAAAAGAATTCCCAGCAGCCTAGTTTTCCTTTGAGACTTAACATCCCACTCAAATGATTTCATATAATCTTTTTAAATTAAAGTAAGTTGGATTTTTTTTCAATCTTTTGCTTCAAGGTACAACTGTACAAACATATTCTATATGAATTGTAATAAACATACACACACACATATATATATAATCAATCCAGAATAGTAAATTTTTGTTAGCAAAATTTCTTATGATTACCCATATATTTCCTCTGTTATCTAGATGATAAGTGTAGAGGGTAAAGTCTTCACCTAAAGATGTATACTAGTAAGGGAGATAGATGGTCAATGATGTTCCTTAAAAGACTGCAGTTTACTTAGCATCACTGCCACAGAAGTAAAAGTTCATGAGCATAGAGGTATGGAACTGTCATGTTCATGCACTGTTAGTCACTGCTGAAAGTGATTCCTTTAGAAACTACCTAGAAGGCGGGCTGAGAGCTGTGCTTTCCTATATCAGCAGTGCCCCTCTCTCCTGATACCAACACCAGTGCAATCAGGCTTCTGGGTTCCTCTTGCCTACAGAAAGCACTACTGGCATGTTATAGCTATGGTGACAACCTCAAAAAACCTCGCCTACCCCCCACCCCCAATCCAAGAACACAGGCGTTAACTTTGCATGCTATCAAAATTCTGTTACCTGGCTTGCAGGCTGTTTCTCTGAAGAGGGGAGTGCCATCTGGCTCTGAGGAGTTTGGGGTTGCACGTAGATTTTTGGTTGGTTCGGAGCTTGCTGCAGTTTAGGAAGCTGCTGTGTGGTTTTCACGGCAAGCACCTGTACTACAGTTTGCGGGGGCTGTGCCATTAAGGTAGGAAGCTGCCTGTCTTTGGCCACCACAGTATGCTGTGTGTGCTGTGCATCTGGCTTGGGCTGTGCTTGTTCCTGCTGGAGAGGATTCAGTTTCTGATGCCTGATAGAGAGCTGGGGCATCTGTGTGAGTTTGTGCTGGAGTTGGTCTGCCTGCAGGTGGATGGTCTGCTTCTGTTTGGTCTGGAAGCACTGCAGAGTTTTCACTTGCAGCTGAGTCTGTTCCAGCTGGGGCTGGCTAAGTTTCTGCTGTTTGGTTGACTGCGATTGTGTCAGGGCAGAGCGGTAAAACAGACCTGTCTGAGGATCCAATGTGTCCATCTCTTCAACCTCACCCTCCTCAGTTCCAAGTTCCTCACTGTGTTTCGTAAAAGCGGTGTGACTGCTTAATGCCTAGGTAAGAGAGACAGAGAGTAAGAATGAAATAACAAAAAAAACACCTATAGTGTCACATCTTCCTTGAACTGGAAAATATGTGAGATTCATATATTTATTTTGAGGAGTCTAAAAAGATCACAGAGCCTCAAGGCTCTAATCAAAAGTTTTAATCAAAACTCGTAATTTTAACTCTCAGACAGTGAATACTTCAAAAACCAGTCCACTCATCATCGTAGGGAGCCCAGAACCTACAGATTAGAGAGGAGTACAGTGACCTTACAGCTCATAAAGAACAGAAAGGCTCTCCAGCTCAGGGACTCTCTCAAGCCTGTGCTTGAGGGACGCTCGCTCACCTGTCTAAAGACAGAAGGCAACAACTGAGAAGTAAGGCACCCAGAGCAGAACCAAGAACTTTGGCCACATGCATACCATCAGTGCCCAAAGCCAGATATACTGTCTGGAGATGTGCCCACCCCAATGCTCACAACAGGCCTCCCTGAGGAGAGGCTGTGTCACCAAGGTGTATGAGTCTCAGGTTCACCAGGCCACAGCTTCCCAAAGACCTGGTTCCTGGAAGGGAGTGAGCCAGGGGATAAGTCAGTCCTCTTCGTGGGAAAGGAGAATGACTGCCTGTGCTCAGCTGAGATAACTAGCACTGGGAGGAGAAATCATTCTGAGTGACACTGAGAAAGAGCCAGCCTGTCTCACTGAGAAATGTCAATGTCAGGACCTACCAGTAAAGGACAGACTAGGATCTGTCACCCAGTGAAATCGTTAGACAGATGGCTTTCCTTTGGGACACAACAAAATGCACCTTGTTCTTAACCCCCGGTATCCTGTCATACACTACACCACTACTCTATCTTGAAAACTGGAACTGCCCATGTTTCCTAATGCCCTGATACACAGTTTTGATTTAACACCTCTTCACTGTCTTCCAGGTAGGTCTTATACAGTCAGATTTGACTGCTGGCAGCAGAGTGAAAGAAATTTAGACTACCAAGGAGAGTCACAGCTGAATCTGACACCTAGGATGCAGCTGTGTGGCAAACTGTCACTATGGGTTTGCATGTCACATGAGTGGCAAGTAAGAGGGATGATGCACCTACTCTTCCGAATCAAATGAATGTACTCACAGCTCAGAGCATGGAGTCTTATACAAATCAACTTAACAACGAGCCTTTCTTCTTCTTCATTAGCCTTAATACCAAGCATTTCTATCTGATATTAGTTTATTTCCTTCTCTTGAGTTTTCTTTTATTGGTCACATATAATTAAAGGAGTAAAATATTTATCTCCCTTCTTGTTCATAGTGCTCTCACAATAATAATAATGATTTATTATAAAGTATAAAGACAAAAACGAACTTAGCAGCAAACAACTAAACAAGCCAAATAAGGTTTCATTTTGAAAATCTTATTTACTCTATTAGTAAATCTGTATTAACAGTAAGAATGTCACAGAGACAGTGACCAATTCTGATGAGATTCACCCAGACAACCCAACTCTTCTGAAATACTGTTTCTAGAATGTTTTAAAAAAAAAGAAAAAGAGAAACATACCGCTTTCTAATCGTTTCCTGGTGTTCAGACCCCCCAATTCAGTCTCTATTCATTCCTCACAGATGGATACACTCTACTATTCAGGTATGCCTTCTTCTTCAAATAGAAGATAAACTGAGCCTTATTTGGCGAATACCGTAGTTACTGACTATAAGAAGAAAAGGAGGTACAACCTGCTGCATGATGTGGGTGATTGCTCCAGGGGAAGACGCTGGGATGGACTTTACTACCACCGAAGTCTGCGTCGCAGTCTGTGACTGAGCCACATGTTGAAGCAGGGTCCGCTGGGGCTGGGAAGGCTGTTGGGGCTGGGAGCGATGGCTGACTGAAAATAGAGGAGGTGGTGATGTTTCTTCAGAAATCACCACAGCAATTGTAACCAGTGACAAATCATTTTAAGCACAATATAAGTATGAGCTTATATCTCCCAGAGTGGTACTACACACTTAGAGGCAGAAGACCAGAACCTGACAATCTAGGAACTGTGGGACTCTAATAGAAAGTCTCTAATGAAACTGCTTCCTCATCTGCAAAATGGGAGCCACAGAGCTATTTTAATGATGAGGGGGAAAAAAGTGGAGAGGTACTGTGAAAACTTTTATCATCCAGAAGGGACACCTTTAAAGTGACACCCTTTAGTGAACTGTTGGCTTTTCTCTCTTGACTTTTAGCTCTCTGAGGTCACAGGAAAACAACCATTTCCATAAACCCCAGAGCCATCATTAAGGACAATGGGAACAACGAGCAGCGCAGCGGTCCTTTACACACAAGGAACTGCTTGCGGAGAAAGCCTCGTGGGTCCAGGGGAAGGACAAAGTGAGGCTGCAGAAGGAGCTCCCTCCTACCCTCCTACCGTGCCCCAGCTACTCCTGTGGCTCTGAAGCTACGTGCTTCCTACCAAAGCTCTAAAACTCAGAGCCTCGCTCTGTTGGCCTGTGTTTAGATGGGATGATAAAACTTGTTTCTTCTTACAAGAGACCAGTGAAGAAATGGTTGAAAATGGTCCTTAAAATTAAAAGGGTCAACAGGAAAAAAGGTCATTCTGTCACCTCAGTTTTAGCTCAAATAGAACAGCAAGAGTGAAGGCCTAGAAATCAACCCCATTTCCTCCTCTCCTGCCAGAGGACTCATTCAAACTACCCATTCACATAGGTGCCAGTCTGGGGCCTCTCTTACCAGCCCCGAGTTCAACTTTTAAGTAGAAACACTTGCCACATCCAAACCTACAAAACACTCAAATGCCATTAGCCACTGGGAAGAAAACCCTTGTGACAAAAATAGGTTAAAAAAACCAAATGTGTAAATGAGCTAGGGGTTTTGAGATTATGAAAACGCCTCCAATGTCCCATAATTGTAAGGTTAACATATTTCAAGTAGCACTGTTCCATGCTTAGAAACAGCAGAATGCCCAAGAGTGAGCTGCACCTACAGGGCCAAGTGCCTGTGTGGTGGTCAGAGGACTAAACTACAGCTCTAGCCGCAATTACAACTCTCTTTTCGTTACACTCGCAGATTCAGAGCTTCTAACTACAAATATAGCTATATGTGCCATGCGATCAAACGGTACCACCTCGACTGGTAGAACCCTTTGATTCTACACTCCACTACTTCACTGCATTTCACAGTATGCCTTTACTATGTGCATTTTAAATTATGAGTTAATAAAATCTTCCATATATTCTCAGCTAAACTGAAAATAAAGAGCCAGGATTTACATTTTAACATATACTGAAATTAAATCATTTACAAAAGGACTAAATAGGAGAAAAATTAATTATGACAATAAACTCAAGCAAGTAAATCAATGAAATTTTTAAATAAAAGTATCATCAAAATAAATGACATCTGAAAGGTAAATAATAAATTTCTGGTGAAATTATCAGATTATATAGACCATTTTGATACCATACTAGTTTTTTATAATTACTACAATAAGTTTTTTAAACATTTTTTAAAAGATTTTTTATTGTATTTATGTGAGTACACTGTCTCTGTCTTCAGACACACCAGAAGAGGGCATCAGATCCCATTACAGATGGTTGTGAGCCACCATGTGGTTGCTGGGAATTGAACTGAGGACCCCTGGAAGAGCATCAGTGCTCCTAACCACTGAGCCATCTCTCCAGCACTTAACATTTACTTTTATGTGTGCAAGTAAGTGTGTGTGTATGTGTGTGTGTGTGTGTGTGTGTGTGTGTGCACAAGTGCCCCACATATATCTGGGTGACTATGGAGGCCAAAGAAAGGTATTTGATAGCCCGGAGTTTAAGTTACAGGTGATTGTGAACCACTCAATATGAGTACCAGGAACCAAACTCAGGACCTCTAGAAAAGCAACACCCACTCTTACCGGCCCCAACAGTAAGACTTTTTAAATTAAATAAAAACAAATTGGACTTAATAAAAGATCAAATAACATTATCTAAAAATAATTCTCCTTCAAGATCCTATACATTTCTTCTTACCAAATGTCCAGAGTGTAGGAGACTAAAGTTCAATGAAAGCTAAGAAAACTACCATCTAGTACAGAACAAAGCAGGGCCCGGAGCAGCTAGCTTTTAGGTCAAAGAGAATGCTCAATATGGCTGAGTGTATAAGAGGTGGCACCTATGGAAGGAGGTCACAGAAAGAATATCCGTGAGATAGATGATGGGACCTTAACTGGCCCACATAAGCCCCGAAACCAGCCATTTATTATAGTAGACAATTCTTTTCTTTTCTAGCAAAGTGTCTGCTTCACTGTTATTTTCAAAATAACCTTTCCTTCCCTTTACTAGTGGGGCTTACCTTCCCTCTACCAGAGCAGAGCAGAGCGCATCCATTTAAGTGGTTCCCCCACAATTAGTCAGCATCAACCTTTCATTACACTACCGATGGATGCACACCACTTACCTAGAAGGGGAAAAGCAACCTCTGTCCCCTCATCAGTGCGTTCTGAAAAGGATAAGTAAGGGAAGAAATCACAGGTCTTTTCATCTATTTACTATTTGCTAGTCTAGGCTACTGGAGAGACTAACATTCCTTTCCTCAGCAGACTGGCCTCCACATCAGCTGCTTTTCTGCTAATATCTGTGAAGTCGATAGTTTTCTACTATCTTCATCAGATTTTCTTTCTGGGAAGTTTTAATTCACCAGTCCTAGTATCTCCTCAAATAATGCTAAAGAAATCTTTTTCTCCACAGCATCTGGAATTTTCAAATACCTGAAACTTTACAGTATCCTTTAGTGACTGCTTATAAAAACACAAGACAGGGGCTTGCTTTATATGCCATCTCTCTCACCCTGGGTTATTCACATCACTACCCCTGAACTCCTTAGGATCTCAAAATAATAACGCATCCAAACAGAAAGCAGGCTACACACGAATGTAAGAGAAAGAGTTTCACTTCTCCATAGGTACCAGTCCCCAAATCTCATTAGTATTTTGTTGCTGGACCACACTTAAGTATCTAATCTGCTTTTTTTTTTTTTTTTGGTATGTGTCTGTGTGTGTGTGTGTGTGTGTGTGTGTGTGTGTGAGTGAGAAAGAGAGAAAGAGAGAGAGAGAGAGAGAGAGAGAGAGAAAGATTGATTGATTAAAGTCAGAGAAATAAGGGAGAGAGAGAGAGAGAGAGAGAGATTGATTGATTAAAGTCAGGGAAATAGGGGGGGGGGGGTATTAAAGTTAGGGAAACTCCGAAGATAATTCAATCTGCTCTGAGTAAAACAGGAAAAGAGCTAGAAATATATAGATATGTCTTCCCCAAATGAGCACCCCATGAAGTCCGCAAAGGTAGCACTACCTTATTACTATGTTTTAAGAGGACACCTACCCGTGGTGATGTATTCAGCAACTAGTTCTGACTCTACCACAGCAATGGATGGACTCTCAGGAGAATGTCTCTTTTCCTGGGTCATCTGAATAGGTACTGCCATTTGACTCAAGTCAATAGTGGGTTGTCTTGGTTTAGATTCCAATTTTTCCTTTACTGCATAAAAAAGTCGGGGAAAAGTTACTTTTATTATAAACAAGTACTAAAACCAGAGCTGTCTATGGGAATAATGAACCAGACCTCTGGGGTGTCCTACCATTAGTGGCTAAGAAAACAATGAATTGGAAACTGCAGACTGCTCTGTATGGTTGTATAGACTACAGCCTATGTAACAGCAGCCTACAATAATTCATATGCAATCACATTCAAGTCCCCCCATTACTCCAGGCCAGCCAGCTGTTTCTCTCTTTTTTTTTCTTTCACTCCTCCTAGGATGTTATTTCCTTTGTATTCAAAGTAATCCCTGGCACACTCAGTTCACATCAGCTTGACCTGCTCTAGAGCATATCCCAGAGTAGCACTTCCCATTGGTTAGTTCATTTGACTTACTAAAAATCCAAGGGTCTGGGAATGTTATCCAGACACTGGGTGCTTGTCCAGCATACGCATGGTCTTGAGTTTGAGCCCCAGAATAAGGAGGGAAATTCATAGAACCTTTTCTGAGGAAGGACGATTGCTGAGTTCAATGCTGACCTGGGCTATATCCAGGCCAAAATGAGACCCTGTCAGTGTGTGTGTGTGTGTGTGTGTGTGTGTGTACAAATTTGGCCAAAAAACTGTTACAAGTCCTTAATGACTCTTAAAGGAATAAAGCATAAAGCTTTTCACTGTTAGGAAAGACTAGGTGCTCTGCTTCTGTATGGCTAAAATTTCTGATAAAACAGCCTGTAACTAATAATGGTATATGTTAAGATGCATCTTTTTTACTCTTCTTACCACTTCTTCAACAAAATCTCTTCACTCAACATTTCTATCTACATGAATGATCGATAAAAATGGTTAAATTTTTTCAAATACAAACAGCTGGAAAAAAAGGTGTCAAAGGCTAAAAACATTTAGCAGAAGGAATACTCTACATTTCTATCCAATGAGTATAGAGTACAGCACAGAATTACAATAAACGCTACTAAGTAAGTCCACTAAAGGCTGCTCCCACCAAGCGCAGACTATGACAAAGGCAAAACAATCATTTTAAACACAGAAACCACATCTAGAGTCCTGCTGCGATCCCACAAGCAGATCCGGCCCTGGCCATCAACTTTTCTCAGTCTCTGCTAACTTCCTCAAAACAGGAAAGGGTCAGATGAGATCATCACTACAACCCATAAAATAGTTGCATAATTGTTGCCCTATTATAACAAAAAGCCAGTATAACTTACATAGAGTTGTCCTAGAATCTACTGAAGATATTTAGTAACTAGAAGAACTGATAGTATCCTATTAAATACAGACACTCTAGCAAATAACTTAAACACAAATAAATAAATCTGAAAATAAGGTGAGAGCATGAGAATGTTTACAAGCAAGTCTAATGGTGTTTTATGGTACACAATTGGTCTGACAGTATCTATGAGCAAAGCAGGACCCTTCGATCTGTCCGGACATTCCTAAATATACCCAGCAACTGGGCTACACCTATCCTTGTCCTGCATTTGTGCTTATAAGTGACAACCCCCTTCCCACTGCTGGCAAGAGGATTCTCCATTTGAAGTAGAAGTCACTCTGTCTACTCTATCTCTGTTCTAATGACAACACTCTGTCTATGCTTCATACTCCTATGTACATCTAAAAGAACAATAAACTGTACCAATAATTACAGATAAGTCCAGAGGGGGAAAAATTTATAAAAACTATGTAACAGCGGTCTCTAGAGAAAACACGCTTCATTCAGCTGAGCATGTGAATTCATACCTGTTGTCTGTTGGAGTTCTAACAGAGCTTTGATTGTTGAAGTGGCTGATTGTGATTCACTGGATACATCCTGATATATTATGGTGGGGCTAGTCTCCATTGCAATCTCATGTTCTGACCAATCCTGACGCCGGGAAGCAATTACATGAACTACAGGCTGGGAATCTGTTTTATATTAGTTAAAAAAAAACAAACCCTATAAACAAAGTTTCTCTTAAAATAAAGCAATATTTATGTTTATCTTTGTATTTAATGTACATGTCAACCTTGACTTCTCTAAGAAGACTGTGAGGTCCCAGAAGGCATTGACTCTATTCACTCACACATTTATTTGACACTAGACACCTATGCATCAGGATCTATATTTAAAGGACTTAAAGGAACTCACAAAATAGTTCAAGAAGGCTCAAGAAGCACACAGTCTGTCTGAAAAGACGAACATGTAAAAAGACAAAGTACAACTCAATATGCTAACTGCTGTCTACGTGGGTGAGCATCTATATAGGTGAGTGCTTGTGTTCACCAAAAACAAAATGTTATAGATAGGAGACTGGTTTTTCCCAATGTACATGAAAAGATTTCTATAGGAAGCCTAAGTACTTGGGGAATATTTTGCTGAATTACTGACAGTAAGAAAAGACAGTCTAGAAACAAAATGACGTAACGTGACGAGTGGAAGCCTGTCACTTATTAGCAAGTTGATTCTTTGGGTTTTAGCTCTGCTCTTTAATAGGAACAAGGGGTGGGTAAAGCAATGATAGTCTGGGCTGCTTAACAACAGTAATACATTCTGAGAAGAACCATAGGCAATCCTCACACACTCAGAAGAAATAGCTTGCTAGAGGAAGGCCATATGGCACACCCTATTACTGTTATCATATGTATATGTATGGTTATGTGTATATATGCACACATTACTGACTGAAATATCAGTATAAGCTACATGATCATATGTAACTAAGCTTCATAAACTATAAAAGTCAGTAGAAATGAGGTTGTTGGGGGTTTGGCTGAAAATTCAATTCTAAGATCTTTGGTTGATTTGAAAATAAATTTCAGCACATGTAAATAAAAAATGTGAATCATATTAAGCAACACATATTTAACAGTTCTCTATAAAGCTAGAAGGTTGTACCATTTTGCCTAGATATTGTATAAGAAAATGGAGGAGATACAAGGACATGATACCTAAAGTTCAGATCTAGATTGTTACAAGAAACAAAAACTGACAGATAGCATCAGATTCTGGGGTAAATATCAAATGGTTAAAACAAGAAAAGAGACTGCTTTTAATCATGCTGCTTAGTTGAAGCATCAGAACAAAAATTATCTGGTGGCTCAAAAATACAAGAAAAAAAACCATCAAGTTCACCCTCTAAGAACATCACATTTTTTAAAGCCAGGAGGATGTCCAAAAATATTGAAGCAAAGGCAACATTCTTCTAATGAAACAATTTTCTGAAGAAAAAAATCAATATGCAAGAAGTTTATAATGTTTAATAATCATAAACTAACAGGTCAGGTGTGGTGGCATAGTACTGTAAGCCCAGATTGGACTATATGAGATCCTGTCTTTAAAAAGCAAAACAAAGCACACTAACCCCAAAGCAAAGACAAACAAACAGAAACCCTGAGTAGAAACCATCACACCAGAGACATTCAGTTTCTACTAAGCTTTCAACCACATGGGAAGGACTGGCTGTTCGCTTGCAATGCCAAGTGCCGTGTGAAGAATACTGCAGTCTCTCATTACATATTCTAATAAGATACATAGAAAATGTTGTTTGCTTAGGTACAGACTCTCATATAACTCAGGCTAGTTTGAAATTTGCTTTGTAGCCAAAATGACCTTAACCTCCTGACCCTCCTGCTTCCACCTCCCAAGTGCTGGGATTGCAGGCATAAACCACCATGTCTGATTTATTCAGTGCTGGGGATTGAAACCAGGTTTGCATGTATACTATGCAAGTGCTTTTCTAACTAAGATACACCCCTAATGTCCTAATACGAAAAAATTTAACCTGAGAAATGATTATACTAGAGAAGCACCATTTTATATACATTAAAAATAAATTTTCATGATGAACACAAGCCTATAATCTGAGCATATGAGAGAATCATTAAATTGGATGCCATATAGTCTGGGCCTCTGTCTCAAAAACAAATTCTCAGCTGGGTGTGGTGGCGCACGCCTTTAATCCCAGCACTTGGGAGGCAGAAGGCAGAGGCAGGCGGATTTCTGAGTTCGAGGCCAGCCTGGTCTACAAAGTGAGTTCCAGGACAGCCAGGGCTATACAGAGAAACCCTGTCTTGAAAAACAAAAACAAAAACAAAAACTAATTCTCATTGCTGATATAGGCAAAGAGGCAAAGAGAGTGAGTCTCTGCAACCTAACTCTGAGATACACTAAATATTCAGAGTAGGGACTATGTATCTACAGGAGTGCTAACCAAATAACATCTCTCCAAATAAAACCATTCCTTAGGGACTGGGCGAATGCCACCTCTTTCTGTCCATACAGAGCAGATGATGATCACCAAGAATCAGACAGCAACCCAAAGAACTGTGATACAAAATGAGAGTGGAGGGCTGGAGAGATGGCTCGGCAGTTAAGAGCACTGACTGCTCTTCCAAAGGTACTGAGTTCAAATCCCAGCAACCACCATAGTGGCTCACAACCATCCGTAAGTGTGTCTGAAGACAGCTACAGTGTACTTACATATAATACATAAATTAAAAAAAAACAAAAACAAAATGAAAGTGTGAACTAAGTAAAAACTGTTTCGACAGTCTCCCCCCTTCTACAATTTGGGCTTACGCTCAAACCTAGAGATGCTTCGGTCATAGGACACCAGGAATCTGATCTCCTGTTTCTGCAGCAGGCATTCAGGTGTCCAGCTAACATGTTTTATGTTTTAACATGACAATGTATGCTACAAAGTATTAGCATGTCTAAACTAGACCTTTGTACTTCTTACGGATAGTGGCCTGCTTCAGACGTTCCTTACTGGTTCTTTATCAATTATGTATTAGATGTCTACTGCATATTAGGTACCAGGAATCCATACTTTAGTACTATACTCAAAGGCAAACCCAGGCATGTATGATATGTCTTTGTCATAAACTGTCTGTGACATCCTTTTATAATCATAAGACTTCTAACTTAGCAGGATCTTAAAAGTCAATGTTCTCCTCCACCCTCTACCACTTCCACATGCAGTCATCATCAGAGAACCCGCCACTTTCTAATACTTCCTTTTCACATACTTCCACATGCAGTCATCATCAGAGAACCCGCCACTTTCTAATACTTCCTTTTCAGTTCTGCCTGCACAGCTGTGATATACAAAGTTGTTTTGTTTTTTTACATAAAGTAGAAATAGATCTTTCTGTCATCTGTACAACAGTACTATTGTCTGTCCACTCACCTACAAAGGCCAACTCACTTCATTTATACCACAGAGCACAACATGACTAACAGTCCCAGAACCCCACCTAATCCATCCCCACTCCTTCACACACAACGATTCCCAGATGTCTAACCTCCCTAAGCCATCTCTTCCGAGCTAAGGCCGAGCTGTCTATAGTCCTTCTGTGTTAGAATATAAGCCTTTCCTCTGAAGCATTGTCCCAATGTTATAGAGAACAACAATTCCACAAAATTTTCTGCAAAAAAAAGGGTTCTGTGGTCAAAATCACTGGGAAACATTTTATATTATGTATTAGATATCCTAGTTTTCACCTTTAATAATATAAATTACCAAATAAGTTAGCTAATGAAATTCTGCAAAAAGTACATTTTATATGACCCATGTTTGCTTTTAAAAAAACAAAACAAAACAAAAACAAAAACAAAAACAAAACCTTCACTCTGGCCTCCTAAGATCATGATTCTTAAGAAAAAGTAATGCCAGAAACTGAGTTCTTAATTAAAACTGTATCTTTATGACATTTATTTACAAATTTGACTCATGTTCTGCTCCTTTAAATGTCTACTCTCAATTCACTTCCTTGTTCTCTTCTGGTTTGCTTAATAGAATCTTATATTCAATCCACCTTAAACCTTTTAGATGGGCGGTGTGGCATACACCTTTGATCCCAACACTTCGGAGGCATAGGCAGGCAGATCTCTGAGATCAAGGCCAGCCTGGTCTACAGAGCTAGTACCAGGAGAGCCAGGGCTAAAGAAATCCTGTCTCAAAAAACCAAGCAAGCAAGCAAGCAAACAAACAAAACCCACAACCTTTTAGAAATAAAGCTGGATATAAGTAAAAAAAATAATAAAAATTAAAAAAATCTGAACACCAATAAGGATACTTACCTCACTTTACAAGTGAGAAAGAAAACTTGGAAGAGCTATTTGAGAAGATAGAAGGCAAGTAGCTTCAGAAAACACATCATCTGGGTTTCAGTGAGTGACACAGGCAAAAATGTTATTCATCTAATAGTCTTGGCAAACTTATTATCTATCAATATTCAAACAAAAGTCTAAAAATGTTAGGAGAAAGTGAAGAGGAGAAACAATGTTTTGGAATGAGGCAATAAAAATGAGTTTATAAGCATGAAGCTTAATCATTCCCCTGTTATTCTTAAGATGCCAACAGAGAAGAAAACAATAACAAAAAGTATAAAACAAAGTAGTTAAAATTAACATAAAAAACAGTACCAGATATATAATATGGTGTGATGAGTCCTGCCAGGGTGATTAAGATTCCCATCAAGAAGATGCCCAAGGCTTTCTACTCTACCTATTCAGGAATTAAACCCGGGGCCTAGATGCCTCCTAGTGGTGGGTATAGTTAGAAACCACTAAAGCATCCAGCATGTACAGGAAAAACCCTTGAAAAGAACTCTTCGGTCAAAAAAGATCAATTCTTCCTTAGAACAGAACAAAGAATAATGGACTTTAAAAAATCATCGATAGATGCTACAATGTATGGACAAGTGACTGACGAGGAATGCTACACTTACAGTCTCAGAGTACCTCCTCCAAAACTGACATTAATTCCAAAGAGGAATATGTTAACTTCACAGCAGAGAAAACTAGAAGCAATCATCCTAACCAAGTGACCACCATTCCTCTCATCAATGTGGCAGACATCATGTCTACCTGAGGAAGCTGATAGTCATCTACCTGTACAATTCCTACTGAATTAAATCATAAAGAAGATTCTACAAAGTAACCAATCTAAACTCTTCAAAATATCATAATCAAGGGGGAAAGTGAGGATTAAGAGGCTATCTAGGGCAAAAGAGAATAAAGAATGCTAATGGCATCAGAAATGATGGCCCATACACTTAATTCGAGCTCTTGGGAGGCTAAGGCAGAAAGATCTCCATGAGTTTCAGTCTAGCCTGGACTAGAGAATAAGATCCTGTCTCAAAACATCAAAGAGGAGGGCCAGACCTGTCTATAATCCCCAGAACTCATAAGAGGCAGGCAGATTTTTTTTTTAAAATTTATGGCCTGCCTAGTCTACATATCAAGTTCCAGGCTAATCAGGATTACACAGTGAGAAGAGGAGGAAGGGGGAAAGAGAAGGAAGTGACAACAGTAATGTGATAGTTACAATGTCACATAGCTGAGTGTAATATGTGACCCTGAGCTAGAACGTGACTAGGAGACAAAGCAATAGAGAACATCACTTATCACTTAGTAGTATATCTAGATGAATTATAAATTAGCTAACAGTATTACATTAAATTTCTTGACTTTGATAATGGTAATTTAGTTTCACAAGGATAAGACATAAGAAATTAGAGACCTAAAAAATAACTGTTTAGAGGTTAAATCACATAGTACCTATAACTACTCTTTAACTGGCTAAAAGACTTAAAAATTGTACACACATACAATAGACACAACAGAAAAGAGACTAGAGACAAAAGTAATAAAGCAAGGCTATCATTATTTCAGTGGCAGTGCGTGTGTTAGCCATGTATAAGGCTATATATACATAAGTCTCATCTTCAGAACCAAAAATTAAAATACAAAAATAAAACTAGGGCTGGAGAGATAGCTCAATGGTTAGGAACACTGGCTGCTTTTTCAGGGGACCCAAGTTTGATTCCAAGAAGCCACATGGCAACCCACACTGTCTAAACTATTCCCTAAGGATCTGATGCCCTCTCCTGGCCTCTTCCAAACCAGGCATGTATGCTGGTGTACAGACATAGGCAAAACACCCATACACATAAAAAATAAATAAAAATTTTAAAAATGAAACCACCAGCTGGGTAGAACAAAATATAAACAAGTAGGAATGGCTGGCAATCAGAGCCACACATTGTAAGTGGTTTACAAACTGATTTACAATCAGCAGGAAGATAAAATGAGAATTAGCAAAATGACTTGCAATTATTACCCTGATAGCAGGGTGAGAAAAACTACTTACTTTCTAAAATAAGTGCTATATTGTTTGTTGAAATCAACAGCTTATTTATTTTTAACTGACAAGCTTTCAAAGACCATTTTCTACTTGCTCTGTGAATAAGCATTTCTTTTTCTTGGAGTGTGGACTTTTAGTCTTTAGCATTGTTTTGTTCGCTACTAAGAAAAATGTGTATGCTGCAACTGTATGTGAATTTTTCTAATGTACTAGCCTAGATTTAAGATCTAGCCAGGTGTGATGCTTTACCCTGTAACCCCAGGACCTGGGAGATGAAGGAAGGAGGATCAGAAGCTCAAGGCCATTTTCAGGGGGAAAAAAAGGCAAGAACTGTACTTTACTCAACTTTAATAAGATCTGACATAATTCTTAGTACATATTACAAACCAACAAATAATTAACAAATAACATACAACTATGTAAACCATATAAAATTAATGTGAAGGCATCATTGGAGAATTAAAATAATAAAGTGTTTGTATAATATGAAAAAAATGTGCTATCAGTGCTTTTATAAAAAAGCAGCAGGCATACCAGCAAGGTTAGTGCAGAGGCAGAGAAGAAGAGAGGAACAAGGACTAGAGGAAAGAAGAACACTTTTGCTTATATGCATCAGGTTGCACAAGCATAGACATACACACAGGCTGAACAGCTCTAATCCAAAATGCTCCACATCTGAACCTTTCTGAGCAAGGTGACTTTACTAGCAGAAAACCTCATCCCTAACCTCACATGACAGTCACAGTCAAAACACAGGTGCAGGGGAAAACAAGACCTGTGACCTCACCCTCAGACTAAGTGTAGAAGGGTTATATGAAACATACATGGATATCATTTAGACTCTGATCCCATCTGTAAGATACCCCACTTTCCTTCTCTTTTTCACACACACACACACACACACACACACACACACACACACACACACACACGCAAATACAAAATTTGAAACCTAAGACCATTCTCATCTCAAGTGTTTCAGATATAGGATCCTCAGCTTGTGGCACCCAACAACAAGGGCACTCAGAATAACTGAGTAATATGAACAAAAGACAATGTCTCAGAGCTTCAGAGTAGACCATGAGTTTATATTTTGAGAGACATCCTAGAACAATGTCATATTGAGAACAATACTAAAGATTATCTCCTGCTGTGCTGCTTAGCTTCTAATAATTGGGATAACCACTGATTACCATCTGGAATATTTTTGAGAGTTAAATAAAATGTTATTAATAATTATGTGGGAACAACAGACATAAACTAAGATCCATACAAACCAGGATGTACAGCCACCCACTCATAGCTCACTTCTGGTCACCTTGATGCTTCCTCAAGGTTCAGCAACAACCATTCTTGAAAAACTACATTCCTTTTTCTTGTATACTTCTTCCTCTTCTTACCCATACCAAACAGGAAAAACATAAAAGTTGCCATCTAGAAGTTATAGTTGTTTGATACTGCCTACATATTAAAAAAAAAACCTATCAATGACTTGATGAACATATGACAAAAGGTAATAATGTTAAGCTATGCCAAAAATAAGATTTTATCTCTCTCACTAAACAGACAAAAAAAAAAAATCCAATCCAATCAAAAGTATAAAGTTTGATTTGGAATCCCTAGAAGGAGCAGCTGTTTAGAAACTGAGTCATGACATCATCAGCGTCGCATGAACAGAAGTACAGTAAGCCTTACCTTGAGAACTCTGGGAGGACTCTGTGGAAGAAGAACTACTGTCTGTGTAACCCTGTGGCTCCTCTTTTCCTTCCTGAGCAGATGAATTACTGGCATCTGCTACCCTGGATGCTTGCTGTAATGTTTCTGTTACCAGCTGCCTTGTTTGTTCACTGACAACTGTAGCTTGAAATGTCACTGGTTTGGGTTTAATTAGAACCTAGAAGAAAAGCAGAAATGCCCAGATGAAATATCATAGCCCCATTTAAATGCTAAATTAGACATGCATGGTTGTTTATACTTATAACACTAGCACTTGGAAGACAGAGGCTGGAAGACTGTCACTAATTCGAAGCCAACTTTGGCTAGGATAAAATTCTATCTCAAAACCAAACAACCAAACAAACGCTAAACTTACAGGTCATTTTCCAGATAGACAAATTACCATCATGCATATTTATCGTTAGGCTTTGGGCACAGTATTTGTTGCCAAAGACTAAAATCCACAGATGAACTAGAGCTAAGCTACGTACAATATTTTAAGTGGTATATGCCAGATCATAACAGCTTTAGTTCTTGTTGTTTTTTAATGTATGTGTCTGTTTACATGTATATGCACAGCTCAGGGACCAGAGAGGGTCTGGATCTTCTGGAGCTGGAGTTAGTTGTAAGCCTCCCAATGTGTGCGCATGGAATGATACTCTGGTCTTCTGCAAGAACAACAAGCACTCACGACCACAGAGCCATCTTATTAGTCTCCCAAAGCTATAATTCTGACAAGTATTTCCATTGTTTTTCTTATCTAACTTTAGAAATCATTTTCAGTACTATTTATCACAGTAACAACCACAAGCTGAGTGGTAGAAAAATAAAATAAAAAATACATGTAAACTAGACTTATTAGAATTTTTCCAACCAAAGTATCTGTTTGAGCTTTCTCTCTCAACTTGTATTAACAGAATAAAACCAAGACCATAATTTGTTCAAGCCACAATTTTCCAAGTTTCTTTTAATGAGAAACCAAATAAAATTCCTGACACACCTTCACAAAGCAAACTGCAGGAAATCTAAGTCATCACTCAAGGAACTACAGAGGAAAACTGATATAAAGTGCTTTCCGCAGCAGCAAGAGGTCAACTCAGCAAAGTTAAAAGCTCAGACACTAAACAAGTCAACCAGGAAAAATACAATCATACTGAAACATTCTCCTTCAGTATCTGGATTCTAGAAATTTAATTGGACTCATGGAATAAAAATACTGACTCATACCCAATACCACCATCACCACCAAAAATACTACTACTGACCCATATATGAGGTTCTATTAAAGCACTGATTTCCCTGAGTTTAAAAACATGATTTGTTATAATTTACATGGTGAAACAAATGAAATCATTACTGCTGAACTGAATAAATAACTTAAGCTTATAACAAAGCTACTTTTTAAAATATATAAACAATGGCTATAGTTTTGAAGGAACAGATTCCAAAAGCCAATTATGAGTTTAGATGAATACCTTTTACAAAAACTCTATGATTCTATTTCTCAACCAAAGCTGATACTGCTTCGATAGTCTCAGAAAAGCACCTACAAAGTCAACAGCCTAAACCAAGGTGAGATTATACCCTTATTCTCAGACTTTTACAGTCTGAAAATGAACTCATCACCAGCATCTGTTATGTAGGGCTGGAATAAAACAAACTTTCTTAAGTATCTTTCATAAGCATCTGTGCAGATCCTGTCCATTCATAGAAAGAAACTAGTTTCCAGTTCTCTGTCCTCCTCAGCTATCCAGTTCTCACAGTCATAAATATCTTCAGGAAATTTTATCCCAAAGGAATTCTCTTCCCTGCCTTTGCTCATATTGTGACAGATATATGCAGATTATCTTTAAAAGTACTGAAGAGAAAAAAGGCAGGTTTTAAGAACAGATTAATATGCATTCAGTATTTAGAAAACCTGTTTCTTTTATCAGACTATTGATCATTTCCTTAACATTTCTATCAGGCTAGGCATAGTAGTGCAAGCCTTTAGTCCTACCAAAGGCAAGCTGATCTCTGTGAGCTCAAGGCTAACCTGGTTTACATAGCAAACCTCCAGGACAGCCAGGACTACATAGAAAGACTCTGCTTCAAGATAGATAGATAGGTAGGTAGGTAGGTAGGTAGGTAGGTAGGTAGGTAGATAGATAGATAGGCGGGGGGGGGGGGGGGGGGGGGGGAGGGAGGGAAGGAAAAAGGGAGGGAAGAAAGGAGGGAGGTAAGAAGGGAAAAAAATGAAAGGAAAGGAAATTTCTACCTGGGAATTAGTCAAAAGTTAACACATCTTACAGCATACCTGTGTTTTCCCTTGTTGTCCATACACAATTTTTGTTGGAATGATTTTAGCTGCTGGCTGTACTGCGGAACCTATTCCTTTGGGCTGTGTTACAATCATTTTGGTGATGGGTCTTGTAGCAGTAATTATAGCTGGCTTGGCTCCAGCTGGCACTGTCTGAAGAGTCTTTTCTCCCTAAGTTGAAGTCAATTATTAAAGAGACTTATATACATTCAAATGATTAAAAACAAACAGAACAAACAAATAAACAAAAACACAACTGTCCTTTCACTGAAAAAGCAAAGAAAAGGACTGTAGATTATGCAACAAAGTACAAGATTTCTAAGTGGTTAAAAAACCCTGGGCTTCACTGTAATAAGATTACAAGTCATACAATCAACTTTCTAGCCAAAACAGAAATTATCCCTCATGAGTATGTTTTTAAAAATCACTAGATCCAAGAACATCTAAGAATTTATGCCACCCCATTCATAGAATACCTATATTAAAACAGAAATTTCTGGAAGGACATATACTAAAATGTTAACAATTGTTATGTTCAAGATTGTAGGTCATCTCCCACACTCATTTTTACTTTTTAATACATTTGAAGTGAATATTTATATAATAAAAACTATGTAGCTTATCAGCAGATTAACAAACACATACAAAATAAATCAGGCATATATTATAAAGATATGCAGTAGGATATCTGTATAAACACGTATGAGAGAGATAAAAAGAGTAGAGATATTAACACCTTTCTAAGGTTACATGGAGGAAAGGGGAAAGAACGCGTAAAGCACTTCTCATGTTCTCCTAGCATGTTAACAATGCTACTTTAGTCCATTATAAATTCAAGCCCAGTAACCTTTCAGCATTTTCTGAAATTTTACCTACTTTATTGCCTTTCTTTTCTTTCTACTTCTCTGCATGCATGTGTGTGTGGTGAGAGAGGTGTGTGTGTGTGTGTGTGTGTGTGTGTTGTTGGAGATTGAACCCAGGATCTAGGGCCTCCCAAATGCTAGGCAAATCCTCTACCACTTATCTATAACCTCAGTCCATTGTTTTCTTCTGTAGTACTATTTTCTGGTCATATTTTTAATCTCAGCACAGTTTTATTTGAATTTAACAGAATTAAATTCAAATATAGTAATTTTATTATTAATTTTTAAATTAAAATTAATAAAATTAAAAGGGTTGGCAATTTTCACATTGTCATTTTCTTAATTTTTAGTTATCATTATCACAGATGTGTGGGCTTTTAAATTTAGCATTTGGTAAACTGAGAGCAATCAGGTAAGCTTTCTAAAAAGCAACCATTGAGAATTCAGATCTAAATCCAAGTTCAAAAATTAATAACCTAACTATCAACTACAACTATCCAAAAGAAACAAAGTGTCTCCAATCAAGTCTCACATATTGTTTGCAAGCAGCATTCTCAGAAAGATCTGTGATTGATCCTGCTGATCTGTAAACAGCTTGTCAGCCTGTTCCAAGCACTGTGACCCAAACAAAGCCAGCCTGCAGAGTATTATCTGAGAAAGCTCATGTGTGGTGGACCTGCACAAGATGCAGGTAGGGTATAAATACACACTATGTGTGTTGAAGAAGATGGTCCCATAGGCTGATCTCATTTTACTAGCACTGCCTGCTAAACTACTGCTAAATATCTATTAGAAAAAATTCACATGTGATCTGAGATCTCCCATAGCAGATAACATCCTTTTATAAATCCAAATACTACAGAATCCTAGCTTTTCTGTTGACTTACTAATGTGAATTCAGAAAAGGCCTAATCTGGACCACTTTCAGCATTATAAAAGACTGTGATACATAAGCGTTTATCTGTCTTCTAGTGAGGTCAGGAAAGGTAAGGATGCTACTGAGTCTGAGTGCTTAAATACCAAGAACAGTAAGAAATCAATGACTGAGAACTTCTCATGTGTTAGACACTGCTTTAAGCACTTTCAAAACACCTATCATCACCCAATGTAGGCATGAAGAAATAAAATATTGCACTGGTTAGATAAGTCACCCATAGCCAAACTACAAAGTGAGACACAAAGCCTAAGTGTGTCTACCTCTAACCTCTTAACAATTGCCATCAGAACCTAAAATGGGAAAATAAAAAATAAACAACAAACTTTAAGTAACAAATCCCTATCTATAAATTTTATTTTAAACTCAAATATTTCTCTTTTTTCCAGCCTAAATCAATGCTTATCTACTAACCATAAGCAGGAACAGAATTCCTCCAAGTCTTCCTGCAGCTAAACCAGCGGAATTCTCCATTTGAAGGAAACTAAACACTTGAATCATGGTAACAAGCCACCTGCTATGAGCAGCTATAAGCAACATGCTTTCAGCATTACTGTATAAAATGGCATCAGTTGATGATAAAGGCTATTCTATTGCAGCAGTACAGAGTCAAGCCATTCCATCCACTATGGGGTTCTGATGGCCTTTAAACCGCTTAGTGGATTACTGAGTGTTTTTATAGTCTTACTTACTCCAGCATTTAGCAAGGTTGTGACAACGTTTTTGCCAGGGAGGCCTTGAATGGTCGTTCCTTTTCCTGTAGTCTTTTGTACAACAATCACATTGGGCTTGGAAGTCATTGGGATTGTAGTGATTTTGGTAGTCGTTCCTTAGAGAAGGGGGAAGAAAAGGAGGCCTGAGTTAAGGACTGGTGATACTTGATTGTTTCTGTTTATGATGTATATAAGTAATGCCTGTCTAAACAATGTCAACTTTAGTTGAAGGAGTGTGGTCCTAAGGACAAAACTGAAGACTTGGAATAGTGGCACCTTGGACTGATGAGACACTGGGTAATATTGACTGTATTGTAAAGATCTACAGCAGAATTGCCCCAATATAAAGGACTGTTGATTTAGGAGACAGTCATATCACGTCTACCAGTTTAACCAAAAGGAGGGCACATGGGTACAGGGAGGCAAAGTGGGGGGGGGGGGAGGGGGTAGGGTTCAATAATACAAAATGGGAGAAAAAGGACTAACAGGAACTAGGTAGAACACTATACTAAAATAGAACAAAATTCTTTTCTAGAATGACCAATACTAAATGCCTAAAATTCTAGTGTGCATGTTTCACCTAAGGAGAAATGTATGCAAAGAAGTATTACATATTCAAAAAGAAAAAGGAAAGGCCATGGCTAAGCTTTCACTACAGTTGGTCTACATTTTGCATAACACAAGAGAATATGCAAAAGCTGGTTAGCATCTGTGGTTTTCTGTTTTTTGTTTTGTTTTGTTTTGTTTTGTTTTGTTTCCTTTTGCAGTTCTGGGAAACAAGCCCAGGGCCTTGCTCATACCAGGCCTACCTCTGAGCTACATCTATAGTCCATTTAGCATTCTTTAGGGTACACACTGAATCATGAATGTTTATGTACGATAGCACCACACATAGAATCTGGTATTTAGAGGACCTACCTACAGAGACTGTGCTTTAAAAGGGTAAACCACAATGAGACCAAATAACAACCACATGTGGATCACAATGGGCTGTGATAATGATGATGCATTTCACAGATTTTTTTCTTTCTTTTTTAGGATGCCTGTAAACTACAGAGGCAAAAGAACTACAAGTTCAAAGACAGCCTGGGCTATATAGCTAGTGTGAGGTCGACATGGAATACACAGTGAGATCCTGTTTCAAACGGTAACAACAAACTATGAAAAAAAATCAAAATGATTCTACCAGACTTAGTGGTGTAAGCTTACACTGCTCTATTGACTAAGGTAGGAGGATCACAAGTTCTATGTCAACCTAAGCAACTCAGCAAGAACCTGCTTCAAAATAAAACATTAAATGGTGTAGAAAAAGTTTGATCATTGTGGTATGTTGACTTAAAAAATTCAATGGCTTAGTTCCTACTATCCAGATTCTTAAATCACTCTTATCTTGCTTTCTGTGTAAGGCTTTATGCTATGCTACTTTGTTCAAAGAATGATTGAATAAATAAGCAAAAAGTACACAAACAACAGCTCCTCGCTCGGACACTGGGAAGATTGAAGGAGTTACAATCAAGTCTTGCCCCAGATCCCCAAAATGCCTCTAGGGTTAAGACAATGAATTCATCTCTGAAGGAATCAAACTTGTGCATAAAATGAGGATATTTCTACAATCAACTCTCAACAACATTCAGAAAAAAATGTATAAATCTGAAAGTTATTTGATATATATGCATATAAATAAGTTTCCATCAGTTTCTTCTAGAAAAATAAAAATTCAACTAAATTTAATCTGCCTTCTAAGGTATTATACAAAGGAAGCAAGAGCTTCACAAATGATTTATATGTTTACTACAGGATTATTTATAATAACCAAACAAGAAAAAAATCTAATAGTCAAAAACCCCCATACCTATAAACAATTTAAATCATCCAACAGTAAGAATATGGTTAAATTTCTGTACAAAAGAGAATGCTATATAACCATGGGATGATGGTCAAAATACATTTACTGATATGGAAAAATATATAAATTATTAATAAAGAATTAAAATTTAGGATGTCCATATAAACATTTACACAGCACACTATCGTCTTAGCTTTGCTTGCACCTTTAGTCTAAAGTCCCTACAATGAGAGGATTTTTTTTTTTTGCTTTTGTTTTAAGTCTTCTATTCTTACAGCCATATGTTGAGAATAGTTTAGCAAAAATGCTTTTTTGTGTAGGAGAGAAAAATCAGAACCCATCATCTGCTCATCGATGAAGGCAGAAAATTATCTAAATTTGCTACAAGCTGATGATGAATAAACTTTTTAAACTACTATACCATAATCTCAGTGTCATAGGACAGCAAGAATATAAAATAAAAGTTTGTTTTTTTTTTTTTTAAAATAGAGATTGTGAAATGGAGCCAAAAGATGGTAGGTAAGCGTGGAACAGGAAGTCGTTAAAAGTACTTGCCACCAAGTTAAACTGTTCTAACTCTATGTCAACATATCCTACAGTGCTGGAACCACCCACTCATGTGAAAGAAATAGCAACTAACCATGAGCACTTTCATCTTTAATATAAAGGTGAACAGTGTGTGTGTGTGTGTGTGTGCATGTGTGTGTGCATACTTATATTACTCTACTGCACTACAGAACAGCTACACCATGAATAAAGTTCCAAAAAGACTTCATGACATTTAGACACACCTACAATCTATATAGTACTATGAACTCAGATACATGTAAGAAATCCTTAATAAAAAAGGTTATAAAAAAGCTACCTTCCAATGAAGGTCAACTTTCTGAAATATGTTTGAACAGGAGCGTTATACTATTTAAAGATACTATCAAATAATAAATTAGAATTTTAACTGTGTTATTTAATATCCACTTAAAAGCTATGGCACAATGTACCCTTTCCTCCTCAGGTTGGCAAACCCTAGGTTTTCTCACTTATATGGAAGAGTGGAGCCAAAATTAACAGCTTTGAATACAGAGCTCTATGCCATGCCATGCTCTGCCGGCTTTTTTCCATTCTCAGTTATCAGCAACATCAAATTACTGCCAGGGACTTTATCCTGTCACTTTAAAAATATTAGAGCAGCTCACCTGGGACAGACAAAACATAACTAGTCTACAAAAGTAGTAGACAGCTAAAATCTATAAGGCTTGCTTGATCAGATCATTTACATAATTTTAATTAAAAATAATAATCAGTGAAAACAAATGCCTCATTAACATTCCACTTTAGAATCTATAATCCAAATACTGTAGAGATTAACGAGGCAATAAAAACCAGGGAGTGTTCCAACATACTAATAAATAGGCAGAGGGTTAGTTTTACAGTCTCAGTAATATATTTTTAAAAAAGCAAACTGCATAAGTGGTGAAAGGCAAATGATATTCAAATATCTTATGTTTAATAAGCTAAAGTGACATTAGCAACTAAAAACCTGAATTATATTCCTGAAATACATTCAGATGCAAATTCAATTCCATTATCCCCTTTGCAGCTTTGTCTGACCTCTGAATCCACAGCCCTAAAGTTGGTACAATACCTCAAGTCAAAAAGTTGACAGTGTGAGACCCATTATTAAATAAAAAAATCACTATGCAAACATAAACTATAATCTTTGCATTGTGACTTAAAACTAAGTGCTCGTTCAACTTTAGATTTATCAAAAGCCTTATATATGAACACTTGATATTAAAACTAAAAACTGTATTTAATCACTAAACATAAGGACTGAAACACAGTGCCACATTTTGAAACAAAAAAAAATTGATATCAATAGAGTCCTGCTGTAGAGAAACATGGCTTGTCTCCTAATCAAATAGCTCCATGCTTTTAACATACTCTAGATATACCTACCAGAAACAATATTACTGCTAATTATCTTGCCTCCCAAGGTAGCTAATGATTTGGGTACTACAGTGATGATGCTGCCACTGGTAGTTTTCACATAGGTTGCAGCTCCAGGGGTTGTAGCCACACGACCTAAGGATGGGCTCACTGTTGGCCGGGTATAGGTTGCCTGAGTACCTATAGGAAGAAAGCAGTGAAAAGAAAAAATTGTCAATACTTACAAAAAGAATGATAATCATACAATTTCACTATAGTTTAGTATCATATATATCACTTTAACTTGAAAATGGAACTGCAAGGTGCCAAGGCATTCATTTATAATTTTATAGCCAGTTTTCAATGTGTATAGCAAGAACCAATGTCAAGTCAATTCTAATTAAATTTACATATAAAACTTTGTGATGTGTTCTAGCATCAAATTACCAACCCACAGAAAGGGAGAGCCCGGCCCTGCTCCCACTATCTTTCTTCCACTGGTCTTATGCTGAAGCTAATGAAATGTAGGTGTTTCTCTTACAGATTTAAAGCCCATCTCATGCTGTCCCAGAGCCAAACCCACGGTCACCATTCAGCAAATAAGGCATTTACCTAAAATTTTATAACATTTCTGCTATTCTTTAAAGAGATTTCCATCTTTTAAGGATCAGTCCATTGTTTTACTAGTGATATGGTTGAAGCTGCCAAGAATTGCCAGGAACAATTTTTAGGCTTAAATTATCTCTACTTTCATATTTCTTCAACTTTAACTGACCAGTTAGAAAAATCTATCTTTATGTCTCTCTCAAAGGACTTTATACCCTTTCCCACTATTACAAGACTTTTCTCTTTCCCAAAGAAAGATTAAAAACTAATCAGATGAGTCTTTTACAGTGTCTTATAAACCCAGAAACTTAAGACTATTCTATTCCTAGAGAAAGGAATAGCCTCAGGGAAATGAAGCGGAAACACAGAAAAGACAAAGATGGCATTTGCTTAAATTGAAATTAGATTCAGAGACTGTGTGACAGACATTTCTAAAATACCCACCTCAGAAAAAAGAAAAATGCTTTTAGAAAGTTACTTACTTTAAAAACTTATAACCACTACAACCATGAGAAGAACATTAAGAAGAATTAGACTAATCACAGCATATATCTGAACCAGGGAAAAATATCTATGCAAAGTAAACATGCTACAGGGGTATAAAGTTTGAATACATTGAATTATAACTATTTAAAAGAAACACTTTCTGCACTATAAACTCAGACACATAAGCTAGTATTGCTAGGGGTATGGCTTTTATGTAGGTTCTAGGGATTTGAACTCAGGTCCTTACACTAACTTAACAAGTGTTTTTCTCCACTAAACTATTGCCTTAGCTCCTGACTTGATATCATTTAATACTTATAAAGTTCACAAAGGATGGTAATTTAAAATGTAGCTCAGACTAATTGCTCTTCTATCTGGGAATAATAACAGGCTTCTATCAGCCCTGGCAACCCTTACTACACTGTTATGTAACATGAGCTGAACTCTTAACCTCATAAGTAATAGCCTTGTGCATTAGCCCTTGTGCATTAGTTAGGCATATTTTCAGTTACTCAACAAATCCTGAGCAAGCACCTACATATGGTAGCTAAACAGATTTGATCCCTTAGTCCCATAAAGTTTATTGTCTAATATGAATAAAACAACAAACTACTAGGTAAGTAGAAATTGGAGAGGATTATGAAAAAAATATATCAAAAAAGAGCTAACTTGAGGGTCAGGACAGAGCAGAGGGAGTCAAGAAAGATCTTTTGAAAACTGTTCGGTAGAGTGCTTGCCTCACATGCACTAGGCCCTTGGTTTGACCCCCAGCACCTTATAAACCTGTGTGGTGGAGCACACCTGTAATCCCAGCTCCCAGGAGGTAGGGGCAGGAGGATCAAGAATGAGTTCAAGGTCATCCTCAGCTGCATAGAGTTCTAGGCCACAGACCCTGTCTCTAAACAAAATGTTAAAGGACTTCTTTGTAGACCTGTCTCCATCTCTATATGTGCAGTATGACACACACGGCTGGTGTGGGAAGCTACTGATGGCATGAATGAATGAATGGACTGATGCTTGTAGAACTTACCGGTAGGAGTGGTTACCAGTTTAGTTGTCATAATTGCACCATTACTGCTAACCACCATAATTGGGGAATTGCTACTGGTGGGTAGAGTTGCAGTCACTGGTTTGGGTAAGATTTTACTTGGTTGAACCTGCTGTGTGATGATTTTAACACCTTTGAAAGAAAAAAGATAAATCTCAGTAAAATAATGTTTAAGAAATGTCACCTAGCCCAATAGGGCAACAGTCACACACACTTACTGAGGCTTAACCTAAAATGCCTTTTTAATACTGATGAAATTCATTATTCAAATTCCTCCTGTCTAAATTCTACCAATTTAAGAATGCAGCCATATTTCATTAACAGATTTCTTAAAGAAAACTAAATCTAAACTTTTATCTATGGAGGTGTGCATACAAGTTTCAAACCAGAGAGCAAAAGCAAATAATCTGTTCCATATAAGTACTTGAGAAGAAAGGACTAGCATAAG
Source organism: Mus musculus (assembly GCF_000001635.26). NCBI lineage: Eukaryota > Metazoa > Chordata > Mammalia > Rodentia > Muridae > Mus > Mus musculus. The sequence goes on from NC_000073.6 coordinate 98,621,857, forward strand.
GCATCAAAAGCAGTCACATAGTCCTTCCAGATTCTCAGCAACAAAGACTCTTCATGGCTCTGTGAACTGACATACAATGGTAAAAACCTTAATAGGCCAAGAACATTTTTAAATGGCCGTTTCATTTTTCATTGTTTTGTATTGAGATAGGGTCTCATTATGTAGCCAAGGCTGGCCTGGAACTACAGATTCTACCGCCTATGCCTCCTAAGTGCTAGGATTACAGATGTGTGCCACCATGCCCAGCTTAAAAAAAACTTTCTTGATTTTGTTTGTCTGTTGTTGGTATAGTTGAACCCAGGGACTCATTCATGCTAGGCAAGTGCTCTACCACTAAGCTATATCCCGAAGTCCTTAAATATCTTTCTACATATAAAAGTATTTTAATAACTCACTTTATCAAATATAGAATGCCAAAAAGGCCACATCAGTATTGCACCTATATAAAACATGCATGTGAAAAGAACACAAAGGCAATACACAAGAAATATAATAAAAATTGTTAAGGAAGTTATGTTAGGACTTTAAAAGTTTTTATTTACAATGCTATCATGTTTATATTGACCTTCCAAGCATCTTAACTGGAGTACATTTTTAAACAATGGTAACTAAAGAAGAAAATTTTAGTGCCATTTCCCCCACTCTGATCTTTAAAGAAGATACATAAAAGAAAACATTTTCATAGAGAAAATTAAGAATTGTATTTTTTGGTGTGGCATGATGTTCTACCTTGACTACCAATTTGACAGAATTTAGAATCACCATGGAAACAAACCTCTGGGCATGTCTGGAGGGGTTTTCTAGATTAGGTTAAGAAGGGAAGATCTACACGCTCCATGGGCTCTGATCCTGGACTGAATAAAAGGGAACGGCCTACTCTGTTCCCTCACTGAAGACGCCACACGACCTGCTGCCTCACGCTCCAGCCACCATTACTTCCCTACGTGAACAACACGGCTGCCTCACGCTCCAGCCACCATTACTTCCCTACGTAACCTTCTAACGTCAAGTTAAAGCAAGCCCTTCCTTTCCCAATGGCTTTTGTCACATCAACAAGAAAGTAACTAATACAAGTGGTGATTTCGGCTGAGACATAAAGGAAAGAAATAGATATATATTTATATATAGATATTTAGCAGCTTTAAATAATTCTAAACTTCTATTAACTAAGAAAGAAGTTAAAAGTATGGTATTTGGGCATAATTACTTAAATAACCTTTATGACTCTATTTTTTATGTACAAAATAAAAATTAATTAGTATATACTTCATCAAGCTATTAAGGATTAAATAAAATTTTAAATTATCTATACATGTCAAGAATTCAATAAGTATTACAGAAATAGTTCTAAATATAATAAACTATAAAAAGTGAGGTTATACACAAAAAATCACTTCTAGTATTTTTTTCTCTAACTAATGAACCATGATCCTGCAATTCCCGTGCAGAAAGAAGCTGCATGAAATAATCATCACAGGAAAAAACAAAAACCTCAGAGACAATTCTACTTAGTCCTGGGCAAATCAAGTGATAATCTGGATCAAATAATTAACACTGAGAAAAAGCGTTATTTCTCAAAACTGATCATGAAAAAGAGAGCAAAGCAAATAAACCTCCAACCCTCTCAGCAGGTGGCTGGCCCCCGAGCTGCCTCAAAAGGACTGTCACTTCTGTGTACCTAAACATTCTGGAGAGCCACAGTCGGTACTCTGGCAGGAGGACATCTCCAAAACTACACAGTGGAACCAATTAAAGTTTCCAAGCAAGTATCACTCAAAGGCTTTGGGCAGCAAAGGATGGCTCCATGGGTAAAGAAAGTCACTGACATCATGCCTGCTTACCTAAGTTCCATCCTAGAGACTCACATGGTGGAAAAAGAAAACTCACTCCTGTAAGGTGCACGCTGACTTCCACATGCACACCACAGCACACACGCGCACACAAACGTACTCTCATACAGTACATACACACATACATGTCTACACAAAATACAAAAAAAATGCAATAGAAGAGAAACCTTTGGAAAGCGGTTTTATGATAAATAGCGAACAAAAAAACATGTACCCAACTCAACCTCTAAAATCTAAAGTCAAGTTCTGTGATATCTGAACCAAAATCATTTCTTTCCCTCTTCAGTTCAGAAGGGCGGTGATTCCACTCTAGACTGCTACAGTCAGGGAGTGGGAGGACGCTTCTGCACAGCTCCTAGCCAGAGAACAGTCTTAAAAAAAAAAAAAAAACACAGGATTTCCACCTATCCTCCTCACAGTTACTTAGTACAACTGAAATACCACACAGAATATTTCTAATCCACAGAATCCAACTAGGAAACAATACCAAAAGGACCACCAAAAAAAAAAAAAAGTTCTCCAAACATAATGGAAATAGAATAGCATAATCGTAAATACATTGTCAACAAGGAAGGCGTGGGGAAGGTTTCAGAACAAAAAGTATATAGAAAATGAAAACATATCAAAGAACGTATGATGCTGATAAAATAGTACTAAGGATTTATCAAAGCATAGCTGTAAGTGTAGAACTAAATACTAAATGTATAGAAAAGAAAAAAGGTCTTTAATCAATAATCCACATTCCAGTTCTCAAGAAGGTAGAAAAGCAAAATAAAGCCTAAGAAAACAGAAAAAAAATGAGACTAAAACTGAAACAATTCTCTGAGACTCTGAACTCAGTTCAGATTATCTGTCTTACTTGTCTTACTTTGTAGTGTCTTTGTCTAGTTTGGTTATCAAGGTCCTAATGAGTTTGTAGTGTTCTGTTTTCCAGAACAGATTAGGAATGGTTGGTATTGATTCCTTAAATATTTAGTTTACTTCTCCAATAAATCAGCTGGGCCTGGAACAATAAAGCAAAACTCTAATAATAATAAAAACTTGGCAAAGTAGAAAGCCTGACAAAGAACGAGCTCATCAGTATAGACTCTGTAGCCATTTAAAGGATAATAAGGAACTGAGAATGACAACTAACCATTCTAACAACTTAGAAATGAATAACTTAAAAAGTATAAACTACCAAAGCTCAACGAAGATGAAATAGCTAATCCAGTTTTTCAACCACTAAAAAAAGTGAGTTCATAATTTACATGCTCACAAAATAGAGATTTCCAGGCCTAACTGATTCACTGGAGAAGTCAGCTAAGATTTTAAGGAATTAATACCAATCTTCTCACATCTCTTCAAACTCACTCTGAGACCAGTAGTATCTTGATCTAACCAAACTAGACAAAGACACTACCAAATACGACAAATATAAATCAACTCAGCAGATAATCTGAGGAACTGAGGTCAGAGTCCCAGATCCACATAAATGTCAGGCAGAATGGTATCCTGCCTGGATCCCAGCACTCTAGAGGTGAGAGGTGGAGACAAGGAATTCCTGAGGAAGCTGAGTAACTGAACTAAGCAAACTGGCAAGCAGTGAGCTCAACTGAGAATCCCTACCTCAGCCTACAAGGTGAAGAAAGATCATGGACAGCAGCAGCAACCTCTGGCCTCCATGTGCACTTGTACACATGTGCATAGAAACCTTCACACATTTACACGTTCCTGCATGTGAACATATACACGGCCACCACATACATACATTTAAAAATTCTCTTATACAGAGATAAAAACCGAAACCAATGTTGTATGAAGAAGAATTATATACCATGACCAAGTAGGGCTTATTTCTTTTTTTTTTGTTTTTTGTTTTTATTGTTGTTGTTTTTGTTTTTTCGAGACAGGGTTTCTCTGTGTAGCCCTGGCTGTCCTGGAACTCACTCTGTAGACCAGGCTGGCCTCGATCTCAGAGATCCGCCTGCCTCTGCCTCCCAAGTGCTGGGATCAAAGGCGTGCACCACCACGCCCGACCACGCCCAGCCTGGCTTATTTCATATATGTGAATAGCTCAACAGAAAATGAACTCATATGATTCAGCATATCAGCAGCTAAATACAAAAAAGGTATTAGATCACATCACTTGAACATAGAAGAACATCTGACAGAACCTAACACAAAGTCATAATGAAAAGCCACAGGAAAGAAGAAATGTCCTATTTCAACTCAAATCCTGTAACAGGCTTCACACTCAACACTGAGCCCAATGCCTTCTATCCAAAACCAGGATGTAGGCAAGAATGTCTTTGATTCCCTTTTACTTATTATATATTCTAGCTAGTGAAATAAGACAGAGGGGGTAAAAAAGGAAGGCAGTTGGGGGAGAAATATTGATTGGAAAAGAAGAAAAACAATGTCCTCATTTACAGATGACATAATGAAATACATCTTATATACATAGGAAGCCTAAGAAATCTATGTAGATACTCCCATATAATATAGTTCAGCAAGCTAGAAGAATACAAATTCAGCAACATGTTTACACACCAACAATACGTATGTGAAATGGAAATTAAAACCACACCATTTAGAGTCACTTTAAGAAAATCACTTAGGGCTATAGCTTAAAAAACATTTATAGACATTTCCTACTGGAAACCATAAGAAACTGAAGAAAGAAGTAGAAAGATGTAAATAAATGGGAAGACACACTCTGCTCACGACCCTCAGGCCCAGGACGAAGGATACCCACAGAGCTCTCACTGTCCATTTACCTGACTCCTGTTTGATCTGGATGGTAGGTTTGATACCAGGCGGCAATGCTGACTGCTGAGGCTGCTGCTGCTGAGACACTGAAGAAGGCTGGGCCACTGGCTGCTGTGTCTGTTGTTGTACTTGCTGTAACTGCTGCTTAGGAGACTGCTGATGCTGTTTAGGAAACTGTGCAAGAATCTGGGTAGGGCCACTCACTAAGCTTTTGGGGGAAGGAAGTCTTGTCGATGCCACTTTGATTGCTGATGTGGATACACCTACAGAAAAGTAAAGAGGATTTAGAAAAGGGGAGGGTGGGCAGCTCAAAACAAGGAGGATTTGAACCATTCCATCAGCGTAACTGTCATAGAAATATAAAAGATCAAAAGAAAAGTCAACTGTTGTAAAAAAAAAAAAATTCTACCAAGTAGACTAATTACAGTGCTTACTCGTTATAGTCTTGCTTCGTCAACAAGCTTCTAATTTTTCTTTAATTATCACTCTATTTTCATTGTTGCTTAATCCTATTACGATTGTTGGTTGCTAGTCCAATTTCTTTCTTCCTTTCTAACAAAGCCCAGGCTTTCTCCCTTGAGAATCCACATTCCTGGGCACTGGTACACACTTCTGTGGAGGCCGATCCCTAAGCCAGCTTTAGAGGGCAACTGTTAATTGATCTAAGCTTGTCACAGTACATGACGACTTTTTCTGGAATAAAATAAAGCTAATTAATTATAGCCGACATGTTACAGGAGGAATCTTTTCCTAGAGAACACCTAGATAAAAGTTTTTCTTTTTTAGGGGCCGTGCTACACAAAGAGGAATTTTCTCTTCTTCCTCTGGATACGTTCATAGCTGGCTATGATACCTACAATGTACTCATCTAACCAATAATAAAGTTACCCAAGGAGGGAAAATTTCGTTCATGGTCCAACGATTTGCCTAACTTAACTGAAGCCTTCTGTCATATGAATTTCTGAAAAAATAAACTTCCTTACAGCTTATTTATGTGAAGTCATTCATTTAATTGCTCATCACATTTTTCAAATAAATTTAGACACTAGTCCAGTCAGACTCTAGAACTGCCCAAAAGAATATAGGAAACACCACTAAATAAAACGTATTTTTCAAAGCCCATCTTTAAAACTATTAGGGATGAAGCTACATTGATAATTTTGACTAAATATGTGCTATGGTTTATATGAGAGCCCATGTGTTGAAATTCAATCCCCAATGTAATGTCTTAAAAAGCTAGAAAGTTCATCTGACTTAATGATTATGGTTTAAAGTAGAGTCTTTAGGACATCATTAAAATTAAGCAGGATAATCAGGAAGGAGCCCCATGATTGAGTGTCAGTGGCTTTTTAAGTGGAAAAGAACTCAGAGAAAGTATAAGTATGTGTTCCTTGTCTCTTGCCATGTGCCAGCTGTACACTGGCTTGAAGATCTGAAAACAAGAAAGTCTCACCAGATACAAGATCTTGATCTTAGATTTTTAAATCATAAGCCAAAATAAATCATTTTCCACTATAAACTTATGCAGGGTGAAGTATTTCATTGTACCAAATAAAAAATGGTCTGGTTACAATATAAAAGAGCTAAAATTTGTAACATGAACCCTAGAGAAAGAAGGAAGCCCAAAATACCTTTTTATGTAAAAAAAAAAAAAGTATAAATTTGGGCCAAGAGATGGTAAAGCATCTGCTGTACAAGCCTGACAGTCTGCGTTTGATCCTCAAAACCCACAGAAAGGTGGGAGCCGAGGACTAACCCTGCAAAGGCTCCTGATGGCCGCACGCTTCATGACCCATGTACACATGCATGCACACACAATAATACAAATAAAGTGTAAGTAAAGAAAGATAATACATAAAAGTAAAGAGTACAGGTCATATTTTGTGTGCTTAAGAAGATAACAAAGGATGGTGGGATCAAGAATAAGACATCATACTAGTTAAACAGTTTCAAAGTTTTAAAAAATCGTAGCTATTCCTGGTTGGTATGGTGGGTGAGCAGATAAAAAGGACCTGAGTTCAATTCCTAGGACCCATATGGAGGAGGAGAGAACCATTCCCACATACTATCATCCTCTGATGTCTGCAAGGATGCAATGAGTGTGCATGCCCATACAAATAAACACAAAGCCACGTTTACACACAGTATAAAGAATCTTTGTGAAAAGAAAATAAATTGTTTCATCATAATGTTCTGTTTTACTTTATGTTGTTTTGTAAACAGAAATAACAAGGACTTAGAATTAGCCAGGCATTAGTGAAATAATCCAATACAATTGTCCAAGAAGACAAAGTGAATCCAATACAATTGTCCAAGAAGACAAAGTGTGCACACAGACAACTCCGAGAAGTTCCCTTTTCCCAATGAAAACACTTGCTTCCACGCTGGTGAGACCTAGTACAAGTCACACAGATATTAATCTAGAATACTAAAACTAAGAGATAATCTAAATAATAATACATGAGTAATAAATTGTCCAACAGTAAAAGAATTAAACAATGAAAATGAGTAAGAAGGGTATAGAGAGTAGGAGAAAGTCAATGATATAAAACTTTAAGAAAATGTATTATGTGGAGTGGGAAGTTTTTATTGCAGACTACTCGTGTGGGTAAAAGGGCTCACTGTGTTACACAGGAAGGGCATTATAATACAGCTGTGGGCAACTGGTAGACTTGTTTTATTTCTTTACTGTTCTCTAAAACTCCTAAATCCATTGGTCTCTGCTTTAAAGCCCTTTAAAAATAAATTATAAAAAAAAAAAAAAAAAAAGGCAGCTTAGATGCCAAATGTGGACCATCATCAAACTCATGGAAGAGGGGAAACTGACAAGGACAGGACTCCATGGAGTAAGAGTGGAGAGCAGAGATTTCCTCAAAGCTAGTCTAGAAGAACTATAGTCAGCAGAAGTCTGTCACACTATTGTGAAAGGAACACAAGAAGTCCATGGAAACTATGAAAAAAAGAATAAAATCAAAGAAAAAATTTTCTTACTAAATAAGAAATAGTAGCAGCAGAATTAAAATGCAATCAATCTAAGTAATTAGCAGTGTCCCATTCTTCAGTTAAGGAAGGGCAAAAGGACAGACACTAGAGACATCCCGCAAGCTAATTACAGCTTTCAATTCTGAGCAATTCTGAGCAAAGACGAGAAAGAACCAAACAAACAGTTACCTAAAAATAAACTAATTTCATATACGCACAAAACACACCAACTCAGGCCTCTATGACACCAGCATCATACTTAATAAAAATGACAAATTCTCCTTTCCAAACATTAGAGCACAACATGTACAATGTGCTGCTAACCTTTATCTAAGGAAAAGCTTAAGTATGTATATATTTGCTTCCACATTTACCAGTGGAAGGACTTAGAAAGTAATGGGGGGTTAGGGAAGAGGAGGACAGGACAAGGTGTGGGAGTTACAGACGAAAGAAAATTGCTAACATTTCATATCCTCAAGCTGAGCAAAGGTGAGCAGGTCACTGACCTAACAGCAGAGATCCTCAACCCCAAGATAGGAAGACAGACAAGACAGACAGACAGACAGACAGACAGACAGACACACACACACACACACACACACACACTCTTATTCACCCCCACCCCGCCCCCTCAGTTGTCTTCAAAATTCTTTCTAACAGGGACAGAATTAGCTGGTGGCTCACCACTCACCTTGTGCTACTGTTGACATGACCACGGACGGTGTGGAAGATACCACCGTTGTTACTGCAACTGTACTAGAAATAGGTGATGACGTAGAACTGCTGTTGCCATTGCTGCTACTGGTGACCAGAGAGGCCTGGGACGCAGTTATAACAACAGGTGGCTTCTGAGTCGTGGAGGCAATGACTGATGTTGGTACAAGCTTAGTGACTGCTGCATAGTTATGAGATTTGGAGAGAATGTTGGGCACAAAGGTTGAACTTGGTGATGTGGTCACTATAATAACCTAAAGGACAAAAAATAAATTATTTCCATGTACCTACTCTATATTGTCAGTACATTTAAGTTCATATACAATTCAAAACTAAGGTCTGCAATAAGAAAAACAATTCAACAGAGAAAATATACAATTAACTAAAAGTTTATAAACCCTTTCCTTTACCAGCACGTATCTAAACCCACCAATTTCCAGCAGGTATTTTAAGAGGTGGTGTCCAATGTTGTGCATGATGTAGCTCTGCAAGCACCAGCACACCATACACCACTTGGAGGATCATCCACCTCACATGAGAAAGTCACCTGGACAGCTGTTCACTTGTAAATACTTAGTGAACACCTACTATTTTCCAGGCATGGTTCTAGATGCTGAGAATAGAAGAATAAACAAAACTTACTTGTACAAAGTTTGCATTTTAGTACAGATAGAGCAATAAACATACAGAACACACAGAAACAAATGAAAGAGACAATAAACCAGAGTAAAGATAAAAGGATGATGATAGTGTTAGGGTTTTTGTTGTTTTGTTTGTTTGTTTTTGTTTTTTAAATAAAGTACTCAATGAAGATTTCTCTGTAAAGTGATATTTGAGTAGAAATCAGAATGATGTGAGGGTGTTAACACCTAGAAGTGGCATGGGGAGTAGGAAACAAAGGCAAAAGCAACATTGCTATATTCAAGAAGCTTGAAAGACCTCAGGGACAGATTGGCATGTGTAAGACACACAACTTCTGAGAAGTAACAGAGAACTAGATGTAGTCTTTCATAAGATGTGACACAAATGGTAACACTTCTCTGTGACCTTCCTCCATAGAACTCATAACCCTAATCTACAACAGCAAGCAAATTCTAGGAATGGGGTATCTTACTAAAACACCTGACCTATCAAAGTTATCAAAAAAAAAAAAAACCAGGAAAATCTGAAAAACGTTCACACTGAAAGATGTTTAAGGAGATAGGACAGGGAAATAGAATGTGGCATCCTAGGTGAGAATCCTGGAACTGAAAAGGACATTAAGCAAAACCCAAGGAAATCTAGGGAAAGAGGGGTAAAGTATGCAGCTTTTATAAATTTTCTGTAAATCTACAGTATCTATCTGCTAATTTGAAGCTACAGTAGGGCAGTGATAGTAGATACAGATAAATGAAGAAGTTCTCAGAAGCCAGCAGAAATGTAATGGCTGATGTGTTCATGAGAGCTGTTAGTTACAACTTACATACAGGTGAACTAGGAGGATGTGCTCCTAGCCTGGTACAGAGAACAGATATAAAAAAAGAAAAGTCAAGGTTTAGGCAGTAAGGCTGAGAAACTGTAGTTAGCTTTGCACATTTCATAGCGAATAGCACTGAATAAACGACCTCTGGCTAGCATCACCCAAAGTCCTGAAAAAAATAAGAAAGTACAGAAAGCCTACAGCAAAGAGGGTTAAAAGCAAAAGCTGGATCAAATATGAAAGCCAAGTGAAAGTAAATGGATCTCATAGTAGGAATAATAAGAAGCCATGGGAAGACTTTAGCACAGAAACAAGATGTAATATCTATTTTAAAAGATCATTCTAGTTGCCATGAAGTGACAGGCAAGAGTGGAAGCTATTACAGCAGGCCAGCAGTGTCTTGGGCTGGGATGTTAGCAAAACTAAAGAGAAGTAATCAGATTCTAATTATTCTGATGAGCAGAGAATCTAAAACTTGATAAATGATAACTGCAAGGTTCCTACAACAGACCAAGAAGAGCTCCCGGAGCTGGTATGTCCTAAATCCCATGACACAAGTGCTATTATTATCCCCATTTCACAGTAGAGAACACAAACATTACTTAGGCTTTGGAGTATGCATCACAGTTTTGTTTAGGGCGAAGTAAGCAGAGTTGTAGTGATACCCAGTTCTTTCACTAAAATTCTTTGTGCCTAGGACAGAACAAATTGGTTTGGGGGGAAAAAAAAAACCCAAAGAAGTTAAGGAAGAAATTCTTTTTTGTTTTACACTGGCCCTAAAGAAAGTCTGAAGTCAAATCAGTCAACATTTTTCTTTGTGAATGTATATTCTGTATCTACATCAAGGAAACTTTACACTATTAGTACATATTCTCAACATCACAAAGAATTAAAGACGTTAGTACTTGCCCATTACTTTAAGGAGTCTGTTGTTTTAACAATCAATACATGCCTTGATTAGTAGACATCTGTAGAGAGTTGGTCAGTAAAATCACAACCAGGCTGGATTAGCCAACAATGTGCAATATTATTGAAAACAAGAAACTATTATACAAACTGAAACGTGGACCAATATGGTAAAGAGGGTTATAAGTTTCAGAGTCAAACAGGCCTGCACTTAGACCATCTTGCCTCCACCACTTTCAAATGGCAGGCCCCTGGACATGTTAAAACCTCAAGGCTTCAATTTATTTCTTTTATAAAATAGGGATAATAATTCTGACCTTACAAAATCATTACAAGGATTAGATGACATAATCATATGAAGCAAATACTAGGCACATAGCAGGAGGTCAATACCTGACAGTTAGCAAATGGTACTTACTAGCAGTTTACTATTCCTGTTCACTGTTAGATGGATAGGAGTAAAGCATTACAGATCACTTCCATACAGAAAAGATATTCAATATACTGTTTGTTTCATTAGAAACATTTTCTTTCCTTCTAATTCTGTTATCACTGAATATACAAAGAATTCCTGACTACCACACCCAAACTAATTAGTGTACTAAACTGGGTTTGACTTTTGTCAATCCTGCACCAACAGTCACAGCTTCCCAGAGGCCCAATGCTGATGACTGCAGTACAAAGAGGACTCACTAGGCTTGCCAGGAAAGCAATCGCAATCGGCAGTTAATAAGCGGAAGGGAAAGTGAAGTGTGCACAGTTCAAATATTTGAAATTCCAGAATGAGAGTATGGAGATGGGGTTTTAACATTAAGAAAAGAATAAATCTAGGGTCTTTAGGACCACATTCTAGATTACAGATACAAATGATAAAACATGGTTTGAGATTTCAGTACACAAATGACTTTCTGATCTGTAAAGGGATTTCCCAAACTAGAGATCCACCTGGGAAATTGCTTATACTTTAAAGTTGTTTTAAAACAAAATAAAACAAGAAAGGAGATAAAAAGATTTTGAAGTCAAGTGAACCACACTGTTTATTCAGGCCATATCTCAAATTACTGACCTTCTAGCATTCACAAAAACTCCTTAAGAGTGCTGGGACTTGCACCCTAAGGACAAATGAAAAATATTAATCAAGCACATGAAAGCATAAAGCTATATTCTGTTGTTCTGCTTGTATGAGTGCCATAACAGTGTCATTTTAAATGAGGCATGTTGACATACGTAGAAATGTATCTACGCTAAAAATGCACAACCTATTTACATGTGAATATTGTTTACAAAATCAGAAACAATTACATTTAATGTAAAGTCACTTTACCTACAATAATTGCTAAGTTGACTTAAATACAAATTGTGAGAAATCCAAGGTAAATACAATTATGACAATGGCCTTGGATAAAAATATATTTTAATCCAATTACCCAGCAAACAGATAACGAAACATGGAAAATGTCTTTATTAGTCCTAACCATAACCTAGTTGTCCAAAAATCTTTTAAAAATAGATGGCAGAGAAAAAAATGAAGAGAAGACAGTTTTATAACTGGAACACAGCAGATGCTCAGTAATTATGTATGGAATGAGTTCTTTTCTTCTCCACTTAAATATTTATTTTTTAAAACACAAGTAAACCTAAATTTCTGAATCTGAAAATTCATGGTAAGCACTGTATATGACTTTAGAATCAAATGTGCCTGACAGCTTCAAATAATTATTCTCACCTCAAAATCCTGAAGGCAAAAACAAGAGTTGGTAAAGAAAAAAACAAAAAACAAAAAAACCCAAAGCATTCATATTTCACTTATAGGGAAACCTATATATTACAAACATTTTTATGTAAGTCTACCAAAGAAAATTTGAAAGTTAATGATGTTAGGTGACACTTATTAAACACCAATGAATAATCTTCTCTAACTCTGGTAACTTAAGAAATATATTATTACTTTTGTCTTAAAAGGAAATAGATGATTAGCAGACAATTATCAGAGGGTCAGTGACACAGTTCTATGGGAAAGTGCTTTGTTTAACATGACCAGATAGTTATTGGAGCTAGATCTACTTGTGTGTGTGTTGATTGTTCAATTATTAATTCATTCATTCAATAAATATTCATTAGTATCTAGTACAAGCCAAGACCTTGTTCTAAGTTCTAGGAAACAATGATAAAACAGACCAAAGAAAGCTACCCTCAGCGGTCTATGGGAGAAATAGAAAATAAACTTGCAATTTATAATATCAACTACTTACAAACATAATGAATAAAAACAAAAGACAATAGAAACAAAAGAATATGGATGACATATAGGTACATTTTAGTTACAGCTTTCCTATGCTATTTCTTGAATACTAAAATCATTTTTAAGTAAATGAAAGAGGAAGAAAAAAAGAACTAGCCATAAAATCCAGCAATGAAGGCAGCTAAAACTATTACAGTAAGGTTTAACAACCTGAAGCAAAGTTATATAATAGTCAATTGGTGTCAAGGCCAGCTCAGAAAGCAAAACTAAGAGCTAAGCTGTGCTAAGGATGACCCAGCTCCGGAGTCCAGAACCTTTCCAGTACACACAAGGTCCTGAGTTTGACCCCCAGCACCACCCACATACCACGACCACACCAAACCAAACCTAAAAACTTTCTACGAAAAAAGGGAATAACTCAAAAATGCTTACTTGAAATCAAATAAAAATGTAAACATTATGCTTAATAAACTTCACAATCAACAAAAGCAGTTAATTTCAACATATTAATGGATAAGCTTTAGTGAACCAGTGGAGTCATATATCTGGAACAGTTCATTATTATCAGCAAATTAGTAAAATGCTGACTTCCAAAGATATTCTACAAAGCAAAAGAGCTGGCATTTTCTAAGTGGATACTCCATGTCACATCTTAAATACTCAATTGCACTTAACCCTTGATGCCGACATTACTCTTGTCCCTGAGATGAGAAAAGACTTATTATCTCAGGAACCATAGCACCCTTCCACAGTTGATTCCAAAATACTGGCAGGCAGGTTTATAATATTCAAAGCAGAAAACAGAAAGATTCTTGCCTGATGAATCTGACCAGTTCAGGAAAACTAAGGACAAGTGGCAGAGGGACAGGGCAGTGAATGTGACAGTTTCATATGTAAGCTGACTGACAGACACTTAAGCAAAGTCTGAAAGGAAAAACTAACAAGTAAGATAAAGAGCATAAGAAAAGAAAGCCAGGCCAAAAGAATTATAAATATAATCAAATAAAAGAATATAATCACTCTATCCAATACCAGGATGTTATTTTTAAAAAGAAAAATAAGGAGCATCTACAGAAGAAGAAAGCAGTATTAGAAATGTAGAGTATGATGGTTGCCACATATTCTAATGGATGCCTCCTTAGCACTTGGCATTCAAGGCCAGCCAACACTCCACAGGCAGTTCCAGGCCAGTCGGAACAAAGAGTGAGATCCTTCCTTCAAGAAAAATAAAGTATGACAGCAAAAATGAACAGCTCCATGAAAGTAATAAAGGATACTGATCAAGGATACAGAAAACGATACACGTTTAACCACGTTAGGCTTTACACATATTATTTATAATACCCCAAGATTAGAGAAGCACTGGGTTGCTCCCCCCACCCCCTTCTATTTCACAGAGAAAACCTGGGTCTAGAGTTTAGTTTCCTCACAGTCAAAAGGCTGGCAGCAAGCTAGAATTCAAATGAAAAAAGTCAAGTTCCAAAATCCTGAACCAATAAATTATGGTACAGGGAGAGGAGAGGAAACAGAAAATAGAGATGAAAAAGTACAGGAAAATTAAAGGATCAACTTAGCAAGTTTCACATTCCCAAGTGATCCACAAAGGAAATGTAAAGGGCCAGCAAGGTAAGCAGGAACTTCCGAGAACCAAGTAAAGGATAAAAAGCTCTAAAACCAGGACCGGAGGGTCATGACATCTTTGCCGTTTCTTTTCAGTCCTCTAAAATGTGTCCAAAGACAAAACCAAAAGCTACAAAGAGAATGGCACTGCGTATCTCAAAAATAGTTCTGAAAGCTGGAAGCCAAGTAAAGAATGTCTTCAAAACTCACAGGAAAAAACTTCCTTTGCCCACACTGGGTCTCAAAAAACAATACAGCCACCCATACATGGGAAGCTACTAAAGGACAGCAAAATAAACTAATAACAAGGGAAGGGCACAAAGATGCTACAAAGGAGATCCCAGAAGCACAGGCGTAAACATAGCCTTAAGTCACCAGCATCCAGCCTAGTGTGGAGACTGAGGGTTGCAAGAGCATGAAACTGACCCAACACCAGTGACCTGAGGTCAAAATGATGCAAGACACCAGACAACAAATAAACAGGGAGATTTTAACAATTGTTCATTTACCCATACCCCTTTTTCTCCTCAAACACATCCAATTCTACTGGTAAAGCGAAAAAGTGACTTCCTAAACATAAGGCCACATAAACAAAGATTTTAAAAGTTTTCTAGTTTGTTTCAAAATGACATTACAATGATCAAATACAACATAAGTCCAGAAGCAGATCTGCTAGCTGTCATCTTGAGCAATCATTTGGCACCTGAGCTTCATTTTAGAAAGTAAGTAACACTATTTATCCCAATATTTCATATGTAGAGTTACACAAGCCATGTGAGCACCCCCAGCGTAAAACCAAGTCCACAGTCAGCACAAAGCTGTCAATTCTACATCACGCCATGACAAAGACAGAATGACTGATACTCCCTCTACCACCTACCTTCTGTGTTGTTGTGTTTGTTGTCTGTGTTGATGGTTTGGTAAACGTTATTTTCACAGGTGACATATGGGGTGGTAAGGAGTTGGCAATGCTCTGCATAATGTTGCTCATCTTGGGACTTCCACTCACAGGCACAGTGATCGTCTTTGAGACCGGAACAACAGCCTTTGGAACTTCCTTGAGGACAACAGGGGAGGAGCTAGAGGAGTTTGTTCGCCTGCGTTTTCTGGGTTTTTCATCTTCATCTGAGCAGCTAACGCCTGAAAGACAACAACAGTATTCCTCCTTCACAAAACTAGCACTGCCTCTTCTACTCTTTTTTTCAATGCCTGTGTCATCTTTGGCCTCTCCCTTTCTTTTATGCCCAAACTGTCACTAAGACCTGACAATTTTCCCTCAGAAAACATGTCTCTCTGAATACCCACCCTCTTTTCTTAAACTACTACTATATTTGGGGCTCCTTGTCTCTTGCCTGTATTTTATCAATAACCTCTTAGAAGATGCTCCTGCATCTATCTACGTCTATTCTATACTCCTACTAGAGCAAGCCTGGAAATTTCATAACTGAGATGCATAACTAAGTTTGTATTTTCCTAACCTCTCAAAATTCTTACCAGACCAAATCTCAAGGACCCCTATCTTTCCAGGCACACAATACCATCACCCTAACCCTGTGCCCCTCTAAAATCTTGACAAGCTAAATTTCTCACCATTGTCCAAAGATACTTCAGCACCCTCTTATCTGAGTCTGTATATTGTAATTTTCTTTGAAGAACACCACCATCCTCGAAGACCTCTTCGTCATCCTGCTATCATCATCCTGCAAGCCACTTCTCAGAGAAGCCTTCCCTTCCTTGCTGCAAAGCTAATCGACCTCTCTTCTGAGCATTGTACATAAAGCACTTTGTACATCCTCTTCTGTACCACTTACCACATGACAATGTAACTGTCTACACATCTACCCTATTAACAAGCTTTTTACACAAAAAGGCCTAAGTCTGTTTTGTCTCGCTGGTATGGTGACCTGCATAAAGCTGGTGAATGAATAATAAAACTAATGTCTTTGAGTATAAACTGATAGAGCTCTTGTTATTTGAAAGTACATTAGTTTGTGAAATAGTTTTTCATATCTGAGATTCACTAAGAGCAGTTTTGAAAATGATTGTCAAAAAAACAGGTCTTGAGGGGCTGAAGAGATGCCTCAATGGTTAAGAGCACCAACTGCTCTTCCTGAGGTCCTGAGTTCAAATCCCAGCAACCACATGGTGGCTCACAAGCATCTGTAATGAGAGCTGATGCCCTCATCTGGTGTGTCTAAAGACAGCTACAGTGTACTTACATATAACTAAACAAACAAACAAACAAATAAATAAATAAAAAGTCTTGAGTGTCATTTCTAAAGACCACTTTGGTTAAATCTACAGAAACCTGAGAAAAACTTAACAGTCAATATGACTCTTAACATATTTTTTAACCTAATACCTCAATTCTTTTGTAATTTTATAAAATTCACATGACAAATATACACAGCAATGTGGATGGGAAATTTCTACAGAGCATATATTAAAAAATTACATAGTATAACTCATGGAATTGGTAATAAAATGTAAGTCTTTACCGCTTTAATCATTAGACTATATGAAGAACTAGCAATGACCTAGAAACCTGTCTAAAAAAGGGAAATACCACCTTTAAAAATCTACATGAAAATCTCTTATTACTATATCAAGACCAATTAAAATCAAATACTAATGATTAAAAGCACAGCAAACAAAAATAAAATAATTTTAAAAATAAAATTAAAAGAGACATTAATGTAAGAAAAACTGGACATCAAACTGTTTTATAGAGTTGAGTATGGTGGTAACACCAGTAAGCCTAGCACTTGGGAGGCTGAAGCAGAAGGATCACAAATCTGAGGCCAGATTCTGTCTCAAAAACAAACAAACAAACAAACAAACAAACAAAAGACTACTGTATAGAGCAGAACAGAATCAGAAGTTTAAAACTGCAAATAAAAAACTTTTGAAGATTATATCAAGTAGAAATATAAAAGGTAGCCTCGAGAACGAGTCACTGCATGTAAGAGCTTGGTGATATGTGAAGGAATTCAAGAAAAGACTGAAAAGATTGGAATTCTGGGAAAACATCAAATAAGCACATGCCTTCAGTACCTATTCTTGTCTGTGTTCCGCAGGATTCAAAGGTGTGAATGCCTAAACGACAGCACTGACCAAAGATAGATTTCCCACACAGAGAAAAAAATGATGGCATTTCTCAAATCCCAAAGATGATAAAAAACGCAAATACCCAGTCATATATACAGATGAGAAGTCTTTAGAACCTTCAAAAACTAACCACTGAAAAACAGCTTGTGCCCGATGATTTATTCCAGAACAGCAGATCCACTCAGAGCTTGGACTGCAGCATTTGGTCAAGAGGGTCCTGGTAACACTGAGACATCACTTACTTTTGACATATACAGTACTTCCACTTGGCAAGACAACTACACTGGAGGCAGGACTGGCAGGTCTTGGAGACTTAACCGTTGCTATGCTGCCACTTGGAACAGGGGTAGAGGTTGGGGTAGACGTGGTACTTGTGTAGGAATAGCAAACCACTACTGAAGGAAGGATAAAAAAAAGTCTGCTGTTAACTTCCACCGCAACCGTCCAGACATACAGAGAAAGTACTTTTATTGAAGGCCAACTTTATCATTTTCATATGATCAGAAGCTAAATGCTAAGTACTACACTCAAAGGTTAAAGGCTATTTTGAAAATCATCACTTAATGGTCTTTCCCAAGTATTTACAGGCTTATCAACAGGTAATGGTAAATGGAGAAGAATGGAGGTACAAAGCAATCAAGCTTAAAACTTTACTGAGAAAAAGGGAAATAATTTCTCATATTGGCAAGAACTGGACACCAGGCACAAACTTGTAGTTTTTTTTTAATACAAACAGCAGTACCAATGATGGGAGAATGTAATATCTCCCTAATCGCAGAGATCCCCAAAAATGCTTACAGAAGGAGAACCAAGCTAGTCAGTCTGTTTAAATAAACTAATTCATCTATCACTCGCCAATCAAGTAGTATAACAATAACTAAACAATGACATCAGACTTTAAACTCCTTATCATTCAGTGAAAGGACACAACTTAGGAACATCAACAATAGCCTGGAATTAGGTAAGCCAGGCACTAAATTTTTCTACTGTCACCAATTCTCACACTATATCCTGTTTTAAAGATAAGGAATCCACAATTCACAGATGCTAAGACATGCTGAAGGTCACAAGGCTAGGAAATGACAAACTAAGATCCAAACACTGACTTACTTCACTATTAGAAACCCAACTTTCTTCCCATTCTACCAGCTAGCAAGAAGAAAAGGCAAAAGGAGAGGAAATATAACTGCCAACAACGAAGAAAACAGGAATCCAGTAGAGGCTACTAAGTATGCGCAGATAACTGTCTCCCTGAAAAATATAGCTTCCTTCGGCATAAAGCCAAGCCTAAACAAGAGTGAAGTGTGTCACTCTACTCAAAACCCACTACTAGACAAGACAAAGCAATATCTCAAAATAATCTGGCAAATGTATTGTTTTTAGACCTGCTTTTGATCTAAGCATACTCTTGAATTTAGTATTACCCTTGGTAAAACAACTGAAAGATTTTTAAAGCAGGTCAATTACTATATTAAGTAACAGTAAGAAAGTATTCATTGACTGGGCCAGAGAGGCTAAGTGTACCATTGAGTCAAAATAAAAAAACAGTTTTATTTTCTGAAGCCATCAGTTCAACATCTTTTACCTTGTTTCTGCTCTAATGCTACTCACTAAGTCCTCCCAGTCACCTCTAAGAAGAGACATTCATAAGGCATGGTAGCTCATGACTGTATTCTCAACAGAAGGGAGGCTGAGATGAAAGGATTACCTCAACATTGAGTCTAGCCTGGGATACAGTATTTGGTTTGGTCCCGAAAACAAAATAAAACAAAATAAAACAAAAGATACAATGATGTCAGAAATTCAGCCTGACAAACCTTTTGCAAATTAACATAATTTCCCTTTGAAGTAAAGAAACTTGATTTTGGTGGATACTGCAGCTTCTAGTTTGAGAATCAAAGACATTGGTTGGATTAAAAATGGATCTCATAGTTTTTAAGCACTTACTGTAAACAGATGGAAAGCCCTGAGCGGCTTCATCCCTACAGCGGTGTTCCTACTCACCGTCTTTGCTTGCTGTCTCTGCAGGCACAGGAAGGGACGCATTGTGCTGGACAGCTGCATTGGCCACAGCATTCGCTGTTACAGTGAAGGCAGTCTGGGGAACCAGCCTGGGCATCAGAGGTACCAATCTACGTCCTTCGATGGACCACTCTGAAGAACTATTAGGTCCAGACATACTAAATAAAAGAAAAAATGCTGCTACAAGGGTTCACAGTTGCTAAAAAGTGAGTCAGACACACGCAGCCTTTTCTTGTTAAATGACCAGAAGGGCCCTGATTCTGGAGAAGCTCCTTTCTAAGCAAGCAGGTCACACTTAGGAACATTTAAATTCGAGGAATGCCACGCACTGACGTTCCTACACACCATATTCTATAATCTGAATCCTACAATGAAGACACTTCTTTTCTATGCTTTAAAAATAAAAACTGATACTGACCTATGAAATTGGGTTTCATGAATGAAAATAAATATTTCTACTAACTTTTAAATTTTATTTTTTAATTATTTCAAGAAACTAAAAGCATTGAGTGTTAAGAATCAGATTTTCCTTTATAATTAAGGATGAAGTTCAATGAATCTTTGGAAAATTCCCTAACTGCCCGCATGGCCAGAGATTCTAAAGGCTTTAAAACATGGAAAACTGAGGCAGTAAACGAGAGGAGTTAGTAGGGTGGAAGATGGCTGTATACAACAGCAGGCATCACTGATAATATTCACTGTATTTTTATATTATTACCCTTCCTGGGGTTTTGGGGGTGGTGGTTGTAGTTGTGGTTGTTGTTGTTGTTGTTGTTTTAAGAGCAGATCTGAGGATCCTAAAAGAAATCTACCATTATTTTACTTTATTTGTCTGGTATACCCTGGACTCTAAAAGGCACTTGTGGCAACTGAACCCTCTCTAAGACATTATTAAATAGTCTCTCTTCCTTAAAACTTCTTCAGAACGTTTTGTTTGAGAAATTAAACCAGAGGTTAAAATACCAAAAGATAGCTGCCATATCTCTCTCTCGGCTTCATGAAACATCCTCATGTTTAGTGTCAAGGTTTAAAATTAATCTAAAAACAACTGGTTTTCTTCACTAAACTAGAAATAGAAGTTTTGTGAAACCACAGATTCTATAGCCCAGCCTAGAGCTTTAGACTTTATACCCAGTGACTCTTCAGATTCAGACCCCAAATCCTTTGTCAGTGGGCAGTGAAGTGCTTCCATGATGATGGTGGTGATGTTGACAGTGATGGTGTTGTTAAAATCAACTGAAGGCATGTTACATGTCAGGCACTGCTCTACATCTCTTACTGTCTTAACTCAGTTCTCTCAACAATCCTATGAAGTTGATAGCATCAGCATCTCCACTCTCTAGAATGAGAAACCGAATCACACAGAAGTTAAGTAGCTTGCCTTGGGCCACACAACTAATAAATGTTTCCTTCAACAAGTATGTATCATGCTTCTGTAATTATTTGTCATATCATAAACATAAAGAATAAAAGTTTCCGGGTAGGTTTTATGGGCAGGTTTACTTTACACCAATTGAGAATTATTGCCTAATTACTGCCAATTTTTGCTGAAGAGAATAAATTACAACTTAAAAAGGATTTAAAACAGGCATGATAGCACAGGCCTTTAGCCTTTAATCCCAACACCCCTTGGCAAAAGTAAGCAATCTTGTAAATCTTGGTGAGTTCAAGGTCAGCCTGGTTTACATAGTTAATTCCAGGCCAGCCAAGGATATATAGTGAAATCCTGTTTCAAAACACTGAAACAAAACATTGTCTCAAAAAAGAAAGATATGAAAGAAAAAGGATTCAAGTTCAAGAATCCAGTTGTGTTACCATAAAAATATACACAAACTCTTTCGTAACTTAAAGCAAATCCTACGGAAGAGAAGGAAAGGTGGACATCCTGAGGCATCAGGAGCCTCACGGATATGTCACATAAGCTCCATCTTAATACTAGTGCAGAAACAAAGAATAGTACAGACAAGATAAAGACAGAAAAGCATCATTACTAACTGCTAAATGAAAACTTTCCAAAAGCTAGCATTTCTTGTTACACTCCTATTCTGATACCATTTTATTAGACTATCACTGATAAACCTGTTTGGTATGAGTTTACCACACAAATAAAGTGACTTCTACACTTACCTGGTGTACTATTTAAATGGTGGCAGTTATTATAAATTTAAAAATATGAAGCACATGGACATGTGCTACGGAAAAGATGAAGCTTGCAGTGCAAAAAGACACAACTGCAACTTTTAGGAAGAATTATGTCTTCCAAATGTCCACTCATGCAAGCATGCTCAAATATTAAGTGAATGAGAAATGAAGTATCATGTTAGAATTAGGTCAAAAGTTCCTATTTGCTTTAGTAATAAAACTGTAAATATCTGTTAGCTGAACAAGTCATCTAAGTAAATTTAGAAATTAAGTATTGCACCTGAGGGTTTCACAGGTCCCCTCAGTATGCACACTTGCCTAACTCTCTAATCATCCAAAGAACACAAGGAAGGTGCAGACCCTGCTCTGCTCCCTGCTCTGAGAAAGCCACATACTAATAAGCTACAATGGGGAGCAGTTAAGAAAATCTGTATCCTCACACAGCAGCACAGCATTCTGGGAATATCTGACAGTAGGCAGAAGTGCCAAGATCTGATATTCCAGACTATCATTTTAGTCTAATTGTAGAGACACTGAGGACTGGGCTAAGCAAAACATTTGAAGCATTAATATTGTCATAACTAAGAACTCAAGATACAGTAACCAAGGACAAGCACTTCCCAGCCAGGCCTTGGAGTAGGGCCTTCAGCATGGTTCTCTTGGGGCCAGGTCCCTTACTCCTTTTGTTCCCCTTCTTTCCTGCTCAATCCTCTCAGCTTTCCCACCACCTTTCAAGTACATTCTTTCCGAGTCACACAGCAATTTCAAGGGAGGGAGGGAGGAAGGGAGGGAGGGAGGGGGAGGGGATGCAGTCAGCTCAGATGCATTCCTCTAGCTGTTTTTACTGACTAAAACCCTCATAGGCCATCTTCAGGTCTAGGCCCCACTGCTATATCTGAGGACAAGGAAGTGTCACCAAGCCTCATTCCCTAACTCTTAGCTCAACAAATAAATACAACAGCCAGCTAAACTAAAACCACAGTAAGAAATAAATATTAAAATCGGAGTAGAAAAAGACCTAAGCTTTTTTTAAAAATTATATACTGAAGTAAATTCTTTTCAAAAAAGGCAATTCATATATTAAAGAAATCAGAAAGAAAGGGAAGGGCAGAGAAAACAGGTGAATAGAAGCCAACTCTCAATTATCCATGCTAATGGAGAGAGGAAGGAAAGGGAGAGGTCACATAGATTAAAGAAATCCACATATTATCCAAAAATTATTTTAGCAAATACTAGTAAATTCTTGAACCCATTTTTTTTTCAGGCCAACTAACAAGTAGTGAAATGAGTTATAAAACTTTCACCTCCTCTCCCTTCCCACCCTCTGACTAGAGATATTCCCAAGCAGCGAAATGGCTAAAGGTCGGGCAGTATTAGGAAGGTGAGAGGGGAAGAGAAGAAGCAAGGGGCATGGTTAATTCATAAATGGAGTATGTGCCCCTGAATAATTGAGAGCGTCAATTTGGAAATAAATACAAGAAAAAGCCTGAAATAATAATAACCTATTTGCATACCTGTAACTTGGTCTTTCACCCAAATATAAGGATAAATTCATTCTTAAAAGGGGAAAAAAGGAAAAGGAGACTAAATAAATGTTATCCTTTTAGAATGACACTGACGCATCAACTTACAACTCATTGCCCCATAATACCACTTGAATGCATCTAAGGTATTCATTGTCTATTATCTAGCGCACAGTTTCCTATGACCAGTCCCCAAGTTAGAATCCAGACCCAGTTTAAAGTATTCCGATTCAAAAGTCTGAAGCAAATTCAAAAAGGGACACATTAAATTTGAATGTTTCAACTATGTTAGCCTGACAGTGAAATACTTGCCGTCTCTACAGAGAACTTCTAAGTTTCTACCATACAAGTCTATAAAGAATCTGAAACTTACAGAACAAAGAGCAAAACATTCAAACTACACTGTTAAAGAGGTGAGTACCCCATTCTATGTGTTAAGCAAAATGAGGGACAGTGAAGTACAAGAAGCCAACAGACCGTGTAATCAATTCAAATTCTGCCAAATGCCTTATGTCATCACATTATGGTAATGCGCTGAGTTCTCTTTCCTTTAGTTTTATGTCAATTAAAACATAAAAGTTAAAACAAATGGAGGATACTTTAACGTTTTATGAAATATTTCTATTATCACTGAAAGTACTCCTTCCCGGTCTTCTCTGTTCTTCAGGAGGCACTACCTCTCTATAACTAATGCCTGATTCTGCTCTCAGTCCTCTACCACCCTGGACCCAATCTCTCAGCTATGATGATCTGAAAACAATCTCTAAGAAGTCTTTATCATTTTACTGTGTTTGCTTTTTAAAGTACATTAAGTTATATTTATATTTCTTAAAAAGAACATACATTTTATAATTTTTTCTAAGACTTGAAATATCTATCTGAAATAATTAGAGCCATATGAAAATTATAATGCCTATTTATAAAGCAATACCTATATCAAATACCATTACAAGAAACCTGTAAGCACCTTTCAATTTTAGGAAGTACACTTCTTTGTTACTGAGCTGTGCTCCCTGTGCTCTTGGATCATACAGAGATTACCTTCTAATAGGATCTGACCTAAGTTCTTTAAGCTTCCCTAACAAAATGCAAAACAAAAACAAAAAGTAATCAATGGAATAAACAGTAATTGCTATGGATGGGCAGGCCTCTGAGTAAAGAGTTATTATTAAGATAAAAGGCTCAGGGACCTGCCACACAAAAGGAAGACTGTCTCAAAACTACTTTATACTACATCATTTAAAAAATCAGGGGTGGTAGACTAATGGCTTACTTATGTGCAATTGTTGTTAACCGTTCATCGTTTACTGCTCTCCGAACTTCAGCACGGTGGCGCTCTGTTGAGATGCTATGAAAAAAAATAGCCATTATAGAACTCTGCCAAGCAGGCAGCTCTTCTCTACACTTTTATTAATGTTTAAGTCAACATCTTTTGGGGGCTGAGGATTACTTTGCCTAATGTGTATCTTCAAATGTTTCAAAGTCATAGGAAAGATTTCATATTGGTTCTGTGTAACTGAGGATTATGTATCTGTAAATCCCAGAAAGACAAACTCAACCCGATATGCAGATTTTCCCATCTGTGAAAGAGCAGGCAAGACTTCCCGTTAGCGAGCATAGAAACAGGTGCAAGGTCCTCCTTATCTCAGGACTGCTGGCAGGAGGACTGAGCACTTAGAAGAAAGTCTTCTAAGGTCTTTTCCAAGGCTGAAGAATCTAATAATTCTATGTTCAATGACTACAATAAAAGCAGTAAGAGTGGCCAGATACTGTTTCTTGTGAGTACATGCAATGAAACGTGTCTCAACTTTAGCTACGTGCTTTCTACACTATGTTACCAATGGTAAAATGTACATATATTAAACACTGATAAATGAAACAATTTTTAAAGACATCCATTATATTCATAAATACCCAATAAAGTAAATACCACTCTTCTTATATTCTTTAGTATTTAACACTAAATTTATACCATGGATCACAACACTTAAGAACTAAAAGCAGAATTTACGAGGAACATAAATAACAAAAAAATAAGACTGAGAATCTTAATTACACTCCTATATTAATGTTAAGTAATAAGAGCCTCTCGCATCTCTTAACTTCTAAAAATAAAACAAAATTACTTTAAATGTAGAAAGCAAAAGAGTTAAGCAGAACATTTTCTGAGAAATCACAAGATATAAAAATGGATGGAGACGAAGCACCAAGGAAACCCTTTCACTAAAGTTGTCAGGTGACGTCAAGCTCCACCCAAGCTGAGATAAAGGAGTCAGCAGGGTTAAGGTGGCGGCTATATCTATCACTACTCCCCACTTACACGTTGAGGTATCTTGCTCATATCTCCTTCTTCCGATGATGCCACTTTACATCCTGATACTCAGCTGCACCAGCTCTTCTTTCTTTCGCCTATGTCAAAGGACCTCCCACCTGGTAACTCTCTGCCTGAAACCCTTTGATTGGCTTATACCACAGACTAAGTTTTCCCATTTTCTATAGCAGCAATCACACAACTAGAATAGGGCCTCTAAGTACCCAACAAACTGTTCTTCAATTTGAGAGTGAAAAGATGTAAACCCTACAAATTGAGATTTCAAGTCACATCACCAAAACTTTCATGACAAATTACCTAAGGACTTTTGAGAGCTCTCCAAGAAGATCTTTCTTTTCCTTGGTGAGGTCCCCTTGTGCCCGAAGTGCACTGATAACTCCAGCATATGCCTCCAGTTCTAGAAAAAGAAAATTATTTTATCAAGATAGGCCTTTAATTTTGAATAATGTGGCTATGCACTATTAAGATTTAGAGCAAGAAATCCCAAATCAACCAAATGCAAAATTTAGAATTCCTTTAAAAAATGTTATCAACTAAAAAGACTTAAATGTTAAGTTCATCATTTATATTGCTCTGTTATAAAATGTTATAAAATGTCTCATGGAGGCCGAGGGTATAAAATGCTTAGGAAAGAAAACATATTACTGAAGAATATTTAATCTAGCCAGACATGTTAGATCTTTACAGCTACAAAAACTACCATCCAAGCAAATAAAACACAAAAACTGCCATCCAAATAACTAATTAGTCCAGTGGTGTGTGCCAGCACTCACAAGGCTGAGGCAGAAAGATGGAGAGTTCGAAGACAGCCTGAGATATATAGTAAGAAACTGACTCAAAGAAATACAGGTAGGAGAGGTGATAGCACCTTAGTTTGATCCCTAAAATCTACTTAATAAACTCAAAGAGAAAGCTGGGAGGAGGTGGCAGATTCATTAATCCCAGCACTCAGGAGGCAGAAGTAGTCTCAGATCTCTTGAGTTCAAGGTGAGCCTGGTCTACAGAGTGAGTTCTGGGACAGCCAGGGCTATACAGTGAAACCGTGTCTTGAAAAACCAAAAGAGAAAAAGGAAAAAGAAAAGGAAAAAAAAAAAAAAAGCAGATATGGTAGTATATAGTTATATACAGTTATCACCCCGGTGTTAAAGGAAGCAGCGACAGGAGGACCCCTTAGGCTTGCCAGCCACTAAGCCAGCCCAGTCTACTAAAGTGAACAAGCTCCAGATGACAGACCTTACCCAAATAAAGACTAATCTAAAACACATAATTTTTTTTTTAGGTAGGTGATGCCTGAGGAACATTATTTGAGGTTGTTCTGTTTTATGCATGCATGTGAAGGAATATACAAATACACACACATGCACACGCATGCATAAAGATATAAACAGAAACTAGTAAATGTGGGCTAACTAATGAGACAATACATCTGCAGACTTCAAACTATACAATATGTAAACAGTAATCTCACTTGATTCATAGCGTCCACAATTCTGTCAAAAGGAGGCATAAAGGGATAAAGAGATGGCTCAACAGTTAAGAGTACTTGCTGCTCTTTCAAAGGACCTAGGTTCAAATACCAATACATACATAGTGGTTCCCTGAAAACCAACACTCTCTTCTGGCTTCCCTGATCTCCATGCACACGCGGTGCACAAACACACACGCGGGCAAAGCATCCATACATATAAAATAAAAATAAGGAAATCTTGTTTTTTTTTTTTAAGGAAGCCTTATATAGAAGAAATGGCTGAGTAAATGAAGCAGAAATGTCTAATTCCACTGAAATAGCCTGAGTGTGAACATCCTGTGTGTCGAGTGTGTTCTGAACAATATGCAGACACCACATGGAGTGTCAAAAGACAATGCTCCGATTCTCCAAAGGCAAAAACTCAGTTCCAAGAAAAACATTTCAGCTATGATCAGAGCCAGCCAAGATTACAAAAATGGTACTAGGAATAACCATCTTAGAATTCACTATATTAAATGTCTATGCCCCTATAAAATATTCTATTCAACAAATCAGTGTTGAGTCCTAATACACATATACTGAAAAGTGATAAGTTCTGCCCTCAAGTATTTAATTGCAAATGTCTTCAGGCAATTATGACGGTTTACATATAGTGATAGAGCAACAGGAAAAAACACATCATCTGGTTTAGAAAAACGAGCTTTAATCAGGAAAAGAAGTGTCTCTGTAAGACAGTGGAGGGATGAACTCCTGCAAAAGGAAGAGAGAGCAAAAGAACTGAAAAGATTTCTCATTACTTCAGGAACTTCCAGTAACAATAACTACTCTTAAGAGTTTTTACATTAAAGGCAGTAAAATTATCTGTAGTTGAATAGTCAGTAATTCAAACCAAACTACTAGCAGAATATAAGACAGAGTACCAGGGAAACTATTTAAATATTTGTAGATATAAAGCAAAGTCCCTATCCTCAAAATGATTAAAATCAAAGTCTAAAAAGGATATGTGTATGTTAGATAGATGACTGATAAGTAGGCATATATTAAGAAGGTTTTACTTCACACATGTAAGAGAACACAGTAAAAGGGAAACAGAAGTAATCTGTGGTCAGACTAAGAAAACCCTTTAATCCTAACCTAAAGAGTTATTTGCTAAAACCCAGTAACTGACTGTAGAGAGAGTCTGCAGAATGCTTGAGAATGGCAATGCCATAACAACAAACAAAAGATCAGAAGGAAAAGGTGGCTTGAGAAAAAGACAAACGATTTGCATTTCAGGTTTTACTGTATGTTTCTGAGACATGAAGCTAGTTTTGAGACTAACTTTAAATCCTGACCCTTTTGCCTCCACCTCCTTAGTGCTAAGATATGTGTGTCCATGCCTGACTTAAAAACACACCATTACAAAGAAAGCATCCTAATTGAGGAAATATGACAAGCAGAGCTGGACAAGATGTCACAGCAGGTAAAGGAACTCACTACCAAGCACTGTAGTCTAAGTTCAATCCCTAGGATCCACATCGAAGGAAGAGACCTTGAATCCTGCACACTGTGGCCTGACTTCCACACATGCCCCATAACATGTGTGCAAGATCTTGTGTGCATAGGCACACACACAAATTAAATAAATACAAATTTATTTAAAATGTAGCATCTTTTTTTTTTTTTCGTTTTAGACAGGGTCTTACCATGTAGCCCTGGCTGACCTGGAACTTTCTATGTAGAGTAGGCTGGCCTTGAACTCAGAACCACCTGCCTCTGCCTCTTGAGTGCTGGGATTAAAGGCAGGTGTCACCACACCTGGTTAAAATGCAGTAAAAAATTTTAATGTAACAAATATTTCTGACATTTCAAGTTTTATTTGAAGCCGAACTAAAAAGCCATGCACAAATGTCGGAGGTGGCAACACCTAACACACAAGCCTGCGGCTCTGAAAGCTCCCTCAGCCACACAGCATCCCCGCAAGCAGGTCAGTCACCCACCGTTAGAACCTTTACTTCCTTCCAAGCTTCCTTTCAGACTTGTTGGCAAATATGTTTATGAGTATCCTGAGATAGCTTAAACTCAATCTAGTTTCTGGTGCTATTTTTTGGCGATATTTTATTGTAGGGTTAATTCCAGTGACAGAATGTATAATGAAGCTGGGCAGTGGTGGCACTAGCCTGGTCTACAGAGCAAGTTCCAGGACAACCAAGGCTACATAGAGAAACTATGTCTCAAAAACAAAAAAGAAAAAGAGTATAATAAAATGAAAACAAACATGAAAGCCACAGAAAACAATGTATGTATGTATCACACTACTTTTATAAAACTCTAAAATAGGTGCTTTTAAACAAATTAGCTACTCAGTTATACTTTAGTCATAAAGCCCACACAAGTCAGTTAAGTTACAGCTCAAGAGGAAAGGGAGGGGCAGCTAAAAAGTAGCAAGCATTTGCCTGCTACTGGTACCTTAAGTATATCATAAGTGGTCTAGCCCAATTTCCTTTTTTAAATGTATATAATATTTTGCTTGAATGTTTGCCTATACACAACGTGTGTGCCTGTTGCCAGGAGAGCACAGATCCCCAGAGCTGCCATGTGGGTGCTGGAAACTGAACCTGGGTCCTCTAAAAGAGCAGCCATCTCTCTAGTTCTCTAATTTCCTGATAATTTAAACATCTGACATCTCAGATTGAAACAATTTATAGTTGTTTCTAAAGAGACAAAGTTTTAAGCTAATGACACTTTTTAAAAATTGTGTGTGTGTGTGTGTGTGTGATGGAGGGAGAGAGAGAGAGAGAGAGAGAGAGAGAGAGAGAGAGAGAGAGAACGAACATGAGGTGCCAATGCCGTGAATACAGCTGCCCAAAGAGGCCAGAAGAGGGCATGAGGTACTTGGCACTGGAGTTACAAGTAGTTGTGACCCACTGACTGCCAGAATTCTGAGAGCCCTTAAGCTAGTGGGTCAAGACCCCTGTGGAGTAGGATATCAGATATCCTACATATCAATTTTACATTATGATTTGTAACAGTAGCAAACTTTTGGCTATAAAGTAGCAATGATCATCTCCCCCCCACCCCCCCACCCCTGAGACAGGGTTTCTCTGTGTAGCCCTGGCTGTCCTGGAACTCACTCTGTAGACCAGGCTGGCCTAGAACTCAGAAATTCACCTGCCTCTGCCTCCCAAGTGCTGGGATTAAAGGCGTACGCCACCATGCCCGGCTGCAATGATTCTTTTATGGTTCCAGGGATCACCACAACATGAGGGACTCTATTAAAGGGTGAGAGCATTAGGAAGGTTGAGAGCCACTGCTCTAAGCTAACAATTCTTATGGACGGTATCTTCTCTAGACTTTGAACCTCAAAGACATGATAGTAACCCAATGGGTGAAAGAAGTCTTTTGTCAAATTGTTGTCAAAGTCCACCTTCATAAGTGTCACCAGAGATGGCAGTGCACAGGCAGTGGCTATTTTCTTTAGTATAGAAGCAGCACCTAGCATCTCCCACACAGTCTACCTAAAACTACACACATATTTATTACTAGTTATTTATTACTTTAAAATGTTTTATGCTCACTTTTTCCTGAACCCTAAGTCTTTATTTCTTCAGTTTCTTCTACGGTATCTTTTTTCTGTGCAACCTCCTCTTCTAAGCTAGGAACAATTTGATTCTCTCCAGTGATGGTCAATCAGATGTTTGGGGCAAGGGAAACCCCAATATAGAATTCAATCTGACCCTGAGTTCTATAAGTCCACTGGCACATCTTGGGTAGTTCACCTGTTTATCTGAATACAGTTAGTAACTGAGAATCTACATGTAAATCCAAGGGTTAAGAATTACTCTCTATATTTTAAGTGATGTACAGAAAACAAAAGAAAGCTAGCACTCTCTTTGAGCTATTGAAGCTGCAACTGGACCCACTGCTTGGCCTGGGCATACATATTAGCCCCATCGTGGTAACAACACAATGGCACACATTGCTTTTATAAAGTGGCATCTTGTGGGTGGTAGCTTTTCAGATATAACCTTGATAGCCTGAGCAGTTTCACGGGCGTTCATTCTTGATCACCAAAACTTTAACCTCTTGATGTGGGTGATTTTATAGGGTCTTGTGGTCAAGCCATTTTTATACATTACTCAAATCACTTCTGGGAAAAGCTAGAGATAAAATTAGACTTAAAGGTTACTAATTTTATATTTAAACATAAACCCTTGATTTAAGGCTCCCAAAACCCAGAAACTTCAGTCCAATCTACTGTCTTTGGGATCTATTTATCTAGTATTCTTAACTCTGAGAGAAATGGAGTTCAACTTTATAACCAACAGCAGGTTACATTAGTGCATGTGTATAGCCAAACACCTTCAAAGTAGTGATAAAAGTTTACATGCAAGCTTAAAAGACTGTCTCCCTGAAAGTGCACTCTTCAGATAGCTAAAACAAGGTTACGTAGTTGGAAATCCTGAATGGGATATTCGCAGCCGATACACAAAAGCTACAATTTTATCTGATCTACATAAAAGAATTTTGCAAAGATTTCCTCTGAAGGAAAGCATTAGTGGCCTACAAATACGCCTGAAAGTAACTGCTTTAAACACTGTATTATCAGATGTAGACCACAATGAGAGGCTTTTTATTTAATTAATATTCATTACCAAGACACTGATGATCCCTTCCAAATTATCTGTCACTTCTTTCATTTAGTACAGTGCCTCAGGCCACAGTAATAAATAAACCAGGGCCCTTATAATCTAAAACAGCATATTCATGAATATTCATTTGAAACCAAAGATTCAAATGATGAGAGTAAATCTTTTTCCCAATATACCCAAGAATGGCATGTGGCTAACGCCACTCTACACACATGGGGATGACATTAGTTCCTTGCACAAACATATGCTTTAGCATTAGGGCTTGCTTTTCTCCCTAAATACTTGTTGAAAAGAGCTGCTATAGGGGGGTAAAAAAGAAGCATTAGTCAAATTTAAATATAATGGGTATCTTATCAATTACAGTAAGAAATAACTGGGAAACTAGGCAGCTTGACTTAACTTAAAATCCAGAAAAGGCATGTTTCTCACATACTCAGTTAGTAGTATCCCAATATAAGCAAAACACAAAAAAAAATTACGTAGAGCAGCAGCTTTCAACCTGTGACCACTCAACCTGTGAGCACAACTCCTTTAGAGGTCAAATGACCTTTTACAGCGGCTACCTAAGACACAGATATTTACATTAAAATTCATAACAGTAGCAAAACTACAGTTATGAAGTAGCAACAAAAGAATTTTATGGTTGGGGGTGACCACAATGTCAGGAACTGTATTAAAGGGTCACAGCATTAGGAAGGTTGAGAAGCACAATGCTAGAAGTCAAATACTGACTGTATGACTTAATGGGAGTACTGCCTCATGTCTAAACTTCCTATGTAAAAAGGGGACCAAAACCAAACCAAACCAAAGCAATCCACCTTTGGGGCTTGAGTGTTATGTGAGATGTATAAGGAGAAGGCTTCCCATTTGTCATGGCTCCTTGTGTCATAACTCCTCCATCTCGTGTACAAATCATTCTAGGTCCTGAGGACTATGCCACCAACAGCCATGACCAAGCAGAAAAAGAAAAGGTCACAGAGAAATATAAAATATCAAAAATAAAACGGGCAGGCACGGCCAAGCACACCTGTGGTCCCATCACACGGGAAGCTGAGGAAGGAGACCGACATGATTCTGAAGACAGCCTGGGCTATGGAGTGAGAACCCGGCTTAGAACAAAAACAACAAAAAGCATACCCAATTTTCGAAGAATCCGTTTGCATTCATCCCTGCTGAGATCCAAAAGGGTTGGCCACACAACAGGCATTGCTGCTTCTGTCTGGTAGCCCCAAAGAGCTTGTCCTCCCTATCAGAGGAAAAACAAATCACATTACCAATGTATACGCAAGGATATAGAAAGCCTTCGACTGGCTACAAACTAAGATTGAAAAGATAACTCATACCATTTTCATCTCCACACTCCAGCTCCTGACAAAGGAAAAAAAACACCATTTGAGAGCACAATGACCCAGCTCATACTAACAGGGGAAAGAACAGGTTTTAAAGTCAAACACTTCTTGGTTCCAGTTCCAGCTTTACAACATAATTAGTTGTTTCATCCTTGTGAATTGGCCTCTCTGAACCCAATTTGTATGCCTTTATTTTAAAAAAAAAAAAAAAAAAAGTAATCCCAAGTTTGTTTCAAGTATTATTTAGAAAACAGGGCAAGCCAAGTTCTGTCATAGTGGCTGGCATATGACTTGCCAAACAGACTCTACCACCTGTGCAACCTTGGACAAGTGATTTGACCTCTGCCAGTTTCCTTAATAATAAGTTAGGAGATAAAATAAGCAAACGGTGGAGCATGTCATTTGGATAAATGAAACTCAATAACTCTTTTCTCAAGTTTTGGCAGTAAAAAAAGAGTCATTTCGACCAGTTACCAAAAGTTTAAAAGCCTAGAATTTCGCACTGTGAATTCCTTGGTCAAACAAAACTACACTACAGGTTGAGAACTCAGTAGATCTTCCTTAACATCTGTTAAACTGATAAATGGATGGTCAGCAGCAGAGTAGAATGAATGAATGAGCCAGCCTAAGAGTCAAACACTAAACCGATATGACTCTTCAACTGCGTTCCAGGCTCTGGGTTGCTAACTCCAACTCTTGGCCTCAAGTGGAGCCCCCTTCCCCCTACTTCCCATAGTCCTCTGAGCTCAGAACCAACTCTGAGCGAGCCAAACTGGATGGCGCGCCCCAGCTGGCAGGATGACATAAAGAAAGGGGGTGGAGAGGAGGAAGGGGCAGAGCCAAAGGAATCCGCTCGCTCCCCAAGCCAGTCCCCGCCTCCCGGTAGAATCTCGGAGGCGGCCGGCGACCGCCCGAATCGGGTACCACGTCACGGCATCCCAAAGCATCCCCTCCAGGGAAACGCACGGCGGGGCCGCACAGCAAAGGAAAGCCGGGCAGCAGAAGCCGGAGCGTGCTCCCGGCACCGGGGTCGCACCGACTCCGTCCCCCGCTCAAGTGTCAGCAGGCAGCCCGCCCCGCCCCCTCTCTAAACACGCACTCGCTCACAGCACCACAACAAGAGCAGCCCGCCCGGCTCCTCGCCCGCGCGGCTCCGAGCGGGTTCCAATGTCAAGCCCGCGCCCCCGCGGCCAGCAGCCAGTCTTGGGAACCCTGGCCAGCGTCCGCGCCTCGCGCACTCCTCAGCGGAGACGACAACGGAGAAAAAGCGGGGGCACGGACAGACAGTCAGACAACCCGGAGTCGCCTCGGGGCTCCTAGACCTCGACCTCCGGCGTCCCATCACCAGGCATGCCGGAGTCGCCCTCAGTCCACTTGAGGGAGCCCCGCGATCCCGTTAGGAAACAACGGAGGATGGGGCTGACCGACCCAAGCCGGGCTCCCCGTGCCTGGCCAAGCGCTCCCCTACCCTGGATAGCCTGCCAGCTTTTCCCAGGACCCTGCCTGAGAGACACCCACCTGCCCGGCCTTTCGGGGCTCATCTAAAAGGCTCCTCCGCCAAGACTAGGGGACACCAGGAATTAGGTTTGTTTGCGGTGCCTCAGAAGGGGCAAGATGGCGACAGATACCAGAGCGCAGGCGCAGGCGCGCGCGGCTCGCCGGGAGGTGTAGTTCGCCTTTCCCGCCTTTTGAGAAACGAGCACTCAAAAGCCTCCATTCTTCCTGTCCCTTTTCCTCTGCCTTTTGAAAGGAAAGGGCGGACAACGCGGGTCCTAGTGGGAGTTGTAGTCCGAGTCCAACCTCGCTCCTCTTTCTCTTGCTGCTTGCTGGTCACATGCGCAAGGAAGTCTGGGAGTGTAGTTCCTTTCGGCTTCTACATTACCCTCCAGTCTCCAGCTTCGCGCGCCTATCCTCCGGTCTTTCCCAGCCAATCAGCTGCTCTTTCGGCTGTACGTGTGGCGTCACACGTAGCGGTCAAGATGGCGTCTGTAATTGGAGCTGAGCTTCGACCTTTTCACTCTAGCGAGGGTTGGGATGAAAAGAACACAGCTTGGTCCCTGATGCCCAGTTGAGGATTAAGATCTGGTTCCGTAGACGCTTGGGAGTAGTCATCAGCGTCTTCCAGCCACCCAAACGACAACTCAAGAAAGGTTATCCACTACGGAGAGAGAAGACCTCACAGTGGCCCGTACACCTTTCTCGGTGTTAGGAGTTGCAAGTGGAGGAAAGGAATCCGAGCGGTCTCAGCTTGGAGTTACGCCATGTACGAAGTAGGAGAGGTAGTGATATCTCGTGCAAAATCTGACAAAGGGAAGAAGGGACTTACTTGAGGCACTACGACATGGTAGGTTCACCATCAGCCTTTGTTCTTAACCACACAATGTTGTGGAGGCCTTGTGCCCCTATTTTACAGATCGATAGGGACCCAATATATTGTTTCTCTGATCCAAGAACTCAAAGTTAATTTCTAGTATTATAAATCCCATCGAATTTTGTTGTGTCCTCCCTCTAAATAAAGAACTCTGGTAGCATCGGATGCAATGAAAGTGCAAATCTTGAGGAATTGTTAGTGTGCATCCTTCTGTTAGCAGATTCCCGTGAAAACTAGGGTAACCACTGGGAGGACATCTAGCTCAATGGCAGATTGCTTGTCAAGTATGTGCAAGACCTGGAGACCTGAATCGGATTCCTAGCACTAAGGGATGTTAGGATGGACACACGAGAAAAACTACCCTGTGGGAATATTAAGATACACAACGTGAATGAAAGTTCTTTTCCTAGTTCATTATGAATTACATTTATAATCTCAGCACTGTAGAAGTGGAAGAAGATGAGGAATGCAGGGTCAGACTGGACTGCAAGAGACACCGAGACCAAAACAAGAAAAAAGAAGAAGTTTTTAAGTAAATTGTGAACCACTGCATATGAGTCTACTCCTGCTCCTGAATGGAGCTGTAGGTTAGTCAGAAATAAAAAGGACCATTTCCTATACAGCTCTCCTGGCCTTCTTATTGCACCCTATTTTGAGGTCAGTTTCTTAAGAATACCTTGCAAGGTAGTAAATTAAGTCTTCTCGAGACAGGAATCAAAGGTGTACACCACCACCACCTCACTGGTAAATTAAGTTTTAATAGGAGGTTTTGTAATTTAACAGACATTCTATGATTTGACTCTTGCAGCATCTCCGTGAGACAGGCGTAATTAAGCTTCACCACTCTATAAATGGGAAAGCACAGTTGTTCAGGAACTGGTGAACTGAGAGGGTTCACATAGTAGAGCCCTGTCTCTAAAGAGCTGGAGAAATGGCTCAGTGCTTAAGAGCACTGGCCTCTCTTCCAGAGAAGCTGGGTTCTATTCCCAGCACCCATATGGCTCACAACCATTAATTCAGTTACAGGAGTACCTTAGGCACTGGACACATGTAGTATACAGATATCCACGCAGGCAAAATACCCAGACACCGAAAGTAAATCTTTTAAGACAACAAAAACTTTTACAGTAAGTCAAAAATAAGTGACAGATTATTAGAGTTGACCCTCCATCTCTTACATAATAGGTCCTTGGTACGGGTTAAAAAGCATCCCTAAGGTCCCACATAAGTAGATTGATAAAACAAGAATTTAAGTTTTGGCAGCCTGGGGTTGACGAGAAGGTTCAACAAGTGTTGTGTGTCTGTCTTGCAAGCCTGATGACCTGAATTCAATCCTCCAGTGATAGTGGGAGAACTGGCTTCACAGAAGTTTCCTCTGATCTCCAACGTACACACACACACACACACACACAATGAGAAAACTCTACCTGTTATATATAGGCAGCTTGGTCCTAGAGTCTACCTTCAGCCAGTAGTACCTCTCAAGATTTAATGTTAGCAGGAACACATGAAGGTAGGTCCTGGTAAAATGCAAGTTTTGAATTTCGTAGTTTGGGGATAGGGCCAGATCCTGTTTCTAAGAAGCTCCCAAGTCTCAATGCTGCTGACACTACATACCACTTTACACCTTCCCTTTCTCTTAGCCGTTTTCTTTTTAAAGAATTTATTTATTTATTATATGTAAGTGGACCTTTGGAAGAGCAGTCAGCGCTCTTAACCACTGAGCCATCTTGCCAGCCCTCTCCTAGCCATTTTCATTACTTGGTTTTTGTTTGTTGTTGTTTGGAGTCAAGGTCTTACCATGTATCCTAGGCAAGCCTCAAACTTGAGACCCTCCTGAGGATTACAGGTATGAACCAAAATCCCTACTGTCCTCTCTTAAGCATCAGACTCAAAACTACAGCTCTCCCTTACATCGCATAAAACTTACCTAGCCCTACCAGTCCCATGTCTATTTCCACACTTTTTTTTTAAACAAGTAATTTATACTTTTTTTTTTCCTTTCCCCCCTTCCCTTCTCCCTCTTGCTCCAGCCCTGCTTGCTCCAACCCATAGGCTGTTTTATGTTTGTTTGTTTGTTTGTTTGTTTGTTTTAATTTGTTTCTCATTACGAATGGTTATGAGCCACCATGTGGTTGCTGGGATTTGAACTCATGACCTCCAGAAGAGCAGTCAGTGCTCTTAATCACTGAGTTATCTCACCAGCCCCTATTCCCACATTTACCCTGTTAAATAGAAAAAGAAAAAAAAAAGTTATGGTCATTTGTAATTCCCTGGCTAGAAAAGAAGCTCTCTATGAAGAGGGACCAACCAGATATATTCATTTTGTGTGTGTGTGTGTGTCTGATGCACAAAATAATAGCTATATGCATACAGATTTTTCTATTCTAGTTGCTTTTCATAGATTAGCTTCCTTAATCAATACAATAACCTGATAGTAACTATATTACTCATGGTTCTCTAGAGGAACAGAACTGATAGAATGAATAAATTAAGTATATATATTTATATAGATGGGATTCATTAAAATGGCTTACAGGCTGAAGTCCAGCTACTCCAACAATGGCTATATTCTAACAGAAGGTCTAGGAATCCAGTCATTGTTCAGCTGGATTGTGGATATCTCAGCTGGTCTTCAGTATATACTCTAAAATCCCAAGGAAGAAGGCTGTAATGCCAGTGAAGGAATAGACTGGCTAGAAGAGCAAGCTTTCTTCTCCCTGTCCTTTATATAAGCTGCTAGCAGAAGGTATGGCCCAGGTTAGAGGTAGCTCTTCCCACCTCAAATGATCCAGATTAAAAGTGGGTCTTCCAAGTTCCAGAGATGTGGTTAAGAAAAAAATCCTTCACAGGTGTACCAAGCCTCTTGGGTTTTAGTTAATTCCAGATGTAGTGAAGTTGACAACTAAAAAAAGCCATCAAGTAGCCATTTTGTGGCTGAAAAAAAAACCAAGGTACAAGTTAAATACCATGCATAAGATAAGAGATTAGTAAAGTAGCAAAGCTATGATTTCAGAATTAACTCCCAAGGGGGAAGTAAGACCTGCTAGACCTTAGTGGTCACAATTGCCTAGTCTGGGAGAATGCTTAGGGATAGATAGAATACCTGCCTTAACTATTCCTTGCTTAACTAAGCAGCTAAGTAAGCATTAAACCTGACTTCCGCAAGATCAGAGGCCTGCCGTGGGAATAAAGATGTAACTCAGCAGTATAGAGCACTTGCTACTCTTGTAGAGGACCACAGTTTGCTTCCCAGTACCCATGTGATGGCTCACAGCTATCTAGAACCCCAGATCTGGGGGATCTGGTACCCTTTTCTGAACTTAGGCACCAGACACACATGTGATTCACATACATGCATGCAGACAAAACACACAAACACAAAATAATCAAAAATGGGAAGAGATTTTCTTTTTAATTATGTGTATGTGACTCTGTGTTTGTTTACATGAGTGCAGTGTCAGTGGAGGCCAAAAGAGGGCATTTAACCCCTTAAAGCTGGAGAATTCAGTTAACTGAATTCTGGTCCTCTGCAAGACTTAAGTGGTGAGCCATCTCTCCAACCACAACATGGCTCACTTCGACATTTAAGGAGAAAAGAGTCTAAAGAAGTAACAGCAGGACTGGCCTTCTGGTTACTGTACTTTCCACTGTGCCATCCTGCCCTTAGACACTTACCTTAAAGTATGCCAGTCTAATGCAGCCAAGGGATATACTGAAAACTGGACTATTGAGACCAAAATCAGCAAACTATGGAATAATTGGAATAATACTGAAAAGAAAGAAAACAAGGTAATTAAGTGATAATTATAATTAACATTTCTGTAATCAAATAGTATCCAACAGCTTCAAGCAATCTAGAGTGGCCTCAGAAAGGACAGTGAGACATCTGGCCACTGCTTCATCAACTACATCCATTCACCCTCCGTATCTTCTGTTTCCTAAATAGCTGGCTTCCTGGTTTTAACAGACAGGGTCTTAGCACTCTGTGAACTAGGCCATTTTGCAAATCCTCTTCTTCCTGAGATGCTGCAGAACGTTGCCCAGTATGCCACTGTCCTGCCTCAGCTGTCAAAATTAGCTCTCAGAAGCAGTTCTCCTAGTTACCAACAAAATAAAGCTCTGGTTGTTTGCCAGCAGACCCACCATAGTTACAATTCTAACCTCTTCTAGACCACTGCCACCTCTGGGCTCTGTCTTCATGTTTGTCTAGCACTTAGCTCAAGTGCACTGCCTCCCCTCAAGTCCCTTCTTCCTTCTCTGGAACTAAGTGAAAGCCAGCATTCATCCACACATCCAGACAGTTCCCCGACGTCTTAGCTTTCACCATCAAGCAAAGCTGCCCTGTCTAGTCTGTCACTCTGAGGAGCTTTGATGGTCAGTCTACTGTCACCAGCTTCACCAGCTTCATCTGCCCCATTGTCCCTTCTTCTCTTACACCGTTATAAAAGTCTTTCATCATTGCTGCTGCTGGCCAGCTCCTCACTTCAGTGCCAAATCTTCCACTCCATTCTACCAAGCTGTGCCATTGTAATCAGAGACCAAGCTATTCCACATTCTAAGCAAACCTTTTTAATCCAGGTTTCTTATTCCTTCACCCTCACCAAACCTGTTCAACTTCAGTGACATTTGCAGGCTTCCAGTTCAATTCTGCTTCCTCTTCCTGTTTTGACTTTCTACCCAGAACCCCACATCATTTATTTCAAACTCAGTCTTCTCCCCAGTTTCCATTTTGTCTCTGTCCTGTCCTCCTAAGACAGTCTTCAGCCTTAAATAATTTTCACCAGTTTGTTAACCATTAAGTGCTTAATAAATTATCTTGAACCCCAGTGTCTTGAAACAATAAATATTTTGTTTTAATTCAGTTTTTAGTTTCTGAAAAACTCACAAGTTACTTAGCTGGGTGATTTTGGGTGGAGGAGGACAGGCAAGGTTGAGAAAGAGTCTCATACTTCAGGCTCGCCTGGAACCCACTACATAGCCAGGCTGGCCTAAATCTCTTAGCAGTCTTCCTACTTCGGCCTCAAGTGGTCCGATTACAGGAATGATAACTGGCAGCTGGGTGATCACTGTGGCCATATTTGAAAATACCAACTTCCATGGTCCTAACTATTTACATCCTGGTTACCAGCCAAAATTAATCACATCCCTTCCCTCCCACACACCCTCACTCCTTCACTCAAAATTTCCAGTCTCTCTTCATTATAGACACAGATTTCTGTGTCTGGTTTCTCCTCCTCCTCCTCCTCCTCCTCCTCCTCCTCCTCCTCCTCCTCCTCCTCCTCCTCCTCCTCCTCTTCTTCTTCTCCTTCTTCTCCTTCTTCTTCTTCTTCTTCTTCTTCTTCTTCTTCTTCTTCTTCTTCTTCTTCTTCTTCTTCTTCTTCTTTCTCTCTCTTTCTCTCTCTCTCTCTCTCTCTCTCTCTCTCTCTCTCTCTCTCTCTCTCCAACTAAATAAATAAATGAACCTCGTGTGTGTTTGCTTGTGTGTGCATGCATAAGCACCATATTCACGCATATGTACTGGCATGCTACACATGGAGGACAACTCAACTTTTGGGAGTAACCTCTTCACCCTGAGTTCTGGGGGTCAGACAAAGGTCCTCAGGCATATGTAGAACACATTGATACCCTCCGAGCCATCTTGCCAGCCTAACCTTACTCTTGAGGACCACGTTTTTGTCACCCTAATCTGATCTAGCTACATTCCCTCAGGTACATTTACTCTCAGGGTAGCAAACTGTTCTGTTTGTCTAATGGTCAATGACAGAAACGAGAATAGAATGGCAACCACAAACTTCTGTTCCAAACGGGGAAAAAAAGAAAACGAAGAGCCAGGACCAGCAGCACAAGCCATAATACAACCCGAGGCCTCTGCCTCCCTATTCCTGGGATTACGGGTATGCTCCACCACCCTGAGCTTCTATTGTTTGTAAAGATGTTGAAGTATACTGTTAAGATGTTAAAAGGACTGTTGTCTGTTGAAGCACCATGGTGAATCTCAGCTCTGTATAGAGGGTTTTATAGTCACACCCTTAGATTCATCTTTAGACTTTGTTACTGGATTTCATCTCCACCTGCAAGCTGTTTCATTTTAACATCATTTGGCATCTGGAAAAACTAGGAATGAAAAACAAAACCTCTTTATTTTAACAATTACCTGGGCCAGGTCTCTTGGTCTTGATGGGTTCTTCTTTACTTTCTCAGGGAGCCGGGTAGTACTTGTAAAGCCGCTTGGAAAACATCAGTTAGATTATCCCAGCGTGTTAGGTACCTTTCAGTTTCCCTTCCATCCCTAGTAACCACTAAAGTTTCTTCTACTATACTTAAGATTCAAATTCATCCCACTTCCAGGAAGAGTTTCCTCACTTCCTTTATGCTCTCACAGATGCCGTGCTGTAGAAACCTCAGGCTTCTGCTGACAGCCTTTTTGAAGCCATTAGGTCAGCACTAAGACCAGTCCCCAAACCATACTTAAAGTTCTGGTATAACATCTTACTCTTGAGTCCCAAAATTTGACCTGCAGATCAACTACTACATAACATCACCACAAAAATTTTTGGTAAAAACAGTAAGATTTATTTTCACTCATGAATTTGCAATGTGAGTAGGACTTGGCAGGAGTATTAGCCATAGTTGGAAAGTACAAATTGTTAACAATCACACACAAATTTAAACTCCGTTCCAACTCTTTAAAACAAATGCTTTTCTTACTGTATCAGTATGATACTGTTGTCCTAGATGGATGGATATTAAATTTAAAACCCACAATGATCTGTGTGCAGAAGAAGAGTTAAAAGAGAAAGGGCTAATATGCAAGCAAGCCACATAACAGAGCAGCCACAGGCTCCAATATATATATATATATCTATCTGCTGAGGTCCTGCATAGCAGTTTACACCTTATACTTGAGAGGCTGAGGCATGTGGATCTCTGAGTTCGAGGACAGCCTGGTCTACATAGTTCCAGTTCAACAAGGCTAGCCTCAAACTAAATATGTAGCTGAGAATAATCTTGACCTCCTGATCCCCCTGCCTCAGCCTTTTGAGTACTGAGACTTCAGGCTTGAGCCACCATCTCTGGCTTGCAGTCATATGGTTTCATTTTGGTTTGGTTTTAAGATAGGGTCTCAGTCTATCTAGCTTTGATCTTGCTACAAAGGTGAGAATGACCTTGAACCACTGGTCTTCCTGTCTCTACTTCC
Source organism: Mus musculus (assembly GCF_000001635.26). Taxonomy (NCBI): domain Eukaryota; kingdom Metazoa; phylum Chordata; class Mammalia; order Rodentia; family Muridae; genus Mus; species Mus musculus. The sequence continues at coordinate 98,664,528 of NC_000073.6, forward strand.
TGAGTGATGATATTACATTCATGGCACTGTGCCCAGCCTTATGTGATACTGGAGATCTAACTCAGGACTTCATGTACACTAGGCAAGCATTCTACTAAGCTAACACCAGCCCCCAAATATCCAAGAGCTTGAGGCAAAGGACATAAATATTAGCAACCTCAAAAAGTAAAATGGGGGATGTTAAGTCTTAGTAGTCCTCCGCTGGGAGTGCTGGTCGGAATAATGTGGGTAACACTCTGAAATATCAGAAGACTGATGTACAGCCATGGAGGAAAACCTTAGATGGTCACCAAGGTGCTATCTCTGCCCTAACAGTTTCTATGTCTGTGACTTCCACTCTACCTCATGACAGAGTACCGGACTTAGTAACACAAGTCATTGCCATTGAAGCCACAGTGGACTCAAGTGGCAACGCACTGTCTGTACTCTAGACCATGACTTGACATTGATTAACGGCTTGATTATCTGACAGCCAAGGAGGATTGCAAATGAAAATAGAAACAAAGATATAGTCTCACACATTGAGTTTTTCACCCTACTTCATTTTAGGGAAAAAAGAAAAAAAAAAAAAGGATTTTTTTTTCTTGAGGTTCTCACAAGTGCTAAAATGCCTCAGGCGAGAGACTGATGAGAGTCTGCAATTATCCAAGGCGAGGTCCAAGGTGGTTCCTAAAGATGGAAATAATAACCCTGTCAGATGTGAAAATCAGCTACCATGGGGGAGGGGATGATAAATCCAAACATAATATCCAGCTTGTCTTCACCTCAGAGAGTTTCCAGCTGCTTGTGGCGTTATGCTGTGACTTGCCAGAGATGAAATGCAAAAAAAAAAAAAAAAAAAAAAAAAAAAAAAAAAAAAAGGCTGCACTCGAGCCAGCTGGAGGAAAAGCTTGGAGGCATATTCTCTTTCAAGAAGTGCTGAGAACATGTGAAGTCTGCAGAGAAATGGTAGAAGGTGTCCTTTTTCTTGTCAGTTCCAATTAAGGTCTTCCCCTGGCAAACCCCAGAGTACACCGTTGTTTCCTGAATGCGCTAGTGAAGATCAGGTCAGGCTCCTCTTGAGTTGAAAAGGCTTTGTTGTGATGCTGTGGGCTTAAGCTTGTCACTTTAAGGTCAGTAGTTCAAATCCATCCCTCACTGAAGGTTACCATAATAGAGGAACAGAGGCTTATGGTGAGCCCAGGGAGTATGCATTGAGACTTGGTTGTGGGAAGGAAATGAACCAAATAGTGTTCAATTGAGTACGTGCAAACACACACACACATGTGCATGCACGCATGGCCTACCCCAACACATCACGAGGCATCAGTGGTAATAGCAGTTATTCCAGCAGATCACAATGAGATTGACAGTGGAGCCTACGACCTTGGGAGCTTGGAATCTGTTCAGAACAGTGAATCATGGCATTGATGAGCAGATGGCGAGTTGAACCTGAGAAAGCAGTACATGGGCATATAGCCCAGCACCTTGCCTAAGCTTTCTGTAACAGGCCTCGCACCTTCCCCCTCTCCAGCACCCCTCCATTCTCACTCCACCAGCAATGCCTTTGTCCTTTCCCTTCTCCCAAGTCCTTATCTTTTTTAAGTGTAAGAAACATTACATATTAGTCTTTTCTGCCTTGAAGAGTAAAACTTATTGACAAGGTATTCAGATCATTTTATCTCTCCCACCTTGTAAGACATACATGGAAATGTTTCTGCCACACACAATAAAACTTTTGCTTATATGAAATAAGTAAGTGAACCCTCTTTCCTTCATTTTCTTTGCACTGGTTCTTTTTAAACAAACCAAATAGAGACAGACTTCAAGGTCAGATCCCAGCCAGTGGGGGAAAAGATAGTCACCACCAGCATCAGACTAAAAGCCGAGGAACCTTCCTGTCCAGTCCTGCGTGCTAGCCTGGATGTGCTCTGGTCTACTCATTTTGCAAATCTTTTTACACTGTGTACATGCAGAACCAACAGGTCACAAGAGGACATCAGATCCTCCTGAAACTGGAGTTCTAGAGAATTGTGAGCCACCCAGTGTGGGTGCTGAGAACCAAACTGGGGTCCTCTGCAAGAACAGCAAGTGCTCTTAACCACTGAGTCATCTCTCCAGCCACCGATCACAAATGGGGAGTAGGAAATGTTTGTAGAAATCAAAAGAGGTCTGAATTTGAACCCAAAATCTTCTGTTTTGAAGCCTTTTGTAGCATGTTATATCACCTCTCTTGTGCCTTACTTTCCTCAGTATGAAATTTTCTGTGCTGGGGATTAAATTTAGGATCTTATATCTGTAGGGGCTAACACTAGACCACTGAATTACATAGTGCCTGCCCTCCTGATGTGTAAACATTTCTTCTGAAATTAAAACATTCCATCTTAGAGTGCAACTTCTTGACATAGGATGTGAAGGACAGTGAAATAGGGTAATTTATGATAAGATGTTTACAAGGAGGTAAAACAACAGGATGTTCTAAGGAGAGGTAAAACATTCCATCCTACAGAGAAGGTCATTGAGACAGGAAGTAGCAATTCAAAATAGCTTCAGGAAAACCCTGAAACTGACCAGATTCACTAGGCCCCTCCCTCCCTAAAAGTATATAAGCGGTAAAAACTGCTAAGAGGGACAAATGGACTCTCAGCCAAGCCCAACCACCTAGAAGAAGCAGAGACCAGACTAGCACCTTGAAAGAGTACAGACCAGCAGAATTGACAAACAAAATCCAGCCAAGCTTCCTAGAAGAGGCTCATGTGTCTGTAGGTTGTGTAGTGCACTCCAGGTCTCCAGCTTTTTAAACTGTTAGCTATGTTGGGGTGGGCATGGGTGATACAGCTTGCCCATGTATCACTTGGGGTCACTTCTATTCCTGTAAGTAACCCCTCAGCCATATTCTTGTAAAAATAAAACTCAGTGTTTCATGAAGTTGGGCTTTGGTGTCACCCTTACTTTGGTCTGCCATCAGCTCTTTATCTGAGGTAAGTAAATATTCATGTCTCCTCAGGAATAGTGTCACATAACACCTCTCAGTATGGGATTAAAAAGGGAAAAGGGTATCCTGTGGTAAACCCTGTAAAGTTCCTAGCTCATTGATTGGTACAAGGTAGACTGTTAGTGGGTAAGTGTTGATTTTATTCACTCATCTATGAAATCCAGCTTAGTGTGAGTATCAATCCTCCTACCAGTCCAGTCTTCATTATTTCTTTCCTTCATTCCATAAAGTTATCTACTTTAATCCCATACTGCCTTGTGCCTTTTCCCTAGGTCTTTAGGTGGGTGTGTGCCCTTGCAGATGAAGGCCAGAGTTGATACCACTTGTCTTTCTGTACCACTTCCCACCCTAATTGAAACAGGCTCTCTCACTGAGCCTGGAGCCCACCAATTCAGACAGACTGACTGGTCAGCAAGCCCCAAAGATTCCCGTCTCCCCTCCCTCCCCCTGCCCCTTCCAGGATTACACACATGTGCCATCACGACTCACTTTTTAATATGTATGTTGGGGACAGATCTCGAGTCCTCATGTTTGTGCAGCAAACACTGAGTTGTCCAGGATCCTCCTAGGACTTCTCCTGGGCCGACTGCTCCTGGAACTCATACCATTATGTAAGCTAAACATGTCTCAAGGGAGTTGCTCAAGCAACCAGCAAAGGGATTGTTTTAAGAAAGGCATCTCCTGAACAATTGTCTAATTGAAATAACACTTAATCCTGCTTTCTAGGAGACAAACGAACATGTCTGTCTTCTCCCAACATAGTGCTGAATGGTGCACGCAGCAAGGAAGAAATTTCCCTACAATTAAGTGGCCCACAGTTGATCGCTGTCCATCCAGCCCAAATGCTCAGAGCCTCTCTTTCCAGATGTCTTTGTTTCTTCTACTTCCAGCCTAGCCAGACCAGAGAACATTCCTATAATTCCCATGAGACCATTCTTATTCCCAAAAGGGTAACCTGATATATCTTTTTCTGCTGATCTGATTACAGAGTGAAACACATTCCTTGGAAAAAATGTACAACAGTGAAGTTTTCTTTTCTCTCTTTTTCCCCACTTCCCCCACCCCCAACAAGTATAGAAGGCTATAGAAGGTGAGAAAAACTAAACCCAGAAGAAAAAAATCTGTTGTACTGCAGGCAATGGAGAACACATGTAGTCAGCATAACAGATGTTCTGGGTTTAAAACCTCAGAGCCTATGTCATAAAAGACTCTATCTATATCTTAGGAAAAGAAACAGAACCAAGAAAATAGATAAAGGACTGAGGAAATAGATGGCTCAGTGGGTAAATTTACTGTGCAAGCATGAGGACCTGAGTTCAAAATCCCAGAATCCATATAAAAGCAGGACGGAGTTGCATTCACATCTGTAATCCCAACAACCTATGGCAAGATCAGAGACAGAGACAGGCGAATCTTCTAAAGATGGTGGGCTAGCCATACACAGCAGCAAGCAACAGGCAGACCCTGCCTCAAACAAGGTGGAAAGTGGACTGGCACCAGAGATTGTACTCTGATTTACACACACATGCTGTAGCATGCCCATGCACACACACAAACACACATACTCAAGTGCACATGCACACACACACTAAAAATAAAACAATATAAATATAAAATCAGTAAAGAGATCTAAGAAGACTCAGGTTTATCCTATCCAAGCCTGTGTTCTTTTAACAGTTCAGAACTGGAAGTAGCAATCTAAAACTTCAATCCAACTCATCCAACATTTTGTGACATCCAAATTCAGGGCACTAGGGTTCCAAAGATCCTGGTGAAGGCAGACTTTTCATCTTTGTCTACCATTCTCTGTTACTAAGAAAAATCATAACGTTCAGCTATGGGCACACAACTATGGGTTAGGATGTATGGACTTTAAGAATTCAGACTTTGTGGCTGGAGAGAGAAGACTCAGCAGCTAAGAGTGTGCCGTGTGGGGTTGGGGATTTAGCTCCGGGGTAGAGTGCTTGCCCAGCAAGTGCAAGGCCCCGAGTTTGGTCCTCGCCTCTGAAAAAAAAAAAAATAGAAAAGAAAAAAAGAATGTGCTATGCTTTTATAGATGGCCCAAGTTTTGTCCCCACCACTCAGGTTGGCTGTTTCACAACTGCTTAACTCTAGATCCAACGCCCTCTTCTGGTCTCTAAGGGCACTTGCACTCACATGAACAAACCTATACACAAATACACACATTTATTTTAAATAGTAAAATTTTAGCAACTACCAAGAATCCTGACATCCACAGTTGTGGATACAGCTAAAGAAATGCTGCTCCAAAGGTAGAGGGGAGCCTGGATCAATGGAGCCCCCAGACAGACATACCAGCAGAATTCAAGAGTGCCCAGATTACATAAAAGGGTTTCAATAGACAAATTGGTGGAGATGACTTTAAAACAACAACAACAACAACAACAACAACAACAACGGTAGATTGACAGATAATGTCTGGCATCTGGCTGAAAGTCACTAATGATGAAGGGAATCCCCCCAAACAGCCCTGCTAGTTTTTGTTTGTTAAGTCTGTGTCTCACTATGTAGCCCAGGCTGGCCTCAGACTCAGGTTTATCCTATCCAAGCCTCCTGAGAGCTGGGCTTACAGGGATAGGACATCCCTAAGCAGAGCAAGGCCTAGGTTCTACCCCAGGTTCTGTTTTTATCCTGATGTGTGACCGCTTGCTTGTAAGTGGCGTTTGTGGACTTTGGTGGGTCAGGAGGCACCTTCCTCCAGAGGCTTCACACCTCTCTCTGCATTTATCACGTTGTTCACAGATCTAAAACTTGTGAATTCCTTCTCATTCAGCAACCTGAGATTCCTAGAGAGGAGCGACTTTCATAGCCTCTGTCCTGAAAACAGAGGTAGGGAGTACGCCAACAAGGTAAAAAATGGTTTGATTGGTGGAGGAAATGGGAATGCAAACAAGACATGTGGGATAATCTTCTTGTACATTCTATGAAACTGTGTCCCTGTCCATCCTCACCTGCCTAAGGCGCCTTGGCTTGGTTTAATAAAGAGCTGATAGCCTACGGCCAGGCAGGAGAGGGTAGACGGGACTTCCAGGCAGAGATAGAAACTCTGGGAAAGAATCAGGCATAGGGGATTCGCCAGCCAGACATGGAGGAAGTCACATGTTGGACGAATGGTTACTGAAATAGAGGAAATGGACTACATGGCAAAGATGAATTAGTATAAGTGGGATGTTACGTTATATGAGCTAGTTGGGAACAAGGCCTAAGCTATAAGGCCTAAGCATTCAAAAATAATAAAACGTCTCCATGTCATTTTTCTCAAGCCGGCAAGTCAAGACAGTCAGGTGATAAGACAGACTTAGAGCTTGGGTATTTGAAGCTGTAAGATGGAGGGCAGCTAGTGGAAGGTCCAGAGCCAGGATGATTCAAGTGTGTTCAAATAGCATATTGTGGATGGTTCATGACAGACACTAAGGATGAGCCCAGGGTGTCTGGCTGAAGTAGATCCAGAGTACGGTATGAACGGAGAACGCATAAAGAGCACCTGACCTTGCAGAGGGCAGGGCGAGTGCCAGAAGGAAGTGTGTGACCTGATTCAATGAGATTGTGCAGGAGGATCCTGGGCAGAGAGGCTCTACAACAGACAGAGACCAGCAATGCTGAGGGTAAAGATAGGAGTGATCAGAGCCATGGGGGTGGGAGTGCAGGCAGGTTGGTATAGATGGAAGAGCCAGCTGAGACAGAGGGAAGTAAGCAAGGGGGAAGGTCTAAGGTCAGAATGTGAAAGCTAAGAGCTTAGATCCACCCAGTAGGACAGAGGCTGTAAATTATCCTCATGCTTTGGCCTATGTGCTTTGCTTGCCCCCAAACAGGGTTTTTCGAGACAGGGTTTCTCTGTGTAGCCCTGGCTGTCCTGTAACTCATGCTGTGTAGACCAGGCTGGCCTCAAACTCAGAAATCCGCCTACCTCTGCCTCCCAAGTGCTGGGATTAAAGGCATGCGCCACCACTGCTCAGCTGCCCAAACAGGTTTTAAGAGGTTTGCTTTGCTGATGTTTCAGCTCTGTGTTTGGCCACCCTAGGCTCTCATTCGGGTTGTCCTGAGGCCTGTTTGTCCTACGTGCTACGAACAAGTATTTAGTGACTCCACAGACTCGCCGCACCCATTTGTCATGTGCTTGTGTTCTTGGTTGTTAAGAAGAAATATATTCCCTAGTATCAGTGTCTCCCTGTGGTTGACACAGAGGTCAAACCACCACCACGGGCATTTCAGGAAATGGGGAACAGCAGGCCTCTGTGAGGAAGAAATGAGGTCTGTCCTCGGGGAGACAGCAGATTTCTCCTAAGCCTGTTCCCTTGTTCGTTTGTTTGTCATCTGCAGGGTTGCTGTGTAAAACACGATGACTTCACGGGCACCTCACTTTCATTAGATCTCACAGTGCTCACAGAGCATCAGGAAGGAATGTGCAGGGTGGGCTAGTCTTAAAGGTGTAGAAGACATGTCTGGCCCGAGCCTCTGGAAGAGAGGCCAACACTGACTCTCAGAGCCTCAAGTAAGTGATGAATCAAATAGAAAGAAATCGAAAGGACACAGAGAAAGGGTTTGTCTGGACCCCAAAGGCTGCTAATGGCCAGAGCTCTCTGCAGCCAGTAATGCCACAGGGGAGATGTAAGAGCAGATCCACCCACACCCCTATCTAGGGCCAAAAGACTGAAGTGCACTTTAAAGACAGGGGCTTGAGAGCTAGCCTAGCTGTTCAGCAAGGTCACCAGATCCGGCCACTCGCCTGCTAGCCATCTCTCCTCACATCCTAGCACTGCCTTTCACATCTAAGTATCTAAGCCCTCCAGCTCTCCTAGAGTCTTGAACTCAGCTTTTGTACTCTGAACAGCTGGTCAGAGGAGGCTGCCTCGGCCCCATGGGGACCTCCTGTCTTCAGCGATGATTCTCCGCAGCCCAGCTCCGGCAGTCTGGCCTCCTCTCCCCGTGTAACTGATCCCAGTCCTCTGGCTCTGTCAGCACCTCTTCTGTGTACACTATGACATGTGTGAGCCCCCAGCTGGGCGGCAACCCTCAATGAAGTGTGAGTTTCCTCCCAGCTCACACAGACTGCCTTTCAGCAGAAAGCCAGACGCCAGGGACCCACTAGTCTTAGAAACCGTGCTTTCACTGGGGGATCACGGAGAAGAGCTCCCCTAAGCCTTCAGATTGACATCCCTGCTCCACATCTTCTCCCACAACCATTCTGCTTATGCCTGCAGAATTAATATGTATAACAGCACAATGCTGTGTCATGTTTCAAAATCCTTCAGTGGCTTCCCCTTTTCTACAAAATTCAAAACAAGCGATTTGTGTTAGCATGTGGCACCTTCCCCAAGAAGATCCCAACATGCTTCTTATTGGCTTCCCTCACTCCCACCACTGTCAACAAATGCTCCATCTGGAATGGTGCACATGGTTCTCAGGCAAGGAGCTTGCTTGTTCCACCTCTCTCCTTCCTTCTCAATTGCCGGGTATATAGCCCTGTGAGCCTGTAATCTCAAGGCTAGAGAGGAAGAGTCAGGCAGAGTCCTAGGACTAGCTGGCCAGTTAGTCTAGCTGAATCCATGGCTCCAGGTTTGATGAGAGATTCTGACCCAATAAATAATGTGGAGATTGAGAGAGACAGATAATGTTGAACTGTGGCTTCTACCTGCACACATAACCATGCATACACACACACAGAGACAGAGAGACAGAGACAAAGAGACAGGAGAGACAGAGACAGAGAGACATACCTGGGGATCATCTATTCAATTATTTGGGCATGTGCTTTAGAGCCTAGACCACAGAGGTCAAGTAACACAACACCAGGGAGAGCCTGGCAAAGATATTCAGAGCTATTTATAAGAATGAGTGTGCCCTCCGTCCTGACATATTTGGTAGATTGAGAAAAGGACCTTCCTGGTATCTCATGCAATCTTAGTCTCTTCCGCATAGAAATGGTTTTTAAGTGTCATTTTGTCCATTCTTGTGTTTGATGACAAGAATCTCTTTAGAGTGTCCCTAGTGAGGACATGGTGCCAAGTCATTTCCCACAAGGACAGTTAGAAAAGTGGCTAGGCCCATCTAGGTGGAAGTAAATGCCTGGACCAAGAGATGAATTTCCTGTGCCAAGACACCACAGTTAAGTCTCTTCATGGAAGAGACTTTTCCTTTATGCCTGCTGCTCTCAAGCACAAGTGATCAAAGCTCAGCTTGCTGGTAATAAAGGACCAAGGCCAAGCCACTAGTGTGTCACTTGTCACCATTCCACACTGCACCTTGTGGCTGCCCCTTTTCATTCTCATAGGGGAGGGCATCCTAAGTTCCACACATCAAAGATCCAGGAATCTGGATATTTTATCCCAGAAACTGGGAGATGATGAAATGTAAATAAAAGAGCACGATGGTCTTTAGAGCCGGCCAGGTGGTGAGTGAGCAGTTTGCATTGTCTGGCTAAGAACAGGTTCTGAATGGTATTCTGTAATTTCCTATCTCTGTTACTCTGGCTAAGACACCTAACTTCTCCGAGGCTTCATTTTATAGTATGTAAAAGAGGGAATGCTAGTGTTCTCACTGGTTTATGACAAATACGAAAATGCACGGGCATCGGATAGGATGTCTTCAGCTTCTAGTGATAAACAAGGACCCAAAATGGCTAGCAAGCACCATGAAGGAAATTTAATAATCTTACATAACAGGAAGTCCAGAAGTAGGGGAGTTTCAGGATTGGCGAGCCCCTAAAGGACCCAGGTTATTTTCATTCTCTGCTAACCTCAGGATGAAGCTCGGCTGGGCTGGACTCACACAGTTCAAGGTATCACATCCACACCCTCCACTACACCGCAGCAGGAGGGAGATCACTCTCTGTCTCATTTCTAAGAGTGAGAAAGTCTTTCCTAGAAGCCTCTCACTGATTCTCGACATCACATTGTTGGCCAGACCTGAGTAACAACTCATGCTTTAAGCCAACAGCTGACAAGGGAGATTAGGATCCCCATGATTAGTCATCGTTCATCGCCTAAGAGATAGCTATCTGAACAACAGGATTCAGTTAGCAGAGAGGGGTAAGGGTGGATATCAGCAAAGAATCCAATGTTGTCTGTTACGTGTGCAGTTGTGTGATAAACACTATTTGTTTCCTATGTATTATAAACTCTCACTATGTGAGCTTACTGGTGACAAATCTAAGGCCCCAGTTTCTTCTCCTGAAAGATGGGGATAAGATTATCTGGTTTGGCAGTAGTGGGACACACCTGCAATCCCAGCACTTAAAAAGTGCAAACAGGAGGGGCGGGTTGGGGGAGTCCAAAGTCATCCCCAGCTACAGACTGAGTTCAAGGCCAGCCTGGACTACAAGAGACCCTTTCTCAAAATACAAAAATAAAAACAAAACTAGGGCTGGATGATGGTGGCACATGACATTAATCCCAGCACAAGGGAGGCAGAGACAGGTGGGTCTCTGTGAATTCAAGGCCAACCTGGCCTACAGAGTTAGTTCCAGGACAGCCAAGACTACACAGAGGAACCCTGTCATGAAAAAAAAAAAGCCAAATAAACCAGAAAATTACTAATTAAATAAAAAAGATTAAATTAGATAACATATAAAGTCATCAGTGCTTAATAAATACCTACTTCATATAACTGTGTCTAATTATTGCCTGGGTACTTGGGCTACAGGGGTTTTATAAAGGTTCCTAGGGTTGGCCCCTGCCTGCAAAACTCAATGATCACTAGAAGCAGTTTATACTTAACATTCCCTAATTGCAATTCTGCATGTTAATTTATCAGCCTGTAATCCTGTAAGTGCAGCCCTGTATATCCAATAGTTTTCCTTTTCTGTAAGGAGGCCCAGTGAGACAGTGATCTCTGTAAGATGGTCCACTCTCATGACGCCCTTGCCCCTAGACAGCATGAAGAGCCCCAGTGAAGCATTTGATAGCCCAAGGCCAGTAACTCCAACCATCCTGGGAGGAGATCTCATTTCTTGGAGGGCAGAAAGCATCTTTTGTTTCCTTTGCTCCTCTGCGGCGGACACCAGTCCACCAGGGTTAAGATCCTGTGACTGGCCCATCTCCACCACTTATGATGGGCGGCATTGAGCAAAGCACTGTACTTGTCTGTACATAGCTTTCGCCACACCTGCACGATGGGAAAAAGCTTCATCTTTCCCCGCTTTCCTCCATTCTCCAGCTGTGCTGACTTGGAATGACAGGTTATGCCTGCACAACTGTCCATCCTCCTTCTGAAAGTCAGTGTCAACCCCACCTCATCCTCTCCTGGGTTAAGCTCCTCTTCCGTTACCTCCTTCTCACAGCACAAGGACCCTAAAAGACCATGCACTTGTCTCTAACTTTGCAATGACCTCCCAGGATTGTGACTCTCTTTAACTTTCGTCTTCACCACTACATAGTGAGACCTTGAGCTGAGAACAAGGTCATCCTCCAACACATGGGCACCACTTCACTCTCAGATGGGTCAGAAGGGACCAAGTGCCGTCATTGCAGTAAGGTCTTATCAATAAATTGAGGCTCATGCAGAGGGATTGCCATGCATGCTTGTGGAGCTCCCAAAAGTCACCTCTGGAATACCAACCATAGCAAAATAGCATGGTGACTTACTTCCTGGAGAGACTATCCCAGCAAGTGGAGCATTTCAATAAACAAATAATAAAAGTGTAGAACAAATGGAGAGGGGAAATGTGGGGTCCCAGGAGGAGCATGGAATCCTACTTGGCAAGAAGCTGAGAGGAAAGATGTACAAAGCCAGAGATTTATGGCCAGGAATTTTGTTTCCACAAGGACCTGTCTGCTCAGAGTAGTTAGCAGACAGGATACGGTGCCAGAATCATTTGGAGGAATATAGGAGGACACCTATATTCATCTTACTTGGAAAGGATTCTGAGTTTGTACATTCCAATGGTCTTTTGCAGTTGCAGTTACTAGAATGTATACATGTCCCATCCAAACATGCAAGGATTCATCATTTGATGAACAGTGGATAAAGGGCTTGCTTTGCAAGTGTGAGTCCTTGAGTTACATCCCTAGAACCCATGTCTAAAGCCCGGCATACTGGTGTGTGCTTGTGATCCTAGCAATGGTGAGAAGGGAGCTGGAGATAGGTGCAGTGACTAGGCAGTGAAATTCCAGGCCATTGAGAGACTGTCTCAAACAAAAGGTAGAAGGTACCTGAGCACCAACACCCGACATCGTTCTCTGACTTTACGCATCCTTTATATACATGCATACCCCACGTCATGGATGCCTATATACCCACATATGTTTTTAAAAGAGCATGCTCTCGTGCTCCCTGACCTTCAAAATGTCAATATAGTGTGCTTTTGTTTTTCCAGGATTTAGGCTTTCCAGATGCTTGGTTGGCTGGGTTGAACTAAATGCCTTCGTTTTAAAATGTGGGTGCCATTCTTCTCCATTCCATGTCCTTTCACATGAGAAGCCTTAGGTATCTGTGACTCAGCTAGCCTTAATAACACTGTGCCAGCAGGGTCAAAGTTTAGTCTGAGTTTCAACTCCACTAATCCAAGAGAGTTTACAAGTTTTAAAAAGATGTTGGATGGGGTTAGGCTTATGGGATCAGTGGTAGAGAGCTTGTCTACTATCCACAAGGGCCCTGGGTTTAGCTCCAGTCACACACACACACACACACACACACACACACACACACACACAGAGAGAGAGAGAGAGAGAGAGAGAGAGAGAGAGTTCTCAAAGCTCTGGTTCTGAGTATGTCTAGAAGTGAGGTTTTAGAACTCTAAGCTTGTAATATTATCCTGGTGCAACTCTCAACAGTCAGAAGTCAATGCACCCTAAAATGCGGTAATCACAGTTCCCTATAAAGTCCCTTCCAGCCTCCCAGACACTTGTCTCCAGTGAGCATCCAGGTACTCGTGGGTGGTAGTTTAAGCAAGTCTTTCCTGTTGCATGTCAGAGAGCATTAGCTGTTGAGAGATACTGTCCAACAGAGTTCCAGGTTTGCTGTGTGTCCCTGTCAGGGACACCAACTGGGTAGGACTTACCTATTCACTCTGCCTGAGTCACCTCTATAATTAATCATAAAGGAATTAGGCAGGTCAAAGGGACTAGAACATGGCTTCCATCAACAGTTCATTCCCACAGAGGAAGGAAACAGGCTAATTGATTGCTTACCATTAAAGCTTCTATGTTCTTGGCCTGGGGCGCTTCAGCTCTCCCACACACCCGGAGAGCTGCCAACCCAGCCACTGCATTGGTTCCTAGGACTTTCAGGCAATGAAACTACTCTACCAGGCTGTGGCCCTCCTGGTCACTGTGCTGCAGAGGAAAGTGTCTCATCAAATTGTCTGTTTCCTGGGGCCCATGGTATCTTCATGTGGTGGAGGCTCCTCCCCAACACAGTATCTCATCTTACACTGGCAGTGTAGTCATCACTGAAGACCAGACCAGCCAGGTACTCTCCTGGAATCCTATCTTTAGGGGAAGGTTAATCAAGACCAGAGCCTCTTCTGTCCATATACCTTCTTGTACCCTGCCAACCATGGTCTAGCAAGAGCTAGAAAAACATTCTCATTTGCAAGTTTTCTACATTGCTTAAATATGGAGAAGGATAAAGAGAGTGGAAATTTTCTTTTCAGTGTTTTTATTTATTCTTTGGTAACTTCAGGCATATAATGTATTTTTATCATATTTGCACCATTACCACTTCCCATTCCCCTCCCACTTCCATTGAACCTTTTCTTCCCAACCTCTCCCTCCGTCCCTCTCACTGGCCCATGAGTTCACATGGGTTACTTGCATGATCATAAGCAACTTTCCAGTGGCTATCCCACTAAACAAATGACCCCTCTGCGCCACCCGACACCCAGCAATTAACTGCCAGTAGCTCCTCTGGGACGGATGGGGCCTCACGAGCCGTTGGGAATGAGTCTTACAATAAGTGGACAAATAGCCTGCAGTGGAGGGGCTTACCAGTGACACTGTAGGACAGGCAACTTGGAGCTTATGTCCATTTCCTCAGTGCTAGCCACTACCACTTACCTTGGACCTTAATGTTCTTTTCACTGTGCTCTGCCTCCAGAGGATCTTGCATTCCGGGTTCCTTTCTCTTCATGGAGCTAGCTGCTTCCATGTCTCAGAGCGCATGTTCAGCATTATCAGGAAGACATTCCATGACCAATATGCCTAAAATAGCCTCATGCCGCACTTCCTGCTCACCCGTCCCCACGACACCACTGTTAATTTTATTGGTTTTGTTTTTATTGGAAATCATCTTCTATGTTTATTTACCTTCTCCCCTCGCTAGAATGCAAGCTCCGGAAAGGCAAGCAGCTTGCTGCCTTGGGTTGCTAAGTGCTGTATTCTCTGCATTCAGAGTGGTACTTGATAACTGGATTGCAGGAGTAAATTGTTTCCATCTACTCCTCAATTATGCACTCTTTCCTGTCTCCCTGGGTGAGGGGTTTCTGCTACACGTCCCCAGAGGATCCACACATTCTCTCATTATAACATTTAATTACAATTACAGTTGGTCCCTTGACAGAACAACACGGTGACCAAAGCTGTTGGGCAATTTATCATCTTCAGTCATATGCAAGGCTGGTACTGGGAATTCAGCTACGAGCAAGACAGACATGGTCTCTGTTTTCACTCACATTGTAGGTTTATAATTTCCACCCCTATGGGATCCAGCCAATCAAGGACTGAAAATAGACAGGGAACAAAGTTACATCTGCACTGAAAGTGTACAGACATGATCTTCATGTCCTTAGTCCCTAACCAGTACAGTATAACTGTTTACACTGCACTTGTATTGTGGCAGGCATCGGAAGCACTCTAGATAGGACCCGGAGTGTATGGGATGATGCGTAAATATTATTCCATATTAAGTAAGTGATCTTAGCATCTGTGGGTCTGAGTGTCTGCTGAAGGAGGGGGGTGTTCTAGAACCAATTGCTCATGGATACCAAAGGAAGGCTGTGCTTTGTACGTTACCCCTCACTACACCAGAAACTCAGGGGAAGAAGGGATCATGTCTGTCTTGTTCCTAGGTGAGTCCCCCGGAGCCAGCACAGCACAGTATTTGCAATATAACTGGACATAATAAAGTACCTGTCAGATTCAGTCAGCGCATTGTCCTGTCAAAGGGGCCAAAAAAAGATTTAGTGATGGGTACATAGAAACCAAGCAAAAGAAAACAAGACATAATCACCTCCAAGAAAAACAAAAATCCAAACAAGAATAGAACTGAAATCACACATCCCCACACAGCTTGACTAAGAACTGCATTTATATAGACATAATCCATGCCATGGGACTGCTAGTTAAACAGGTGAACTAGCTTTGTCTAGTTAGTTAGTAGCTAGCCAAAGCTCCCCGAGTATCCCTGATTCCATATCTTAGAACTTGCAGGATTCAGCAGGTAAAGTACCCGAGATACACTTTTAATTCCAGCACTCAGGATACAGAGGCAGATGGATCTCTAAGAATTTGAGGTCAGCCTGACTACAAAGCAAGTTCCATGCCAGCCAAGGTTACATAGTAACACCATCTCTAAACACACAAAGATGATCTTGGTGTATATTGCTGATCTTATGTTCTAAAACTTACCTGTCAGAAACAGTCTCTTGAAAAGGACCCTTCAGATGGGTTAGAATCCTCTTCATGGCTCCTTCAGGAAGCTGGTACCACCAGGTCAAGAGAGAGGAGCAGCTGGACTGCATTAACTACTTGCCTCTGGGATCTATTTACACACCCTTGTCTCGGCATCGTTTCAGGCTCTCATCCTCTCCTCTCATGCCTCCCAAGCTCCCAGACTACTTGGACCAGCTGCCTCCCCTCCCTCCACAGCAGCGTGCTCACACACTCTGTGCCTCCATACTTCCTATCCTCTCTGCTGACCTTTCCACAGATTCCCTTCGGTTAAGCTCCACTCACCTTATCTCAGCTCTGTGGAACTGGGAACGTTTGTACTTTCTCCAAAAGTCCGTTCAGACACCCTCCCTCCATGAACTCCCCTCCAGCCCTCCCAAGGAGGGTTAGTCATTCTTGCCGTGTGTGGTGCCTCGAGGGACTCCTGGTGTCCAAATCCTCACTGAGGGGCAGTCACCCCTAACCCCAGCCATGTGCACCAGTCTCCATATGTCTCTTGCTTTTCATCTTCCATTATCCTTTTGCCCCACCTGGATTATCAGTTAATCTCTGTGAAGGTTAATCTTGATTGTCAATTTGATGGGATTTGGAATTGCCATCAAACGAGTCTCTGGGCATGTTTCAGGGTGGGTGGTGTGGAGATTTATTTCAATTGGGTTAACTGAAGTAGGAAGGCCAACCTTAAATGTGGGTAGCACCATCTCATGGGCTTGGGTCTGGTCCTAGAAGAAGAGCACAGGCATTCACTGCTTCCTGCTGCCTGACTGTGGGTGAGGTGTGACTAGACGCCTCCTGCTCCTGTTGGCATGCCTTCCTCTCAGTGATGGACTATACTCTGTAGAACTATAAACTGGAATAAATTAACCACTCTTCCTCCATTTTGTCAGGGTATGTAATCACAGCCATGAGAAAAATAACTAATGCAATCTCTTAAATATCTTTAGCTCTCATCAGCTCTGTTTTAATCATTCCCTTTGGCCATCACCTCTCATCGGGATTCCTACAGCAGTTTCCTAAAATAAATAATAGTAATAACGATAATAATACTTTCCAACTGTCAAATTCTAAGGCTTATAAAATAATAATAATAATAATAATGATAATAATAATAAATAGAAGGCTGCCACTATCCTTCTCCAAGCTAACTTTGCTTCTCAGAGACAAGAACCACTTTTTTATTTCTTCAGCTCTCTTTTGGTATATAATTTCATTTTCCAAATGAGATATAAACCCTATTCCTTACTTTTAAGTTCAAACATTATTTACTGACTTTGAACAATGATTCTTCTGATACTACCTTCTCCTCCATCTTTCAATATAATTAGATCTATAATTAGATCACATTTTGGGTTAAGTCATTAAACAGTATTTAAATATTATAAGAATGACCACTGAAAGCATTAACTTTCTAAGATACTATCATCCTTCCCAGGGCTCTGTGTCCCGGTGAAGTCTTGCACTTGGGCCTGCTGGGCAGGAGGGACATGAAGGGACAGAACTTGATATATGAGAGGTGAGATAGGCTGGATATCAGCTCCTGGGCCTAAAGGAGGCCTGGGTGGTATCCAAACAGGATTCCCTGGACAGGTGGATGTAGCAGGCAAAGCTAATATAAAGCCTTCTGCAGGAGCCAAAGGCAAGAGCCCCAAAGAAACTATAGTTTTGGGGATTGGCAAAGGCTGACAGCTTAACAGATGCTGGCCTTGTGGGCAGAGTTCTGGAGCCCCTGGCAATGACTGGGCTTAAGATATTGCTTTTTTAAGGAAATATTTAAAAATTCTGTGTATATGTGTTGGCAGGTGCATGTGAGTGCCTGTTAAGTATGGATAAGGATGTCAGATGTCCTAGAGCTGGTTACAGGCAGTTATGAGTGGTTCAGCATGGGTGCTGGGAACAGGACACAGTGTCCTGTGCAAGAACAGCAAACACTCTTAACTGCTGGGCCAGCTCACTAAGGCACTTCCTGCACCATTATTGGAAACAACACAGGTTCCATCGGGGAATACTTCAGTGAGAGGCAGCACGTTTACCGGTGACTATGAGCGGTAAGGCAGTCAGAGTTTAGGCAGACTGATGCAGGAGACCTGCTGAGCTTGGTGGTGAGAAAAAAAGTTCAAGTCAGGCAAGAAGAAAAAAACCCTGGGGGACTCTCAGTCCTACCAAGGGCAGTTCCCATTCACAGAGCACTTCCAATTAGAGGGTGTTTTTCCATCCAAACTCATTTTCCTTTTATTAAAGTCCAACTTACTATTACATGGTCTGATTCTCAAAGGCAATGTTGCTCAAATAAAACATTTCCATGTGATTGCTTCCATCTAATACCAATGGCAATAAAGGCTTAAAAAGCCCACCACGGGGAATTTTACTGTTCGTAGGCACAGTTCCAGAGAGGCAGATTTCCTTATGGGGTCTTCTTTGTCCATAACAAACTCCAGGATGCAAGCAGGACTAGCAAAATCATTATGCTTCCAGAATGCCTGCAAAGTAGCATCGGTGATTTCTCATTGGGCTTGAGTCGCAGATCACAGCCAACAAGCAGGTTCAGGCCTTTATTCAATCCCTAGGCGTCTGTCTGGCTTGGTCAGGTGTTCCGGCTTATTCAGCTAACATCAAACTCACCTGTCTCACGTGATCCATGAGAGTAGCTGCAAGTTGATTGGACAGCAGAGGTAGAGCTTGTGGTAGAGGTGACGTGTAGGAAACTCGGAAGTGTATGGCTGCGGTGAGTAGGAGAGGCCAACAGCCAGCACGACCAGGCTAGGTAGGGTTCAGGCAGGGCACTGGCTGAGGCTGGAGAGAAGACAATGTGAGCGAGCGAGGAGCACCTAGGAGATTCTATTTTTAACTCTGCGTATGTGCGAGCATGAGTGCAGTGCTGGTGCAGGCCAGAAGGGGGCGTGAGATCCCTTGAGGCTGAAGTTAGAAGAGTTAAGTTAGAAGTTGTAAGCTGCCAGAAGTGGGTGGAGGGAACTGGACAGGGGTCCTCTCTAAGAGCAGTGACTGCTCTTAAGCACTGAGCCATCGCTCCAGTTCCCACCCTCCCCACCCCCATCCACCCCCAAACTCCTCTTCTGATGTCACGATGACACAGCAATCCCACTATGGTGGTACTAATGCTATTCTCATCTTACAAAAAGGCTCAGAGGCTCCAAGAGATGGCACGATCTGCCTAGAAACAGCTGACCTCAGAAAAGAGAAGCTGAGATCCTAACTCAAGTTAGTGTGAAGGCACAGCAATGTTTTGACTCTGTGACATAATGTTGTCATCACTGAAGATTGTGTATGTCTGTGACCTTTCCATGGTTGTTACCAAATTCCTTAAAACAGTGTCAAGAGAGAAACAGGTTATTTTCAGTCTGTGGTCAACTGGCTCCCTTAGGAGCCGAGGTGAGGCTGAACAGGGCGACCATGGGAACATGGGAAGGAGGAAGCCTTTCACCTCCCGATGGGCAGGAAGCAAAGAGATGCGAGGCCATGGACCAGCTCCCCAAAGAACTCTAGCATATTGACTTATTATTATTTTCTTAAATCTAGGTCCACTTACTAAGATTTCCAGAATCTGACAAAATAGGACTACCAGCTAGACCAATAAATTCAATAAATTAGTGGGTATTTGGGGGGAGGCATGTCACATCCAAACCATAGCATATCTATGGGAAGTCTCTTTAATATAACTGTCTATTCTTGGAGGATTTCGTACACGTAACCTACTTTATGACTACCCCGTTTTCTTCCAGGCCACTCTTTCATATCCCTCTTCTAGCTTCATATTATGTTTTATTTTATTTTATTGAGGCAGTGCCCCACTACACAGCTTAGGCTAGCTTCAACCTAGCCATCCTCCTGCTTCAGCTTCCTAAATGGTGGGATTATAAAAATGTACCATCATCATACCTGGTGTGGTTCTGGCATGTTAGTTCTGTCTCAGGGAAGAAACCTGTGTGGTTAGCAGTGGACAGAAAACTAGGAGAAGCCACTGATATGAGCTGGGCAGTAAGAAGAGAACATAGAGTGTATGAGTGCCACAGGCTATTCCCAGATGGTGGAGGGCAAAGAATAACACACACACACACACACAAGTGAGTGGCTGCTCTTCTTTCATTCGTGGTTTGAGTTTTCTTTCTTACTTTTGTGTTATTTGTACAATAAGAACAATTCATAGAAAGACTGGGAACCCATGAGTTCCTATATGGTATGTCTGGAGTCAAGCGTTAGCCCTGGGTCTGGAAGCAGAGCTATCCTGATAGCAGCACTTGTAAAATCAGCTGCTTCTAGACAGAGAGAGGAGAAAAGGCTACCATGTGGTCTAGGCTGGGAGGATTCGGCTCTAATGGTTGCCACAGCCAGTGAGAAGTTCTGACCTGGGCAGGGAAATTCAGCTGTGCCTAGCACCTCCCTAGGGGTTTTTACACCTGATGGGGATTGCTGCTCCCTGGTCATTTGTTGCTGGCTCTTCCTGGCTGGGGCTCCAGTGTGGCCCTGCTAGAGGAAAGGCCTGTGCAAGATTCTTATTGAAGGACAGGGGCCAAGGTGACCTGAGCCAGCAGACACTGAAACACCAACCACCTGAAGTTTATCTGGGTGTTGTGAGTGAGTTTCCAACCCTTTCCGGATGCTGTCCATCCTCACACCCTTCCCTCTACCTGCAGTGCTCTTTCTTGTGGTTTCTGACACAGCTAACCCCTGCCTGGACAATAATGCCTCAGCCTGTTGTTGTTTTCTTTATTTTGATGCAGGGTTTTATGGAACTCAGGCTGGCTTTCAGCTCCTAATTTTCCTGCTTCCATCCAACAGTAGTTGGGACTATGGGTACACAGTGCCATGGACAGTTTATATGGGACTCTGGGTAGAAAGCAGGATACCGTGAGTGTTCGGTGAGCACTACCAACAAGGTTAATCCCTTGCCTCCTGACACATAGTTCACACTCCTTTTTCCAGCCTCCTTTTGGGAAATGAATCACCCCTCCTTCCTCTTTCTCCAAAAGCTCTTGATTTGTATTTTTTTTTTTTTTGCCATATATTATAGTTATTTATGTCCATGTCTGGTCCCTTCACTGAGTTGCGGGCATCTCAAGGTGGCCAATGTCTGGCATGTGGTATGCGCTCAATCACTGTGTGGAATGACACTAAGTGGGCGTGTTCTTTCTCTTTATAGCTTTCTGGGAAAGCTATTGAGATTTTAGGCAAGTGACCAGTTGGTTTTATGTCCCTCGCTTTCCTGTGCATTCTGGGAGAAGCAGGAAAAGGAAGAGAGCTAAGGGTACCTGTGGGTCCATATTCTGCAGAGTTCTGCCTGTGCGCCTGAGAGGGGGCAATGACAGGAGTAGTAACTGGCACCCGCAGGCGCTTACTCTTTCACACCCATTAACACTGCCAAGTCTCACAAGGCTCTAGGAAGTATGCCGGGAAGCAGTGTATGGCTGAGGAAACAAAAGCTCAGGAAAAAAAAAAAACCAAAGCAATCTGCTGAATATTAAATTGTCTCAAACCCGGCTCTGTTGACTTCACACCCCCTTCCCTGGAACTATGGGGGTCACAGAGGCTCTACCTAGCCCGCTCCCATAACACTTTGCTAAGGAAGGACAGCAGGCTAGACTGGAACCCTTCATAGGTGCATTTGCACTGGATCCCAGTCATTGACATCATACGTGTTTACCTGTGTCCCCTCCTTTACTTCTCTGTCCAAAGCTCAGGCCTCTGGCAAGCCCCTCACTTTTACTGGGTCTTGGTTTTCATCTCTGTAAACAAAGGCTGAACTAGAAGTCGCATCCAGTCCAGGGCACAGCACAGCATTGCTCTCCCTCTCCGGGTGGACAACTCCTAGCTCCAACACTAGAGGCCTCCCAGACTCCAGCTGACACGAGGAGGTGTGTAGCCAACACTGCAGCCTTTTCCAGGCTGGCTGTGGAACCCGAGCCTCCTCTAGACGGCAGGGCCGCTCTACACAGATCAAATCCGGAGCCTCATTAGTCATGTCAGATGACATAGTTAACACTTGGGGCAGGCATAGCAAGTTCATCAAAAGCCCCTATGTGCTGGCTGCACCACCGAAGCTGCGGAACTACTGTGTACGGCGCAGCAGCACCTCAGAGGGGCAGCGCCAGAGTTCTTCCACATCAGGTTTTGATTAATCACATAGACGTGTCTTTAATCGGTGCCAGGGTAGCGGCCAGGGAACTCATGGGAAGGCAGGATGTTATGCTTTCTTTCCCCGAGGTCCCATAAAGCAATGAAAGATGAGGGGCAGCATCACTGCTCGTTGGATATTTATCGACCATGCAGACCCAGAAAACACAAATAATTATCTGAATCAAAACCTAACCTCAATCTCCCAACTCGCTGGAAAGCAGGCATGTTCCCCTCTGCCCGACTTGCTCGCATGCCTGTTTACTGAGCCATACAGCTGAGCAAAAGAGGTAAGACCTACAAGTTAGGTAGCACTGAGAACATCCTCAGGACTCCTCATCCGAAAGATGCCTGGAGATAACTGGGAAGGTGCACACCCTCAAAAGAGCCCTGCCTCCAGCCCCTCACTATCCTATGAACCGATGTCAGAAGTATGTACTCTTCGGTTCTTTAGAGAGCCGGGCAGTGGTGGTGCGCGCCTTTAATCCCCGAATCTGGGAGGCAGAGGCAGGTGGATTTCTGAGTTCGAGACCAGCCTGGTCTACAGAGTGAGTTCCAGGACAGCCAGGGCTGCACAGAGAAACCCTGTCTCAAAAAACAAAAACAAACAAACAAAAATCTTTTGAGATTTAAGTAAGATACATGGAGTGAGCCAAGCATGGGGGTACATGCCTTTAATCTCAGCATCTAGAGAGATGCTATCTGGTATTATGGTGTATTACTTTAATACCAGCACTCCAGAAGCAGAAGCAAGTAGTCTCTGAATTTTAAGGTCAGCCTGATTTACAAAGTTAGTTTCAGACCAGCCATGGCTACATAGTGAGCTCCTGTCTCAAAAAGAAAAAGAAAAAAAGGAAAAGGAAAAGGAAAAGGAAAAGGAAAAGGAAAGAAAGAAAGAAAGAAAGAAAGAAAGAAAGAAAGGAAGGAAGAAAGAAAGGAAGGAAAGAAAAAGAAAACCAAAAGAAAAAAAAGAAAAAAAGAAAAAAAAAAGGACACATCTCACATAGCAAGCACTGTTCTGGTACCATAGAAAATAGGGCATGGAGTCAAATAAAGAGGGAGTGGTGGGAGAAAAGATGGTGGGTCCACAAAAGAAACTGATGTGTAGCTTAGTAGCATCGAATCACATAGAAGTCGAAGCATCAGAATATGGTTTCAGGAGGATTTGGATTTAAATTTTAGCTTTCGGAGACAGGAGAGATAGCTTAGCAGATGAGAGCACTTGCTGCTCTTGTCTCAACAAGACAAGAGTTCTATTCCCAGAACCCACACTGCGAAGCTCAGGCCCCCTGTAGCTCTAGTGCCAGGGGAACTAGTTCCTGGCCTCCTTGGGTGCCTGCACATATGCATGTATAACACAGACAAATATGCATACACATAACTAGAGAAGAAACACACATCTCAAAACACTTTACCTGTTAAAAACAAATCTCAGATGGCTGGAGAGATGGCACAGCTGCTAAGAGCACTGCTGCTCTTCCAGAAGACTCAGGTTCAATTCTAAGAACGCACATGGTAGCTCAGACCCATCTGTAGCTCTGGTTCTAGGGAAGCCAGTTCCCGCTGCATGCAGGCACACACTCATAATCCACAAATATAACAATAAATAAATAAAAGCAAAAGAATTCAAAGAAGTATCTCATTTGAATTTATGACCTTCCTTTGACTGAGTTTTAATGACAGTATATTATGTGGTCCTGCACATGGCACTTGTGAAGACCTCGAGAGTTAGCAGGCTGGAAAGAACATAGCACAAGGCTCAGCACTGATCAGGTCTAAATTAAATAAGCACCATGCCTTAGATAGGCTTTTACTGCTTTGAACAGATACCATGACCAAGGCAAGTCTTATAAAGGACATTTAATTGGGGGCTGGCTTACAGGTTTAGTTCATCAAGGCAGGAGCATCTAGGCAGGCATGATGCAGGAGTAGCTGAGAGCTCTACATCTTCATCTGAAGGCTGCTAGCAGAATACTGGCTTCCAGGCAGCTAGGATGAGGGTCTTAAGCCCATGCCTACAGTGACACACCTACTCCAACAAGGCCACACCTCCTAATAGTGCCACTTCCAGGGCCAAGCATATATAAACTATCACACACCAGGGAGTTGGAGAGATGGCTCAATAGTTAAGAGCACTTGCTGTTCTTCATAAGACCTGGGTTCAGTTTCTAGCACCCACATGTCTTACAACCACCCATAACCCCAGTTCCAGTGGATCTGGTACTTTCTTCTGATCTCTGTGATTACCAGGCACACATACCACACACATGCATGCAAGAGGTAAAGCACTCATGCATGTGTAAAATTAATCAATCTAAAATAAAATTATCACCAGTAAAGTTCTGATAAGAGTTCTATGTTTATTCCTGAAATAAATAAGCACTGATCAGGGGTCCTATGCTAGCCTCTGTTCTGGACACGTATATGGTATGGTGGTTTGCATAGGTTTGTCCCCCATTGGTTCATGCTTGGCCCATAGAGAGTGGCACTATTAGGAAGTATGGCCTTGCTAGAGTAGGTGTGGCCTTACTGAAATCAGTGTGGAGGAAGTGTGTCACTGTGTCACTGTGGGGTATGGGCTTTGTTGTCTCCTGTGCTCAAGCTCCAGCCAATGTTTGACAGTTCCTCCTTACTGCCTGTGGGCCAAGAACTCTGAGCTCCTTCTTCAGCACCATGTGTACCGACATGCTGCCATGCTTTCTGCTATGATGATAGCGGACTACTTCTGAAACTGTAAATCAGTACCAATGAAATGTTTTCCTTATAGCAATTGCCTTGGCCATAGTATCTCTTCACAACAATGGAAACCCTAAGACAAAAGTTCATACCAGGGACTGGGGTATTTGCTCTGATAGGCTTGACCATGTTTTTGTTTGAAGGAATGTGATTTTAGGATTTGGGGTTAGAAAAGTAATGGAATGCTTTAAGCGTAGCTCAATGGGCCATACTAGTAAAAGCATGGAAGACAGCGGTGCTGAGGGTGACTTGAACTGTGGGAGTCTGGCTCATGAGGTTTCAGAGGAGAAGAACTTTAGTATGTTGCCTAGAGATTGTTCTTGTGACATTTTGGTGAAGAATGTGCTTGCTTTTTGCCCTTGTACGAAGAGTCTGCTTAAAACTATGACGAAGAGATTTAGATTAATTGCTTTGACAAAAGAAATCCCAAAACAGCTAAGCATTGACTGTGTTCTGTGGTTCACTCTTAAGAAGAGTATTTTGATCAAAAATGTATGGACCAAGGATCAAAAGCGCACTAGGAAGTGGAATAGAGCTAAATCCTATGTTCAAGGAGAAAAACAGATTAAAGATGTTAAATGGAATTAAGGAAGTGGTAACCTCAGGGCAAGATCTCACTCAGCTAAGTAAGCTTCCACCTTGTGAAAAGGTTACTCCCCAAAGGACACTGCCACCTAGCCTCAATTTACAGTGTGCCTGTGGTTATAGGAGGGAGAGTTATATCATGCTATGCATTATTATGTCCTGGTTCTTGTTTTCATTTAGACACAAGGAGGTATGATTGCCAATTGTGTTGACAATGGATAATCGTGATGGCTATTCTCAGTTGTCAATTTGACTGTATCTGGGATGAACTACAAATCAGAACTGGAGTGTACACCTGGTCAGGATCTTGAGGCAGGAAAGCAACATGCCTTTGATCTGAATCTTGAGGCTGGAAGACACAGGCTTTTGATTTGGATCCATATACACAGATCTTGAGGCATAGTGGTCATGCTTACAAAGATCTATAATGAAAAAGAAGTAAAGAAAAGCCTGTGTTCAGGCATGGCGATATGCACCTGTAATCCCAGCACTCAGGAGACAGGCATGCAGATCTCTGAGTTCAAGGTCAGTCTACAGGACAAGTTCCAGAACAGTCAACCTTAAGCAGTGAAGGAAACCATGGAAAACAGAAAGCTGGGGAAGATGCAATTGAACAAGGGGACTAAGTGAGGGCCCCAGCAAGCAGCAGAATGTGGCAGCTTCTGCCATGTGGCTTTAGAATCAAGGGTGGAATTTCCCTCTGTGACTTAGGAAAGGTGCTGAGGCCAGAAATGTGCCAGGGGTGTCCCTGCTTAGAGGTCTGGAGAGGCCACTGAGTGAACAGGGTTATGGAATTTCCCTCGGAGACTAAGGAAAGCTGCTGCAGCTAGGCATGAAGGCCTAGAGAGGTCACTGCATGAAGTTGTGAAGGTAAAACCTGGATTATCTTGGAGATCCCAAGATGTTAGAGATGCCAGAGCCATGGGATAACTGCTGAGGAAAGCTGCTAACAGAAAGTAGAACCAGCCCAAGGAAAAGAAGTGTGCTGGAGTCAAAAACGCTGAAAGGAGTTGGGAGATCTGCAGAGCATTACGACGTCAAACATGGAGATGCAGAGTTTGGAGTTTGCCCTGGTGATTTTCAGTCTTGCTTTGGTCCAGTATTTCTTCTCTATGCTCCCTTTCCTTCATTTTGGAACAGTAATGTATATCCTGTGCCATGATATGTTAGAAGTATGTGATCTGCTTTTTGATTCTACAGTTAAGAGATTCCATGAATCTCAGAAGAAACTTTGAACTTTAGACTTTGAAACATTTGTTGAGACTGTGACAGACTATGGGGACTTGTGAAGTTAGACTAAATGCACTTTGCCTTATGTTACAGCTACAAGCCTATGGGGAGCAGAGAGTGCAATGTGATACTCTGAATAGGTTTGGCTCCCATAGATTCGTGTGTTTGAAAGCTTGGCCCATAGACAGCAGCCCTATTAGGAGGTGTGGCCTTGCTGGAGGAAGTGTGTCACTGTGGGGGTGGGCTCTGAGGTTCCCTATGCTCCAGCTTCGTCCAGTGTGAGGCAGCTCCTCCTGCTGCCTGTGGATAAGACGTTAATCCTCAGCTCCTGCTCCAGCACCATGTCTGCTTGCACATTGCCATGCTTCCTGCCATGCTAATGATGGAATAAACCTCTGAGACTGGGAGCCAGCCCCAAGTAAATATTTTCCTTATGTTTTGGTCTCTTTACAGCAATGGAAATTGTAACTAAGACACATGGGACCCTCAGGCCACCCTTGAATGAGACTGCTGCCTGCTGGAGAATAGTGGTGACCTAGCATAGTAAGTAGAGCAAGGTGAGCATGGTGGTGGTGCCTGTAATTCCAGCACCACCATAGGACAGGAAGATTCAAGTTCAAGGCCAACATGAGGTAGGTGTGAGACCACACTGGGACAGTCTCAAAATCAGCCAGTCAGTAAAATAATGGCAAATTATTACAGGCCTTCAGACACAAGTTTATACAGGGTTAGCAAGGAGTTAAAAAGTAGGGCATTTTACCTGGGAAAGCAGGATAGATTTTCCTGAAGAGATAATGCATGCGCCAAAGTTGATATGTGAGAATATTGTCATTTCAAAGAAGGAAAGGCAACCATACATGACACATGGTACTCTTCTGCTATGGCTGGAGTCTTTGGGTTCCCAAAGCTTCCCATGCTAAAAACTTAGCCCTTGGTAGTTGTATTTATAAGTAGTACATCTTTAAGAGACTAGCAGCTCAAACACCAGGAATATTTGTCTAATGTTCCCTAAGGTCCTGGATTTGAACCCTAACACAGAAATAAAAATAGTAGCCCATTGTCTCCTTCTTGGTATTTACAAGCTGGTATTTTCTTATTTTTAAATTTAATTCTATATTTCTCATAGCAAAAATTACTGATCCAGCTAGGCTTAGTGGAGTATGTCTGTAATTTCAGAACGTAGAAGGCAGAGGTAAGAGATCAAGAGATCAGTGGCTCAGAGGGCTGAAGAGATGGCTCAGCAGTTAAGAGCAAGTGCCGCTCTGGTAGAGGATCTGAGGTCAGTTCCCAGCACCTGTGTGGCAGCTCGTGAGCACTATGACTCCAGCTCTAGGGGATCTGATGCATTCTTCTGGCTTCTGCTGGGACCAGACAAGCATGGTGCACATACATACATGAGGGCAAATATGTACATAAACTAGAAGTACATTTTTAAAAACTTGGGGAAAAAAGAGGTAAGAATCCGCCTTAGCTATTTGGGAAGTTTGAGGCCAACCTGAGAACAGGAGACTATGTCTCAAAAACCAAATAAAGCTGAGAATAGTGCAGACACCTTCAATCTCAGCACTGGGAGGCAGGGACAGGTGGATCTCTGTGTGTTCAAGGCCAGCCTGGTCTCCAGAGTGAGTTCCAGGACAGCCTGGAACTACACAGAGAAATCCTGTCTTGAAGCAAAACAAAAACAAAAGAAATACCAAAACAAGAACAAAATACTAAAAAAAAAAAAAAAAAAAAAAAAAAAAAAAATACCCAGTCCAGTCCATGGGAGTGTGAGGTCGTGGCCATCTTTTCCTTCACTTTTACATTTAGGACATATCATCTAGAACATATTTTGAGTGTCCTGTATGTGTTGAAGGGAGTAAGTAACAAAGACACACGGTAATCAAGGGGCTAATATGTCCTGTCACCGACACAGGATGTTCTGACCATTTTTCCACAGAGGAATTCAAGTGAGGATTATTAGAAGGCCTCCAATCTCCTCCCGGAAGGCAGAGAAGTGTGACATGATGGGGACCCCAGGGAGGAGACCAGGAGGACTTGATGCTAGAAAATGTTAATCTAGAACGTATCATCCGTCGCCTCCATCCTGTCCCCTGACTCATACTCTGCTCTCCACTCCGCCCTGTCTGGAGGCCCTAAGACATGGAACTCGTCATTTCCTGCCGGGGTAAATCACAGACTGACGTGTGATACTCGTTCTTAGTTTTTACCATACCCCAGGTATAGATGCTCACATCCATCAGGGTGGAGGGAGGCCTTTCCACAGGGTGGCGCTGGGAGGGGTGGGGTGGGGGGAGGGGCGCTTCCCACTCCGAGGCTTCCTGGCTCGGCTCCCAGGTGATTTTACAGCCTCTGGGTCTGAGTCTGCATCTTCTGGATGCGCCTCAGTTCGCTTGCTACAGCACTGACGTGTGACCGCTTAACTGTGGCCGTTTCCTGGCCCAGGGAGCCTGGGCTTTGGGGAGCCTGGGAAAGAGACAAGAAAGAGAGCTTTATATGAGGTAAGCCTCGACAGCAATAACGAAGGCCAAGGACCAACTTACATTTATACCGTGCTTAACCATTTACAAAGCTCCAGAGAACTCTAGTCATCTTTATGAGCCTGTGCGAAGGTCACCTCGTTTTACCAAAGAACAGCTCTCCCAGGCAGAGTTGATCCTTCCGCCCACACTGGGTAAAATTTCCATTATCATCCTTACTGCTGTGCAAGACACTTATTTGTGTATCCCATGCTTCCCTTGAGTCATCAGCTCCTTGGAGACAGATCACTTTTCCTGTCATAAAATGTGTATTTTTTCTAAAAAAGAACAAAAAGTAATTTTAGTGTTTATTATGCATAAATGTGTAATTATAAAAGTGATATTTATAGTTACAATAAAAATAGTATGTCTAGGGTCAGTTAGATGGCTCTGGTACAGAGGTGCTTGTCAGACCTGACAACATGTGTTTGGTCTCCAGGAATCATATGGTGAAGGAAGAGAACCTACTTTCATAAACTGTCTTCTGAACTTCACATGCATACTGTAGAATATATGTACACACACACACACACACACACAAAGAGAGAGACAGAGAGAGAGAGAGAGAGAGAGAGAGAGAAAATGTAATTTTAAAATAGTATGCAAGCCAGGTATGGTGGCACACACCTTTAATTCCAGAACTCAGAGGGGCAGAGGCAGGCAGATCTCTGTGAATTTGAGGCTAGCCTGGTCTACATTATGAGCTCCAGGACAGTCACAGTCAAAAGCCAATCTCCCGGAGCCGATCAGTGACCTCCAGGATCAGTGAGAGACCCTGTCTCAAAAACCAAGACAGTGATTGAGGGAGACATTGAACTCAGCATCCCAAATCCCTGTGGTAAGCTGGCAGGTCACTCTGCTCAGGAGCCTTCTAACTAGAGCAGAGAATTCACTCCACAGACTGCGCCCCAACACCACCCCATGTACTCTGATAATATCATCCCCCGTCCTCTCTCGGCTTCCTGTTTTTCTGTTTGAAACCTGTTACTATGGAAACATTGTGGCAAGCTATAGTGGGGTTTCTAAGTGAAGTGTTAAGAATTTTTAGAACCTGCAGAAATACAATGTTGGTGTTTAGGGAATAAGAGCTCAAATTATGTGACTTATTCATGACTTCACATACTGTGTCATAAATACTAACATGGAAATATGAGCCAGCACTGAAGAGATAAGTGGTACTTTATAAAATTTATGTACCCAGGTTTTAAATTTTTCATGGGCGTGTCCATGAGAAATGTTAAAACCACAAAAATGCAACACACAACTTGGGAAGACCTATGGAAAAGGCAGATGACAGAATGCCAGCATGTCCTCATAAATTCACATCTGTGAAAGGACTGGGGACCTGGACAGCCAGGGGATGTGGGAAACATCTGTACGATGTTCTGGGTGATGACCATATTCCTTAAAAACTGTCTACGATCATTCTTATTAGACATTCAATGCAGGGTACCGTAACAAACATTTCAGTAAGAGAATTATTACCAAGGGCACAATAGGAAAAACAAAACAGAACAAAGCAAAAATCACTTCC
Source organism: Mus musculus (assembly GCF_000001635.26). Classification (NCBI taxonomy): domain Eukaryota; kingdom Metazoa; phylum Chordata; class Mammalia; order Rodentia; family Muridae; genus Mus; species Mus musculus. Next base: position 98,694,858 of record NC_000073.6, read on the forward strand.
CTGGCTTGGCTTGAGTTGGCTAAGTTTGGGCTCCTTTATCATCCTAGCTCTGCCATCAAGCAGGTGTGTGACTCAAGAAGTTGTCCAATCTCCCCGGGCCTATTGCTCATCTAATCTGGGCTTTAATTCTGAAGTTACTTATTAGGTTATTTTATTACTTATTAGGTTCTTTTAGCCCCATGTGTGTGTAGAGGCATGCTTATGCTATGGCCCACACATAGAGTCAGAGGATACATCGTGGGAGTTGGATCTTTATTTCCATCGTGGGAGTGTCCCTGGATCCAGGGACTGAACTCAGGTCATCAGGCTTGGCTTTACCTGATGAGCCGTCTCATCAGCACCTCTTTCTTTAAGTGAGGCCTATGTCTAGTTTCTTCCAGGAGGTAATATTTCAAACCAGTTCCTTGTGGCCAAGGCTTGGGGGCTGCACTACTTAAGAGGAACTAGTAATGGCACGAGCTTAACAATTATCATTTCACTGTGCACTCTGCCTTCTCACATCCATTTTCTTATTTATACAGTTACTTTAAATGTAGCAATTCCAACTTTCTATTTTTTGTATTATAAAAATTGGGTACTGATAATTTTATTCTGGGAAAGATTAGTCTGCTAAGGCAAGAACCACAGTGGGTATACCTTCCAGAGTTGGTCATTTTCCTTCATCCCACAATGTTAGTCAGTAGCCAAGGGCAAGGGCTATGTCTGTGTCTACAGGCCAATCCCAAAGAGATTCAGTAAGTGGCTCTTTGTTAGACAATTGGGAGGGAGGAAGCTGAGGCAGATATGGGGCTGAGGAAGGCCTCCAGTGCCAGGGGCAAACTTCTGTCTGTTTCTGTATTTCTCAACTTTCTAAATCTCAACAAGCAAAAATATCAACAAAGCACATGTTAAAATCTTTTTTTCCTGGCTTTTTGTCACCCTTGTTTCCCATAACAACACTGTAGTCAATTCTTCTAGCATTTTAAGTACTGCTTGCTTCTCCAGTGTCTAGAGTGTGGTTTTTCTTAAAAAGGACAACTATTAAAATGATTGTACAGGTAGTGCTTAGAGGACAACAACACTGAGTTTGTGGACCTAACACCTGCCATCTAGCTCCATATAAAGACTCTTAACAACTAGCTCCAAAAAAGGTCACCTTTAGGGACTTGGGTCCCACCTGGATTAATCTGTCACTCTAGAAGTACAGTCAGAATCACACGACGTGTAAGAATTTGTCTTGATAAAAGTGGCTTAGGTAGTAACTAGTCAGAGACTGAATGCTGTAATGAATGAGGCACACTTTTTGCTGCTTTTCTACCGTGGTGTAGAGTACCTAGGAGCTGTAAGACAATGGAGCACTGAACTACATGCCAGGCTTTCTGCCCTGCGCCTCGTGTTATTCAGCCCAAGAGTCGCATAAAGGTGCTCTATTTTTGACTCATTTCCCCCACGTAAATGGATGTGCACACATATTTTTTTGTGTATTACCATATCTGTCTAGAACAGTGACAGGCTTGTATAAGCACGGAGTATTTGTTGAATGGAGAAATGGACAATGCACAAGGTCTATGGTATTCTTCCCCTTACAAACGGGTACTCTGGGTGCAGATACACCATTCAGTCCAGGGCCAGCTGAGGAGCCAGAAGCAAAGCCTGAGCCCCACCCTTACTCTTTCTAGACACAGCAGGAATAACACTTAGGCACCGAGGAACTCGTACAGTTCACGGAATCTATAGCCCGAGGACCTCTAAATCATGGCCGTTTATGTGGTGTACTCATTTATGGGCTTGGAAGCTTACTAAAGTGATACAGCAAATATTTTCATTTTACCGAAGCAATGACAAAATGCACATTTTAGTTTCATTTCTGGGGCGACATTAACTCCATAGTTTGTTGTTACTTAAAACTCTACAGTATAGGGGATGAAGAGACAGCTCACTGGTGAAGAGGGCTTGCAGCTCTTGCCAAGAACCTGAGTTCAGTTCCCAGCATCCACCGCATGCAGTTCACAACCACCTCTTCACAACTCCAGCTCCAGGGAAGCTGACCTCCCCTTCTGCACTACACCTTGCCCACCACAGGTACCCATACTCATATGCACATAACCACCCATCCCCAAATAATTAAAAATAAATCTTAAAAAAATACAACATAAAAAACCCCAACATAATCATGTACAGTAATTCCAGACAACAATGAAGTGACACTTTTGAATGTCAAGAGTTCTTTAAGTCACAATGTTACATGTCTTATGTTTTTGTAGTCTTCTCAATGTAAAACAAATATTACAGCTCGAAGCCATGCTCCCTGCATGTCCTAAGGGTGCCAGCAGACTTAATATCAATAGCACACTGAAAGCTATTCTTAGCACTAAAGCTCTGAGGAAGGCTCAAAGACTTTCCAGAAAGTCTCCTTTTCTCCTCCCTAGGGCCACATACTAGAAATGTGCCACTTGTGTGTTCATAACCACATTGGCTTTTTGAGAGGTCTCAATCACAACCTTTTAGGACATGGGTCCTTTTCCTTTCTGTCCCACTTTGGCTGCCAATACAATACCATGCAGCCTCCATGTGACCAAGCCAGTTAATTATTCATGAACCAAACTAGTGGTGGGGCCTCAATCTCTCAGCTGCTAAATTTTGATGCTATTTTAATTGTACTAATTTTAGAGAAAATATTTTAAAAACATATAAACAAAGATATATAAACGTCAACAACTCAAGAGTTGACAAATCCTTTCTAGGCACTTAAAAAACTTGGCAGGGGTGGGGGGTCCTGGAGAGATAGGTCAGCTGTTAGGAGCACTGGCTGCTCTTCCAGAGATCTGGAGTCCAATTCCCAGCAACCACACGGTGGCTCATGACCATCTGTAATGGGATCTAATGCCCTCTTCTGGTACATAGGTGTATAGGCAGACAGAGCACTCACACACATTAAATAAATAAATCTTTAAAAAACAAAACACCCCAACTTTTTAAAATTTATGCATATAATTTTTATCTTTTTAAACATCACAAGCATTTCCACTAAGCTGTTGAATACTCTTCATTAGCATGACTGTATACTAGCCTATTATAGTCAGACTGTAATTTATTTAACCAATTTCTGCTGTTAGACTTTCAGATTATTAAGCATAAATTTTGCCCGTATTTTAGACTGTTTCCTTAGGACAGATTCCCAGAAGTGGACTTAGAGGATCAGGGGACACAAACATTTCTAAAGCTCCCCACAGATAGTGCCAAATTGCCTTTCAGAAAGCTGTTGCCAATTTACACTTCCAACACTGCCAGCATATTTTTTTCTACCAATATGGATCTATGTAAAGGATAATAAAATTTAAGTGGAACATCCAGTCCTTGGGTTATTAATGAAGCTGGAGAGGCACAGTGACTTCTGGCACAGAGGCCTATGGCAAGGGTCATCTCTATCTCCAGGTATGCAGTTAACAGTGAGTTAGTGTGAGCACACGAGACAGCAGAGTTCAACAGGAAGACAATCAGATGTCAGACGGCCAAATCCAAGGCTGGGAGCGCTTCTGTCCACCGCTGTGTTGCACTTGGAGGACAGTGCGTGGCATATGTACCATTCAGTAAACATCTGCTGAGTGAATTAACACAGAATCTCCTTTCAGATGGCTGCTGCAGGGTTTGGTCACTTCTGGATCCTGGGAAACACTGACTTTCTGATTAGTCTTGTAAAGGTCTGCTCAGTCCTGAAAGTCTACCACAGCAATGGAAAAACAGTCCCAATGAAGGCAACAGTAAAGCTCTATCTAGGGTAAATACAAACAGACTCATCTAAAAGGGCACACCCTAGCACTGGTCAAAAGTACTTATACAATTGGTTTGTTTGTTTGTTTTTTTAATACGCTTGCAAAAAAATATACTGTGGTGGAATCTTGTCACCTCTACAGCACACGCTTTAATAGGTGATGACATCAATGGATTCAAACGCTGCCCACGGTCAAGTCATTTCTGGAATGACTGAAGTTCTCTTCCTTACTGCTCATTGCAACATGACATCACTTTCAGAATTGCCAAATAGGTTTTGAGATAAACCACAGGAATGATGTAGATGGTAGTTTGTTTAATACAAGTTTTAGTGAAAAAAAAATTCATTTTGTGAATCTGTATGTGGCCAAGCCTGTGTTCTCCTGGCCTCACACTCATTCCAATGTGCCATATTTTCTAGAGAGTAAGTTGTGAGACGATGCCAGACTGACTTGGCATGGACAGTGTTATTAATGGAAAACTATCACTCACCTGTCATTCTTCTATACATACTTTATGCACACTAGACAGGGACATGCAAACTTCGGCCCACAGGCTAATGTGGTTTACCACTCTTTGCCTCTGGTCCCCATTTTTAAAAAAAATTTTTTTTTTGAATTTAAAAATGACTGGGGGAAGAAATCAAAATATTTTATGAAAACTATGAAATTCCAATTCCAAGATCCATTTATAGTTTCACTGGAACGCAGCCACACTCATGTTTCCATATGAGCTCTGTCTGCTTTTGTACTAAGAAACTGGATGGCTCACAAAATATAGTGTTTCCTATACAGTCTGCTGACAACTGCACTAGGCCCAAGTGGGTCCTTGGAAGGGCCCCCATCAGATTTGTTTGTAGGTATTATTATGGGGTGAAGTGTGATACAAGCGGTACCACATTACCAGGATCAGACAAGGCAGAGATCACAGAACAATGCATGGCTGCCTAGGATAAGATGCAAAAGCCTAGAAAATTGAGGAGGGCTGATCAAACTGAAGCTTCACCTGGAGACTGCAGTGTGAGCAGGCACACAGTTCAAAAGCTAAAACAGGCTCTTGCTCATTGAGAAACCTGGGACCTGGGACACTGTCCCCAGAGCCTAGTGAGACATGCTGGCGGCACATCTGGAAACAGCAGGCAGTCTGAGCAGTGTGTGCAGCACAGTGGCAGCTCCTCAGCAGCACTCTGCTCCTTTATTAAGTGTCTTCAAGTCATTTTCCATCCAGATCCTTCCAGACATCTCCACAGCAAATGTGGACTGAGAACAGGAAATGGATCTGAAAGAACACTCTAGAAAGCAGGATGTAGGACTACAACCCTTCTTCCCAAATGAGAGAGCTTCCTTTTTCCCCTTCTTTTTTGAAATAGGGTCTTTACTATGTTGCCCAGGATGGATTTGAACCCACACTTCTGCCTTAGCCTCCTAGTGCTGGGACTGCAGGCATATACTACGTTCATCTTGATGTTGTCATTTCAATCACTCAGACAGGGACAAAATTTAGGAGACTACCATCTTTGTGGGGTTTTTTTTCCCCCAAGTCACAAATTTGGTAAACAGGTGATTCTTTACTTTGGGGATCATATGAAGCAAGATGAGGTGATCTTTCCTCGACAGGACCTATTCCTCCTAGACTGTTAGCAGAGGCACAAGAAACTACATGGAATAGGTGTGGACGTGAGGGTGGGGAGTAAGGTCAATTGGGAAGCCACACATTAGCAAGCTTGAGAATGGGTCAAGGTATGCAGATGGCCAGCTCTGTTGACAGCCACAGCCAGCCAGGCCCCACTGACCTGGGAAAAATAGAGTTGTTATATAGATGTTAAGGTTTGGAAAGGCTTCTAGAGGTAACCAAGCCTTGAGAAACTGGGTAATACTGATTATACTGGGCTTGCTAATGGTAGCAGGGCTTGGTCATTAGCCTCTATGCCATCCCTCCCTATCCCATTTCTTGAATTACAGGAAGACAATTTAGAGCCAGGGCTGAAGAACTCTCTGCTCCACATGTCTGGACCACAGCTTAAGTCATGGGCAGGAACACGGGCCCAAAAATCAGAAAGGAGAGAGCTGTGTGAGTGGAAATGCGTACCAAACCAAAGCCCCAAAGCAGACACACCTGGAAGGGTGGCCCAGAATCAAACAACAGGGAATCTGAGAACCAAGAGCAAGCTAGACAAGAAAATGAGTGTCTGCAGGGCACTGAGAAAACACTGAGATATGGGATCATGGCTGGATCTGAGTGTACAGAATTAGGAACCTAAGAGAGCTGTGAAGTAAGGTCCAGGACAGGACAGCAAGCAGGCACTTCAGAGTTAGTGGGAACTCTTCTGCCACCTAGGTCATTATGATCTCTGTCGTGTTCATTGACGGTGCACAGCCATTTCAAAGTGCTTTGCTCTGGACTAAGTTAGGGCGGTAATTCCTCTTCCCCCAAACCTGAGACATCCTGCTGCTGTTTGACTACTGCTGGGTGTCTTAGCGTTTTACTGCTGTGAACAGACACCATGACCAAGGCAAGTCTTAAAAAGGCCAACATTTCATTGGGGCTGGCTTATAGGTTTAGAGGTTTAGTCCATTATCATCAAGGCGGGGACATGGCAGCATCCAGGCAGGCATGGTGCAGAAGCTGAGAGTTCTCCATCTTCATCTGAAGGCTGTTAGTGGAAGACTGACTTCCAGGCAGGTAGGGTTAGGGTCTTAAGCCCACACCCACAGTTACACATCTGCTAAAGGCCACACCTCCTAATAGGGTCACTCCCTGGGCCAAGCACATACAAACCATCACATTTCACTCCCTGGCCCCCACAGACTTGTTCAAACATATGAGGCTATAAGGGCCACAGCTAAACATAGCATAATACAAAATACATTTAGTCTAATTTCCAGAGTCCCCAGTCTATAGCAGCTCAACAATGTTAAAAGTTCAGAGTTGCTGGAGAGATGGCTCAATGGTTAGATCTGACTGCTCTTCCAGAGGTCCTGAGTTCAATTCCCAGCAACCACATGGTGGCTCACAACCATCTGTAATGGGATCCAATGCCCTCTTCTGGTGTGTCTGAAGACAGCTACAGCGTACTCATATACATAAAATAAATAAATAAAATCTTTTAAAAAAAAGTTCAAAGTCTCTTCTGAGATTCATCCAATCACTTTATTGTAATCCCAATAGCAAGACAGGAAACCAGCTGGGCAAACTCCAAACGCTGCATCTCCATGTCTGATACCGTAGCAGTCGTCAGATCTCCTACTCTCTGAGCATGCTCCCTGCAGAAGGTGGCTGGCAGGGGCCCGACTTCTGGGATTCTACACAGGCAGAGCCATTTCCTCATCAGCACTCTGCTGCAGCTAACTCCACATCTCAGAACTTGTCCTCTTTTCCCTCACCTATAAACTAGCGTTCTTAATTTCCTTTGAATGACCAGATGGACACTCAAATTTCCCCAAGTTCAGGCTGATCCTTCAAAATACTTGCTATAGCTTTGACAGACGTTTTTCTCGTGTTCAGGTTTCCTTTCAGAATGAATCTAATGGTTTCTTTCTCTAAATGTAATTTCTTCAGCCATCCTTCTCACTGTTAACTGCTTGTTCACACAAAGTCCGTGACCTTTTGGATATTTGCATCCGTTCTGTGGGTGACTGGACGACTACTTCATGGATCATCTCAGACATTTTCCCACCCTTCTTTAAACCTTTTGTGCCAGTCAAATACTCAAGCCCTCGACACCACTTCACCCCCATACGCTTCTTTCAAAAGTGGTGGGTCTTACTTGCAGACGTGTTCGATTTTACGCAAAATTTGATACTTTGTTCTAAATAGCGGCCACTCATTTTGAAACAAAACCATACAGGAACGTTATCAGGCCAGGACTGTGAGAAGCCTGAGGTAAAAATCTCTAGGGTGCTGCTGGCCTAATCATTGCACTATTCCTGCCTCTCTGGAAACCACCAAGGAAGTTACTGCTTTTCTGAGCTTTTACCCTAGCGTCTAGTCAAGGTGTGCGGCTAGCAATCTAGCACTAATTCGGTCACAGAGTAACCGGAAGGCAAAACGGGTTAAAAATTAAATCCTCTACAACTCATGTTTGCGTTCAACCCGCGAGTTGTTTCAAAGCAATCGCAAGGGTCATCCCGAATCTGTTGCCTTTAAGAGTCTACGGTGACTCACGCAATGGACGCATGAACCGTGACAACTTTTACACAAGCCGGGCAGACGCAGCCGTGAAGTAACGTTCTAGCTTGCCCTGGATCTGCAGGAACCCGCACACAGCAAACCTACCCGAATAACCCGGGGTTGCGCTCGCCAGTCCCGGGGAGACTACAGCGCATGCGCAATTCCTTCCTTGCGCGGGTTGGGTTGTGCGCATGTGCATTGAGACTACGCAGCTGGCCCGACCCTCTCGAGTGCGCATGCCCGCCCGCAGGGACGGTCGCCTGCGAAGAGGGCGGGGGCGGATAGCTGAGGGAAGAGAGGGCACCCTCCAGCGCCAGGGTGCATTGTGGGAAGGAGGCGGTAGCGTCCCGGGCGGGCTGGAGGTGCAGCAGCGGCGGCGGCGGCGGTAAATCCTCCCGGCCGCACACAGCACTGTGGAGCCGCGGCCCCAGCCCAGCCTCGGCCCGCGCGCCCCTCCTGCCCCTCGCGGCTTCGCGCGCCAGCCCCTCCTCCGCGCGCGGCCTTGCGGAGCCGGCCGGCCGGCCCAGCTCCCCTCCCCGGCCCCGCGGGGCGGCCGCGCTGCCCTGACGAGGCGGGGAGGGGAGGGCTGGACCGGCCGGCGGCCGGACGACCATGCCGAACTTCTGCGCTGCCCCCAACTGCACACGGAAGAGCACGCAGTCTGACCTGGCCTTCTTCAGGTTCCCGCGGGACCCGGCCAGGTGAGTGGGGCGCGGAAGCTTCAGGGACTTGCGCGCACGTGCGCTCGCGGGCACCCGGCCCAGTGGGTGCCACCCGGGGGCGCGAAGGCGGATGAAGTGGGCGCTTAGCGCCTTTGGTGGTCCGACGCGGTTCCTTAGCTGTCAAAGAAGTAACCCTTCTCCAGGGCTGTGTTCCCAGGGGCCCTGCCTTCCCCCGCGTCACTGGTCTCTTCTAGGACAGTGTTTCTGTTTGGAGGCGAGCCGCTTTCTTTGATCTTAAATCAGGTCACAACTGCCTCCTTCGGACTTGTCAACCCAGTGTTCAAATGCCGACCGTTACTCATTGTCTCCCTTGGTTGTTGGGACCACAGAGGACAAGTGTGAGGGCGTGGGAATATGGTATTGCAACTTCACTTTTCCTTGGGGTAGTTTATAATCTGGGACGTAGTCTGAGAATCATAGGGACTTAGTGTGATAGACTGCAGGTAGTTCTCAGAGCTCTCCTGTTGGCTCATTCGTTTAAAAATCAGTGCTTAACCATGTTTGAAGTACTCATGTCAGGTGCTGGAGACTCGAGTGAATTTTGTCACGGACGGCAGAAAGCACCTAATCCACAGAGAGAGAGAGCAGATCTATCAACGAGCGCTGAATATAGCATGATATTAATTGAGCAAATATTTATTGAAAGCCGACAGTTGGTAGAAATTGGTCAGAGTATGAGAGTGGGTAACATGAACCAATGAAAATCCCTCTTCTCAGAGGTTACATTCAAGTCTTGGGAAATTGGCAAGTAAAATATTTATAATACCGTGTCCAATAATGAAAAATATCCTGAAGAAAAATACAGCAGGGGTTGGAAGGGCTTTTAGCTAGGGAACAGGTGGAAAGATAGCTCAATGCTGAAGAGCACTTATACTCGCAGAAGGCCTGGGTTCTATACCCACATTAGGTGACTTCAGTTCCAGGGGATTACACAACCTCTTCTGGCCTTCCTGTGTACCAGGTATGCTCAAAGTGCAAAACGCTCGTGCATATACCAGAGCAGATTAAAGAAAAAAGCATAGCCAGGGAGCTGAGCAGTGGACATTGTCTGTTATCCCAGCGCTGAGGAGGCAGGGAGAATTGAGATTTGAAGCAGGCCTGGGTTAGAGTAAGTTCCAGGCCAGTTAGGGCTGTAGTGTGAGTCTTGTCTCATGAACCCGTTTAAAAAAAAAAGTATAAAAAACGGAGGCACAGTTTCTATTTTAAACATAACAGAAAAAAGTCTCACCATAATGAATCTGAACAACAACAAAAAAAAATTGAATTGGGGAAGGGGAGAGCTGTGCAATATGTTGGAAAAGCATCTGGAAACAGTAAGAGTGAAGTCAAGGCATGCTTGCTGATGAGGTTTATATGGGAGACGGAAATTGTTTAGGAAATTGTTGTCCATGGAAGATATTCTGGTGGTTATCCTGAGTGAAGTGGGAGAGTTTAGAGCTGCAAGAGTTCTTAACAGGATTTTTGGCTGCTTGTTAGTTGTAGGGAAGTAAAGATATGAGCAGGAAGACCAAGGGAAGACTGTTGCAATAATCCAGATCAGTAGAAGAGGATGAAGAGGGAAATTGATGCCTTTAGATAAGGTTTGAAGATGAAGCCAACAGGATTTACTAGTAATTTGGATGTCGTTTATAAGAGAAAAGAGTCAAGACTAACTTCTGAGATTATGTGTGGGTATGGGGTGTGTGTATGTGGAGGCCAGAGGGCATCCTGTGTCTTGCTCTATTCCTCCTTTAAGAAGGATCTGACTGAACCTGTAGCCAGATTCAGCCAACCCCAGCAATCCTCCGTCTCCACTCCCCAAAGTGTTAGAGTTACAGAAGTTTTTAACATAAAACAGTTACTGACATAAGAAAGATTGGAGTATTAGTCTGTTCGGAAGATATTATAGTTTGATTTATAGTGTGATACCTGGTAGGCTTGGACAGGCAGAGATGTCTTCAGCCAGAGGATGGAGTTTAGCACTAAAGAACCTGATTAGCATGCATGAGGTTCTCGGTTCTGTCCCCTGTACTGGGGGAAATAGAAATACCTTCATACCACATGTGAAAATGAACTTCATATGGCTGCTTTCTCTTTTTCTACATTGTCATCAATATTTGTCTCTTTTTTCCCCCCTAAGATGGTTTCTCTATGTAACCCTGGCTGTCCTGGAACTTACTCTGTAGAGCAGGAGGTCTGCCTGCTTTTGTCTCCTAAGTGCCGAAATCAAAGGAGTGAGCCACCATGCTTGGAATAGATTTCTGTTTTGGTTTAGATCTCTTTATAAATATGTTTATATATTTGAATCGCCTTTGGATGTGTGGTTGATGGCCTTTTAAAATATATTCATTTTATTAATTTATTTATTGGAGACAAGGTCTCATTCAGTCTAGCCTAGAATTCACTATGTAATCCAGGCAGGCTTTGAACTAGCTGCAATCCTCCTGCTTCAGTCTCCTCAGTGCTGGAATTATAGGCATGAACCACCATGCCTAGCTTGTTTTGATGTTTAATGTTTAGATTTGACAGTCACTTGAAATTTATTTTTGTTTATGTTGTAAAATTACTAGTCAAGGTTTAGTTCATAAAGATATCATATTCAGTATGATTGTTTAAAGGACAAATACATCTTCACTTCTGTTCAAGCTACTTTGAGGTTTTTAAAAGGTTTTTTTTTTTTTTTTCAGTTTAGGGATTCAGTTGAATCAGTAAATCAGTTTGGGGGAAATAATGTGTTTAGAGTTTGTTTTTGTTTTTATGAACTTATGTACCTCTGTTTGTTTTTAAGAGAGACATTATACATCTTTCCCAATATTTATTCCTACATGTATGATATGGAAACACATAGGATTAATCACTTGGGCTTTTCTGTTCCATACTCACTCAGTTCTTGAGTTGATATTGGTATCAAAACACTTTTACCTTAGAGATACTGTGGACAGCAGTGTGTCTGTTTGTGGGATCTCCAGAGATTAAGAATTTACAAATGTAACTATAAGCTGGGTGGTGGTAGCGCACGCCTTTAATCCCAGCACTTGGGAGGGCAGGGGCAGGAGGATTTCTGAGTTCGAGATCAGCCTGGTCTACAGAGTGAGTTCCAGGACAGCCAGGGCTATACAGAGAAACCCTGTCTCAGAAAAGAAAAACAACAACAGCAGCAAATAATAATAATAATAATAATAATAATAATAATAATAATAATAATACATATTTGCCTTAAAACAAAATTTGGATTTTTGAGGTCTCACTATGTGGCATTGCCTGGCTTGGAACTCATTGGGATCTCCCTTCTTCTGCTTTTTAGGTACTAGGATTAAAGGCATGTACTACCATGCCTGGCATAAATTAATTATGTTTTGAAATAGACTCTTCTATATAGCTTGTCTCAAATCCAGAGTCTCCCTGCCTCAACCTCCCAAGTACTGAGAGTATAGGTGTGTGCCACTACGCCCAGCCCAGATGCTAAAATGTAAAGTTTGAGTTTATAGTTCATAATTATATTTTGATTTTATTTATAGATGCCAGAAGTGGGTTGAGAATTGTAGGAGAGCAGACTTAGAAGATAAAACACCAGATCAACTAAATAAACATTATCGACTTTGTGCCAAACACTTTGAGACCTCTATGATTTGTAGAACTGTAAGTAATAGCCAGCTTGGCTTCTCTTCTCTCCTACAGTCTGGTTTGCAGTGTAAATTTTTATTTATTATTGGAATGTTACCTATATCCTACCATTTAAGTTGAAGATAGTTTGGAGTTTAATAGTATCTTGTTCTCAAAAATGTGATTTTTTTTTTTAAAACCCTCAGTTCCTGATGCCCCATCCCCCTTCACTAGAAGTAACAACTTTTAAGTGTATAGAAAATATACTATGGGTATGTATCTCAAGCAGTTTTCCTAGAGTTCTGTTTCTTTAATGTGGTTCTGGGGATAGAACCTGGAGTCTTCTACATTAGGCAAGTGTTTTACCACTGAGTCAGCCCCTGTTCCTCTCTAGAGCATTCTTGTGAATGACAGTTCCATTTAGACCATTGACTTTGTGTTTATGATTTGAATGTCCTCTTAAGAAGCAACACTTATTTTGTTTCCACTATTTAATTTTGGAAGGCTAGCTAAAAGAAGAGTCAGGATCACACAAGTAACATGAAAAATATTCTCCTGCCCCGATTTTTCCCTTGGCCCTGATTTTAAAGATACCAGATCAGGTAGCCTTTTTGAAATCTTACAATTTCTAATGTTCTTGAATTCTGTTATTACTATGATTCATAAAAGCCAGTGCCAGGCAGATTTGATTGACATGTATGAACCACTATAGAAACTAATAAGGAAGAGCTTTGTAAATCCTTAGTGTTCTTACTTTAGTATAACTAACATTTTATGTTAGGTTTGGTATAGAAATAAACTTAAAGGTACACTATATATTACTGTGCAGCAATTTATTTTAATATTTTTTTTCAGATGCATTTTGCAGAGGCATCAGAAAACTAAAGAATGATTGGGTTATTTTATTTCTCAATATTAATTGAAGCAGATACTTGTGAAGTCATTGGGAGGTGAGCCAATTCTGGTTCAACAATTTAATCACAAATACTTGAGGGATTTTTTTATTTTTTTATTTTTTTGCCTTGTTTTATTACAAGTCTAATACTCTTCAGTCCAAAAGTCTCATATGTGTAAAAGGCAAACTACTTTTGTGTTCTTGACATTCAGTAAAAATATCACAAATCATTTTAAAATATACAAGCCTTGCTTTTTATTTTAGTATAGTAAATATCTCTTAATTTTATTGAGAGATAATTTCAATGAGATTAATTTGAAATTTTAAGATATAGCTCACTATTGTAGCTGACTTTATTCAGCGTATATATCAGAAAGATTAGCTAGTTTTGTTTTTCCCAAAAGATTCTTTCATCTTATATAAATTAACCCAAATGTGGGAAAATTTTTTTTCTAAATGTGTAGAACAAGCAGATGTTGAAAGCCAGCTTGTACGATAATTGTATTAAAATATGTAAGCCCTTTGGCTTCATTAGTTTGGCATTTAAGATCTTGTTAACATACATGAGTAGTTCTGCCAAAACCACAATTTTTATTATCTTTGATGCTAGAGTAAGATCAGTGTTGTTCCTTTAAATTGCCAAAGAGTAAACCTTGGTATGGAGTTAAAATTGTTCATGTGAGTTAGATACAATCTTTTGACATATGTATTTATACATTAATATAGAATGTCCCAGTTTTCATTCACAGTCTAGTTTTTCTTATCTTTGCTTTGACTGCTAGATTTAAAATTTTTAAATTGTTTAGAATATCTTATCCCTCCCTCAATCACCCAGCCTTTTGATGTTGACTGTGTTTATTTTGAGACTTTGGCTTAGTGAGAAAGTGGAAAAACTTGGGGAATCATGGAGTTTGCTTTCCTCTGTAGCTTTGTCCACACCAATCCCAACTCAGACTTTCAGGTGACTCAGAGTTCTAGTCCAGCATAGAAGTAGAGTATCACTTAGAACTTACATTTCAGCTTGGCATGGTGACTCATACCTGTAATTCCAGCAGTCGGGACGCGGAGCTAGATGGGATTATGAGTTGAGATCCATCTGAGCAAATACAGTGAGACCATGTCCCAACATACCAAGAAATTAAATATAGTAATAATAATAGTAATAAATTGAGACTTCCTTTTGTCTTCTGTGATGTGTGAGACTGAATTAGAAAACATTTAACTCTGAGTAGCAGTTCTCCCTGAGTATTTCAGTACTCTTTGAATGGAACCCAGAGAATATGTTCCACATACATATATTTTCCCGTGCTGTCTTCCCAATCTCCCTTACCAAGGTAAAAAAAAATTTAGAGAGATCATTTTTTCAGAAGTCAGCTTTGAAATCGGTAGTACCAAAAGTTCTTTCAAATAAAAGTGTGCTTTGTGTTTTTCATTGTAGCTAGAGGGAGAAATAAAAGGCACTGTCTCTTTGAATTAGAGAGCAGGAATAATAGTTATTTATAAGTTACTCTCCTTAATTAATTTCTTGTTGTCTCAGCTTCCTCTTGGCTCACTATAGAAGACTGTCACTGTGTAGGTTTGATTGAGTCCAGCTTCTGGCAAGGCACAAGTAACAAGGCAGAGAGAGTCTCTTCTCCAGTGATAAGACCATTGGGACAAGAAGGGAGTTGAGACATTCCTGATTGAATGGTGGTAGAATTGTGATTATGTATTTTGTTATCCTTAATTTGTTAATCATTTCATTTTGGAAAATATTGAACTGAACCTGACTCATATTTAGAAAAAGAAACTGGAGTCTATAAACAGTGAGTTAATTTAACTAGAGCCTCTTAGTGAGTCATTGGTCAAGTTATTGTTATTTTCACTGTGTCTTGAAATTTCCCGTACTAACAACGGCAGTGGAGTGAACAGCAGGTAAGGAGGGAGCATTGTGATTGAATAAGAAGGGCATAGATAAATTGGAGACGTGATTCCTGTAGACTTGATAGCTCATGGAAGGGCAGAACAGCCATGACCTCCATAAGGGCAGGGAATTTTTCAAGTCTATACTTAGAGACAGGTAAAGAAATACTGGGAAGTCATTAGTGTAGAATTTTATTTACTTTTTTTTTGAAAGACCATCTCTGAATTGATATATTTTCTTTTTCAGAGTCCTTATCGGACAGTCCTTCGAGATAATGCAATACCAACAATATTTGATCTTACCAGTCATTTGAACAACCCGCATAGCAGACACAGAAAACGAATAAAAGAATTGGTATGTCTGGCTCTCCAGCTTTCCCATCTCCATAATCCTATTAAACAGTGTGGAAGCATTTGTTAACAGTTTATCCAAGTTATTCTGCGTCTCACAGGGAGCGTGCAGGGAAATGAGTGCTGGGCTTACTAAGAGTTGGTTAAACTGGAAAGGCTTCTCCAGTACCGCTGGTTGGTGTTGTTGAGTTGGGGTGGACGCACGCTGTTGGCTATGGGCCACTAGCTCCCAGCTTTCCTGAGCTCGGTAGCAAAGAGAACAAAACTGCCGTGTTTCCAGAAGGCAGCACAAAGAAATAAAGAAAAGGACAGTATTAGAAATGGAGATCTAGATTGTTTTAGAGATAAGGATTTCACTGTTATTTTTGACAGGTTCTAGAAAAAGTTGAAAAGGTTTTGCATGTTGTATGCTTCACTCATGTGCTTTCATAATCTCCGGGTACTTTTTAGACTTGATAGCTAAAATAGACTTATTTTTTGTTGACCTTGGGTGAACACAATACTGACACATTGCCACTATCAAGACCCTTTTTGTTTGGATTGGTTTATGTAATTATTAGTGTGCACGCACATATTGCCATGCTATGTATGGAAACCAGAGGACACATTTTAGGAATTGGTCTGTCCTACCTCGTAAGACAGGAGACATTACCTGCTAAGCTAGTTTACTGGCTCAGCTCCTCTTATCTGGTATTGAAGACAAGATCCTGTTAGCTCCTCAGAGGACTGGTTGGTTTGGTTTGGTTCAAGAAAAACTTGCCTGTTGTAGACACTGCTCCTGAAAGTTAGAGGAGACTCACTGAAGTCCTCAGGACTTGGAATGGGTGTGGGGTGGTTTTCTTTGCTTGCCCAGTTTCTCCCTTTTCTCTCTCTTCTTGTGGTTTAATTTTGTTTCCAAAAGTTTATGATCTTTATCTAGAATTTTTTAGTGCTTCTCTTTCTCTGTTCCTGAAACTCCTTCAGCAGTGTTTTGGAGTTGGTAGTTAGTCAGCGTCTACTGTACTTGTTTGCTTCCTAGTGTTCTCTTGATTTGGGGACATACTTTTTTCTAAGCTTCCTGAATGTTTTGGCTCACATGTCTATACCCAAGCCTGTTTGAAGGTGTGATGCTCTCCCTGCTTAGCTGGCAGTATTTTGTAATTTCTCTTAGTTCTTTAGCTACAGCTCTCGTTTTGTTTTTAAAACCTTCTATTTTTTTTTCAACTGTTAAGTGATGCATAGATAGTTTTGTGTGTCTCCATTGTCCTTGAAGTCTGGTGCTATCCTGATTCCCCTCTTCCTGAAGGCTTCCTAAAGTTTTTTATTGTGAACATTTTCATTTTATTGAACTGGCCAGAAATGTAGTCTAATACAGTGCTTGCCTGGCATTTGCAGGGCACTGACTTCAATCTCAAGCACTACCAACCCCCGCCCCTTTTTTTAAACAACAAGTGACATAGTGTATTTTCATTTCCTTTATTATCCAGTCTGTTGACCATTTACATCTCGTGACTTAACCGTACACACTTTAGTTTTGTTTTCCCATCCTTTTCTCTGGCGTCGTTGTAGGTGAGGTGGCCCTCGCACAGCAGTCATCTGCACCAGATTTCTTCTGAGTGCTCTGTCCCACAGTGAAGAGCTCAGCCTCTTCAGGTTTCCAGCTATTGCATCCCTAACTCTGCCTTTCACAGCAGGCAACTTCCACTTGGCGTGCTTTAGCTGCTGCCCTCCGGATTAGGAGGGATGTTCCAGTTAGCCAGCCTGCTAATGCTTCTTGTTAGTAGCAGTGTCCAGAGCTGCCATTAGGTACCAGGCTGTCCGAGGTTCTTGTTGGTACTGTTGTTTTCCTGCCACAGATTATGATATAAATATTAGATAGCCTTGAGGCTCGGAGAGTAAAAGACAGATCTGGAGTTCTTTCTCAGTCTAGCTGTGATTGTATGTTTGGGACACACAGAGTAAGTACACTCTGTGTACTTAATTCTCTTCTGCACTGACGCTGTCACTTTCTGCTTCCTAGGCACTTCTCATTGGTTTTTTTTGTAGGTTCTGTGATGCAGAAGGCTTCTTGTTTTGTGACATCTTTAAGACTAGATTTGGAAGAGGAATCTGCTGTGTCCTCTTGAATTTGATGCTAAGTGCTATGTGTAGTATATCTTCATCCCATTTATTACTTAATACACAGTCATCTAGTTAGGATACTCAGGGAGAAAGTAGGTGAAAGAGCACGCGCTTTCTCTTCTAGTACTTTACTCTAGCTTGGAATCATGAGCACATTACACAGTTGGTTCCCTAGCGTCTGTTTGAAGAATGTGTTCCATATGGAGAATTGATGCTCTTTGGAGCTAAGGATGATGACCAGTTGATTAAAGTGCTTGTATAGCAAGCATGAAGCCCTGGATTCAGTTCCTAGCACCACAGAAGCCAGCACCTGAGAGATGAAGGCAAGAGGATCAGACGTTTAAGGTCATCCTCAGTTACTTAGTGAGTTCAAGACCTGCCTGGAATACATGAGACTTTCCTTAAACAGCAACAGTAACAGAACCCCTCAAACTCTTGAATGAGAAATTTTTTTTTTGCTCAAAACAGCCTGGTATTGATGATTGATGATTGACTAGAAGTGATTTTCTTAAAATGTTTTCTTTTTTAGAGTGAAGATGAAATCAGGACTCTGAAACAGAAAAAAAGTAAGTGATAGTGTTAATGACTCAGCTTCTCAAGGCCTTTTAAGAAGGCCTTGACCTGGTAAGAACAACTAAATATGTTTTCTTTCTACAGCCTCCTTTAAGAGTGAATGTAAAAGAGTGGTTGGCTCTATCCCCGCAGCCTGGAATTATTAGAGACTACAGTCTTTGCTTGGAATTGCTGTGCTATGTACATTGCTGTTGCAGAGCACAGAGGGAGCGAGCACCTTCTGTCCTCGAGGTGCTCTCAGCGTGGTAGTAGTGACAGACCACAGAGTGTCCCAGTACGGAAGGAAAGGCTCCAGTAAAGCCAGCCAGCCCAATTACACCCATGTACCTTGTGGTCCGTATTATTTCTTGGCTTAAGGAATAAATGCTGTGGAGGCAGTTGGTGCATTGGGTGTCATGGTTACAAAGTCTTTTTATGTGCTGATGTGTAAGCTGTGCCATTAAAAGGAGAGGCTGGAAGTTGTTTCTGTTCTTACAGTTGACCCCATTTCTCCTTTAACTTCTCTTGCTACTACAGCTGTGCGTTTGGATTGATGCCATTCTGTCCTTCTGGTACTTTATTTGATTTTCACAGTAGCTCCGTGATAAGTAATACTGTTTTCCTTCTTTGTAGATGAGGAAGGTATTCTATACAATCATAGAGTAGTGTAAAACAAGCTGCTAGATTGAAGTAACCGCATTCCTTTAGATGCCGTTAGGGATTCTGATAGCCTAAGGTGTTTAGCAGGTGAGCCAGAAGAGAGAGCACAGCATTCAGAACTTGCTGACCTCTGAGCTCAGGTGACTGGAAGTGAAGGAGTAAAGGAGGGCAGAGGGGAGGTAAGGATGGCAAGGAAGCAGGCATCCAGGGTAGCCTTTCTTGCTGGGTGGTTATACAAAGGATGGCTGGAGGAGGAACTGGCCCTGGCCTCCCTGAGCCCTGCTGAGCTCTGAGAGCCTGGGATGCCTAGAAGCACGGCTTGCGAAGTCTCAGTCACACTGGACTTTGCTCAGTCCAGGGAACCTGCTTGTCTCTGCCACCTTAGTGCTTTGACTGGAGTATTTGTGCCTTCCCTGCTCGTGTCCTTCATACTCATGTCATTGTCAAATGCAACCTCCTGTTCAGCTGTTGTCCTAGTTAGGGTTTTATGTCTATGAAGAGACACCATGATCACAATTCTTATAAAGGGCAGCATTTAATTGCGGCTAGCTTACAGTTTCAGAGATTCAGTCCATTATCATGGCAGAAAGATTGGCAGCATGTATGCAGGCATGGTACTAGAGGAGCCAAGAGTTCTACCACGTGATCCACAGGCAGCAGAAGGGAACTGTACTGCAATAAGGCTACGTTTCCTAATAGTGGGACTCCCTATGGCCAAATATTCAAGCAATCTATGGGAGCCACTCCTGTTCAAACCACCTCAGATGCTTTCTCAGTGATGCTATATAATTTTTGGTGGCCTTCTCATAGATCTAGACTATAAGAACTTGGTTTTTAATGGTTCTTCGGATTTTAATTCTTTTTCCTGAAGCCATTATTGACCTGCATATCTATAGACAGGACACTTTCCCTGTTCAGATATGAAGAGACTAGGCTGAGCTGGCTAATATTACATTAGCCCCACCCCATCATGAATCTATATATCATCTGGTTTTATAGAACTATCTTACATATAGAAGTGTGACTTAGCTGTTAGATAGAAGTGGTGTGTCTCTGATTTGTGGATTTCATTTCTATCCCTGTAACTGTCTGTATCTGTGGCCTTGGGCAAGTTATTTACAGTCCTTATTTGTCAGAGGGATTGATACCATCTTCCTGAAGAAAGTAACGTGATCCCCGTAAAGTGCTGGCCACAGTGCCTGTAGGAATGGTTGTTCTCCTCACCTTCCTTTTTCTCATGGCATGGATTTTGTTTATTAAAATCTGTCTGCAGCATTTGTCCCTTTCTAACTTATTTTTGTGTCCTACTTTGTTAATGTTCTATTAGTGGTGAATGAATGCATTTGTGGATTTTAAATATTTAGCCAATCAAAAGTAATTTGTTTTGTCGTTTGTGGTTCTTCATGAGTCTGTTTATAAAAGTAACTTTTTGTTTTCCAGTTGAGGAGACTTCTGAACAAGAGCAGGAAACTAACACCAATGCTCAGAACCCCAGTGCAGAAGCGGTGAACCAGCAGGATGCAAATGTGCTGCCTTTAACCCTTGAAGAGAAGGAGAACAAAGAGTACCTCAAGTCTTTATTTGAGATTCTGGTTCTCATGGGAAAGCAGAACATCCCCTTGGATGGGCACGAGGCTGACGAGGTCCCCGAGGGCCTCTTTGCCCCAGACAACTTCCAGGCGCTCCTGGAGTGCCGCATCAACTCTGGCGAGGAGGTCCTAAGGAAGCGCTTTGAGGCCACAGCGGTCAACACATTATTCTGCTCTAAAACTCAGCAGAGGCACATGCTGGAGATCTGTGAGAGCTGCATTCGGGAGGAGACTCTCAGGGAAGTGAGGGACTCACACTTCTTTTCCATTATCACAGACGATGTGGTGGACATAGCAGGAGAAGAGCACCTGCCCGTGCTGGTGAGGTTTGTCGATGACGCCCATAACCTGAGAGAGGAGTTTGTGGGATTTCTGCCGTATGAAGCTGATGCGGAGATTTTGGCTGTGAAATTTCACACTACAATAACTGAGAAATGGGGATTGAATATGGAGTATTGTCGTGGTCAGGCTTACATTGTGTCCAGTGGATTTTCTTCCAAAATGAAAGTTGTTGCTTCAAGACTTTTAGAAAAATATCCCCAGGCTGTCTATACCCTCTGTTCTTCCTGTGCCTTAAATGCATGGTTGGCAAAGTCTGTCCCTGTGATCGGGGTGTCCGTGGCTTTAGGAACCATTGAGGAGGTCTGTTCTTTTTTCCATCGATCACCACAGCTGCTTTTAGAACTTGACAGTGTAATTTCTGTTCTTTTTCAGAATAGTGAAGAACGGGCTAAAGAACTGAAGGAAATTTGTCATTCCCAGTGGACAGGCAGGCATGATGCCTTTGAAATCTTAGTGGATCTCCTACAAGCACTTGTCTTATGTTTAGATGGTATAATAAATAGTGACACAAATGTTAGGTGGAATAACTATATAGCTGGGCGAGCATTTGTCCTCTGTAGTGCAGTGACAGACTTTGATTTCATTGTTACCATTGTTGTTCTTAAAAATGTGTTATCTTTTACAAGAGCCTTTGGGAAGAACCTCCAGGGACAGACCTCTGACGTCTTCTTTGCAGCCAGCAGCCTGACTGCAGTACTGCATTCACTTAATGAGGTCATGGAAAATATTGAAGTTTATCATGAGTTTTGGTTTGAGGAAGCCACAAATTTAGCAACCAAACTTGACATTCAAATGAAACTCCCAGGGAAGTTCCGGAGAGCCCAGCAAGGTAACCTGGAATCTCAGCTAACCTCTGAGAGTTATTATAAAGACACTCTCAGTGTTCCAACAGTAGAGCACATTATTCAGGAACTTAAAGATATTTTCTCTGAACAGCACCTCAAAGCTCTGAAATGCCTATCTCTGGTACCCTCAGTGATGGGGCAGCTCAAATTTAACACATCAGAAGAGCACCATGCTGACATGTACAGAAGTGACCTACCCAACCCTGACACGCTCTCTGCCGAGCTTCACTGTTGGAGAATCAAGTGGAAACACAGAGGGAAAGATATCGAGCTCCCGTCCACCATTTATGAAGCCCTCCATCTTCCTGACATCAAGTTTTTCCCTAATGTATATGCTTTGCTGAAGGTCCTGTGTATTCTCCCTGTGATGAAAGTTGAGAATGAGCGCTATGAAAATGGACGGAAGCGTCTCAAAGCATACCTGCGGAACACTCTGACAGACCAGAGGTCAAGCAATTTGGCTTTGCTTAACATAAATTTTGATATAAAACATGATTTAGATTTAATGGTGGACACATACATCAAACTCTATACAAATAAGTCAGAGCTTCCTACAATTAATTCAGAAACCATTGAAAATACCTAGAAGATTTTAAAAATGGCTGTTATCTTATTTTGCTGTTTGGAAGAAAAGCTGTAAGGTATAGTAGGCCAGATAATGACTTGCTGATAGACCTCCAGTTTAACATACTATTAGCTATTGGTAATCCACGTGTTTAAATGGCCCCTGTTTGAACACTCATGCTTTCAATACCTGTCTGTTCTTCCAGAAGTTGGCATTAGGAGTGCCAAAATACCTCTGCTGGTGGCACTCTGAAAATGTTTTACTTAAAAGTCGTTTTAGGGGCTGGAGAAATGGCTCAGCGGTTAAGAGCACTGACTGCCTTTCCAGAGGTCCTGAGTTCAAGTCCCAGTGACCACATGGTGGCTCACAACCATCTGTAATGGGATCCGATGCCCTCTTCTGGTGTGTCTGAAGAGAGCAACAGTGTACTCATATACGTAAAATAAATAAATCTCTTAAAAAGTCATTTTAGATATGACATTATCACTGTCGATCCAGTTGTCAGTTATTAAGTTATCAGGTCTTTGGAAAATGAATTTTGTGAGAGAAATACATTTTATAATGTGTCATGATGAAAAACACCATTGACTTTGACTTGGAGTTTCAGGTGTTTCCGAGCTGTGGTAGCAGCACTTGGGAGGCAGAGGCATGAGGATGACAGGCTTTAGGCCTGGACCACATAGTGAGCCTGCTTCAAAGAACGAGTGAGGGCTGACTGGGGTGGAGCCTAGTGTGGAGCTCTTGCCTCAGTACTCAAAAGCAAAAAGAACAGCAAAAGTCACAGGAAGTAACGAGCAGCCTTCTGTGTAGATCCTGTCAGGGCAGAAGAACCTCAAAGGAACAAGTTACAGTAGCAGAGCCAGCCCTGCTGCTCCTCACTTGATTGCTGCTGTTTGCATTTCTTTGCTGAGCCCACATTTTCATAGGCTTGTTTGCTATTCACTTGTGCTTCATGGAGAAGAAAGACCCAGAGGCCATCCCTATAGGCAGCTGACTTGTCTGTTGTCTCCTTACATGACTGTGTCTGCTGCCTTGGCTCGGTTATAAGCAAAACCTACAGAAATAAATGTTTTGTGGTTTATCTAAAAATAATACAGAAAATATTGCTGTTATTTTTGGTGAATAAAATCAATTTTGTATAGTTTATTTCAACCTAAATAAAATGTGAATTTTGTTTAAATTTCAGGTGAGGTGTTTTTGGTGGGTCAGAATACATCCTTGTATATTTTCTTAAAATGGTTATTTCATAATCAGCCTCATGCCTTTTACGATTCAAGATGAAGTATTTTCTAGCTTTTCTCTTTTCTTTTTTATTTTTTGTTTGTGTTTTAAAGTGTAGAAAAATAATTAAAATCAAGAAGTTATTAAATGAGGACTGGGGTGGATCTCTTGCTAACATGTGCAAGGCCTAAAAGCAAGCTTTAAGTTTGCTCTTTTAACTGGTTTGCTGTGTATACATTATAGCCCTGCTATAGATTGTTGGGGCTCGTGTTTACTGTTTGTTGCTGGTTAGAATATTGCTGGGTGAATCGCATAATTGCCATAGGGCTATTTTGTGTTGAAGTGAGTTAATGTTATTTGACCTGCAAACAGCAGAATTGGATGCATGCATTGCAGCACTGGGTCAAGCCTGCTGTTTGTATCAAATAAGGACACACTACCTGTGCAGGTTATAAAAAGATGGAATTACTTTGTTGTTAGAGTTCTGTCCTTAACAGAGAGCTGATTAGTCCAGGGTGTCAGTGAAAGAGACCAGAGTTGGCCTGTTGTATGTATCTAGTTCTTGGGACTCTTACAAGTGTTGTGACTACCAGACTACCCAACCCAGGGCTGTTTCCTCCACCTTAAGGTTGTGCTGTGGGGATTAGGTAATTTGTTGTCAATGACCTGCTGCTGCCCAGACTTAATGGCTTAAAGAAACAATTTTACTTTTCACAGTTTTGAGGTTGGTTAAATGATTCTTTGCAAGCATTATGTGGGCTTTCTGCCTTTGGTTGGCAGGTTTGCTGGGTCTGGGTGGGATGGCCAGGTTTCTCCTTGTGGTCCTATACCTTACATCATTGTGGTTCTAGTGTACCAAGATGGCAAGGGAACCTTCAAAATCTGGACTCAGGAACTCACAGAGTATCACTTATACTGCATACTGTCAAAGCAAATTGTTTGGCTACTCTAGATGGAAGGAACAATCAAGCAAGTTGTCTCTGACAGCCCTAGTTGCAAAATGGGTCCTGTTTTCAGTCCACTACAACCATGTGTGCAGAAGCATTTAAAGGTGCCATCTTTGATGTTTGTGTATTCTCTGATTTGGGGCTCTTGGAAAGTGTGAAGGTCTCATTCCTGCCAGGCAGGCATTCTGCCAGAGCTGCACCCTGGCAAAACCCCAGTTAAAAGATGCATACAGCTCTTGTTTCTCTCTTGCTCTCTTGGGCTCTTCCCTTCTTCCCTCCCTTCCCTCCCCCTTTCCACGTGTTCATGGCCAGCCTCTATTTCTCTATTCTCTCCCCCTCTGCCTTTCTCTGCCACTACTACCCTCTTAACTCCCCTTGCCCTAAATAAACTCTATTCTATACTATTTTTAAAAAATGCGTACATGCCGGGTGGGGGGTGGGTGCATGGGGGTTTGAAGCCAGCCTGGCCTACATACTTTCTGACCAGCCAAGGTTACAATAGTGAAACCCAGTTCCAATAAACAGAAAAGGGATTTTCACAAATGTATCCTTGATAAGAGTTTGTGGTGGTTGTACAGATGAGAATTTCTATTTTCTAAAACTAGGTAATTACAAAATGGTAGCTGTGATAACTAATTATGTTACAAATATGCCAAGCTTCTCAACTAAGTATAGGCAGTAACCAAGTGTACTTACCCAAAGAACTTACAACCTAGATTTAGCCTATGAGTTACAACCACATTTTATTTTTTAAATATGTATTTTTATTTTAAATTGTATATATGGGAGGTGGGGGTGTGTGTGTGCATGTGTGAGTACGGGTGCCCCTGGAGTCCAGAAGGTGTTAGAAGCCCTTAAGCTGGAGTTAACAGATGGTTGTGAGCTGCTACATGTGGGTGCTGGGAACTGCCTGGTCTTCTGCAGGAGCAGTAAGCTCTCTTACCCACCCAGCCATTTCTTCAGCCTCCTCATCTGTACTTTTAAATACCCATGCACACAAAATGCACAACTTCAGTCGGTTAGATTTATTAAAGCAAAGGGAACAGAAAGTATCCATGAAAACCTCGTGGAGTTTGAACAAAAAATGTATCTAGACAGCTTGCAAAATGTCATAAGAAATATATTCAGGAATTAACATTTAATTGCAGGAATTTTTGCTCTTGACATTTACTCTCACTTCTGGGAGGAAAGTTACACAGCTGAATCTTACTGCAGGGTGGTGGCCCTATAAAACAGAGGGGAGTAGATCCGTCATCCAAACTTGCGTGTCATTTCTGTTGCATCGTAGGCTCCATGAGGTCAGTAGTAGTATGAGTTGGAAGAGGCCTCCTGGAGACCATTCCTCTGCAGTAGTTTAGCTGGATTTGGTTTGTTTTCATTTCTTCAGAGTGGGGGGCACGTGATTCTTCAGGAACAGGGAAGTTGTCCTTGTCGTGTTTGTTAATATTTATGATACTTAAGAGCTGACAAAGCACCTTCATTATCTCGTTTATTTCCCAGGAAAACTTGGGCAGGTATTAGCCCCATTTTTCAGTTGAGAAAGCAACTGTTCAGAGATAAATTAATTGTCCCAAATTATAGCTAATGAGTGCCAGAACCAGGTACTTCAGCCCAGGCATTTGATCTTAAAATTGATTATGAAGGCCACTTCATTCTTAAGGTTTGTAAAGGAAATATTTGCCTTGGACATAGGCTTCTTTTATGTTCTTGCTTCATCCATTGCCAGCTTTCAGCACAACATTGAAAATGCGCTCATTATAGTTGACATGGGTTCCTTGAAAAACGAAAAAAAAAAAAAAAAAAAAAACAGTTGGAGCCTGCAACTTCTGAGGCTTTACAAACTGGATGTAGGAATGCTGCCGCCTTTGTTCAGCTGCCAAGCCACTACCATAGGGGCTGTGGGTCCAGGTCCATTTATTTCATGAAAGTGGGTGCAGCTTTCTTCCACCATCATCAAATGCTGCACTAGCCAGGAAAAGCAAGGTAATTCTTAGTATAGATTAGCATAAAAATATCTCCTAGAAATTATCAGGAAATAATTACTAACTTAGGAACAATAAGTCTGATCTGTAGGTTGGCAGTTAATTTCCAGACCTGTTTTTATGCCCTTATTTCTCCCTGTGAATGCTATATAAATAGAATACACTACATGCCACTGTATTTGTGTCCATAAATTACTTGGACAGAGTGAACAACAGACTTCAAAACTAAGTAGAGGTAGTAAATCTGCCCCCTTTTTAATGAGTTTAAATTTACAGTAGTAGCTTGAACATCTGGAAGTTTAAAGTCCTAATTCGTTCCAAATGTTCGACAAGGATATACTGCAAAAGAGGATATTGTAATTGAGGGATCAAGAAAACCGTTGACTCAGTCTGAGTCCTTTCTATTTTCTCTGTGTACATTAATCACTTCCCACAAGAGGCTGACAGCAAAGAAGAGCTGGACCCAAATACCAAGTTGACTGCTTACGTGAGTAGCTTTGGCAGGATAGTTGGAGAAGGGGTGCGCTTAAAAGCTGCTGATTAATCTCTGGGATATAGTGGGCAATGCTTTCATTCTCTCGTCTGCTTTATTCATAAGGACGTAAGGATGGGGTGGGGGGTTGAATTATTAAAACTGGACTTAGAAAAGTCACAACTTCTGACTCCTAAATTGTAATTTTGATTAATGGGTCTTGTAATCCAAGAATCTGGTCTGCAGCCAACACCTAGCACTAGACTAAGCATTCATTTAATGTAGTTAACAGGGTCCCCGTGGGATGCTTGTGAGGTGCCGATTTGGTTTTCCTACAGCAGCAGGAGAGTTACCGTTCACAGTAGCAGCCACTGTTAGCCGCTTGGCATATGCCAGGCCTATGCCGAGGCAGTTTTCCTGGCCTGTCTCTTGAAACCTCTACCCCATAAAGAGGACACATATACCCCTTTTCCAGGTGAGAGTCTAAGATTCAGGAGTCACACCAAATGAGCTCTGGAACTCGGATTCCAGCATGGTGTGAAGGTTTGCAACTCTAATGTGTTAACTCTTGCTTGCTTCTTACACTAACTTCAAATATTACATTGGATGGCTGCAGTGTTCCAACTATTTAGCCTCAGGCACCCGCCTAAGTATGATGGGAACAGAGGAAAATGGAACAGAGCCCATGCCCTGGATAGAAAGGTGAATAAGATGCAATCCAGGCTTTGAGTGAGCTCAGTCACATGGGTGAGACAGACATGCAAGCTGGGGACTGCTAGACTCAGGGCTACAGGTAGCCCTGAGTAATGGTGTAATTGACCATCCTAACTGGAGAACATTTCAGAATGTTAGTGCACACTCAAGATAGCATAAGTGGGCTTTTTAGAGTAAAGATGAAAGTCACCTTCACTAACGAAACCTCAGGTTGTGAGAAGAGGATTCTAGCCAGAGTAGGCAGTACCCTGTGTGGCACATCACCAGCCCCTCTGCCCAGCCTTTGTACCTCAGCTTATATGCCACTTTCTGTAGGGGCTTTCCTGGGTCAAGTAGCTCTTACCTATACTCCTGGGTTTGCTGAGGTCATTCACTGATGAAAGCCCTGTGAGAACCCGTGTGGTTGTTGGTTGCTTCTGGCCTGAAGCTCAGAGCATTGGCATCATTGAGTAGATGAACAACAACATATGCCGAAGCTTCTAACAGCACTAGTTTCCCAAACATCTCTGGATTACTGAGCTATGACGGCACATAACCAGCCACTATCATGTCCAGTAAAGATGTAGGGAACAAGTTTGAACTCTCTCTCTCTCTCTCTCTCTCTCTCTCTCTCTCTCTCTCTCTCTTCCTCCTCCTCCTCCTTCTCTCCTCCTCTCTCCCTCCCTCCTTCCCCCTACACCCCCCCCCGGGTGTGTGTGTGTGTGTGTGAGAGAGAGAGAGAGAGAGAGAGCTGCTGGATTTCAGTTCAGTCTACAACAGAATTCTGAAGAAATTTAATATAATACCAGCTGCAGCAACAGGATAGACAGATAAACTTGCTAGTGAGAGTGAGGGCAAACAGGCAAAAAATAAAGTTTCCTTCTTCTACATCCTTTATCTGGTCTGTATCAGGTATGGCCCAGATTTATCATGGGTCTAGCTGTTCCAAATAATCCGATTAAGAAAGCCCAATAGCTCGAGTTTAGTTGATTTCAAATGTAGTCAAGTTGACAACCAAGATTAGCCATTGTGTAAAGTTTGAGAGGCTACATAGACGGCCATTCATTTTACAGGGGACTGGACAGGACAGCTTTCTCCAAATTACACTCTGGATGGTGGCAGGGGCCAGGGGTGAACACAAGTGTCCTGTGAATGCTGTGTTTTGTCATACCACACAGAAGACAGACTGAATCATGTCTTGGCAGGTGAGCAGTGTCTGCCCTTTCAACTCTTACAAGTATAAACAGTAATCTTGGACTGGTGTCAGCTTTACAAGGGAGAGATTTATTAAGCAGGCCAGGGTCTGGGGTTAGTGCTTGTCACACTGCTGGGTTTAGTTACTATAAAAGTTTGCTCTAAAAATATCTGATATTGATTACATCTTTTTAAGAAAAAAAAAAGTGTGTGTGTGCATGAGTTCACTTATGTGTTTCTATAATGCTGTATGTTCTATAATATGCTTTTCTTGTCTTAGACCCCAGTAGCATTCTGAAGGAGAAATATCAGTATTATTTATGACAACATTTTTCTTCAAAAATATTTGTTATTTCAGACCCCTTAGTACACATCATGCCAGCCATTACTCTGGGAGTTTTGTCGGCAAAGATTGGACCCTACAGGCATAATGCTACACTGCTCACTCTCCAAGCCCGAGTGTCTGTTATCTATCACTTTCTCCTAGTTCCCACCCTTACTGCACACCCTAGCCCAACTGCCACCACCTCTTACTTTCCCTTCCAATCTGAGCTTCTTTGCTGATGTGGTCGGCTCAAGAGTTCCTCCACACTGAGGCCACAATCGTGAGTGAGCCCAGCATGAACTACTCTGTGCAGACCAATGGCCTCAGAGTCAATGGTTTTCCTGGGCTTCTCCCTTTCACGGGCCTATGCAGAGAAGCATGTTCAAGATGCACTTGGAAAGCTGTTGGTAGAGCACTTTCCTAGCATAGGAGAGACCTGAACTCAATACCCAAAATTACAAAAACAAAAACAAAAACAAAACAAAACGCAGTATCTAGCAAGCCAACAGCCTCACTCATAGCTTGCTTTTTGTATTATTTACCTCTTTGTGGAGTTTTATCTCCACAGAGGAGTTTTCTCCAGATCAGTGGTTCTCAGCCTGTGGGCCATGACCCCTTTGGGAGTTGCATATCAGATATTTACATTATGATTCACAACAGCAAAATTATAGAATTATGAAGTAGCAGTGAGACAATTTTATGATTAAGGGTCACCACAACACAAGGAACTAACTGATTAAAGGGTCACAGCATTAGGAAGGTTGAGAACCACTGCACTAGCTGCTCCCAAACCAGGCTTCCTTCCCTAGAAATGGCTTCTTCTTACAAGTCTTAGATCTAGAGCCTTTTCACTGTGGCTGTATTCCTAGCTCAAAGCAAGCCTGGAAGGTACCAGCTGCTGTGTGCCTTTCTAGTGAACGAGCAGACAATGGCTTAGAACCAATGGGGAATTCAAAGTGGCTGGGGGATTAGAGGAGAGGAAAGCCACCAGAGACAGGGGAGAAAGGGGTTTGGAAGCTGATCTAAAGCCCTGGAAGTGCTCCTCAGGTCTGCCCATCATTCTCTAGTCAAAGGGTATCAAGAGATGCTGAACTTAGAGACTGTGGACTGGTCAAGATCAGAGACTCGTCCACACAGAGAATGGGGCAGCATCTGTCTACCTTGCAGTTTCTGGGCATGTTTAGAAAGTGAGAGACACAGTCAAACTAAAACATATTTGTCACTGCTAATCATGCTTATTAATAAAGTCTGTGATTGGTATAATCTTTCTCCTAAAATGTTCCTGAGACATGATCCCTCTGGGTCCCCAAGACTCCTTCATACTAATGACCCTGGCATGGGACTCACCACCCTCCCCTGCCATGTAATACCTTTGCATTTACCACAGTCTTACCTCTTCCTTTCCTAGGCAAGGAATCCCTGCCTTGGGCTTTTCTCCTCTTCTCAAACCATAGCCCATATAGTTTTCTTTGCCCTCTTCAGAACCGGCTTCTGTCTGAGCCCCCAACTTTCATCAGAGAATGGTAGCAGACCTGAAACATTGAGTGAAAGCTATGTCCTTCTAAGTGATCTGCTGCCACAGAGTGGCATTTCCCTCAGGGTGACAGCTTCTTTTCCTGCTTTGGGGTTTCCAGGACGAGATGATTAAACTCAAAGGCAGCAGCTGGTGATTTAAAACCTCTAGCAAATTGTGGGCTCACTTAAGGCTAAATTTTCTCTGCATAGCATGGGACTTATTGTCCATGTGTTTAAATAATAGAAACCTGGCAGTCTGCTGGTCAAGAGTCCTCCCACCGAGCCACATCCGAGGGCAGTTAGATCAACTTTTGTCCTTCATACACTTGATACCCACATTTAGGAGGGACAGAATGTTTCTCACATGCCCCCTCTATGCCAGGCAGTGTGAGATGATGTGGGTACATCATCTCATTTAAGGTCCACATACTGATGACATTATTCCTACAAGTCAACCAAATTTCAAAGAGATCACTTGCCTAAGGCCCAAGTCTGTGCAGAGCCAGAGGCCACCATCTGCACTACCATGCGGCCAGGCTCAGTCCTACCACAGGTCTTGAAACTGCACCACAGACTTTATGTCTCCTCAGTCCTCACGATAGCTTCTCAGCTAGAGCTGCCATCCTTGAGAGACTGGCTGAGTGCAGCGTCACTGGGCCTTCGCACATATCTCCTTTCCTCTGTTCCAGTGGCTTTCTCACCAGGGTCCTTGGCATGCCACTGGGCTGGTTGGAGGGATTCTAAGCTTAGCTGTGAAGACTTAAAGAACTGGTAGGGCATGCTGGAAGAGCAAGCCCACAATGCCTGTGTCATCTGTGGGAGGAGAGGTGAGGCTCCTCATTCTTGGTGAGGAAGAAGCTGCTGCCCCTTCCTGCTGAGAGCAGAGGCAGGTCTGGGAGCCGGAGCGAGAGGGTGAGGGTCAGACAGCATCAAGAGGAAGCAGCTGGTTAGATGAAGCCTCACTGTGAGCTGCCTTAGGGTTTTACCTGAGGGAAAAAAAAGGAAGTCCAATCATCTTGGTTCTGAGTTCCAAAGGTTTCAGCCTGTGTCTGGCTGGCTCTCTCATTCCTGAGCCTATGTCAAGGAAGACATCGCACACAGAGACTGCAGAGCAAAGCTGCTCTCCTTGAGGGGACCTGAATCAGGGAGGGTGCAAGGGGCTGTGTACAGGATATTCCCTTCAGAGCATGTCCTAGTGACCGACTTCTAAGCTATTAACATTTTTGCCAAATCCCAGTAGCCTGGTAAACTATGATCTAGTCATGAATTGATCCACTAGGAGTCAAGTTTTTGTATTATTTTACTGGAGTCAAGCCTTTAATGCATGAGCTTTTGTTGAGCATGTAGAGTTCAGCCAAAACAGAAACTGGAACCTTGGGTGAATCATCTTGGCATGCGGCTAACCTGACTGCTTAGCCCCTCTCTGGATATTACCTGTAAAGCAGGAGTGTGCATCTCACCTATGATGAAGGAGAAAATGCCCAAGCCCTCATAACACACTAGTTCTTACTTGAAACACTGACAGAAACTTCTAGAAGGAATTAGAAAGGGTGAGAGGTTCACATTACCTGGAAGTCTTGGATGTCAGAAGCAGGTCAGGATGCCGGATGAAGCGTTAGCAAGATGGAGGAGCAACAGAGCTTAGAGCAGGGGAAGCGATCACTGGGTTCTTCCTCTGGATCTCCCTCCATTCGTGCCTTCAGTCCTCATGGCTCATGGCCCGACCCTGGATTCCAAGAAACCGATGAGACGTATGTTTGATTGAATAATAGTGTTCAAGGGAACTAAAAAGCATTTCTACCACACGTGCACTGGTTTTAAGTTGCAGCTCGAGTCCAAGACATTAAATCAAAGAAAGGGGAATGTGTATCTTAGGCTAGAGAGAATAATGATCTGCCGCTTTAGAGTCAGAAATATGGAATTCAAGACCAGCATCCCAGTTCCCAGTCTCCCACGGACCAGCTTTGTTATTGCAGGCGGGAAACTTGGATGCTCTTCTGATCAGTGCACTCTCATGATGGTGCATAAAGTGCCTGGGTACTGGGGAGAGCAGTTAAGGTTGAAGGTTGATTTGAATCTCAGTGTCCATTCATTTTGGAGAGAGATCTGCCGTAACAGTACTTACCTGATTAGAAGCTGCTGCACTTTCAAAACAACTCAGTGCTTTTTGTCAAGTCAGCCCGAGAGTGGCAATTCTCACCCAGGGTCTACTTTGCCCTTCATGTTGTATTTGCCACTGTCTGCAGACATTTTTGGCTCCCACAGCTGTGGAGACTTCTAGCATCAAAGGAGC
Source organism: Mus musculus (assembly GCF_000001635.26). Classification (NCBI taxonomy): domain Eukaryota; kingdom Metazoa; phylum Chordata; class Mammalia; order Rodentia; family Muridae; genus Mus; species Mus musculus. The sequence continues at coordinate 98,727,525 of NC_000073.6, forward strand.
AGGGGCCAGGAGCGTTGCAACGAATCCTGCAATGCTGGGGAGTCTCAAATACATGGGACAGTATTAAAACAAGGAGAACACACAAAGCCTAGGTGCCCAGGTTGGAACTCTAGTTGAATATCTTGTTTCCTTGATGTTTGTTCCTCAGTGGCCTTTGCTAAGAGGACTGACATCAGTATCTGCTGCGGTGTGTTGGACAAAAAATAAGGGGGCGGGGACGGTCTGCCAACACACTTGCAGCCAAGCCTGACAGCCCAAGTTTAACCTCAGGACCCATATGGTGGAAAGAGAGAACAACATGCCATATGCGCACACGCGTGCATGCACACACACACACACAATGTAATTTTTAAAAGTTCTGTGAGGGTCCAGTGAAATCCAGAGTATGCTAGCACTATGGAGCAATGGAAAGTCTTTCAAATACACTGTATCCCTCTGATCGCCTCAGACTCGCTGCACTAAGAGAATGTTCTGGAGTGAAGCAATTCTCTCCTGGGCCAGGCTGTAACTCAGCAGCAGGGAGAGGAGAGAGAGGTAGGATTCTCAGCAGCACACTGCAGGTCTGTGGTGTACTGTTTCTTATGTACACCCTCAGCTGTGTATCTAGGAGTCACTCAGGCTGTGCTGCTGTTGTGTGGGTTGTGCTTGCTCTGCACATACCACTTTCCCCAAGGGAGCGCTCAGGAAGTCAATGAGCATGCCTGCTCTGTAAACCCAGCAAAGCAATGCCTTGGCCAGGGACCTGTTCCTGCTCCAGCCTTAGTTTCCTCAATCATGAGATATAAAGATGCTGGATTAGGAGACAGGACCCCAGTGCCTGCTCTAACCATGCAGGGCTGAAAGAATGCTGTCTTTAAGTTATAGTAATACTAGCAAGGACTGTGCCAAGAAATCTACACAACAACTCCTGCACCCCTCAGAACAACCTTTTGAAACATTGGATGTTATGGCTATGAGCTGATGTCGTCAGGGCTCAGAGACTTTAAATGACTTACCCCAGAACCTAGGGCACTAGATATATAGCACTCTTAGCTGGGACAGTCAGTAGCACCCCAAGCCAGAATGCCCCATGATTCTGGCAAGCCAAGGCACCTAATGCTTGTGGCATTTGATGAATGAATGTCAAGGGGAAACCACAAACTAGCTTGTCTCTGAGCTCTGTGCATCCCTTCCTCCCGTCTCCTCGCCTGGCCTTCTGGTGCTTGCTCACTCTTGCCAAAAGCTCAACATCATCTCAGGGGCTAGAGAAGCTGCCCTTCAAGGGTGTTTCATCAACAACCACAGACAGCAGCCTGCCCACAAGTCTGTCAGGTAAACTTACACTGGGCCCAGCACTCGAAGGGCTTGATGACACAGAGCTGAGCAGTCATGGCACCTGACGTGAGGGGCATAGTGTCTGTGGGAGGCAGACTGCTAAGAAGTCTGGCTAGTTCCAGAACATTGAGGTCAAAGCCATCCTTAGAGGAGTAAGGGTTAGCAAAGCCACTACTGGGGATCAGGCTGTTGGGGGGGGGGGGGATCCTGGAGGGGCGTTAAGGCTTCTCTGGGGGAACAGATCGGGGGGGGGGGTGTTCAGGCTGCTCTGAAGGGCCAAATCTGTGTTGTAAGGGTGGTTAAGGCTTCTCTGGAGGGCCAGGCAGGTCTGCTGGGAGTCAGGTTGTTCTTGAGGGGGCAGGTCTGTGTTTCGTAAGGGCTACAGCGTCCCTCCCTGATCCATCCCAATTTATCCTTCATCCGGTGTCCTGATGCCACACAGCAGAAAATAAAGCAATATTTTCTCTCTAGCAGCTCAGAAAATCAGTGTGGGGGTGGGGAGGCGGCAGGAGACTACCACGCACCTTCCTGTGTTATTTATTTTCACGCTCAAAGTAACCAGAGCGGACGGTGCCCTCGTTATTAAGGAAGAGAGAGAGAGGCAATTAGCTGGCAGGAAATGGCTTCTGAGGAAATTTAAGGTCATGGAGGTACACTGGTCTCTTGTCATTTTAAATGCCTGCCCCACCCTCAAGGAGCTGGGGAAAATGGCACGGCTGGGTGTCCCCTGAGCTGTGGAGTGTGGGCGCAAGTATAGACATCCACTTTCCATAGAGTCCCGCCAGGTGTCAGTCCAGCTCAGTCAGTCCCTAGGGACTATCCAAAAGGCCTGATGAGGCAGGGTGCTTCCAGATCCAGATGCAGAGGCAAGCTCCAGCTAGAAATGAGGGCCCAAGGGAGGACTGAGGGGAGAAGGACCTTCTATCTGTCCCCGGGAACTGCCCAAGAGCTGGCATCCGCAGACCTGCAAGACTCAAGTTTCTGCATGAATGGAATTGGAAAGGGGCCTAACAAGCTGCTACATGCCCTACCCCTTATCGTGAGTCCAATCTCAGTCTTTCTTCTACCCAGCCATTTCCCTAATCCCTCCCTTCTGCCTCCAGCCATTCCTCAATTCCACTCTCCAATTTCCTGCTTCTGGTGACTACCTGAGGGCACCTGTCAAGCAACACGAGAAGCCTCAGTCTTGGTGCAGAAAGCGTGACACAAACACCCTGTGTACGAGAGGACTTGAGCTGAGAAACGGGATCCCTGGAAGCGGTGAACTGGAAGGAGCAGAATGGGCAAAGGCGGAGGCGTGAGCGCGCATGGCGATCCCTCTGTGGTGGAGCAGCAAGTGCTTCCTGCCACGGAGCTGCGCTGCGCAGAGAGCGGTGATCTGAGGCATGCGCTTCGGAAAGTGACCCAGCACAGAGTGATTTGTGTGCAGGCCTGAAGGTGGTCGCACTTTCCTAGAGGCAGTGACCCCACCCTAGTCAACAGAATGCTAGGACTGGGAGATGCTGCCTGGAAACGTGGTCCCAGTCATACACTTGAGAAGCACCAATATTCCAGTGGGTTCGCAGGGTGGAGATGCCATGGGAAAGGCTGTCCCACCCCCAGTCACACAGCAAAGCACCCAGTGCCTAGTTTTTTTTTTTTCTTGGGTTGGGTGGTAAATGGCATTGCATTCACCATCATATATTAATGAAAATAACCTTTATTATAGTGAAACTAAGTAAACCTCATCTACACAGCCTTACTCCTGACAGTTCTTTTTTTTTTTTTTTTTTCTCGTTGTTACATTTTTTTTTCTTTCTTTTTTTTTTTTTTTCCATTTTTTATTAGGTATTTAACTCATTTACATTTCCAATGCTATACCAAAAGTCCCCCATATCCACCCACCCGCACTCCCCTGCCCACCCACTCCCCCTTTTTGGCCCTGGTATTCCCCTGTACTGGGGCATATAAAGTTTGCAAGTCCAATGGGCCTCTCTTTCCAGTGATGGCCGACTAGGCCATCTTTTGATATATATGCAGCTAGAGTCAAGAGCTCCGGGGTACTGGTTAGCTCATAATGTTGTTCCACCCAGTGCCTAGTTTTTATGTCAACTTGACATACCTGGTTGTCAGAGAGGAGGGAGCCTCAACTGAGAAGCCCGGTGGGGCATCTTCTTAAGTTGTAAATGATGCAGCAAGTCCAAGCCCATGATGGTTCTGGGTTCTATAAGCAGGTTGTCTTAGGGTTTTACTGCTGTCAACAGACACTATGACCAAGGCAACTCTTATAAAGGACAACATTTGATTGGGACTGGCTTACAGGTTCTGAGGTTCAGTCCATGATCATCATGGCAGGAAGCATGGCAGCATCCAGGCAGGCATGGTGATGGAGGAGCTGAGAGATTCTACATCTTGTTCGGAAGGCACAAAAGACTAGCTTCTAGGCAGCTAGGAGAAAGGTCTCAAAGCCTACCCTGATAGTAACACACTTCCTCCAACAAGGCCACACCTCCTAATAGTGCTACTCTCTGGCCAAGCATGTTCAAACCACCACACAGTTTGAGTAAGCCATGAGGAGCAAGCCAGTAAGCAGTACCCCCTCCATGGCCTCTGCATCAGCTCCTGCCTTCAGGGAGTTTCTGCCCTGACTTCCTTTGATGATGGACAGTGATGTGGTGGCGTAAGCCAAAAAGACCCTTTCCTCCCCAGTTATCTTTGGTAATAATGTTTCAGCACAATAGACTACCTAACTAAAACATTGTCAAAACTATTTTACCACAAATCCCCGTACTTCAAGGAATGTCTTTATTTTGAGAAGGTACTTTGTACAGTCCAGAGAGTAATGGCTTTGTTTTCTGTTTTGGCTATCTCTCTCTTTTTTTTTTAACTTACTAAAGTAAAATTAGAAAATAAAAATTAATTAAAAAATTGAAAAACTAAGAGAGCACAAAACACCACCACAGCTTAATGTCCCACGCCAGACACTTTCATATAGTGGTGACCCTGTTACCTTCCAGCTGCCCTCAAGATCATGATGTTTCTACTCCTGGGCTTCCTCTCCCGTCCCTATCACAGTTAGTGAGGCCAGCACACCCCCAGACCTTTGAGGGCGCTTTGAGACAACCCCACTTGCATCTGAAACTGGGGAGGGGGCAACTCTGCTTCCAGAATCAGCTTCAGAATGAGATAAAAAACACAGGGAAATTTACCAATGTGATGAACGTTACGTCGTGCATCTTAGTTTCTTTTCCTGTTGCTGTAACAGAATTCCCTGACAGATTGAAGGGGGAAGAGTTCCCCTTGGCTCACAGTTTGAGGGTACAGTCCATCATGGTGAGAAGAGTTGGTGGCAGAGCTTGAGGGAGCTGGTCACTTTGCATCTACAGTAAGAAGGCAGAAAGTGACAAATGGTAATACTCAGCTAAGGCTCTCTCTCTCTCTTCCTCTCTCTCTCTCTCTCTCTCTCTCTGTGTGTGTGTGTGTGTGTGTGTGTGTGTGTGTGTGTGTGTAAAAACAGGCTTTCTATATGTAACCTTGGCTGTCTTGGAATTCACTATCTAGACCAGGCTGGTCTCAAACTTATAGATATCCTCCTGCCTCTGTCTACTGAGTGCTGAGACTAAGCACTGTACCACACCTGGCCAGCTTTCTTCTTTTTATGCAGCCTGGGATCCAAGCCTAGAGAACAGTACCCCTCAATTTATAGTGGGTCCTCCCACTTCAGATAATGTCTCACTGATGTACCTAGAGGTTTGGCTTCTAGGTAATTCTAGACCTGGTCTAGTTGATGATATAAACCATCACAGGGACCAAGGGATTTTGAGGAAGCCGCTGCGTTCTTAAGGTTTGAATGTATTTTAAGCAGAACTGTGGGGTATGATTTGGCCAAGTCTAGCCCAGGACTCATTTTTGTTTAACCCTCAAATTTTGAGGCATTTAGGTTTTTAAAGCATTTTAGTTGGATGCTGTGGCTCAGTGGGTAGTGTCCTTGCCTAGCATTTATAAAAAGTCCTGGGTTCAGGGCCCAGCACCATGTGAAGTGGGCATAGCAATGAATACCTATAGATTCAGCAGTAGGGAGGTAGAGGCAAAAGAACCAGAAGTTCAAGGTCATCCTAAACTACATAGGAATTCAAGATCAGGCTGAAATACAGTTCTAAAGTGGGATGGTTTGTATATGCTTTTAGCCCAGGGAATGGCACTATTAGAAGGTGTGGCCTTGGAGTAGGTGTGTCGCTGTGGGTGTGGGCTAAAAGAACCTCATCCTAGGTGCCTGGAAGCGAGCCTTCCACTAGCAGCCTTCAGATGAAGATGGAGAACTCTCAGCTCTGCCTGCACCATGACTGCCTTGATGATAATGGACTGAACCTCTGAACCTGTAAGCCAGCCCCAATTAAATGTTGTCCTTATAAAAGTTGCCTTGGTCATGGTGTCTGTTCACAGCAGTAAAACCCTAAGACATAAAGTATATGAAATCTAGTAAGGGTTTACTAGCCATACTGGATGTGCCCATCCAGTAAGCTCACCTGTGGCTGAGTTGGAGCTAGAACAGCATTTCAGTGGTGAGCCATGGACCTCAGGCCTAAAGAATAGTTATATTTCCCGCTCCTTGGCGGGAGACCTTTGCCAGCCCTGTGCTAAAGAGTGCTACGAGGGTTGTCCTTACAGCTGCCACATATGCTACCCGTGAACCTGATGTCAGCATCCAGTTCATGCAGGGACTATCCTGGATCTTGTGTCTGACTAAAGCCATGAGCCACGCAGCAGCTCTCCAGGGCCAGTCATGGTCCTCTCAATCGCTCAAGAAGGAGGCTCAAGATTTGAGAGGCTTAGCAACTTCCTAAAGCCACACAGCTGGCCCCGGGCATCAGAAGACTGGAAGAATCCCAGCGGAGAGTAGTTGCGCCAGGAGTTTTCAAGCAATTTCAAGTGTCATGGGAAGCTACATATTTGCCATGGAGTTTCCAGCCCTGGCTATCGGCAGGAGGGTAGGCCAGCAGATTCTCATCCATTGGACAAGCAGCTCTTAGACAGCCTGATTCAGGATGCCAGCCTGATCCCCATGTGCTGTCCCTGTGACCTCAGCAAGAAGGGTCCGGTACTGGTCTTGCTTCTCTGTCAGATGCAGGCTGCTAGAGGAGGACTCTGATCTGTTGAGGCAATGGCATCTTTGCTTAAGGAAATTTTTAAAGATTTATTTTTACTTTATGTATATGAGTTGTGTACGTATTGTATGTATACGTACAAGGGTCAGATCCCCTGGAACAAGAGTTATGGGTGGTTGTGAGTCACCATATGGATGCTGGGAACCAAGCCTCGGTCTTAAGTAAGTGGTCTTAACTGCTGAGTCATCGCTCCATCCCCTGTTTAAGAAGATCTTAAACAGAGCTGAGAATGTGACTTGGCAGTGGAGATGCTTGGCTTGTCTGTCATTCCCTTCTGTGAAACAAAAGTGAAGTTATCTTAAGCTGAATTTATTTATTCTTTCATATAGTTCAACAAATACTACCCTGCCAAGCACTGGGGCCTGTAGCTGGCAGATCATCTTCCTGCCTCGAGTCTCTCTGTTGTGTGTGAGAGAACTGAAAGGTCATTATCCCTCCTATCAGGATAGGGATGGACCGGCTGACAAGCTCCCCAGCACGAAGGGTGCGTGCTAATAGACTCCTTGAAGGCTCTTTATAGGGCTACAGAGATGGCTCTGTACTTAAGAGCCTTTACTGCTGCTTTTCCAGAGGACCCAAGTTCAAATCCAAGCACCCACTACAGGTAGGTAGCTCACAACCCTCTGTAAGCCCAGCTCCAGGGGAATATGACACCCCTTTCCTGCCTCCGTGGCACTGCACACACATGCACAAATGCATGCATGCATATGTTCATGCACACACACACACACACACACAATTAACAAATCCTTTCAAAAGATTATCACCTATAACCAGCCACTTTCCAGATTGGGTGGTAAGGCCAGAACCTGAAGCAGCTTCTTCATGGCCTCATTAATCAAAGAAGCTTTATGCAGTCGACGGAGACTGGGCATGGCTGAGGAGACAGAAACAAGGAGGGGGCCAGCTGAGCAACGCTCTCCAGATGGAAAGAGACCCGATTGGCAGAGGCCAAATATCCGTCTCCAACCCACCTGGCAGAACCTTCTTAACCTCCCCTCCTGCCCCGCCCATTCTCTGCCAGAGCCAGGGTGTCAGCCTAAGCCTGGTGACAGCAGCCCTGAACAGGCTTGGGTGGCTGAAGCCCTCCATTGTAGCAGCTCTGGCCTCTCGCGCAGGAGCCCAGCCCCGCTGAGTTGTATGCCTGCCAACCAGAGAGTGCTGTCTGGCTTCTGAGGGGGAAGTCTCCGTGCAAGTAACTCAAACCATTCCCTGCAGCCCAGCACGAGCCCTGGAGGGCTGTCTGAAGGATGATAGCCTCGTGGCAGGACCTGTGAGCAGCTCTCAGGACCAAGAATGAAGTAGAGGGAATGGCCCCAGAGCCCAGGTTTCCCCCCAACTCTTCTCTGGGTCTCAGTTTTTGTCCAAGGGACATTGGCATTCCTCGAAAGCTTGCCAATGGAGAGACTGACCAGGGTCTCTTGGGTATACAGCATCCCTTTCAGACAAAGCTCTGATCACTCTGCCATGTGACTAAGGCACCTGATGGCTGAGACCCCTCCACCTGGCCTGGCCTTCGAGGCAGGAGGGTTAGAGAGCAGGGCTGGCAGTTGCTTCTCCGCCTCTCTCGCCATGTTCTATGAACAGTGCATATTCCATAGATTTATTCTGGGTGTGGCTTTCTCTCCCTTGGAGATAACCGAGGAGGAACTGGATTGTCCTCAGCCGGGTCAGAGTGGGGAGCTGGGGCTGGGTGTGAAACCCCTGTAGTGAACCTCGAAAGCCAGTGTGGAGTGGAGCTGTGAAATGGGGTTTTGGTCATTTCTCCCCTGGAAGTTGTTTTGGTGTTATACACAGAAAGTAAGCAACGGAAGCTTTACTGTGCCCCCTGTTAGGATGAGTGACTGTCCTTTACACTGTGCCTTCCTTATACGTGGGGAGCAGAGAAGCCTTGAGTGAACGTGTCTGTTTGACATAGGCAGGGCCATGCCTAGGACCCTAGTGCCGCAGACCCATGGAAGTAGCTCAGCTTCCCAGCCACCTCGGGGTGAGGCTCAGAGGAACGGCAAAGCCTTCTCTGCTCTGAGAGGGAATGCCGACAGTGTGAGCAAGTGCATGTGTTTACAAATGATTGGCCTGTGTGTGCAAAAAACTAGCAACAGCAGCTCCTGGAGGCCTGCATCCTTGGCTGACTTGCAGGCAGACACCTTCTACCCAGATCAGAGAGTCCATCAGAGCACACACAGTCCACCTGACCCCAGCTTTTCTGTAGTCGTGTCTGTTCTTTCTTATTCCCTTGTTGTCCCAGTCTGGTCAAGTCCCAGCCACTCTTACATTTTGGGATTAAATTTATTTTTAAATGTCAGGGCCATACTGCACATGATGGTTTTATGGCTGAAGTGCTTGCATGTCCAGTGTGTACTCAGGCTGGCACACAGCTACATGCATGGACAGGTTGTTGCACTTCTACTGCTTGAATCCATGGTAAGCATCGCTCATGCCAGGAAACAGGACACTGGGGTGATTTTCCAATGCTGGGGATGGGACTCGGGGCCTTATATGGGCTAGGAAGAGATTGACCGCTAAGCTGCCTCCCCAGATGGTAGGTGCTTGATAGGTGCTTCTTCTTGAGGCTGGAGGTGGTTGCTAAGATCCCCAGCATTGTGTGAAGCTGCTCAAAGCAGCTGCCTGTAACTCTAGCTCCAGAGGATACGACGCCCTCTTCTGGTCTCCACGGTCAAACACATTTTTTAAAGGAGTGTTACTTAGAATGTTCTTAACAAATCATAATAAATAAAATTGATAATTTGCTGTTGGTTGCCATTTCTTTAGTTCAAACTAGCCAATCCATAGCATTTGGGAACTTCTGAGTTAAATGATCTGGTGTCCCATTCTTCTGGAGTCCTTGAGCCAGCATCTTCAGCTATGCACCAGCCAAAGGAAAGGAGGCCTGGGCCTGGGACCCCACCCACCCTATCCTAGGGTGGGGAAGAATCTGGCTCACACATCTTTCCAGATGGGGAACTCAGCACTGGAAGCCAGACCAAGGGGCAGTGAGTTAGACAGTTCTGGGTGGGACAGGCCGGGATGAGTCACTTCTCCATCCAGGCTGCTCTGTAGCTGCTTTGAGATACCCTGACTCCCTGTTTCCTCCTGCTCCCATACTCCTACAGCAGGTCTCCACGACACCCACGAACCCCCCGGGACCTCACCACCACATCCTTTCGCCCCACATCTTCTCAGGTCCCAGTCCTATACCTCCCAGACTCAGAGCCCATTCTCTTCTGCATCACCTCTGCTGATACACAGAACATCTTGGCACTTTGCTAGAAGGTTCTGAGAGCTGGTCAAATCCTACAGCCCAGGGGAATGTAGAAGCCCCAGCCACTCAATCAGGCAATTTGTCAAGCATTTTCGTTGTTCCAGAACCATGAGGCAGAGCAAGACTAAGGATTACCCTTCTGATGACTAAGCAGCAAGGGTCATATTGTTCCAGCAGCCTGATGCTCAGTAGCTGCTGATCATTTACATATGGGGCAAAGGAGTGGCTAATCTGCGCTGAAGTCACTGTCCTTAGAAGACTTTAGAGTCTGCTGGCAGTGATGAGACCCAACAAATATCTGCTAGACGGTTGAAACTGGGCACTTGTCGCGGTGAAAAGAGCTGATGCAGGTGTGGGGAGAAAGCATCATTACAGGTTGCAGGGACCACAGAGGCATCAAAAGGCATCCACTTAGTTGGCTTCCAGCATCCTCCACAGCACCCCTGTTGCCACTGAGGAATTGGTCCGTGTTAATGTAAGGCTTCAACTGAAAAGAACTGCCTCGGGCCATTGGTGGCCCCTTGGCTTAGGGGCATGTAGGCATGCAATCTTTTGAGTTCAGTTGTGCACATATAGGTTTTGGAAAGTCTTGAAACCTTGTAACATCCCTTTTCACTCTAAGGGGACAACAGCTTTTAACTTTAAATTATTTAGCTTCCCTCTCCCTCTTCCCCCTCTCTCTGATGTGTGTGCACGTGTGTGTGTGTGTGTGTGTGTGTGTGTGTGTGTGTGTGTGTGTGTGTGTGTGTGTGTGTTTACAGGCCAGAAATCAACCCTGGTGTTATTCTTCAGGTGCTGTCCATCTTGAGATAGCATCTCTCACTGGCACCTGACCTTCACCAATTAAGTTAGGCTGGTCAGTCACTGTGTCTCTGAGATCTGCCCTGTCCCTGCCTCCCCAGCTGCTTCTTGACCTGTCATCCCCTCCCCTTGTTATCTCTACAGCCACCTGTACAGTCTGTGTCTCCCCACTTCTTGGCATAATTGCATCACAACTTTGGCTACCAGAACTCTTTGCAGCAACCGATCGAGGCAACGCTGCTGACAACACAGGCATGTAGTGTTCTGTGATTACTTTTCTGTCCCTGCACAGCAGATGCAGTAGCATCAGTCTCAGCATGTTTCAATGTGCACTGGTGTTTATTGGAAGGCTCTCCCAGCCTCCCAACCCTCCCAGCCCCCCAGCCTCCCAGCCTCCCAGCCTGTATAATCAGGATGAGTTGCTTTCCATCCTAAGTCCTCTGGCCTCCACCATCCTTTTCCTGCTCTCCCAGCCACATTCTTTCTTGGGTGCTGCATTCCTCTCTACTTTGGTTCATGTTCTCATCTCGTCTGAAGCGTGACTCCAGTGGGAATAAGAAGACAACTTGCAAGAGTCCGTTCTCTCCTTCCACCATGTGAGTCCCTGTTGCTAAAATCCTTCCTTGGAGGAAGACATAAACTATGTCTCCCTCCCTCTACGATTCTAATGATGAACAAAAACTTTATTTCACTGAAGCTCATGCTGGGGAACCAATGAGTTTATGGGGCTTATTTCCAGGGCATGCACAGATGAGGAGCTGCTTATAGGAGAGTGGATGACTCCAAAGCAGTCACCCTGATTGTTCCCATAGCAACATATGTGGAGTCTTCTTCCCCTAGAGTTTTGAGCCTATATACTGCAGCAAAAGGTCATGTTCAATTAGGGCTGAATGGCATATAGAGGGCTGGGAAGAATGGCTGGTACTCATAGGATGATCCACTGACCCCACCAACTCTTTCCCAGAGGGAATCTCCACAGGCCAGATTGTGCTGAACTCTCTCACAAGCAAGCACAGCTAATTTAACAAAGATGGAAGCAGTCTGGCTCAAAGGATAGCACCTTTCAGTAGCCTTCCAAAGAATTGAATCAGGCTCAGGCAAGCGCCCTTACCTGGTGAGCCATCCTTGCTGACCTGGGGCGGCTTCCATCATAAGCTCCTGTCTTGTTGACCGTCAGTGTTTCCGACTAGCCTTCCATTGCTCTGGCTATCTGGGCTGAATCCCCTTACATCCTCATTATCCCCTCTCTTCTGGTTTCTCTTCATCATTCTGCTCTGTTTTCCTCCAAACTTTCTTCCAATTGTTCTTCTTAATTCCCCCTTTTTGCTATTTTATATTTAACGCCCAAGAGTTCTTGTTTTGTAGCATCCCATTCTTGTTCAATGACTATAATACCTCGATTTTTAGAGCACTAATTACTCTTTTCTGTTTGAAGCCTGCTTCATGTCGACTCCCTTATCTAGATTCCTTTTTAGTTCTCCCTGGGATTTTGATGTTACTTTGCCTTTTATCCTTTAAAACCTTTGACTCTCCCACTGGGGGTGTCCCCAAGTGCCTGCTCATCTCTGTGCTTGTGTCTAAGAATGGAACACTACAGCACAGGCTTGGTTCTCTGGGAACAGAATAGAGTTGCATGCAGGATCTGGTTGAGGCACTTCAAAGACTGATGAAGAGAAAAGCTCCTGCCTGAGCTCTTGTGTCAATTCCTCCTGGACCATTTGTTGCTATTGTGCAGAGGGGTGGCATGGGAAAACTTGGAATCTACCCCTTCCAACGTTAACACATATTTATTTTTATTTTATGTACGTGAGTGCTTCCCCTGCATGTATGTATGTGTGCTACGTTCATGCGTGGTACCCACGGAGTTCAGAGGAAGGCATCCAATCTCCCGGAATGGAAGTTATAGACACTTATGAACCACCATGTGGGTGCCCAGAACTGAACCCTGATCCTCTGCAAGAACAGAAAGTGCTCTTAACCACTGAGCCACCTCTGCAGCCCAGGAATCTGTTTCTTAAATAGATTTCCATGCAGTCTTTGTGTCGTTAGCTCCTGCCCAGTTCCAGAAGTACCAGCACAGCAGATTCCAGAAGCATCCAAGGGTTTCCAGTGTGCCCTGAACTGCTTTCCTCCCCTTTCTTGCCTGTCTGGGACTCAGCCACCGACCATCCCTGGTCCTATGGGTCTGCTTGCCAATGTTTTGATAAATCCCTTTGTGTTGATTTAATTGATTTCAGAAAAGACCACAGGGCAATTTACCTCACTTCAGTTTTTAAAGGAAAAGCAATAACACAGTCTGTGCAAGGATTATTTACTGCCCGTTTATAAACATCAACAAAGTGTGGCCAGACCTTGGGGGAGGGGTAGGAAACTTTCCACTCCACCTTACCCCACCCCCACCCCCGTGAATGCCCAAGTCCAAATCCACTTCTTGTGATGCCTTCCTGTCTCCCAAGCTCAAACTCCCGGGTGGCCTGACCTGATTGGGCCAACCCAGTGGCAGATGTTACAGTCCCTTGCAGATGTCAGCTCATTTACACATTTCTGAGCTACAGGGCTCAGGAAGTTGATCCACAGACCAAGATCCCACAGCTCTGAGAGAAATTTGAGCTCAGGGCTGTCTCCTCCCTCTAGGCCCTCTGTCATTGCTGACTTTGAGGTACCCTGGAGGAAGAAGTTACACGTTCTGGTGAGAAAATGGCACGTGTACTAAGTCAGCCTAGACCCAGGGAAAGCCTACAGATTTGGGAAGGGGGAGGAGAAGGGGGTGGGTGTGGCTCAGAGGAAGAGGGGGATCTTCATTCCCTGAGATTGGCTCAGGGTGGTGTTACAGGAGGGACTGACTGCTGAGCCTATCACCCACCCTCAGCCTGGCTTCTCTCATAGAGAACCAGCAATGACTGGAATAATAATGAGAGTTGGGGAGAAATTTGCAAGGCACTTTCATCAGATCTCTGATATTACAGGAGCTGGACAGCATCTCTCTTTGAGGCAAGAGGAAACCAGAACGCAGAGGTTAACTTCCCAGCTGCAGAACTCTGCTCCTGGATTCAAACCCTTCCCTTCTAAGCCCAGCCCTTCGCATCCCCACCCTGTCTGGTCTAGTTTTATCATCTCATCAGCCCAGGGAACTTCCTAATGCATTCAACATGTATGTGGAGCATGGGCTGCCTGCTTGTCTTAGTCTCTAGGAGATGGCCTGGAATCTCTGTGTTGGCAACTGTCCCCACACCCCCACACCCCCCCGCCCCCGTGATTACCTTTTCTCTTTCATTATAATTTAGCTTTGAGACGGGGGTCTCATATAGCCCAGGCTGGCCTCTGACTTGTAGATGACCTTAAACTCTTGATCCTCTTGTCTCTACCCCCTGATTGCTAGGATTACAGGACTGTGTCATTATGCCTGCTTTCACCTGGTGCTGGGGATCAAACCCAGGGCCTCATGCATGCTGAGCAAGCAGTTCATGAACTTAGAGCTACTTCCACAGCCTCCACTGCAGCTGGCCTTGGCCTGTAAAGCAATGGGTTCATTGTGACACAATGAACTTCATGTGTGCACCTGTGGTACCTCACTCTTGACTATTTTCTTACGCTCCTCCCCCAGGCTCGTCCCCTCTTCTCTCATGGTCCCCATCTACATTTATGCTGCATTTTCTAGATCCTGGATACAAAAGAAGACACAGTGCTTGTCTTTGCGCTTGGTTATTCTGCATGTCATAATGATTCCCAGGTCCATCGTTTTTCCTGCAGGTACAACTGAACAAGAATAACCCTGTGCTCATCTGCTCACGGTGTCTTCACGCATTCATCTATAAGAGGCCAACCCCAGGATTTGCTTGTTGTTACTAGTGTCACTGTAAACACAGATGTGAAGGAATTTTAATTACATGCTGGCCTTCAGTCCCTTTGAGTGTTTACCCAGGAGAAGCACAGCTGGAGCACATGACAGTTCTTTTTAGTTTTTCCAGGAACCTCCATACTGACTTCCGTAGTGGCTACAATCATTTACAATCCCATCAGCAGTGTATACAGTGGTTCCCAACCTTCCTAACGCTGTGACCCTTTAATACACTCCCTCGTGTTGTGGGGACCCCACCCCTGCCATAAAATATTTCGTTGCTACTCCATAACTGTGATTTTGCTGCTGTTATGAGTCGTTATGTACAGGATATACAGGATATTGACATGTGACTCCTTCTCGACCCACAGGTTGAGAACCTCTGATGTAAGAGCTCCTCTCACCCCATGCCTGTGCTCTTTCTTAGTTGCTTTCTTGATGATAGCTGTCCTGAGGTGAGACGGATTCTCCTTGTAGTTTTGATCTGTATTTTCCTGACAGTTACAGATGCTGAACACGCGTTTGTGTGTGTATTGGCTATCCGTTGTGCTCATCTAAGTGTGAGCTACCCCTCAGCCTACAGCGCTGCCAAAGGCGAAGTGAATAGAGCAGGCCCTTCTCTCTGGCCTTGGGATGCTTCAGTTTCCCAACTGGGAAGTGAGCACAGTAACTGGACTCAAGTGGAAGTGCCTCTGCCCAGCCACCTACACAGAGGAGTGCATACCTGCCTTCCTAAAAGGCTGCCCGCACAATGCCCCCCCCCCACAATCCTCCCCTGCCACCACAAGCAATCATGGTCAGTCAGCACAGGTCAGCATGGCATGTGATGAGGATGGGGGCTCTTCACTTCCAGGTTGAGGATCAGTAAGACTTGGAGGGGGGCTCAGGGTCACCTCCACAATCCACTGAGACGCCCCATCTCCCACTGAGGACAGTGGGGTACCAGGGTGCAAGGTGCTTCCTGAGGTCTTGAATCCTCCACACCCTCTCCTCCAGCCCCTGAAGCAGCCAGTAGATGTTCTTGGGCTTGTAGGGATGTGTGTGTGTGGGGGGGGGGCAGCTTTTCAGTGCACCTTCTGTCCCGACCACCAGAAGCCCTGGTATCCATACTGCACAGTGTGGGGTGTGCAGGCCCAATGGGTGGGTAGGCTTTTTTGAAAACAGTTAAGGAAAGTTTTGAAAGACAAAGAATTCAAAGGGCAGCATATGCAAAGACCAAGAGGTGGCCTCTGACAGATGTGTGTCACTGTGCATCATTGAAATACTGAGTTTGGAGGGCAGCACGCTGGAAAGAGCCGACCAGTTTGTGGCCTTGGAAAAACTACTAGAGAAGCTGGGCTCTCCAGTCTTCACTTGACAAGAATGAGACCCAGTGCCTGGGGCCAAGGTAGCAGCAGTGGGAAATCAGAGAAGGAGTGGGCTTTTCCACATAGACTGGCTGTGGGGCCAGAGAGAATGAACTGAACAGAATGGAGGCTCATCCCTGGAGGAAGCAAGGGGAGGTGATGCTTTCCCACACCGTGTGCTCCTGGAAAGAGCTGATGTGCTCAGAGTCCTCCTAGAGGCCTGGGCTGAGGAGGGGCCAGATGTGCTTCAGTCCACAGGGATTTGGGTCCAAAAGCCTGAACCTGGTGGGCTTTTCCAGATGGGCAGTAGGTGGCGCTGTAGCTCTGTACATGCAGTCTACTGGACTAGGTTACCTGCCCTCACCTGAGGGTGGGTGAGGCCCTCTAACTCCAGAGCCCGTACTTTGAGAAAGGATGGATTGTGGGGACCAGGGGGAGGTGAATGCCCCCACTCCTGAAGCATGAAAGGCCAGTACTTTAAAGCCTCTTGAGGACAGTGGTATGAGCTTGGGGCTGGGCCTCTGGGCTCTTCTGGCCCTAGCTCCTATTTCCCAGATGGGGAAACAAGGTCCAGAGAGGAAGGGGCTGGCCTGAGTTACTGGATAGGTTAGTAGAATAGGAAGGTTCTAGTGTACCAGACAGGGAGCTCCTCTATCACCCAGTCCCTTCCTCCTAAGTCGGTTTGCCACCATCTCTCCATTCCTTTCCTCACCATCTGCCAGGCTAGGACAGAACTTCCTACACACCTCTCCCCCAACTGTAGGTCTTTTCCATAACTGTTAATCAAAGTCCTTCCCCCACCCCCAGGAGGACATTTTTACTATTGATCCAGCCATCAACCTCTTTTGCTAAAATCTTTTCTTGACCAGGTCACCCATAGGTTTTCAGCCTCTCAGGAGGGTCCGTGACAGATACCCACGTCCTCTTAGCATGCAAATCTGCCTAGGTCCCCTGGCCTGGTCATGCTTGTCCCCATGTCTCCCCCCATCACTGATATGCTCACAGCATTGTCCTACAGTCAAACTGCTGCTCAGCACCTGTGACTTAGTGGGGGCTGCCTTGGGTCCTCCTCGGCCTGTGACACACTGTGTACCTGAGTGCCCTACCTGTCTCCTCTGCCAGAGCACTCAGAGCTCTGACATCTAGTTCACCCCCATTCACTGTCACAGGGCTCAGCGCAGCCATGTTGGATGAGCAGCGTCCTAGGAACACCTTGACACCGCCTACCCGGCCAGGCTCTGTGCCCCTGTGTTCCCATGCAGCCTCTGGCAATCTGGTGAGATCAGAATGGAATTATTGTCTTGGCTTTCCTGAAATGAAGACTCACCCCCAGGAGAGCATGATCTCACTGGTACCACAAAGCAATGTGTGATGGAAGTGGGCTCCACACACTGCCAAGTACTGCAAAGCCAGGGAACATGACTGAAGGGATCCGGAGCTCAGTGGGTCATCCTGGGGTTTACAGGGATGGTATGGAGCTCTGGTGGCTAGCCGAGGTTCCTGCAGCAGAGTGCCTTCAAGAGGTGAGGTCTGAGGCTGGAAAGATGGCCCATCAGTTAAGAACTTACATTGTTCTCCTAGAGGACCCAGGTTGGCTTCCCAGCACCCACATTAAGTAGCTCATGACTGCTTTCACCTCGGGAATGACTAGCCCTGTGAACACCTGTACTCACATGTACATAACTACCAGCATGTACCAACATACACAAAATCAGAAATAAAAATAATTTTTAAAAAAGTGAGGTTCTCTCCTTTTCTGTGAGCCCCATTGTTTAGAGGCAGGCAGGCACCTTGGCAGACCCGGGCATTGATGACACTGATAAGGGACCTACAGCCAGCTAGAGGCCAGGGAACTGGCAAGGTCCAGGGGCTGGGATGTTCTTGGTCTGAGATCTTTCCAAGAAGCCCTGCAGTGAGACGACTGGTGCCACAAGGCAAGGAGGGAATTGGTGATTTAGCTGCCCCTGCATAGAACAGGCAGGACACAGCAACAGGCTGGAGCAATTTACTTCTGAGAAGCTCAACACAGGCACAGGAGAGAGTAGAGGCTGCCAGAGTGGACTCAGGCTTCTGGGTCTTGGAATAAGTGATAGGAGGACCCTCAGCTCAGGATGTGACTCTGGTCCTTTAGCTACCAATTAGGAGACTGGTAGTCTGGAGTTTCCCATGGCGACTCTAGGTTCAGTGTCCCTGTAGTCCTGAGCTATGAGAAGCTAGAGGTACGGTGTTGTGGGAAGCCGCCCCCACATTCGCCGTTACAAGATGGCGCTGACAGCTGTGTTCTAAGTGGTAAACAAATAATCTGCGCATGTGCCAAAGGTAGTTCTCCACCCCATGTGCTCTGCCTTCCCCGTGACTACAACTCGGCCATGGGCTGCAGCCAATCAGGGAGTGATACGTCCTAGGCGAAGGATAACTCTCCTTAAGAGGGACGGGGTTTCGCTTTCGTTTTGGGCTTGGGCTTTGGGGGCTTGCTCTCTTGCTCCTAAAGATGTAAACAATAGAGCTCTTGCTCTGCGCTCTGGCGCTCTGGCGCTCTGGCGCTCTGGCGCTCTGGCGCTCTGGCGCTCTGGCTCCTAAAGATGTAAGCAAGGGGCTTGGGGCTTGCACTCTTGCTCCTGAAGATGTAAGCAATAAAGTTTTGCCGCAGAAGATTCTGGTTTGTTGCGTCTTTCCTGGCCGGTCGCGAGAACGCGTGTAAGACGGTGGCCCTCAGTATCTAAAGCTAAAGGGTATGTCCAGACTGTAGCTTGTGGGGTGCATACCTCAAAGACAGCTTTGCGTGCAACCCAACACAACACCATAAAGTTCTTTAAAACATCGAGTTCTTGTGTGTGAACTTCATAGGTGACAGCATCATGTTGCAACATCAAAAGGTTGGACACACCTGGAAGCCCTGGGTGATCTGCAGGAGGAGGAGGCACAGAGAGGGTCCACAGGGAGCCAGGTCAGAAGGCAGGTCTGATTCCTTGCCCCTCTGCTGCTTCCCATTCTCCCAAGCCTGTTACTCGGGCCCTTTCGGGAGCGCCTGTCAGTGTGTCCTTAGTGCAGCGTGGGTCTCAGTGGTAGCTAATCTATCCTCTCCCCAGGGTGAGCGTGTAACCCGTGCTGGGAGCCCTCCTCGAGTGTATCCTCCTCCCTCTAACTGAGCATCTTCAGGGGGATCTATGGAGAAGGACATTGTAGGATTGCTGGGGAAGAGAGATGTCAGTTTGGTGCCACCCAACATAGTGCCCACCTGCTGCCAGCCAGCATCACACCATCTGATGAGGTCATCCTCTCTGGGAGGTTTCCCTGGTGGCTCCCACAAGGCCCTGATCACAGCTTCTTGTTGCAACCAATGGGGCCTAGCTACTTGGAGAGGCAACTACTTAGCTCTCAGGATGGGGGTTCCTCTATCTACCCCCACCCTGCCCTGGAAGGTGGGGCTCTCTGGTCTCTGTTGCCCAGCTGTGGGATATATAAGCAGAGCTCCCTAATTTCCCGATGGGAAAAATCAGAACAACTCTTGGGATGGTGCCCTTGCCAACTTGCCTCAGGTAGCATGAGAGAGAAAGCATCATCTCACCACAGGTGGGAAATCAGGCGGGCCAGTCTTGGCCCTCCCCATAGCCTCTCTGCCTGATTTCTGCTCCTCTGACTCATTTGCTGCCTACCAGGAGATGTGCACGGAGGGCACCGGGATACACATCTATGGAGGTCTTCCCAGCCTTATTGTTAATCTTACTGCTACGCCATGCAGTGTGCGTCTCTTTGTTCTTCTTCATCTATTGAGACCCCAAATTGCCCATTTGTTCCCAGAGAACTGGTCTTTGAATGAACCTTGGAGTTTTGTTCAGTCCCTTCCCCCCAGTTGTCCCTGTATGCTTGTAGAGAAAGAATATTCAGCCATTCTTTCTTCCTAGAATGATTGTGATGGTGGGAGCGACTCATAACAGGGATTTGATTGACAGTTGCTGAATGATGGAGTGAATTGGTCCTGAGGGGCCAGAGCATGAGATGGCCCACCCTTCCCTGTGTTCTTTGCACTTGCCTTCCCTGACATTACAGCGTGCAGCACAGACAGCTGCTGTGATGGAGAAGGAGATGTCCTCACGGCCAGGCCTGAGGGTTCTCATGCTTTCTGTCCACAATTCGCTGGCCTGTCGTTTCTGCCCTTGTCCCCTATCATTGAGATACAGTGTGAGTCTGAGAAAAGAAGGGGTCTTAGGCTCTAGGGGTGCAGGCTAAGTGAACAGTGAGGTAGTATCTCTCTGTGGGTCCCATCCTTCCTTCCTTGTGCTGATATCTCTTTTCGGCAGACTCAGCAGACTCTTCTAGAAAGCCTCTCAGACCAGGAGTCTTTAGTGGGTTGCCTCTGGACTCCCCCAGCCCTGTATGGCTGTTGTCATACAGTTCCATGTTGTCATTGACTAGGTATGTGGTTGTTTCCTCGGCAAACCAGAGTTCCTCTTGCAGTGTCTTGTCAGGTCCTTCTCAGAAAGGTTGTGGGTGGGGGTGGGCATAGCAGGAATGTCTCTCTAGTGTGTGAACCTGTTACCAGCTACACTGGGCAAAACTCTGCCCTACCCGGGTTCCAACTGCCCCACCTATACTCTTGGGACTGGATCTCCCTGTGATCATTTGGAATGGGTGTGCAGGTGGGGATCTGCATATAGGCAGACAGATGGCCATGTTTCTTTCAGCCAGAGCACCCCAGGAAGGGTAGGGGGAGAGGCCTGTCAGGTTGTGTTCAGCCCACATTGCTTCACATGGTCTCATCTTAGCAACCTCTATCTCAGCTCTGATCCCTTGCCCCAGGCCACCGCTTGACTGGCAACCCACTGACATCAGCAAGACCTGCAGGGGGCTGGGTGATGAGACAGTGCCCGCCAGCTATCCACAGGGTTGGAAAGCTGACCATACTCATAGTTTCTTAATTTGTGACACACCTTGCCCACACCCAAGAGAGTAGGCCTCTCCCATTTCATTTGGTTGCTGGGGGAGGGGGGGGACCCACAGAGTGAGCCCGACTGATTCTGAGTACTAAGTACTCAGTACCTCTCTGGAGGAAATGAAATCAAGCTTTAGCTTCAAACCCAGTTCATTTCCACCTGAAGCCCCGCCTAAAGGCATGCATTTGGGTGAGTGAGCAAGTCCCATGGGCCCCAGTTTTTCTTTTTTCAGGACATAGCCACTGTTCAGTGTCCCCAACCATGCTGGCTAAGATTTGTGGGTTCTCAACACAGCTGTCCTCACCACTCCTTTTTCCAATTTGCCAGTGAGGTTCATGGCTAAGGCAGGAGACAAGATACTGAGGCCTGGATCAGGCAGTGAGCATCAGAAAAGGGCCCAATCCCCACTATCAGTCGGTCTGAGGTGCTGCAGGGAACACGTCTGTTTGTCAGTCTGTCCACTTACCCATCTGTCCATCTGTCCAACCATCCATCCATTTATCTAGCTATCCAGATATCTATCCATATGTCCATCTTGCCACCTATCATTTATCCATCTGCCCATCTATTTACCTACTTTCCCATTTATCTATCCATGCATCCATACATCATATGTCTGTCTACCTAACCACCCATCCACATGTCTACTTGTCCACCCATCCATGTATCAATCCATCCATATAGCCACCCACTTTCCCATACATCTATATGCCCCTCTATCTGCATGTTCATTCATCCATCTGTCAATATGTTCATCTATTTATTCATTTATCCACTCATTCATCTGTCCACCCATCCTCTCATCACTCCCTTCATCCACCCACCCATTGTCTCATCCATTCATCCATCCATCCATCCATCCATCCATCCATCCATCCATCCATCTATCCATCCATCCATCCACTCATATGTGTATCTGCACACCCATTCACATATCCATTATCCATACTGATATATTCATCGTATATTCATCTACCATCCATTCACTTATCCATCCATCCACTCATCAGTCCATTATCCATCCATCTACCCACCCTAGCCAGGTTTAGGCTAGATAGGTTTGTAGAGAGACCCCCACAAGGTCCTTCCTTCAAAGATTCACAGTCTCTTAAGATGCTCCCAGCCCCTAGTTCAGACATTTATTTCACAGATGCCTGGGGTTCATTCCTTGGCTTTCCACAGCTTCCTCATTTCAGAAATTTAATCTACATTCCCTACTTCATCCAGTTACCTCTCTTCCATGTTTCTTCAGGTCTGTTAATGACCTCACTACCCATTCAGAGCTGGGCCTAAAATCTTCTCAGATCCCTATCTCCCCTTATCGACCCTGCAGCAACCAAGCCGGCAGTCAAAGCCCGTGGAGGCTGATCCAGTGAGCTTCTGCCATGTCTGGCTCTCCCGACTCTTCCAAACTGTCCCTGTCTGCCATTGCGGTAGGTCCATCTCCTCCTCAGTTAGATGATGATCTGTGGTCAGCATCCATCAGGGACAGCTGCTCCCCTGTGCACAGCCTCTGTGGCAGAGGCTGACATGCAGACTGGATGTTGGGAGCACTCTCAGAATCTCTCCTATACAAGGGAAAGGGGATCAGTCCTGGGCTTGGGGAGACACCGAGCTGTAGTGGCCAGTGAACTCTAGGATGTGGGTGAGACACAGAGTTGTCCCAGTTTGAGGTGAGGGCTGTATCTTCCTTCTCTGGGAGTCAACCAGCTTATCTCACAAGATCATCACGCACAAGTGCTGACAGCCAATGTGCTTCCCTCCTGAAGAGGGGCGGGGAAAGCCCAGCGGAATCCATGCATGGCATAGGTCTCTCCTCACACATGGTGTGTCTTCCCCATTTGGTGTCTTAGTCTGTTCTGTGTTGCTGTAGCAGAATGCTACGGCCTGAGTAATGTGTAATATACAGGGATGGGATTTGGTTCAGAGCTAGGGCAGCCCAAGACTGAGAACACATCCTCTGAGGGCCTTCCTGCTGAGTTATAACATGGTAACTCCTTTCGTATGGAGCACACTCCATATGAATCCACTCAGGAGGGAGGCTCCTTCTGATTGAGTTACTTCACAGTGCTTTGTAGTGGGGTGCTAAGTTCTTTGCATTCAGACTCTGCAGGACACATTCAAACCACAACCTGAGACTAAAATGTAGTTTAGCTGTTAAAGTGCTCGCTTAGCATGCATGAAATCTTGGATCTGACTCCTGGTACTACATAACAGGCTCTGGTGGGCCACACCTACAATCCCACGTAGGAGGATCAAAAGCACCATTACCCAGGGAGTTTGAGACCAGTCTGGGACACTTAAGACGGCAACAGGGAGGGGGCTCTGGGACCTCCTGCTTGGGTTCCACAACCTCAGAACTGCCTTCACTTGGCTCCTGTGGCATCCCTGGCCTCGTGCCCTTCAGAGACGTGGCTGAGAGCCAGCATGTGACGTCAGCACTGTGTTTTAAGGGTAAAGACAGGTGGGGCTGAGCTGAGCTCCGCCATTCCCAGGGCATGGATTAGACAAGCCAAACAGTAAAATAAAACAAAACACCAGCTCCCACACACAGGGCACTGTTTCCTGGGTGCCGTTCTGCAAGCCCGATGCATGTTTCTGGAGTTCTCAGCACTCTCCGACGGCCTGACACTCTTCAGCCCGTCTGAAAGCAAAGGCAGAGTTTCTAAGCACTTCAGTGAAGCGATGGGAACACGGATGAGAGGGAGAGAATCCAAGGTGGAAGTATGGCCTGCCACTTTCCCCCAGAGCCTTGGCAGCCCTAGAGTGAGAGTAGAGAGGAAGTATGTCACTTTATGTCCCCATCCATCCCCCAAGTCCCCCTTACCACTCGCCCATTGGCAGATGTGAATGTGGTCTGAACGTTTGTGCCTGGATTATGCTGAGCCTTGGGTGCTGGGGGAGAAAAGAAAGGGGAAGAAGGACAGAGCAACTGCCCCGCTCCCAACTACCCAGTGGGTCGTGCTAAGAGAACATGGAAGGTTGCATTGTGGGTAGGGAGGTCTGGGTTCTGGGATCCGGCCTGTAAGAGAATTTCCCCATAGGCTTTAAGCAGGGTCAAGGTTCATCACTATGGGCCTCTTCTTGAGATGGGGACCTCGATGGGAGGGGCTGCTTGAATGTTTCCTAACTTGGTGTCTCCGGGGCTGAGTTCTGAAGCCATTTGTCTTGGGAACGCCTAGAGAGCACCAAGTCTCTAAGGGGATTTGTGAGTCACGGAGTCCATACGGCTTTCGTAGCAGCCCATTGCTGAGGGGGAGACTGAGACCTGAGCAAGCCCAAAGAAAGGTCGGTGTGCTCACCACTCTGAGCAGGACAAGGGCTGTGCTCCTTTGTCCTAAGCCAGGCCTCTCCTTTTCCCAAGATCCTTCCCTGAGCTGGAGCTAGAGTCCTCTGTGTTTTCTGAGTTAGGGAGATGGGCACATTGCTGCTTGCTAAGAGAGACTCTGCCTGGGCCCACCATCCCTTGCTTTCCCCAGCCACTGATACAACTGTGGCAAAGCTCAGACCCAGTAGCAGGAGCCAGACAAAAGCTGACAACGTTGGACATCCTGGCTTGCATCTTCACTCCCAGGACTGGGGAGGCAGAGGAAGATGGATCTCTGTAAATTCAAGGCCAGATTGGTCTACGTAGTGAGTTTCAGGACAGCAACTGCTACATAGAAAGAGCCTGTCTCATTAATGATGATGGTGGTGGTGGTGGTAGTGGCAGTAATAATTTGGTGGTATTTCAGTATCTGGGGTTGAGGAGCAGACAACTCAGGAAATCTTCTACCTGCCCTAGGCTTTTGCAGCCGGCAGCCCTTCCTGAGGAGTGCCTGGGATGGGAGGGGGCAGGGACAGGCCCTGCGTGTGTGGGTGTGCTGTGAATACTTGACTTCATGCTTGAGTTTCCAGCTTCTACCCTCAGGCTAGGATCCCCAGGTTCCCCAAAGTTGTGTCTTCTCCGCCTCAGATTTGGAACCAGCAGGTTCATGGTGCCTGATTACTTAATGAGCTTGACATCAGGGTGTGAATAATTGTGCCTTAAATTATGCAAATCAAATCATAACACAGCAAGCTGGGCAACATGCATTCTCTCAGCTCCCAGGCGCCCCTAGTTCTGGGATAGAGCTTCCGTGGGAGCCGCACCATCCCAAGCCCTTCTACACTTCTGAAATTATAACAAGTGTGTACTTTGGCCTCAGCAATTACAGCTGCAAATGGCTCCCTGCACCTTCCGACCTGACTCTCACAACAGGGGAACATTTATGGAGCACCAACTGAATACCATTGTGCCCTCATCTCTTGCTAGTTCATCTAATCCTCCCAGCCACACTATTAGCCATTCTGGGAGTCTATGTCCTAGGTAAGGAGGCCCGGTCTTAGAAGCCTAGCTAATAGCTTCATGAAGTGAGAAGCCAGGACATGTTTTTAGGAAGGCAAATGGAGGCACAGAGCAGAGACAAGACCACTTGTCCAAAATATCCTATAATGTAGGGTTCGCCTGGGTTTCCTGGTACCTCTGAAGCCATCTTCTGGGTGTGCGAAGGCCCAAATGTCACTCCATCTTGTATTTGTGTGGCTGAGCATGTGTGTGCTGCTTTGGGGGGCTGGTGGGGTGTGGGCTGGGGCCTCATTCTGGGAAAGCCAGGGGAGGCAGCCAAGGCTGGAGCTATTTTAAGTCTTCCCCTGCTGGCCCTGCACAACCCCTCTGCTGGAGCCAGGCTGCAGTGGCCCAGGGTCTCCGCCAAGTGTGGAGAGGTTTGTTCCGTGAGCAGAGGGAAGTCTTGGCTGGGGACACTTCACACCCAATGAATTACTTCAACGCTAGATTAGACTTGCAGGCTCGGAGCAACGTGATAATAGGACCAATTAAATTAATTTATATGGACTCTATGCTTTGGCCCCTCCCGCAGGCCGTGGTGGGCAGACTGACCCACCACACCTTGGCCCACACTGGGAGTTGTGGATGATGTGGACCGGTGTGTGGAAGCTACTGGCTCTTGGGTAGGAAAATCTGTCCCCAGGCAACGGGAAACGATTTGTTGTTTTGTTTTTGTTTTTGTGTCATGAGCAGAAGAAAATGGCCCCAGTCAGACACAGCAAGAAGCAAACTTCTGGTTAGAGAAGGTCAGGACTAGTAGGTCTGGCTACAAATTGGATTCTCAAGGCCTGAGAGCAAGACCTTGATGAGATCATTGGGGGGCCTTCGCTGGGCATGGCCCATTCTCTGTGTATTATTGTCAGTCTCTGTGTATCATGTCAGAGGACATGAGGCTTTTTGTGATGAGTGAGTGGGCTAAGAGAGAGCAAGGTATCTGAGCATTGGCATGGCTCTGTCACAGAAAACTTCGAGGGCTATACTTGAACCCTTCCTGGATTCAAGAGAAAGCCTGTCTCCTGCACAAGAGTCATGAAACCCTCTCCAGCCTGGTTCAGCACATCACACACCTCCTGCCCCAACTCCTGCTCCCTCTCCTTCTGTCCATCTTGACTCCACCCTGTATCCTGGGATGCTCCAAACCTATCTATACCCACAGCTGGGCTCAGTCTTCTTGGGTATACCTTGTGAATTTTTGAACATGTTGGTCTAGATTCTTTCTCTCCCACTCTCCCATGACAGGATTCTGTTCCTGTCCCCATCTTTATCTCTCTGAACCCAGGGTCTGCCCTCAGTGTCTGTCTCACCAGGAGGCCTGTAGCAGATCTGAGTACCTCTGGGCCTGGGGACCATATAATGAGGCAACCTGCATCAGGGAAGGTTAGGCTAGGTGTTGTCTGCCACTCTCCTAGCTAGCTCCCGGGCAAGCACCTCAAAGCCCTCGCTAGTTCCTGGGTAAGCACCCCAAAGCCCTCGCTAGCTCCCGGGCAAGCACCCCAAAGCCCTCGCTAGTTCCTGGGTAAGCACCCCAAAGCCCTCGCTAGCTCCCGGGCAAGCACCCCAAAGCCCTCACTAGCTCCCGGGTAAGCACCCCAAAGCCCTCGCTAGCTCCCGGGCAAGCACCCCAAAGCCTGGGTTATTCTGCATGAGAACCAGGTATCTTATTCACCGCTCATCTCAGTGCCTAGCCCGGGATCATGGTTCTCTTCCTCCTGGTCTAATTTCCCACTCTGCATGAAGCTGACTTTGGTGTCGGGAACCCACTTGGTCCCTCCTGCATCTGGTGCTTGGGGATCCCATGAATTCTGATAGAAGTCAGCACAACTCGAATAGAGGCATTGACACTACGCTTCCGAGAGTTAGGAAGGGAGGACAGTGGGAGAGGTCCCAGGCTGCCCCAGCTACATCCCACAGAAGGCATTTCCCCCACCCCCAAGGACTGCATCCCTGTGTCTCATCAGCTTACACTGTAGCTGCAGACCTTCCTTTTGGGATCCTGGCTGCTGTTTACAGAGCTGGAAATTCCTACCAGGCTTGTCTGTCTGTGGGTCCAGGGAATCCCGTGTGCATTATGAGGGTAGGGGGTCAGTCTCCTTCCCACCTAGTGACCCCAATTGTTCCTCACGATCCCAAGATTTGAGCTCTACTATAAGAAGTTAGAGAGTCTCAGGGCATGACCTCAGATTGGAGTACCCATGACATCCTACCTGATGCCGGGGTAAGCAGGATCTATTTTCTCAGACCGGACTCGGCCTTTCCCCAGCGTGAACAATCAAACCACTTTTTTTTTTTTCACTCAGACTTTCCAGTAAGTTGGGGACTCTGTAGGGCAGCAGGGCCGTGGAAAATCACCTCCCTCTCCCACTGTACAGGACTTGTTGGGGGGGTTGTAAATTTGTGGTGAAAGTTGAGGGCTGGTGCCTGCTGCAGGGCAGCCTTTGAACCTCAGCCTGACACTCAGTCCTCACCAGGGGCCTTTCCGCCTGCCAGCTGAGGAGCGGGCCCTTGGTCTGGAACACAAGAGGCCTCTGTGGGGAGGCAGAAGCCTCAGCAACTCCCCCTGACCTCTGGCTCACCTCTCCAAAGCGCTAGAGGCAGGTCTGAGACCACTGAAGGGTAGCTGGCTTGAGGGTCCAGCCCAGGGCACCACAGGCCTCTTCTTCATTTGCTTTATTTCCTTGATCCTGACATCTAGTCAACAGAAACTCTGTGCTCAGATCCCTGACCTCCAGTCCTCCCCCCACCCCCGGGGGTCTCAGTCTCTGTTTCTGCAAGGGGGAAGGGGGCATTAGGTAAGGCTGCCAGTTATGTTCACTGGTTATCCAATGTCGCCTGGTGTCTGCACTGCTTTCTGAGTCTTGTCTCTGTGCCAATGTTGGGGTCAAAAGAGACATTGATCCGGGTGTGAAGTGGGGAACCCAGAGCAGCCTGCCCACTCTAGAGTCCTGCAGTCAAGGAGACCTGAGTCAGGGACAGGATATCCTGAGCATTCAAATGCCAAGCAGCTCTTGGATGAAGCAGGGAGTGAGCCAGGAGTTGGGCATGTGTGGCACAGAGGTGAGAAAGACACAACCTTTAAGAGGAGGCTCCCATCTCCTGGTCAGGGAAGGATTTTGAAACAGGGGGTTCTCTACATAGCCCTAGAGCTCAATGTGTAGACCAGGCTAGTCTTGAACTCACAGACCTACCTTCCTCCGTCTCTGCCGGGGTTATAGGCGTGTACCACCTTGCAGTTTCAGACCATCTTAGCAAGAAGAAATTTCCAGGGGATCAATGTCCCATGCCATGCCTGGAGACATTGGACTATAGCCATGGTGGCTGTATAGAGAGGATTTCAGGCCTGAATTCCCTCAAGGACATGTGTTTTCTGCTGTGCAGCCTCTTCTAGATACTTGAGCCTAGGACCCTGACCCCTTGAGTTTGCTCTTTGAGCTGCCCTGGCTTAGCAATCTTTAATGTTCTAGGTCCCAGTTTCCTGGTCACTTCTGAGTACACTCAAAGTTCTATTCCTACGCTGATCATGGGAAATCTATGGACTTCGCTCTCTGGAAATCTAGTCACTGCAGCATAGACTGGGGATATCATCTCCCTGAATCAGGGTACAGTGTCTCTATGGATGTGGCCGACGAGATCAACGGTTACTTGTCATCTTGTCCTCCTCTCAGCTGCGGCAGGGGAACTCCCACTTTCGCTAGATGCTCTCAGACAACGGAAGAGTTATGGAAGCATGGGACATTCCAGGGAAGCAATAAATCCTTGTGAGAAGGATGAATGAAGCGTCTGGCTTTTGGCTCAGGCCAGCCCTGAGATGAAAACTCTGGAGAATCAGGTGGCACCGGGGAGACCCTCGAGGTTGGAGGTAGTTGTTAGAGTTTTGCTTTGAGAGCTCAAAATATTTCCTGTCTCCCCATTCATCACCGCTCCCTGCTGGTCACCTTCTGCCTCCATGATCCATCTTTCCGAGGAGTGGAACAGTGGGGTACGCTGACTAATAGAAGCAGAAGTTGTTAGTGTGGAAGGGCCTCTACTAGGAGTATAGCTGACCTCCTCACTGAAGAGAAAATGAGGCTGATGCCGAACAGAGGTAGCTGTGCACTCGTTCCTAGATTAACCACTAAGGGAGCTCTTGTGGGAAGTCCCTGCCCATGCAGGAGAGAGCCATGTTGGATGCTGATAGCCTCTGTTCCAGGGGACATCTGGGTTGGCCTCTCTGCAGTCTCTATGTGAGCCCCACCCACCACCATCTGGCAGCTTCAGAGTAAGCAGAAGCCTGTCCCAAAATGAGAGCCTTCAGCTCAGTTTCTGGCTTCTGTGTTGCTCCTGTCCTCTGGGAGATTGAAGGCGTCCGCGCGCGCCTTCCTCAGTTTCCCCACTTAGGAAATGGTGGTGCCAGCTAGATGGGAGGCTCCGAGGCACCAAGAACTTGCCTGTTTTCATCTGGAAACCTTAGGAGGAGTCAGAGTTCACCATCAGCACTTCCTGCCCTGGCACAAGGCAAGATCCCTTCCAACCCCAAGGTCCCAGACCTGCCCTCAGGGGAGGAATTGTTGTGATTTAAGGTTCCAGATTTCCTGGAGTATTAGTGTCATGATACTTTATATCTGAGCCTTGATGGCTTTTTAATTAAAAACGAATCCCTCCCAATCCCTGGTTTTATGTCCATCTCCAGGAGCCTGCAGGGGTCCGGCTGTCTGGTGGTTCATGCTGCCCTGTTTTCTGCTCTCTACTGCACTCCTATAAATTCTTTCTTCCCCTGTTTTTGGAAGAGAAAGCTCTGGAAATCTTTGTGGACACCTTCTCTTCTTTAGGTCCCACACTCTCTTTCCTTTTCTTTCTTTTTTTTCTTTTTCTTTTCTTTTCTTTTCTTTCTTTCTTTCTTTCTTTCTTTTTTTTTTTTTTTTCTGAGATAGGGTTTCTCTGTGAAACTGCTCTGGCTGTCCTGGAACTGGATTTGGAGACTAAGCTGGCCTCGAACTCACGGAGATCTGCCTGCCCTCCTCTACCTCTCGAGTGCTGAGATTAAAGGTGTGCACTACCACCATCGGTTCCACACTCATATTTTTAAGACATCTTTACAAACCAGAGAGAAAAAGTATCGGCTCCAAACCAGTCCTATAAGGTGATCCCTCCCAGCCAAGCGTGGAGGAGGCTGGAGCCGGAAGTCCTGGGTGGGAAGGGGCTTGAGATGTGTGTCTTCTTTATGGCTTATGTCATCTGGAGATTTGGGCTGGAAGGAGAAAAGAGGGGCCACGGGGTCAACATGGACACTCTGCTATATTTAGCCAGAACGAAGCTAGGACATTAGCTGCTTCCAAGGTGCCGGTAGAGAAGATTAAGGATATGGGTGGGGTAAGAAGACTGCAGAGGACAGTGGGAAGCAGCACCACCCAGGTCAGTGAACTGAAGTTGGAGGATGCTACAGGGAGCTGGTCAGTGAAAAGTCATGCTCTACTCTTGGGCACTGTGGTCCTGAGAAAAGCCCTACATGAACTCAGCAGTTCCAGCAGGCTCTCTGCTCCCATCGAAGAGCAGTGGGAGGAGGAGGAGAGGGAACTGAGGTAGCCAATCAACCTTCTCCCAGGGCCAGGGAGAGTGGAGGGGGCTGGGCTGGGGAGGGGAGCCACTGGTAATCAGCAGGTAATACACCTGCTGCTATCTGAATGAGATTGATCTCTAATGCCGCACACAGAGGGAGGTTGAGCTCTGTGGTGAGGGGAGTGAGGTCTTGGAGGGCAGGATGGTGATGGAAAGGAAAGTTGGTGTTTGCTCCTCTCTGAGCCCAGGCTGCCCCACAGGCCACGGTGCTTTGGCTTCTTGACTCCAAGGCCCATCCTTTATCTCAGTATCAAATTACAGCTGAAGATGCTCAGAAAAATTGCCCACATCGCCTCATGAACCCTCCGCCTGGGCAGAAGCTGTTCCCTCCTAACCAGCAGAGTCTAGTCGGGAGCTGAGGAGGGGGCCAAGGACTCAGCATTTCACTAGGGCCAGGGGCTTGTCTGAGGAGCAGCAGCCTCAACTTAATGCCCGCCTGGGAAGGATAGCATCGTTGGTGGCAGGGGCAGGGACTGAGGGACATGGGACACTCAGACATGGAGAAGCTGGGGTCCTTTCCTTCCCCTCTGTGAGGCTGGGCTACTCACTGCACCTCCCTCTCACTGAGCTCAGCCACCTCATCTGAGAGCCGGGATGATCGTGGCTTTCCATGTTTGAGTGCTAAACCTGCATTGTGCTTTGTGAGTGTTCCAAGTGCAGGTGTCTTGGGCTCCACAGCCCTGTATCCTCCAGTCCCTACTTGCAACTATTTATATGACAAATGCCAGGGATGTCACTCGCGGCTCAGGAGCCAGACTTCATCAGCTTCATCCAGGCTCTGCTAACTTCTTCTTACTCATGGAACTCTGGGACAGCTTATTTCTCTCTGTGCCTCACGGTTCTCATCTGTATAGTGGGATAATTAATTGTGGCCATAGGCTTGTTGGTGTACCCTGGTTGGTGTGAAACATTTGCATCTGGGGAGTGAGCCTTCTGTGAGCTTGGGTCATTGTGTCCTTACTTTCCAAGGTCACGCTGGCTTACCTCTAAGACAGAAGGCAGGCAGGCTCAGCCAGGCTGCAAGACCTGAGGGGAAATGACAAGGCTACATGAGACCAGATATAAATCCAGCCCAGGGGTCTGCTGAGGGTGGGTAGAGAACCCTGGAGCAGGGCTGTCTATAGACCAAAGACAAGAGAGAACTGTGCTGAGGTGGAGTCAGCCCCAGGCAGCATCATACATCCATGTTGACAGAGTGTGCTAGTTCTTTGATTCGTAGTTACTGCTGTCTTGTGAGGATATAACAACGATCTTGACCAATAGACCATTTAAAAGGAAAGGGAGGGGTAGGGGCGTGGAGCTGCTGCTGTTTGAATCCATAGTGCTCCCCATGTGTTTGAAAACCTGCTCTCCAGCTGCTTCTGAAGGTTATGGCACCTTTAAGAAGTGAATCCGGGCTGGAGAGATGGCTCAGCAGTTAAGAGCACTGACTGCTCTCACAGAGGACCTGGGTTCAATTCCCAGCAACCACATGGTGGCTCACAGCCATCCATAACTTCAGTCCCAGGAGATCTGCCACTACCTTCTGGCCAGGCATGTACAGACATACAGGCAGACAAAACATCAATATACATAAAATAAATAAAAATGAGAAGCAACATCACAGAAGAGGAGGAGGAAGAGGAAGAGGAAGAAGAGGAGGGTCCCACTGCAGAGGTTGGTCATCGAGGGGCCTGGCGTTGGGGTAATAACCCTGCTCTCAGCTTCCATCCAGGTCCAGCCACCATGTGAGGGATTTTACGTTGTATTCTTACTGCTCTGTGTGAATAGCCACGGTGTCACCATGCCTTCCACACTGAGATGGCCAGAAACTCTCTGAAACAGTGAGCCCAAATGGACTCTCTTCCCTTAGATCGCTCTAGTCAGGTACTTTGTCAAAGAGCTGAGAAAGACAAGTAAAACTGAGTCTCAACCCCTCGTTCTTTGTTTGAGCATCATGGCTGCTCCTGCAGGCCCCTCTGAGGATAATGAAGGCTCCATTAAAGGGCATAAGGCTGTGCTCTTCATGTGTCTTTTTTTGGCTATGATCCTGCCCTTTAACAGTTGAGTCATCTCTTCAGGCCACCCTCTACCCACTATCCTGTGCTCTTCTTTGTATCTCTGTGAGATACAAAGGGAATCGTACCAGGGGAAGTGGAGCTGTGCTATGGCTGAACTTGAGTCCCCACTGGGTCTGAGAGCCTCCTCCAGGCCAGGATCCTGTTCCAGGACTCACATGAGTCATACAAGGCCTAGCCTGGGCGCTCACTCTGGAGGGAGAGGCAGGGTTTGGCTGGCCAAGTGGAGCTCAGAAGCAGTCAGAACCGACCTTGTATTGGCCCCGCGTTCTTTTTTTTTTTTTTTTAAGATTTATTTATTTTTATTATATATAAGTACACTGTAGCTGTCTTCAGACACTCCAGAAGAGGGAGTCAGATCTCATTTTGGATGGTTGTGAGCCACCATGTGGTTGCTGGGATTTGAACTTCGGACCTTTGGAAGAGCAGTCGGGTGCTCTTACCCACTGAGCCATCTCACCAGCCCTAGCCCCGCGTTCTTACGCATCTGTTTATACCAACCTGTGAGTTTCCAACTTGAGACAGTTTCTTACTTTGGTAGCACAAAATGATGCAGCCGGTATAAATGTATCTCACGTTTTAGGTTTGTTTGTTCTTAAGGGGGTCACAGGAGGTCTCCCCATGTTGTTCAGTCTGTCTTAAACTCCTGGAGTCACCCTCCTGTCTCAACCCCCAAAGTAGCTGAGACAAGAAAAATGGGCCACCACCTCCAGATCCTCAAAATTTGGAAGTGGATCTCATCCCAGGCTGGTGGTCAGCAGTGTCACAGTCCCTGTGGATGCTGGGCCCTGAGAAAAGCCACAGCTGCCACAGATCTCAAGGCTGACAATGGCTGCATGCTGTGCAGTGACACTGCCCGCCACCCTGATACAAAGGCCAGTAAGCTGGAGGAGTTCTGGCTTCCTGGACTTGAACTCAGGTTGTCAGTCTTACTAATCAAGTGCCTTTCCCTGCCAAGCCATCTAGCTGGCTCACAGAATATTTTAAAAGCCAATTAAGTATCACCAGAAAAACGATATATATTTTTTAACTACCAGATATTTCTCTTTAATATTATTTTCTTAAAAGGGCAGTGTTGGCACACTCCTTTATTCCCAGTACTAGGGAGGAAGAGGCAGACAGATCTCTGAGTTCGACACTAGCCTGGTCTACAGAGTGAGTTCCAGGACAGCCAGGGCTACATAGAGAAACCCTGTCTTGAAAAAAATGGAACCAAGAAAAAAAAAGGTTCAGGACTTATCCTCTTTGTTTTCTACTTTACACTGTAATAGCTTTAAAAGGTCTGTTAGAGAATGAAGAGACTGTCTCTTGCTGCAGCGACACGAGTGGGAGGATCTGGAGCGCGAGCTGGGAAGGAGAATCCCTGAGTTGTAAGAAAACGGCAGACAAGCTGGACATGCGAGAATCGCCGACTTCGCTAAGACCAAGCTGAAGAACACAGAGACACAGGACCTGCAGACCAACAACAGGACCACTGAACAGGAAAATCTCCTAAAAGCCTAGGAAGATATCCGTACCCCACCCCACCCCCTATCATCTCCAAGACCCCCTCATGATGTGGAGGAAGAGCCACTTGCAAGATGGACGCGAGCCACAAGCTGCACTGTGAACCTGGGCACTCTGTGCCGATGCCACGGCTCGCGGGTCTCTTAAGGGGACGCTCCCCCCCCCCCAATCGGACTGCCAAATTTCACTGGTTTGCCCTGGAATATTATAGACTATTATTTGTATGGTTGATGAAAATAAAACACACCTTGTGGCAATGAAAGAAAGAGAGAGAGAGAGAGAGAGAGAGAGAGGGAGGGAGGGAGGGAGGGAGGGAGGAAGGAAGGAAGGAAGGAAGGAAGGAAGGAAGGAAAAGAAAAAAAAGGAAAAGAATGAAGAGACAAGCAGTCCTGTCCTTCCTGTCACATGATTCATTGGCACTTTGCCATTGCTGACAATTAAAGTATAAAGTGTGTGACGTTAGTCACAAGTGCACTTTGCTTTGGTTTGGTGCCTGACTGCATTATTAGTAATATTTTTGTTGCATGTCTATATGTACAGGTGTGTATGTGTGTATATAGGTGTGTGTGTGCATGCACATTTGCATGTACGTGTGTGTGCCTTTGCATGTAGAGACTTGGGGCTTCCTCAGGACTCAATTACCATGCTTCTTTTGCTGTTGCTTGTTTGAGGGAGGGAGGGTCTCCCTCTAGAACCTCGGCCCTGCAGACCAGGCTGGACTGGCTGACCAGAAGCCTCAGGAATCCTCTTGTTTGTCTTCCCAGTGCTAGGGTCACAAGTGCATGCCACCATGTCTGGCTGTTTATATGGATCCTGAGGACCTAACTCTGGGGCTCACGCTTGGGTGGCAAACACTTCACCTTTTCAGGCTTCGAGTAATATTCTTGACAGAAGAGAATCTGTTTTGCTAGGTCCCAGTTCCTTTGCTTAGAGTGTGATGCATTAGATGCCTGAAAGAACATTTCCAACTGGCTTCCAGCATGAACGTTTACAACCTTGTTTCTTTCCAGGGCTGCCACAAGAGTGCAGTGGGCAGCAGGATGTTCATTCTGGAAGCTCTTCCTATACAGGGACCTTAGTAACAACTGTACCCATCAGAGACCACAAACCACATAAATATACATCACTGATCCTCAAGTCAGCTCTCCTTGGCTAAACCCCCAAATGCCTCAGCCATTCAACACTCCTGTCATGAAAGGAAGGTGGAAGGAACCTGGAATGAAAGGGAAACCATGATCCAAAACTTCTGTGGCTAGCATAGCTCATACGATTTTATAGAACACTGTAGTCATGGCAACACATTGCCAAGGTCTCTTCCAGGGAAGAACTGCAAAGAAGGCGCCCTGCGTTATGGATTTCATCAGATTCCTGGTACATTGGCCACTGTGCCAGCCCCTCCTGAAATCCACAGAACCCCATAGCTAAGGTCTGGGAAGACAGAGGTGGTGTGCTAAGAGGTAAGTTTAAAGTCAGGCTTCTGGAGTCATCGATAGTAACTTTGTACTCAAGAAGCTGATGGGACTGTTCTCACGAGATGGATGGATAGATGGATGGATGATGGATGGATGGATGATGGATGGATGGATAGATGGATGGATGATGGATGGATGGATAGATGGATGGATGATGGATGGATGGATGATGGATGGATGGATGATGGATGGATGGATGATGGATGGATGATGGATGGATGGATGATGGATGGATGGATGGATGATGGATGGATGGATGATGGATGGATGGATGATGGATGGATGATGGATGGATGGATGGATGATGGATGGATGGATGGATGGATGGATGATGGATGGATGGATGATGGATGGATGGATGATGGATGGATGGATGATGGATGGATGGATGATGGATGGATGGATGATGGATGGATGGATGGATTCTTGCTATATTCTCAAATTTGTTGGGTATCCAGCTATCTTCTAGGTTAGACATAAACTCCTCAGAAGCCATACTAAATCTAACACATTTATGGTCCTCAGAGCTCAGCACAGGGCCAGGCACAGAAGACAAAGGCAGAAAAGGACCAGGATGCAGATTGGAGCTGGGAAAGAGACTAGCCAAACGTGATATGTTCCCAGTCTACTGGGTCCCAGTGCTTAGAGGCAGCAAGCAGAAGCCTCTATCTTTCTTCCTCTGGGTCATCCGATGGCCTTCAGAAGACCCTGGCAAAGGGAAGGATGCTGGACAATTGACTGTTCAAGGCCCTACTCCTCACAACCCCACCGGAGTTCATTCTCCAGCTCCCAGCATTCCCAGGCTTCCCTCTGAAGTTTTCTGGAGTGTCGGCGGAAGGAGAGGCCCTCCGGGTGGTCCATTCCAAGGCTCAGCAGCCGGAACGGACAGTGCCCCTTAGCTCCAAGTCAGGTTTAGTTCCACTTGAAGCATTTTATGGGCCCAGCCTGGGTAAACAGGGTCCCCATTAATGCACCAGGCTTTCACCTGTGCTTCTGTGGTGTCAACTCCCACAGCCCGAAGCGATGGAGCGTGAGCCCCACAGAGGCTCCAAGAAGCCATGCAAGGACTGACATGGCCATGTGGCAAGGATACTCAGACGCCTTCCAGTCTCCAAAGCCCCATTCACACAGGACAGGGGCTGGGGAGGGCAGGGGGTATTGACACAATGAGGAAGAGGAGCCACTGGCCTCTGTGCATTGCCATATCCCAGGCTCTGGGCCTCTCCTGTGGATGGGGACCATGTATCCCACGGTCTGACAATAGCTGAGTT
This sequence comes from Mus musculus, assembly GCF_000001635.26. Classification (NCBI taxonomy): domain Eukaryota; kingdom Metazoa; phylum Chordata; class Mammalia; order Rodentia; family Muridae; genus Mus; species Mus musculus. The sequence goes on from NC_000073.6 coordinate 98,764,428, forward strand.
CTTAGGGAAGCAACTGGAAAGAAGCAGAGAGCTCTGGCTCGTTTATCACCCCTCCCTCCCATGTGCCACACACCTTTCCTGGTGCCAGCTATGCTCCAGGCTCCGAGGTAAGCCTGAGGACCCCGAGATGAGTCAGACCTGGCTTTCGTCCAGAATGAAGTCACAGTCTGATGAAGAGACAGGTGTGGACACAGGCAGTGACAATGACAAACCAGTGTGCTCATCTGAGACAAAGAAACCTGAGGACAGCCCCCCAATATAGCCTGGGGTCAGCAGGGCCAGGGAATCCCCTGAGAGGGTGGGGGGAACTTGACCTGAATGTTGAAGATGAATTAATCAGCTAGCTAAACTCTGCAGGGATTCCCAGGCAGAGAGAGGAGCACCTGCAAAATGACAGTACTGTGGAGGGACGCTCGCAGCTGGGACAGAGGCTGATACATAATAAGCTCTCAGTAAATTACTTTCAAATGGGTGGAGAGATGGATAAAGACTAAGAAGTTTACTGTAGTTTGGGTGTGGGAGGTGAAGGTGTGGAGGAACCTGGGAGGGACTGGAAGTTGAGAAAACTATTTTCAAAAACTTGGATGGATCCCATGGCTTGGGGACCCCAGACAGGGTTTAGCAGGCTAGGGGAGGACTCTCAAGAAACTGGGGTTAGAGGTGTTGTGTCAAATGCAAGCATCCAGTAAAGTCTGTAATTCGGGAAACAGGGCAGGGCAGGGGACACTCTTATTACTCATTCTGACAGCTACAATTTGGAGCAAGGATGCAGATGGCACCAGAATTGTGGTCTAGGGGACTTTATGATGTCCTGAATGGGCAGGGGCTAGGAAAGGGGAGAAGGGACAATGGATAGGGTAGATTGCAGTTGCTGTTTTTTAAAGTGGAAACTTATTCTTGAGGGACTGAGCATGTGGGTCAGTTGGTAGAATGCTTGTCTAGAAAACCCAAAGCCCCAGAAAACTAGGCATGGTAGTCTGTAATCCCACACTTGGGGAGTGAAGGCAGGAGGATCAGAAGTTCAAGACTACCCTTGGCTATATAGCAAGTTCAATGCCAGTCTGCATTACAGGAAAGTGTTCCAAAAGGGAAACGGGTAGTGATGGATGGAAGGAAGGAAGGAAAGACTGGAAAAGAAAATCTTTTCTGAAGTATAACATACAAAGAGGAAGTCATATAAGTCAAATATACCTATCTCAGGGTATCATTAGGTAACCCCAAGAGGTCCCAGAAGCAAGCACTGCCCTGTATTGATCCTGGCCTTTTCAGCCACTCTGACAATGGAAGAGCAGGTCTGGAGGATGGATGGGTTGAGTCTATAGGCCTGGGAGTAGCCAGGGATCCAGCAAGGTCAGGCTGTGTGGTGGTTTGAATATGCTTGGCCCAGGGAATGGCACTATCATGAGATATGACCTTGTTGGAGGAAGTGTGTCACTGTGGGGGTAGGCTTTGAGACTCTCCTTGCTGCCTGAGGACAGTCTGCTCCTGGTTTCCTTTGGATGAAGATATAGAACTCTTAACTCCTCCAGCACCATACCTGCCTGGTTGCCGCCATGTTTTCTGCCTTGATGATAATGTATTGAGCCTCTGGATCTGTAAGCCAGCCCCAATTAAATGTTGTCCTTATAAGAGATGCCTTGGTCATGGTGTCTGCTCACAGCAGTAACACCCTAACTAAGACAGGTTTCCTGAGGGTTGGTGGGCATAAACAAATCTATTCATCCCCTTCACCTACAGCCCAGACTGCCCTCTGCCTCCTTTGGACCTTGTCTTCCCCACCCCACCCCCTCTGCATGCCCCACCCCACCCCCCTCTGCATGCCCCACCCCACCCCCTATGCATGCCCCACCCCAACCCCTCTGCATGCCCCTTTGTCTAAGGTGAGGGAAGAAGGAAGAGTCATGTGCCCACAGTTGCAAATCATACACACTTTCTGCAGCAAGTGGAAGACAGTTGGCCACATGAAAATATAAAAACCAATTCTCCTGGAGATACACATGCACTCTAAGGACAAGATTGTCCCAGGATACCACAAACTACTTACTGGTTAATGCACCTGGACTGCCTCTCATGCCTATGATTATAACGGAAGACCATGCACAATAAACGTAACTTTATAACTTAGAAATGTCAACCACCAACATCGGTCAAAGAAAGCTTCCCCGCTTTGGGGAGCCATTCTTCGCTTCTGTGATTCAGAGTCGCCAGACTCAGAAAGAGGAGCTCTAGAACCACAGGCTTGCTGGAGTCGGCTCCCACCCTGTGGAGGCTACTTCGTGCTTTTATTAACCCATACCTTCCACTACTGCTTTATCAGTGTCTTATTCAATTCTTTGGGACACAAAGAGCCCGGTCATGGGTCCATGGGAGGCTTCCCTTGACCTTCCCTTCTGTGATGTGATGCTCACACTGGACCTGGCTTCCAGCCCCTCCCATCCCAGCCACTGCCACAACCTGGTCCCGAGTCTGAGACAGAGTTCTGGTCCTCTTGGGATCTCTGTGTCTCCTTCGCTACAGCAGGAAACCAGGCTCTGGGGCCTTAGTAGAGGCAGTGAGGGTCCAACCTCCACACTCTGGACTGTGGGGGTTCTCAGTAGCTCTTCTCAATGCACCCCTGTTTGTGAAAGTCTTGTGTCTCTCTGGCAGGCACTGCTTGCTTAGCTTGAGGGTTTCTGGCCTGGTTGTCTGCTTCATATCGACGAGCACCTCTCTCCTGAGCCACCTCACAGCCTTGTCCTGTCTGCACCCAAAGCCAATGTCTGGGGATCCTCACTGGGCCACAGAGCCTTGAGCTGGCCCAGTCAGGCTTGTACCCAATCCAGAGTGACAGCACCTGGCTTCTCCTCTCCAGGCCTTGAAGTAAAAGATGTGCCTCTTGTTGCCAATGCTGGCAGCTCAGGCCCTAGTACAGAGAGGAGCAGGTGAAGTTGACCGAACGCTATGCTGCCTGCCCCTCCTCAGGATGGTTTGCTGGAGGATGGTATGTGTTAGGGAGGGGCCATCTTGGCACAGCCGGGGCTAAGGAACACAGACCTCTCGCACCATGGCCCATTTCATCCGGTGGTTCTCTGAGAAGCCAGGAAGTCATGGTGTTTTCAGAAGGAAATGAGTGGGTCGTGCTCATGGGGAGCAGACAGCCCCAAGAAAGGACTCCAAGGGAAACACACCATGGAGGGAGACCAGACCCAGCCTTTCCCTGGGAAGCAAGGCAGGCAGGTGTTGAGCAGGGCTGATGAAGGAGGTGTCTATGTCCTGTGTTATTGTGGAGAGATGGGACAGTGGTTCTCAATCTGGAGGCTCGTGCGTGAGCCCTTTGGGGTCACATATCAGATATCCTGCACCAGATATTTACATTATGATTCATAACTACCAAAATTATAATTATGAAGTAGCAAAGAAGGGGTCACCACAACATAAGGGTTGCTCCATCTGGAATGTTGAAAATCATATCCCTGAAAGGGCTTTCTGACAGAGATTCTGTCCCTGAGAGGACGTCGTGGGATAAACTGAGGGGAGAGGAGACCCAAACTGCTTTCATCACCTTAGGGACCCCACAGATCAAAGCTGGTAGGGGAGGGAAGGTCATTGCATCCCCCTGGGAGGCTGGAACAGGTGGTCCCAGGCTCAGGACAGCTGCCCTAAGGCACCCTCTATTACCACCCTCTATTCCATCACCCATCCCTTCTGCTTAACAGTGAAGCTAGATGTCTGTCCCAGGCAAAAAGGGGCTGAAGTTGGGGGCTCCAGAGCTGGTGTATGTGGGTATGTGGGTGATTACTAGACAGCCACGTGCCACGTGGGTGGCACACCTAGACGTCTCTGTGGGTCTGAGTTTGGACCACTCTAACGTGATTCCACAGAAGTAGTTGACCCTGTGTATTTGTTGTTGTTTGGTCGGTTTTGCTGTTGTGTGGCTTTTGTTTTGTTTTGTGTTGTTTTGTTTTGGAGTTGTGCTTGTTTGATTTGGATGTTTTGAGAGAGGGTCTCAGTATGCCGCCCTGGCTAGCCTGTAACTCCCTATGTAGACCAGGCTGGCTTCAACTTTGCAGCATCCCTCCTGCCTCTGCCTCCAGAGTAGAGAGTACAGGCGCATGCCACAGCACTTAGTACCAATGGACATTTTCCTGGATACTGACTAGAAGTCCTAGGTCAAGGCACAAGCAGATGCATGACCACTGAAGGCCTCCTGCTGGCTCAAACACAGCCATTTGCAGTGTGTCACGTGATGGAAAACAGAAAGGAAACAGGCATTCCCATTTCTTATTTTTATTTTTTTACATGTATTTGTGTGTGTGTGTGTGTGTGTGTGTGTGTGTGTGTGTGTGTGTGTGTGTGTGTTTAGGGAAGATGGGTCAGAATGCCATGGCAGGCATGTGGAGGTCAGAGGACATCTCTCAGAAGAATTCAGATTATCAGGCTTGACAGACAGCACCCTTACCCAATGAGCCCTCTCCTGGGCCCAAACGTCTCTTCCTAAAGGGGCACTAATTTCATCACGAGGGCTCCACCCATGACATTAATAATCACTTCCAAAAGCTCCGCCTTCGATCACATTGGTGATTACATGGACCACCAAGTGACTTCAGGGAGATGCAGTCCTACAGTCAATAACAGTGGAGTATCTTTCCAGCTCGCCTAACCTTACACCACCTGAGAGGCAAGTGCTGGCACCATCCTCTGTGGCAGAGGGGACTAGAAGCAGCCCAGTGGCCCACAAAGTCAAGAGTAGCACCTAGGGGCCCAGAGGGCAAAGCTTATGGTTTGCTCATGACCACACTCAGCTGTCTCCACCTTCCTCCACAGAGTAGGAACTGAAGTCCCAAGAGGGCAACTGCTATATGGAACTGCCCAGCCTGTCTGCTGAAGAGCCTGGCCCAAGTCCAGGTGAGTGGAGCCGAATCCCCCTATTGAGGCCTGGCCTGGCCAAGGCATCCAGAAACACAGGCCCTCTTCAGGGCCAGCTGGAAGAGCTTCAGAGGCCCTGAGCTGGGAGAGGTGGGAGAGGCAGGTAGCTTGGCCCTTCCTCAGGGACAGATCCCAGCTCCACTGCCTCTCTGAAGGAGACTGGGCAGAGGTGGGGGCTCCAGCCTCCCTGGAATGGAATGTGCATTGTCCCCAGAACTTGGATTAGGAGTGTGATCTGGGGAAGGGCTGAGAACAATGGGGACCCAGGGGAACTGTTTCTCAGATAGACAGGGCAGGGCAGAGAGGGGCAGGCTGGGTAAGGCCCTGCCTGAGTGCAGGTGATTCATTGAGACCACAGAATAAATGAGAGCCCCCCCCCCCCTTTTCTCCACAGAACCCAGGCACCAAACCCAGGAGGATGCTGGGACATCAGAGGACGTCTGGAGCTCCTTCCCTCATAATTGGAACTGCCCAGAAGCCATATGGGAAGAGCTTCGGGGAAATTATGACACCATTTCACAGACAGACACACTGAGGCCCAGGGGCATGGGTTTATCACAGTCAGTCCACAAGCTAGGGTTTTTGCTATAAACTCTAAGAAAATTGTCCTTGAGCTTCCATTTTGAGTCCTTTCTTAAATTACTAAGGAAACTAAGAAGCTCAAAGGGCGTCCTGATTCCCCCTGTAAAACATACCCCTATTTTAGCATTTAGAATTCCTTCTGGTCAAAAGACTAGAGTATCTGGCTTAGGTGGATACGGAACATTTCAGTTAGGCCAAGTCCTTCAATTTAGCCAAGGGACCACCCCTGAGAAGGGGGTGGGGTGGGGCCGGGGGGGGGGCTCACCTTAAGCTATGCTAAAGAGATAGATGGAATAACTAGTTCTTTAATGAGATAGGTACCTTTGCTACCACAACCCAAGCCACCATTAGTGTAGTAGCCAAGGGGCTATAGCTGTTGGATATTCAAACCACTCAAGTGTGAGGAAAGGGTTTCCCTGCTGTGGACTCCCTTTGTAAATGTTAATATACTTTGTAAACTTTGTATCCTTTGTAAAGGTTGCAAATCCTCAAAGCAGGAAAGTGGCTAGCACCCTCCCCCACCCCCAACCGGAGGAGCTCCAGCAGCCAGGCCCCTCCCATAGGCAACCACTCCTGGGCTCTGAGACACAGGAGCCGAGGAGCCACCCACCTCTGAGGTGGGGCAGTGTTCCAGTACACCCTAGACCCTCCAATAAATCTCTTTTTATGAAATTTGCTGCCTGGTGTGACTCTCTTGTCAGAAGAAGACAAGAAACAATGAGGCAAAGAAGGGAAGGAGGAAGAGAAGTCGCTGAGCTGAGCGGAGCTGAGGCTCCTAAGCGTCTCAGCTCAGCTGGGGGCAGCAGCGCCTCTGCTGAGGAAACTTCCTCTCAGAGCTCTGTGGTTCCTGGGCTTCTGAGTCCCAGGACACCGTCCATGTAAGCAGAAACAACAGCCATATAGCATCTATGTCTGCCCATTTTCCGAATCATTCAGAAAAGTGTAACTTCTCTTCTCCTTTCCACCTCTTTTCTAAGCATTGTTTCTTTTTAGGCTTTCCCTCCAACATTTCTGCCTTCCTTCCTCTTTGTTTAAAGCCTCTCTGCCACCATGGGGCTGCCTGTCTGCCATGTATCTGACCTCCCTACCAGCTTACGTCGTGTGGCCTTTTCTCTTCCCCTCTCCATTCCTACCCTCTGGGCAGTTGTGGGGGGTTACAGCTTGCCAGCCATGGGGTTTTTGCTATAAACTCTAAGAAAATTGTCCTTGATCTTCCATTTTGAGTCCTTAATTGAGTTCTTAAATTACTAAATTAGGAAACTAACTTCTCTCCTGATTTCCCCTGTTTCATCTTGTTCTTGTCCCACGGATCTCCTCTTTGGACACTCTTCCCTCAACCCCCTGGACCCGGAAGGCCAGTCACTTCAGGACAAAGAACGTTTCCACCCTGAAAGTGTGCCACTGGTTCCTGGTTTCTGTTTCCTGTCCAAGTGCAGGGCACCCCGGGAGGCCCCTCAGCCTCTGCTAACTGAGATCTCTCCCCAGCCATATTCCCTTTCAGCAGTCGCTTGGCTAGTCTTGTCCTGGTTCCTTCTCACTGGGTTCAATTTTCATTCCCCCTTTTGGGAACAATAGCTCTTACAGGAAGCTTTGGGGTCAAGTACAGCGCTGTTTCTACAGTATGACATTGGCCAAGACACCTCTCCTGCCAGCTGAACAGATGGAAAGGACTATCTAAAATGCCTTGGATGAATCCCCAAGCCATTGGAGGCCTTGATGTAGCCCTCCCCTCCTCATGTCAGACTCAGTGCCTGGAACCTCATGCCCTTTCTTCATGTTCTGTACCCAGGGCATGTTTTCAGGCTAGCAGGGACCTGACCTGAGCTGGAACACACACCCCGATATAGCTTCTGGCCTCTGACCCAATGGATGCTTTGGGGAGAGGGTGTTTGTTGGGGGGCCATGATGGATGTCCTTAGGAGATTCTCTGTGTCACAGAGAGCCCAGAGCCTAGGGCTCTCTGGCAGAGATTTAGGGCAGATTTCACGAGCTTGCCTTGTGAGAATTTGATACACTTACGGCTGAACACACTCTCTCACTGTCACAATTCATCTCTTGTTTTCACATTATATGATACTCTAATGTTCTGTGCTCTCCAACACAGGCATGTATACACAAACACACATGCACACATGTGCGTACACACACAAGTTCTTATTATTGCCCTACCTTTCTGCTCCAGGGACCTATCCATCATCTATCCATTTACCCATCTACTTATTCACCACACCCATCCATCATCCACCCACCCATCTTCCATCCATCCATCCAGTCTACTCACCCACCCACCTACCCTCCCACCCACCCACCCTCCCACCCACCATGTCTCCTCCTACTACCGGTCTGCTCATACACCAAACCCATCAATCCACTCATCTACCCATCCAGCCAGCTATCTACCCACCACCTACCTATCTATCATCCATTTGTCTATCTGCTCACCCACCCATCATGTATTTATCTTTTCCCTTCTTCCTTTCTTTCTTTCTTCCTTCCTTCCTTCCTTTCTTTCTTTCTTTCTTTCTTTCTTTCTTTCTTTCTTTCTTTCTTTCTTCTTTCTTTCTTTCTTTCTTTCTTTCTTCTTTCTTTCTTTCTTTCTTTCAATCTCTTCCTTTCTATCCACCTGCCCCACATTTATGATGAGTCACATTTATGACGAGTCACATTTAGGAGCCTCAGACTTCAGTTTCTGCAGCTCACAAGGCCAAAGCCACAGACAAGGCATCACCAGAGCACTGCGGACAGAGTGAGAAGCCCGAACCATAGGAACCCAGTGTGAGAGGCCCCGAGAAGGTGTCTCAGAAAAAATACCTTGCTCTGATTCTTGGAATATGTGAGTCCCAGGGACAAGGTTCTGGGTAAGGGAATCCTGAAGAGAGGGACCAATGTTTGTCAAATACTCAAGAGAGACTGGGCAGGGGCTGTGTGCCAGCCTTAGCCAGGTGACAGGGCTGTTAGTGAGAGGTCTGCTTCCTGCTGAGGTCTGGCTAAGCTCATCTTGAAGGTCATGGCTGCTGGCGCCTCTGATGTCACCCAGGTAGACTGTGCTTGCTGGTTGGTCCAGATCTTCTTAGGAAAGTCCCATCTATTCTCCAATTACCTCACAGTAGGAAAATCTGGGCCTAGCAAGTCCCCCATGCAGAAAGTGGCACTCACTCCACAAACCATCACCCTGACACTGCTCTTAAGGCTCTCGGACCCTCCCCTCCATACCTGGCTGGACCTCCCAGGTACCTCTAGTATCTGTGTTGGTCTCTGACTCCCTGTGTCTTCCGTTCCATAACAGGGAACCCTTCTCCAAGTTCACAGCTTCACCTGGCATTCAGGTGCTGGCCCAGCTCTGATTCTCAGCCATGCCACCATCTCCCCTCGACCCATACACCCTGGCATGAAAGTGTGCCATGTTCTTCAGGCCCCAGGGCATGTCCTGATGCTCCCTCTGCATGGAGCCTTCGCTGAAGGGCTGCTAGGAAGGAGCTCTCCTGCTCATATGAGGGTGAACCCTTTGGGAGGAGTTGGGGACATGCAGGAGGGGAGCCTGGGAGGTTCGGTCAGATGAGAGACAGAACAGTGTAGCATGGAGTAGGACCAGACTAAGCTGTCTGGGCAAGGACCACCTCTTCCTAGGTTGCCACTAGATTCAGAGACTCCTAATGCCCGGAGATTCCCAGGTCAGAAGGGAGCTAGTAAGACCCACCCAGTCCTGCACAACAAACCATTTTAACTCACAGGGGCCTCTTATTGGCATCCTAGAGTCTCAACCAAGGTGAGGCTGGGGATACAATTAGCTGAAACCAACCATGGCCAGGTTTTCTCAATAAGTTTTCTGAGTCCCAGAGCAGTATAAAGGGTGGTGAACCAATACGTGCCCTACCACCACCACCACCACCACACCTTGGACTTTTTCCAGTTTCATCTTTGGCTGTGTAGGCATGCATGACAAACCCTGGAGACCATGACTGTCCAGCAATGGCGTTCCCCTCACTCTGGCCCATGTCTCTCCTCAGTTCTCTCAGCCCTGAGTGGGAATCCAGAGGGCAGTGTATGTATGTTCTCAGTTCCCAGGGCCCACAAGCCTCCCTCCAGCTAGAGGCTCTAAGAGCCACAGAGCAGGAGGCCACTAGGCAGTCTGGATGACAAACTGCAGGAAGGAAAATGCCCCGAAGCTGGGCTGGCTGGCCACAGCACTCTGTGGTACACACTGGCCTCGCAGCAGGAGGTCTCAGTATCTGTGTCTCCCGAGGAGCACTGTGGGAGCACGGTGGGAGCACCACATCCATGTCTGCATCAGAGAGTATTATAGGGACATCTCATCAGCGTATTGGTGGAGCACCATATCCACATCTGGCAGCATCATGGGAGCACTACCTCCCCAGTTTTTGGGAAGCATTATAGCTGTACCTCTTGTGGAACACTGTGGGAACATGGTTTCATGTAGGGTGACTTGGGAATGACTTCCTTCACAAAGCAGTACCTGGCAGGACTTTCAGAAAGCACTTAATAAGATTCCCTGAGGTCATGAGGACACCATTCTTTTTCTCTCCTCTATCCTCCCCGCTCTGTGGTTCCCCCCCCCCCCCCGCAAGACAGGCTATATGTACATAGGCTAGCCTGGAAGTCCTCCTCACTTTAACCTTCTGAGTGCTGGGGTTATAGGCATGGGCCAGCTTAATTGGGAACATGTTTGCTCCTGTGGTGGTTGGGAATAGTCTCACTCAGGAGCATCCAGGAGCTCCAGGCTTGCCTTAGATTCTTAGAGACAGTGCCTCCCTCCTATGAAGACCTGCAGTCAAGGTCCCCGGTTCCTCCCAGGGATTAGTATTGATGTCAATGACAATGGAGTAGGAGGGAAGCCAGAAGGGAGCTGTTGTGGCAGTGTGACTCTAGGGGGCGCTCTGCCTAGCACACTATACAACTACCCTCTCCTCAACTTGATTTTAGCATGCCATATCATGCTATGCAGCCTCCAACCAAGCATACTCGACCTTCCCTTGGCCTCTAAGTCTTTCCTAGACTCATGGTCCCTCACCCTGCGAGGCAGACCTGGCCTGCATCCCTACTTGCCTCCCTATAGCTATGGAGCTGCCATCTAGTCTCTGATGATGTCTTCATGTCTCACGTCTGATCTGTCCCTGGACTTCTTCAGCCTTTCAACACGACCCCAGTTGGAGCTGGAGATGGGAGACCACTGCCTAGGCTCCCCGACATGTGTAGGGCTTCAGGCTGTTCCTTCCCCAGTCCTGCCCCCTGTTTCACCTCTTGAGCGTGTATATACGAACACCTGCCAAGTGTCTTTGGTGACGATACATTCAAATATTTGCCACCTGTGGTTCAGCCCAACCGCAGGCCACTCAAGATAGGAACAGAAGGGAGAGTGGTGGGAGCCAGCAAGGAGAGGCCACAGAGGAGGGCCCTATCATCTTAGTGTTATATCCCTAGAAGCATGGGGCCAGAAGCATGGAGGGGTGTGCCAGGGAGTGAGGCCAGTCCTAGGCACGTTGGAACAACTAGAGATTGTCTGAGGTGGGCAAAGTTAGATGAGCTGAAGGGCTCCTGGTGAAGTCTGACTGAAAGCTGCAAAGTGCTGGTTATATTTGAGATGAACATTCCAAACCTTTCACTGTGGATCATTTAGAGCATACACAGACCGCACAGAAAAGCATGGAGATTCCCCCTTTATATACTACCCCAGTGTCACTGTCCGAGAAAAAGGTTACCACTTCCATTGCCAGTATGAAGCCATCATCACGTATAGCAACAGTTTTGACCCCAGCATCAGTTTATTTCTCTGGCACCCTGGTGCTCATGGAAAGCAAGACTGAAGGTGGTCTCTGGGGGCCCCTGGCCACATCAGGACCTATTCTGCCTGGGCGAGCATTACAGTTGTCCCTGAGTCACCAAGAAGCAGAGGAATTCCAACTTCTGAGCTCCAACTCTGGTGAGGAAGCCTGCCTGTGTATGTCTCCCTGTGAGGGAGGATAGTGAGCCCCACTTTACACATGGTAAAATGGAACCATAGAGACGGCATTCAGTGGCAAAAGTGGGTTGGGAAAGTGTGTCTGATTCTAAGCCCCACCTCAGTGTTTACCAATACACATCAAAGGGGGGGGATGCTGCTTGTTTTGATTGTCAAAGAGGTTTTAGGAAGCTAGGTACCTAATCATTGTCCTCTGACAGCCTGAAGGGTCTGCACAGGGCATAGTGTAGCACTCCACAGGGACTTGGAGCCTTCGAACACTGAACACTTATAATGGAAGACTGAGGCCGGGCTGGCCAGGGCTGTCAGGAGCAGTGTCAGGCAGGTGTCCTTCTCTAAGCACTAAGCTCTATGGGAAGACAACTAGTCGATGTCCCAGCCTGACCCTAACGTGCTAGAGATGTTCACACTGGAGAATCTCACCCACTCTCTGCAGTGATCATTCTGTCCACGTCTGTAACATGGGCTTGCGTCCATGGCCGAGTTTGCGTAGCTGAGATTTGAACCCAGGAAGGTGACTCCAAAGTTACCATGCTTGTCTCCACTCTTGATTGCTCTCTGATGTGCAAATGGCCTGAGGAAGGCTCTCCTTGATGTGGAGTCTCTCAGTCTTCTCCAGCCACAAAGGAGGTTTAGACAGACTATGTGCCCCTGACTCAAGAATTCTTCCTTGGGGAGATGTCAACTATGTCTGCTTCCTCCTTGTAAGGCCCCAACAACCAGATGAACAACCAAACGATTCTACTAAAGCTCACCAGAGGGAACCAAAGTGTCTATTAGGCTTACTTGTAACGCATCAGTGACCCCAAAGCAGCCACCCTGGAAAATCCACACCCAGCATGGATGATGGGTTCTCCAAGGCTACATAGATGTTGCACTCCCTATCAGACACCCCAGCCTGTGTAGTCTTGCTACTCTCAAGACCTTGAGGCCATGTGCAATTAGGGCAGAAGGGCATATAAGTGGCTGATAGGAGAGGCTGGATTGTCAGGCAAAGACCCAGTGACTCTCTACTCCCTCTCTGAGGGAATGTCAACAGGCACCAAGTTGGCTCTTCGTGGCAGATTGCAAGCTGGCACAGCTGATTGAGGAAGATGGCAGCTGTTTTGCTCAGAGAACCACATTTTACAACACTCCCATTTCAGCAGGGCTGGGAAGCAGGAGAGTCCAGCCTGCTGCCATCTCTCTGGCTCTGCTGAGATCCCCTTACATCCAGGGCATGGGCCTTAGCTCGGCCCCACCTGGCCCAGGTGGGCCTCCTAGTCCTGTTCACAGGGCCAACAGGCTGTAGTGTCTGCAGACCATGACCCCGCCCAGCAGAAGACATCTCAGTCACTCCTGCCAACATCCCAGTGCCTCGGTGCGCTTGACAGGTGGGCTGCCTGCCTCCTTGAGCCTTCCCCCGCCCCTGTGCCCCAGTATGAGCTAGAAAAGGGCTGGACAGTGTGGTGAAGGAGGCCTCAGATGGAGCTGGCTCTCATGCTCAGTGGACCTTCAGTGTTGCTGTGTGCCCTGGGCAAGTTACTAGGGCTTTCTGATAGTCCCTGGCTTCACCTGACCTTCAGCAGGTTCAGGAGCCAAGCTGTGCAGATAGGCTTTACCCAACTAGGTGCTGGGCAATGGGAGGGGCTTCTGCTAGACTTTGCTCTCTCCCATGACCCAATCCTCCCTCCCACCCTTTCCCACTGATCCTTGCCGTCACGTCACATTGACAAGGAATGCTTTTGGGTTTTTCAAGGACCATTGCCCCCACTCGAAAGCTGGCTCTGTACACATCCCACACAGGGAGCTCAGACAGCCCCAGGCAGGTGGCCCCTGAGGACCTGTCTGCCCAGCCTATAAAGTAGAAGCAAAGAGGCCAGGCAGGGAACTGCAGGGGAGAGAGGCTGGGGGGGGGGGGGAGAGTTGCTGCAGGGGATGCAGGGAGGGTAGAGAAGGCACAGAGGTTGGGTTTGATTTGCCCTACATCCCGGAGTGTGGGAATGCTTATAGATCTTCAGGTTGTATACCACACAGGGGCCAGCTGGGAGGCCCATGAATGTCCTACATCTAGATCCCCTTAGCCTCCCTCTGGGGCCTCCTAGACCTCTCAGCCACTCACTCCTTTGGGCCTAGGTGCTGCAAATTGGAATAGTGTATGGGTCAGAGTCGCTGAAATGCTGATGTACAACAACAGTCTTGTGTGGAGAGGTGCAGCCGGGGACTTTGCAGCCAGATAGTTAAAGGCTGAGCTTAGCCACTCTCCACTGTGTGGTATTGAGAGAGTCCATTGACTTCTCTGAGCCTCTGATTCCCAGCATTTAAACAGATTAAGGTATAAAACTGGCAGAGAAAAGCCCGCCAGTCTTAAACGCACAGCTCAAGCCCCTTGTCCATATATATACAGCCACACACATCTCTCTAAAAGTTCCCTTGTAGGGTTTCAGTTTCTTCCTGAGGCCTGTCACACAGTGGGTCCTGGGTCCTGCACATAGTGAGCCTGATGCATGAGGGCTGTTAGTTCTCACTCAAGTTTGCTTGGCAAGCTGCACCTCATTCTAGCTTCTCCACAAGCCTGGATTTTACTCCCAGAAAGCTAAGGCGAAATCAGGCAGTAGTCCTGGCTTGACTCTGTGGCCCAAGACAAGCCAACTCCCTTCTTTGGACCAATGAAGAGATTAGACTAGATGTTTTCCTGGGGCAGCCTAGGCTCTGTGTTTAAATGTTGTGGTCTGGGACCCTTGGTTGTTCCCACTCAGCCAGCGATGTGGCCTGGGCCTCTGAGTGGGTTGCATACATTGGGAAAGAGGGAGGGAGCTGCTTTTGCTTGTCAGCGAGCTGGGATAGTCCCTGGGGTGCACACTCAGAGCCCTACTCCACCCCAAACTGCACAAGCATTTTTAGAGATCCCTTTACCTCCCCGATGGCCCCTGACCCATTTCACATCTGTCAGGAAGGAATTGGGGGCCCCCGGCCTTTCCTCCCCTGTAACACTCCGGGGACACCCTCAGATCAGATGAGAGTGGAGGTGACAACAGAGAGAAGAATAAATCTTGAGACAAAGTCTTGCATTGCTCCACCAGTGTAGACTGATGCAGCTGAGAGCCATACTACCTTGAGCCAGCTAGAAATCGGAGGCGAGTAGCAGTCAAGGTCTGGATAGGAAGAGCTCATCCCCCAGGACAGCCCAGCACAGCCAGGGCCCCACATTCCAGCCACTGTCCTCTGGGCTGTCCCACCAGGAAGCCTTCAGCCTTGTTGGCGTGTGGGCACGAGTGCCCCCTGCTGGGCAAGTATATGCCCTGAGGATAAAACACTGTCTGAAGACAGGCAGGTGAAGGTTGGCATCTTGGCCTCCTCTTTCTCTAGTTGGTTGACTTTGGGCAAATTGGCAGCCACTGGCATCTTTGTATATGTGTTTGTGGGTGTGGAGGTCGCAGGTTAACATGGAATGCCTTCCCTTATCTTTCTTTCTGTTTTTTGAGACAAGGATTTTCATTGAACATTGGAGCTCACTGACTAGGTTAGGGGACCTGGCCAGTGAGTTCCAAAACTTGAGCTATCTCTGTCTGCCCTGAGGTTACAGATCTGGATCACAGTGCTTTGGTATTATATGGATGCTGGGACTTGTGTGGCAGGCCTTTACCAGCTCAGTCGTTCCCACACTTTAGAAAGAGAGAACTATCGCAAGCCGTCATCCAACTTCCACACATGCATTGTGACATGTGCATCTGTGTGCACACATATGCATGTGCACATACGAATACTTAACACAGATAAATTTAAAAAAATAAATGTAGTGAGAATTTTGGTTTCTTTGAAAACACAGAAGTATTATGGGAATATGTTTTCGTTTTAACCTCATGTGTGGTATGTGGGGCTACTTCAGACGGTCCGCAGCAGCTGACTATAATTTGCCCTGTGCTCTAGTGGTACATGATTTTGCCAGCTGCAGATAGTTTCTGCAATTGTGTGGTGTTTGGAAGTCTGGGGACTTTTGAGAGGATATTGAAATGCTAAGGCCCGGAGAGGGTGGGTCATTGGGTGGTGGTAGTGATGGGTCATTGGTTGGTTGCTGTGGGCGGCAATTTGCTAAGTAGTTGTGCTCAAAGAAGAAAAAGAAGAACTTAGATATCCCGACAGCAAAGATCAAACTTGGCCCAAGGAACTTGATGCCCCTAATCAACAGAAAGTAGTCTAACAATAATGCTGCTCCCAGCCGGGCACGGTGGCGCATGCCTTTAATCCCAGCACTTGGGAGGCAGAGGCAGGTGGATTTCTGAGTTCGAGGCCAGCCTGGTCTACAAAGTGAGTTCCAGGACAGCCAGGGCTATACAGAGAAACCCTGTCTCGAAAAAGAAAAAAAAATGCCGCTCCTTTCCTCCCCACCCCCTATCCTTTTCTCTCTCCTAGGTAGTGTTAGGGGATTGAAGGGCTAGAAAAAGGATGGAGAAGGGCAGCAGAAATAAGAAGCCACAAAGTTGCCAAAGTCTGACTACAGATAGACCTCTAAGAGGTAGAGCCTGTAAGAGGTCTCTTATTAGTTACTATGTCAAAACAATTGACTAAAGTGATTTATCTTGGCTTATAGTTTGAAGGTATAGTCGGTCCTAGTGGAGAAGGCATAGCAGCAGAAGTATGAAACACATTGTGCCTGCAATCAGGAACTGAGCCATGAGTGATTGTTCTTAGCCTGCTTTATCCTTTTTACCCAGTGTTGTGTTTTATAAAAAGATAGAGAGATAAGGAATGTGCTTGGTGGATGTGCAGTCAGGTGTAGGGAAAGGGGGTGGCTCTGCGGGGGCCATGCTGAGGCATCCCTTCCCCCGAGGGACCAGCCGCATGAATAGAGTTTATTCAGGGCATGGGGAGGGGAGTTGAGGGAGAAGAGACAGAGAAAGGCAGAGAGAGAGAGAGAGAGAGAGAGAGAGTAAGTAGAGAGTAGAGGCCAGCCACGAACACATGGAGAAGGGGGGAGGGAAATGGGGAGGGGGAAGCAGGAGCTGGGGGACAGAGCAGGAGCAAGAGGGAGAGGAGGGGGCAAGCAGCCCCTTCTATAGAGAGTCAGACACACCTGGCTGTTGCCAGGCAACTGTGGGACAGAGCCTAGACTAAATGCCAACACCTAGTCCAGCTCTCTAGCCCACAGGATGGAGATACCCCTATTCAGGGTGGGTTTTCCATCCTCAGTTAAGCCTTTCTGGAAACACATAACAGATGTGTATTTTCACAATGACGTTGTATTCAGTCAAGCTGACTGACGATTAGCCACCACAAGGTTATTACTGCCTTTCCTTTCTCTGGCCTTGTGTCTGGCCACGCGATCTCGCCTTTTCACAAGTGTCCCACCGCGTGGCATCTTCCGCCACTAAGGAGGTGATGCATCCAGAGAGCTGTTTGGATGTCTGCCCTTTAAAACCGAGAGCTAAAGAACTCTCTTCTCCTGCTTAGCTACTCAGCCACGGGTATTTCATTGAAAATGGAGAGTTAGCCGGGCGTGGTGGCGCACGCCTTTAATCCTAACACTTGGGAGGCAGAGGCAGGCGGATTTCTGAGGTCGAGGCCAGCCTGGTCTACAGAGTGAGTTCCAGGACAGCCAGGGCTACACAGAGAAACCCTGTCTCGAAAAACCTAAAAAAAAAAAAAAAAAAAAAAAAAGAAAGAAAGAAAGAAAGAAAGAAAATAGAGAGTTACTGAAGCTTTGCCCCGTCAGTGATCTGAATTCCTCTTTTATTCTAATGTAGTCACAGTCTAGGGATTAGCATGTGGACATCCTTGGAGTAAGAGGTCTGTCACTCCATCCAAATAATTCCTTCCTTGACCAGGACTGGGAGACTCTGATCTCTGTTCATCAGAAGAGCTGGTTAACGTTATGTGCCGGTGTTGTCTTCCTTTCCTGGTTCCTTCAAGTTTGAATGGTTACAGTGACTCAATTCTCTTTCTGTCAGTGTGGAATCATAGCTCATTGTAGACAGAAACTAAAGACTACAAATAAAGACTACAACTAACTTTGAAGGAAGAGAATATAAAGAATTCAGATATTCATAAATAGGTAATCACCAGTCTTTGCTTGATTCAGTTTGGGGGAGGAGAAGAGATGGGAAGGCATTATTCTGTGTATAAATAAAAGTATGTGTGATTGACGGTTAGCTGAGAGAAGGGTTACACCTGATCTTGCTCTGCTCATTCACACACACTGGTTCATTTATTTCCGGTAGAGTGTTCTCTAAACCCCAGTGCACGGCCAGCAGTGAGTCCTGAGCCTGGCAGTCATTGCCATAACTTCCTGTCCATAGGGACTTGTTCAGGAAAGAACATGTGACCCATCAGAAACTGTGGGATTGAATATTTGAATATCCATGAAGACTATTGAGAAAGGATCTTTCCGTCATATAACCATGGCAACCTTGAATTCTTGATCTTCCTGTCTCCATCTCCCAAGTGCTGGGATTACAGATGTGCACTGCCACACCCAGACATGTAAGCAAATTTTTTGTCAGTCTATGGCAATTTGATCACTGACCACAAATAATGTTCTGAAAGAGTCTGAAATCTGTAGAGACCTTTTATAGTCCCCGTCCCCCTCACTCCCCGCACTTAATCATCACCCAAAGTGTAGGAGATAAGGAATCTTAGCACTGGCTTATAGGTAAGAAGCACCGAGCCTGGGGAGAGGAGAGGAGATTGGTTCTTGGTCACATGCTCACTGTGCTCTGGCCAGAACATGTGTTTTCTTTCCCTTCTTGAGTGGCCTTTTGGGAACATATCCTTATCTTCAGAACAGGCTCTGAGAAGAAATGGGATGTGGGCATGAATTTTTCTACTGGAAGAAGGCAGAGGGGCATCTTAGCAGAAGGAACAATGTGAGCAAAAGCCAAGAGGTAGGAATGGAGGTTTGGCCTACTCAACGATGCCATGTGTGAACACATTTATAGTTGGACAGGCACTATGTGCCATGTTGAATAATTTGTACTTAAAAAAAAAAAGAACCCCCTGGCTGCCAAGAACAGATGACATAGAGGTGTCTGGAGAGGACTATGCTAAGCCCGAATGTAACCATGAGTGAGCACTCGAGGTCTTGAACTCAGAGAAGATAAAATTTTTGAATGAGGCTGTAGGGTCTGTCTGTCCTGAGTATTCCTGTCACTCTGAAGAGTGGTGTGCATGATGCTGGCATCCTGGGATGATGCTCTCTGTCTGTCTCAGACCCAGAGAAGAGGTGTGTTACTATCTCATCTTGAAATTAGACATTTGCATAGATGGGCTAAGATCCGGGGCTTACACGGGACTCTTCAGTTCATGTGTTGTGTGACATGGGGTAATGTCCTGTACCTGTCTGAGCCTTAGAGTACTGTTGGGAGGCTGGAGCTGAGATTGTGATGCAATGACAGGAGCAACGCTCCCTCCTCCCTCCTCCCTCCTCCCTCCTCCCTCCTCCCTCCTCCCTCCTCCCTCCTCCCACCCATCCTTTCTTCCTCTGGAGCTGACGTAGCAGAAGGCTGGTTCTCACTGTGGTCTTTTGGACCTGCATTTCTGTTTCCTGGCAGCTTTGAGCCTACAGCCTGAGTTCTGTCCCTCTGAAGAAAGTAGTCCCTCCTTTGATTTCTGGGACACTGTGACTCTTACTGAAAGTGTAAGTCATCCCTTGTCTGTCTGTCCCCTTCCTCTGCTCACTTCTCATGGAGCAGATGGCAGCTCCTAGGGTGATGTGTGAGGGCCTTCCAGAGGCTCCCCTGAGAATGTGCAAGGCTGGGTAGGGGCGGGGTGGGGGGGAGAGGAGCTGTTCTGTAGCTCTGTGAGATAGGCAGGCCGTCCCCATGGCCCAGCCGAGGAGCTCAGGTTTGCTCGGGACCAACCTTCCAGTAAGCGCTAAGCTGGGATTTGACCCAAGATCTGCAGCCAAGGCCCATCTACTACTAATTTCAAGCTCCATGAATTCACACATTTCTTTTCATCCAAATGCTTTATTTACTTCAACCAGGATTTCTGTTTGCACCAGAGATTTCTGACTTTCAAAATGATACTGGCCTAGAGAAGAGAAGTCATTCTTGAAGTGTTTCCCAAAGCCAATTATGAACTTCCCGGGGTGCCAGCCCACTCCATTGTTCTCAGACATTGTATAAAGGCCATTCCCCACAACAAGCTGTGAACCTCTGAGCCAACGTGTCAACTTCTGAACAATCCGGTCATTCCCCAGTCCTGGCTGGATATTAGCCAAGGGCTGGATATCAGCCAGCCTCGAGAGTTGCTCAACGCTCTCCCTGGAGGGGGCTTGCTGGATGGGAGGGATTTTCCAGCGTGACTTGGATGAACCTAGAGCTATTTCCCCACTGAGCAGCCCCAGCCTGAGAGGCACCAGCAGCCTTAGCCGAGGGGCAGTGGGGACAGAACAGGGATGTGGGTGACTCAGTCTATGGATGCATGGCTCGGTGCTGTGGTCCTCAGAAGTCTCTGTAGAATTTAGGCCTATATACAACCAGGAGAACCCTCTGAAAATCTCGCAGCTGGGATACAGGGGTTTGGACTGGTTTCCAAGGAAACAGAGGCTGCCCTCTGCTCCACAGGCTGAGGAGAGGCCCAAGGTACAGTGGGATAACCCTGGCCCTCGGAGCTGAAGGGTTCAGGGTAGGGGAGGAAGAGGCCGCATGGGAAGAGGGCAGGAAGGGGGATTTGGCACGGGCCTCTGCTGCCTGGTCTCAATTTACTTGTGAGGAGCCCCCTAATAGCCGGGTGAGAGCTGCGCGCGCTTTCCTGAGAGCCTGCTAAGTGTTTATGGAATGATTTGTGAGGAGAAGTTTCTTTGGAAGCAGCTCGGGGAAGGTATGTTATTAAGAGCTCTTTCTCCAAGTTCCCTTTGGCTCGCTTCCCTCTGGCCCCTGGGGTCTGGGCAGCCCATGGTCACAGCAGCTGTTTGCTATTTTGTAGGCCACGGGGCTCTGATCATATTGGGGCTGAGGGAAGACAGGAAAGTAGGGTGATTTCCTCCTCCCCAAGGGGGCGCGATGCAGCCAAGAGCTCTGAAGCCCGTCTCAGGGGTATCCCCTGAGGGAGCAACGGGTCTGCCATGGGCCTAGAAGGAAGGTGCCAGAGGGTGCTGGGGACCATTAGCCAGCCATATGGAAGCCAATGGTGAGTGATGTGACCAGCCAAGGATGGCAAGGGACAGGGACAGGCTTGCCTTCTCTGCCAGACTGCAGCTTCCTGAGAAAGGTCTGTACTTACCTTTAGATAGCCTAGCTTCACCTGACATGGAAGGCTGGCCCAGAGCATGCTTAGTGACCCACTTTACTAAGCCATCTAGCCTGGCCAGGTCAAATCACTCCAGTTAACAAGGACACAGTGAGAACACTGGGACATCACAGAAAGTTCAAAACTCTGAGTTTTGGTCTGGGAACCCTGGGCCATCTCTGAATCAATCTATCCATGGAGACATTTCCATCAGGGGAACAGAAGCCTCCCACCCTCAGGGTCAGACGCTGGCTACAGAGACCACCAGGAGCGAGGGACTGGCTGCCTAGACTCTGAGACCTTGGCCTGGGCACGTGTGGCTGTTAGAGCTTTACTCCAATGTCTGAGTACTGCAGCTCTGTGAGGTCAGGCTTTTACACTCCCTCATATTATAACTGAGAAAAGCAGAGCTCAGAGACAGACACCATACTCCTAAGGTTACACAGCAAATGCCAATTCAGGTAGTAATCAAATACGGGTGTTCAAGACCAACACTGGGACCCTTCATCTCTACACTGGCTGAAGACACCTGCTTCATCCCCATGCTTGGCACTCCACACTGGCCTGCTCTGTGATATATACTCCAATATATGAGTCCCCTTTGTCTGAGAGCTTCCTGACAACCAGAATCAGATTGACAGCATCACAAGTCCTGAGGTGCCAGTAGTCAGCCTGGAATAAAGGAGAGAGATGGACAGGTAGACAGGTGGAAGGATGGATGGATAGATGGATGGAGAGTAAATGGAAGAACAGATAGATTATAGATGAATGGATGAATGGATCAATGGACTTATAGATGAATGGTGGCTTTTGGATAGCAGATGAATGGACAGGTAGGTAGTTGATGAATGGAGGATGTATGACTGGTGGATGTATGGATGAGAAGACGAATGATGGATGGATGGATGGATGGATGGATAGATGGGGAGGAGGTAGATGGTGGACTGATGAACTGATGGGTGAATATATAGGTGGTGGATGGATGGATAGATGGATAGATGGACAATTGATGCGATGGATGGATGGGGAGGAGGTAGATGGCAAACAGATGAACTAATGGGTGGATAGATAGATAGATAGATAGATAGATAGATAGATAGATAGATAGATAGATAAATGGTGGATGGATGGTAAGTGGATCTTGATTGGATTGATGGTAAACTTATGTCAGACTTTGGAAGGAAGGCATGCTTGAGGTAAAGCCCCCAGCATGGTAGGCTCTTAGAGAATGGTTGCTAGGATGGAGGGGTGCACATTTAGATCTTAACAGGTGCCAAGAACTAAACTGAGGGACCGTCATGGAGATTTTTTTTCTATCAGGAGTTTGTGGGATTGAGTTTTGGGATCGCAATGAGTGGAAGTTTCTGCTGACATTTGTAAAAGGGGGTACTTGACAATCTTTTAGCATACATGGATGATAGAAAAGATTTTACCTATGACTCGAACCTAACTCTTTTACATATGAATACTTTTTCCCCCCTTTTCTACAGGATTCTAATACACCTAAATGTCTCAGGGGAATACAGTCACCTTTTAACCAGGGGGCAGATTTTCCTGTGTTCATTTCTGAGACTGGTTTGCCATTTCACAGTAGTCATGGTATAGACAGAAGTGCTTCCGGTGGTGTGTCCAGTGGTGTCTGGCCCCTAGTCTGCATGTACACAAATTGCCACCATAGTGAGCCTACATATACACCTGTCTGGTCCATCCTCATGGCTGCTAGCCCCAGAGTAACGAGTGAGCTGCGTGTGTGTGTGTGTGTGTGTGTGTGTGTGTGTGTGTGTGTGTGTGTTAGCAGCTCCTTTCCATCCACTTTACTTCAGCATCACTCTGTGAATGCTGTGTTGGAGCCCAGCAGGTCACGTGTGCAAACACAGAGTGTGAGCATGTCCGTGTGCCTTCCCCACTCTGCTCCTTGTTGCTAGGTCTGGAGGATGGAATCAGTAAGGAAGGAAGTATTTACACCACGGAAATTGGCAAATGATATAAATCAAGTTTCCCTTTTCCTTCAGGGAGATGACTGTTAAATATTTACTGGCTCACGGGTTGGCCTGGCTTCTGTCACCGTGAGTGGAAGCAGGCAGTGTTATCATGCACAATCATCTCTGTGCAGTGGTGGGGCTGATAGCAAAGGACGGAAATGAGCCTGTGGCCGGTGAGGGGACTAGGACACATGGCTTATGGCAGGAAGGCTCCAAGACAAGCCAGGAAGCTTTGAATCCACAAGACCTGGAAAAAGAGCTATGAAAGGTTATCCCTGCTCCTGAAGAATTTAGCAACTCGCAGTTCTGTACAGCATACAGATGCTGGGGTCCCCTAGGACTGCTGTGTTTCTGGACTCTTTTATTCTTTGAGGCTTCGACCAATAAACAGAGAAAGAGAGGCCATGTGGTTTTAACAGTGACATGCTTTGGTTTGTTCTCCCCTTGTGTCAAGTCTCTCTCTCTCTCTCTCTCTCTCTCTCTCTCTCTCTCTCTCTCTCTCATAATTTTGTTTGTTTGCATTTCAAATATTATCCCCTTTCCCAGTCTCCCTTCCACAAACCTCCCTCCTCACTCTCCTCCCCTTTGCCTCTAAGAGGGTGCTCCCCTATCCATCCACCCACTTTTGCCTCACCCTCTAGCATCCCCCTTCTCTGGGGCATCAAGCCTCCGCAGGACCAAGTCCCTGTCCTCTCACCAATGCCAGATGAGGCAGTCCTCTGCTACATATGTAGCAGGAGCCATGGACTGGCTCATGTGTATTCTTTGGTTGGTGGTTCAGTCTCTGGGAGCTCTGAGGAGTCCTGTGAATTGATACTGTTGTTCTTCCTATGGAACTGGAAATGCAGCATCAAAAATGGAGCAGAGGCTGAAGGCCATCCAGAGACTGCCCCACCTTGGGATCCATTCCATCCACAGACACCAAACCCCGACTCTATTGCTGATGCCAAGATGTACTTGCAGACAGGAGCCTGGTATGGTTGTCCTCTGAGAGGTTTTAGCAGCACCCGACTAAGATAGATGCAGATACTCACAGCCAACCATTGGAGTGAATCAGGGGACCGCAAGGGAAGAGTTGGGGGGAGGCTGAAGAAGCTGAAGGGAATTGCAACCCCATAGGAAGAACAACAGTATCAAGTCTCTTTTGCTGTCAGTCCTGAGCCTCTGCGTCCTGCTGAACTTCCAGTCCACGCACAGCTGTAGCTTCTGAGTGCCTACTGTGTGCTGAGTACTTCTCCTCAGGAGTACTTCCTTATAGCTGACCTCAAATGCTCAGAATCTTCTCTCCCCAGCGCTACTGCTGCTGGGACTGCAGGCGTTCACCGTGCTCAGGCTGAGGTCATCTTAGTTCTGTCTCTTCTCAGACAGTACAAGCTCCCCAAGAAGATATGACTTGCCCAAGGTCACCTAACCATCAGGTAGTGGAGCCAGAACCTGCAGCCAGGCTGTCTGCCTCCTAGGCAGGCTCTTCACCCTACCCTCTTGAACTCTCAAAGTCAAGATGGTATCTATTCAACTCTCCATCTCAGGAGTCTTAACGTGTAGGTCAGAGCTGGAAAGGACTGGATAAATGATCTAATTCTAGCTTCTCAGTACTTCATCAGACCAGCCGTCTCCCGACACACCAGCTTCAGAACACCAGCCAGTGGTCCGGAGAAGAGATGTGGACACCCCCACCCCCTTTTCTGAGGATCTCTGGTTTGGCTGGCTTGTTTATCATTGTAGGTAGGGTCAGGTTAAATAATGGCGATTTCAGTGCCGTTACTGAGAGCCAACGCTATTGCTATGGCTTTGAAACATAAACAGAAGAGAATCTATTAGTCACCAAGGAGCGTAACAAGCTTGTTGAGTAATCAGCCTGCCGGCCTTGGTACCTGCGAACCACAAGGATGATAAATGAAATACCATAGACTCTTGGGCTCTTGCAGGTGGGGGTGGGGTAGGGAGGTCACAGGCCTCTCTCAACTATTGCCTATCCCAGAGACAGGGAAACTGAGGCCAGAGAGGACACACAGGAGTTCTGGGGAGAGGGTGGAGTTTGGGTTGGAAGTCGGTGCTCGAGGATAGCAGTAGACAAGCTCATGTGCCAGGGTCCCATACGGCATCTCCATTTCCCCTCACTTGCTTTTCTCCTCCATCTGACCTTCCCCCTTCCCTCCCCTCACAGATAAGACTGCCAGAGCTTCTAGAGAGACTTGGGAACAGGGTGTGGCTTCCGGAATATCCAGCATTGGGGACCAGGGTTGTGTCCTGTCTCCCTTAAGCCAGGCTATTCACTTGCAGCTGTGTGGGTGGATCCAGAAACCATCTGGACTTTGCCAAAAGGGCAGAGGCCCCAAAGATTTCTCTAAGACCCAATGAGAAAGAGCCTCAAATCAAAGCCAGGCTTTGAATTCTGAGTACTCAAAAATCCCATAGTTGGTGTGAATCAGTTCTTTCCCCAGGCATATGGCCTCAGACCTCAGTTTTCCTTTTCTATAAAATGGGCACAGGAATGTTCCTCCATCAAGGAAAATTCTGCTGAGCACACGGCTGTCAAAGCTAGCATTTCTATACTTTTGATGTCAGAGTGCTGAGCTGAGCCACCTGCGTATGCCGTCCTTTGACTCTCACTATAAGCTTAAAGCTAGATTTCATAGTTTCAACCTAGGAACTATGGGGCTAAGGCAACCAAGGCTCAGAAAGCCAAAAGGACCTGTCCAAGACTCTCACATCCAGACTCAGCATCCACACCGAGGAGGCGATGGATCATTTTCTGTAGGCACTTCAGACAGGAGAGTAATGCACCCTGGGACAAGAATCTTTTTTTAGGGGCTGGAGAGATGGCTCTGTGGTTAAGAGCACTGTCTTCTCTTCCAGATGTCCTGAGTTCAATTCCCAGCAACCACATGGTGGCTCACA
Organism: Mus musculus; assembly: GCF_000001635.26. Taxonomy (NCBI): domain Eukaryota; kingdom Metazoa; phylum Chordata; class Mammalia; order Rodentia; family Muridae; genus Mus; species Mus musculus. The sequence goes on from NC_000073.6 coordinate 98,789,982, forward strand.
ACCATCTATAATAGGATCTGATGCCTTCTTCTGATGTGTCTAAAGACAGTTACAGTGTACTCAAATAAATAACACTTTTTTAAAAAGAATCTTTTTTTTTTAATTTTGTTTTTTCAAGAGAAGGTTTTTTTTCTGTAACTTGGAACTTGATTTATAAACCAGGCTGACCTTGAACTCACTCACAGAGATCCAACTACCTCTGCCTCCAAGTGCTGAGATCAAAGATATGTGCATGCCACCGCCACCCAGCTGGGACAGGAATCTTAAATCCAGCTGTGATGGTTAATATCATTTTCTAGATAATAGGATATAGAATCAGCAAGAGCAGTGGCTATCAACCTTCCTAATGCTGTGACCTTTTAATACAGTTCCTTGTGGTGTGGTGACTCTCTTCCATAAAATTATTTTCATTGCTGCCTCATAACTGTAATTTTGCTGCTTTTACGAATAGTAAAGTAATTATCTGTGTTTTCTGGTGGTCTCAGATGACCCCTGTGAAAGGGTCGTTCAATCCCAGAGGGGTCACGACCCACAGGTTGAGAAGCACCGAGCAAGTGGAGAGCTGGCTCAGCAGGCAAAGTGCTTTCCATATAACCCAACAACCCGGGTTCCATCTGTGAACCCACATGGAAAAGCCGGATGCAGGGGCATGCTTCTGTGATCTCAGCACTCCTTACTCTGAGATGGGAGGTGAAAACAGGAAAACACCCCAGTAGCATGTCTGTCACCTAACGCGGAGCATGCAACAGAAGAAAGCCAGGAGAGACCCTGCCTCAACAGGATGGAAGGTGAGAACTGACTCCTGAGAGGTGTCCTTGGACTACCACACACACACATGGCGGCACCCATGTGTCAGTGTTCATTCAAATTTATTATCACAACCATAATAACAGCAGCTGCTATTACTACAGCTACTGCTACCACCACCACCACCACCACCACCACCACCACAAAAAAGTTAGGCTCATCCAGGAGACAAACCTCAAGGCATGTCTATGAGGGAGTTTCTAACCTGGGTTAACTGAGGTTAGGGGACCATACAGGCAGTGCCATTCCATGGATCTGGGCCCAGTCTTTTCCTGACTGAGTAAAAGAAGAGAGCTGAGCACAGTTGTCCATCTCTCTGCTTCCTGACTACAGCTGTAACATCACCAGCTGCCCCATGTCCCTGACTGCACGCCTTCTGTACTCTCAGACCGTGATCCAGAAGTTAGCCTTCCTTCTTTAAGTTATCAGCTATTTTGCCACAGCAGTAAGAAAAGTAGCTAGTACATTTCCTGTAGAGAGGGAGCAGGGGAGAGCGTGCTGGCTGCAGGGTGACGTTCTGGTGGACCCCTCGGAACCATCACGATGTCACTAGCCATGGGCTGCATAGTGTAGCTGGATGGTGGGAGGGAGCAGGCTTCTGAGAATGGAGCTGGTGTCTCCATGCAGCTGAGGATTTGATCCCGTGGGCAGACTTGTGGGGACTCTTACCGTCCTTTCAGGAGACTGGGGGCCAGAGACAAGGGATGGGTTCTTAGGCACCCAGAACCACATGTTTGACTCCGGGCCCTCTTCCATGTCTCCAGCACCCGCTCATACTTGCTGTAGGACTTTACAGGAGTCACTCCACCTCTCTGGGTCTTAATCTCTGTGGAGTGAGGAAAGGGCTTCCTAGCATTGCTAAGGTATTGGAAGAACTCGACGAGCTCATCAGTGTAGTGTTACTGAAACTGATTAATACGACTCAAATCGTCCCTGCGGCAGTGTGCATTCTTGCTACCTGCTCCAATGTTCTGGGTTCCCAATGAAAGATACACACACACACACACACACACACACACACACACACACAGAGAGAGAGAGAGAGAGAGAGAGAGAGAGAGAGAGAGAGGAGAGAGAGCCTTAAATAGCTCAATGGCTGGGCCACACCCAAACCTTCACATGACTAACATCTTCTTTTCAATATTCCTGAGTTATTACTTACTAAAATCTATATTCCATCTTTGTTGCCTCAGACCCAGTCGGGGCAATCTACGTGATTGCTATGCTCTCTCTTTTGCAGCTCTCAGCCCTGGCAGCTACTCCTTTCCCCAGCATGGCGGCTCTCCTTCCCTCTCTCTCCTGGTTCTTTGCCCGGGAATCCTAAAGTCCTGTCTCTGTCTCCCTGCCTAACCACTGGCTGCCAGCAACTTTATTAACCAATCAAAATCAACTGGGGGGGTGGGATAGGGACCCTCAGTGTCTTACATGCAGATTCTCGTGCAATTTTTGGAACCCACTTAACATAATACAAGCATTAGACAAATTCATAACAGTGTAGATGTACTTTGAAGTTCTGCTCTGGATAGACACTTAGCTTGTATGGGATTTCAGGGGGACTCAGATAATTCTTTACCCTGTAAGTATCACCTTCTCTGGCTCACCCCAGTGCCTCAAATTCCATTAGAGCTGCTCCCTGGGTTCACCCTTTATCCCCAGTAAGTCCCCAAGAATAGTAGTCTGCTTATAGCAAAATTGACCATTATTCTCAGACACAAGAAAATCCATGCAACCCATCAGCATCCTAGATAACTATGGATGTGACTCGTTTGTAGATGACAGGTTGTTTCAGGATATGGAGATCTCTCCTAGGGCTTCTCCATTGCCATGGATGGGTCAAGTTCACTTGGTAATGAAACCAGCAAGGCAGATGGTCCAAGTCAGCAGGATGCTCCTTAGCAAAGTCCTTGCTGCTATGCTCAGCCTTATCCTACAGATAGATACACCATATGTACTGGTTAGTTTTGTGTCAACTTGACACAGCTGGAGTTATCACAGAGAAAGGAGCTTCAGTTGAGGAAATGCCTCCATGAGATCCAGCTGTAAGGCATTTTCTCAATTAGTGATCAAGGGGGAAAGGCCCCTTGTGGGTGGGACCATCTCTGGGCTGGTAGTCTTGGTTCTATAAGAGAGTAGACTGAACAAGCCAGGTTAGGCAAGCTAGTAAAGAACATCCCTCCATGGCCTCTGCATCAGCTCCTGCTTCTTGACCTGCTTGAGTTCCAGTCCTGACTTCCTTTGGTGATGAACAGCAGCATGGAAGTGTAAGCCGAATAAACCCTTTCCTCCCCAACTTGCTTCTTGGTCATGATGTTTGTGCAGGAATAGAAACCCTGACTAAGACACCATATCCCAAATGGGCACAAATAAGGGTGTAAAAGTTCTGTGCCTGTGACTACTTGCATCCAGCATGTCTGCTGATCTAGGTCTAGAAAGCAAAGAAGTAGCCTCTAGGAAGCCACGTTTTGTGGAATCTCAGGACAGGAGACATTTGGGGAAGCTGTCCAGGGTGGGTGTGGCCTGTACAGAGCTCAGAAGGCACTGCACGTCAGTCCAGATCAGGCAGAATGGAGTCTAAGGAAACTCAGGAATAGCATTGTCAACACACAAACAGTTCTTTCCACAAAGGGATAGCACTCTATTCTAGAACCTACTATGAGTGGCCATGGCCTGGGAACAAAAGATTCATGTTTCATCAAATACCACATGCCACTGTGGAAGGGGTTACATAAGACATTTATTAGTTACAGAACGAAGAAAATAATAAATCACAATGCTTAGCAAATACACGGAAGGAGGCCACTGATAGGTTGGTTACAGCACAGCGGGAAGTCTTGCTCTAGGTTTCAGATGCTGTTTAATGACACCTTAAGGTCTTATATTGGCAAGACCTAGTGGTCTGCTAAGAATACATTGTAAGGTCTTGATAGTCATAAGGATGTTAGGTCAGACGCTGGGGTGAGCAATGGATGGCTTTCAAAGGGTCTAAGAATAGCCCAAGATAACTTGGCTCCTCTCCACATCTCAAAGTTCAGTCATTTGGCCTTGTAAAATCTTAACATGGGGTTCATTCCCCTCCCCTTTCCTTCTGGGAACTTCAGCTCGCAGCAGAATGATTGGCAGATTACTCTAGGATTTTAATTTACAGAATGACTGAGTGTTTGGGATGCAATTGTCTCTGGTGCTAGGGATGAGGTCATCCCCAGCAGTGAGGTCTCGGTTTGGGGTGATGTTGCTGGAGACGATGTCATCTCAGGGTGAGCTCTGGGTCAAGGCAGTGCTGTCTGGGAAGTGTGGCCTTCCCTGTGAATGCTCTCTCAAATCGATGTGGCTTCCATGTTTGGATAAACCCATTTTGGGGAGTGAACCTGTGGATTGGGCCTCTGGTACAGCGCCCAGACCCTTTGTCATAAGACTGCAGTCACCAGAGAGGTTAAAGCTACATCTGTCAGGGGTTGGTCTAAACAATCAGATGAGCATCTGTCTGCTCCATGGGACAGCCCATGATTAATGGGTCCTAGGAGTGTGTGTCTTCTGTCGGGCCTCTAGCTCTTATTACATAGAGACAAGATAGGAAACTTGTAAGGCTTACATGCTTGGTGCAAGAGCGATACTAATTTTAGAAGTTTATTTCCTGGTGTTGTATTAGTTACTTCTGTTGTCTGTGAACTCATGCTTGGCAGGAGAAGCTCAAGAGAGGAAGACTTCAGCTCCCAGTCTGAGAGGGGACAATCTGTCATGGCCTGGTGGAGTTCATTGCAGCTGGAGCATGTAGCTGGGCCTTTGTTACATCCCAGAGGACGAGGAGGCAAAGAGTTCTGGCTGGAAGCAGAGGCAGCCTTGTTGCCTGCAATTCCTCCCCAATGGGTTGAGACTGCCAGCTAGGCCTCATGACCATTCTTCCCAACAGCATCACCAGCAGGGGATCGAGTGTCCAGACCCGTGATCCCATGGTGACATTTTGTCTCTAAACTCCAACAGATGGAAAGGAATTTGGGGGGCTGGAGTGGCTGGTAGCTTAGCAGCTAACAACAGCTTGTACTGGGCTTGCAGAGGACCCATGCTCAGTTTCTAGCATCCATGTCAGGCAGCTCACAATTGCCTGTAACTCTTGAGCCAGGGAGATCCAAAGCCTATGGGTTCCTTGAGGCCCTGAATTCATCTGTATATACTGCCCACACCAGCCACATATACATACATCTAATCAAAAACAACTAAAATAGATATTGTTTGTTTTTGTTGTTGTTTTTGTTTTTCAAGACAGGGCTTTGCTGTATAACCCTGGTCGCGCTGGAACTCACTCTGTAGACCAAGCTGGCCTCAAACTCAGAGATCTGCCACCACCACTGAGTCACTGCTACCCAGTTTAAAAAATAAATCTTTTGCTGGGCAGTGGTGCCACATGCCTTTAATTCCAGCACTCGGGAGGTAGAGGCAGGTGGATCTCTGTGAGTTCAAAGCTAGCCTAGTCTATGGAGTTCCAGGGCAGCCAGGTCTACACAGAGAAACCCTGTCTAGAAAAACAGAATAAATAAATAAGTGAGCCACAGAACTACCAGGCATGGTGGCCTGTGCTTGCAATACCGGTGCTGAGGAAGCAGAGACCGGAAGACCCCTGAAGACTGCAGCTCAGCTAGCCTAGCTTACTCACTGAATTCCAGGCCAGTGAAAGATCCTGAGGAATGAGAGGCAAGAAAGCTCCGTCAAATGCCTCTTCAAGAGCCCTGCATTGTGGATTTTGAGAACTGCAAATGTATGCTATTTGTTATCCATGTCTGTGATTCAGAAAGGAATAGCGCACACTTGAATTAGCCTTGTATTGTGACCTTATATATAATATAAGGTGAATATATAATATACATGTGTATATTATATCTATATAATAGTAGCAATCCAGTAAAAAGTCCAGTAGTAGTCAGTATATATGTACAAACACAAACACACACACACACATGCCACCGCAGCCAGAGCAGATGTTGCAGTGGTGAGCAGATGTTTGCAGACTGTAAACCACTAGTGTGACGCACTCACTTAATCCCAGGGCTCCCAGGAAGCCAGAGAGTCAGGCAAGGATGGTGTCCTTCAGGCCTAAGAACTTGGCTGGAGACTGAGGGCTGGAGAAGCCAGAACTTCTTGCAAATAGAGCATGCTAAAGAGAGAACTCGTTGCAGACAGAACATGCTAAAGAACCCAGCTTTGCTTTTATCCTGATTTACGGAGGCTCTAACAGGCGCTTCTGTGATTTGAAGCACATTCAGTATCTGGTTAAGAGAGTCTCAAGCCCAGGTCAGGGAGCCACTGTTTCCATGAGTCTAATAGGTAGCCAGGCTGGATGACAGGAACCTGAGACCGTGAGGGACAGCTGGTGTCCGGAAAGATGGGACCACAGAAGTGAGGAGCTAGAGCTGGAGGGAGTCCAAGCTGCAACCTGGCTCTCTGTTGTTCAGGGAACCAGTTCTGTCCAGCCCCTGGAAGGCTAGGGCTGGAAAGGTCTCTGGAGGCCATAGCAGCTGAACATGGTGGCATTGCCAGCCCAGCTCTCCTTTGCATCCAGGAGACTGCACAGGGGCAGGACACCTCCAGTGTACCCCAAAAGATGAGTGAGAGAGACATACAGTCTCTTCCTCTGGCTCCGCAGACTCCATCCAGAGGCTGTTCTGCCCTGGGTAAATGAACTCACACTCTGATGTGGTTTGGCTACACTTAACTGTGTATTTTCCTCTAAACACAATGAAAATCAGGCAATGTGTTGTCCTTCACCATTAGAAAAGCCTACTATGGAAAAGCTGCCTTCACCACCTCAGCCCCATCTCAGCTGGCTTTTCCTATTCTTCAGAGCCCAAGCTCTCAGAAGAATTGGAATTCTAAGACTCTAAAATCATAGGATAATGGAAGTTTAGGCTGATGTAATCCCAGGGCTCCTCCAATCATGGAATCATAGGAAGCCACAAGGATAATCTAGGAGTTGATTACGTTAAAACCAGAGGTTCCATACTCAAAATCTTCACATTTGGAATCTTAGCATCCCAGCCAGCGTGTCTCTGTCAAAAAATGTCAAACTGCACTCAACAGTCCCACCTCCCATGGCGTGCATAATCCTTGCCTGGGATCACAGAGCAAGCAAGGCAGGGAGGCTGTGACTGCATCAGCCAAGGAAGTGCTTAATGTTCTCAGTGATGGTAGGAAGACTGATAGGATGCACAGACTGAGTCTGATCCCAGGCCTGCAGCATCCCACACCCCTGCCTGGATAACCATCACACTCCTGGCCTTCTCTCTGTAGCACGGACATGAGGATATCCCTCCACGGTCAGCTTGGCTCCAGTCACTTCCTAAGTTCTCTCATGAGATGGTGTGGGCAAGGTCCTGAACAACATCTTGCTCTCTGGAAGGCTCTGGCGACCTGATGCGATTCAAAGGTGAATATTAGGGAATACAAGTGTCTGGGGTCAGAATTGGGTCTGAGAACTTCCACCCAGCAGGGAAGGACACAGTTGAAGTCTTTTTGGGGGAGCAACCACATCCACCCCACATCCTTCCCCTGACAATCAGTCATTCGTGCTGTTCTGTTTCCTCATGTGAGGAGGGCAGAGAACAGCATCCTTGGTTGAGTTCAAGCTGCCTTGCTCCTGGGTGTGGCTGCTCCTCAGGTTCAAGTAACTTGTCTAGAACTTAGTCCCCATCTACACAAGTTCTTTGAAGTTTCTGGGAGGAGCTAAACACTACTCACTTTGTTATCCAGAGCAAACAGCCCACAGCAAGGCAGGCAATTCATTTCTGTACTAGAAGAGACCTCAACAGCCACATGGCCCATGTGTTGGGGAGGCCACCTTAGCCAATTCTCCACAGAGTTAGAGTCACAAGGTAAGGAACTGACCAGGATATGTCCATTCCCCAGCCCCTCCCTCTCCTTGTGCACATTTCTCCCCACACTGCGCCATTTGGTCTTCTCAAGTTGAGTTGTTTAAGTATTGAGGGAGAGGGAGTTGAGGCTGGAGGCTTCCTTTCAGGGACATCAAAGGCCACCAGGCCTCCCTCCCCCTCCGTGGGAGGTCTGAGCCCCTGCCCTGTCAGCATGTGGCAAAGTCAAGTTCCCTCCACAGGAGCAGGCATGCTGGGGGCAGAGGAGGGTGTAGGCTGGGGTGGGATCAAGTTGCCCTGAGTGGAAACAAACTCCAACCCCAAACCAAACCCAAATAGAGATTCCAGGAGGAATTGGGTGTCCCAGGCCGCTCCAGGCTAGGCTGGGACAGGGCGGGCAAGCGATGAACTCAGGGCTCTGGGCTCCCCAGGGCCTCTGTGGTTCCCAGGCCTATGAAAACCAGGGAGCCTGCTCCTCCCTGGGAGACCTGGGCAGATGGAATTCTATTCTGTGAGCCAGCAGCTTGCCATGGGGGTGGGGAGCTCAGCCTCTGTTTACATCTGTCTGACAAAGGTCCACAGAGGCCCGAGGTGGCTGAGGAAACTAAGCTAACACCACTGTGTCTCAGTTAGCTACTTGAAAGGTGCGGGTACATTAAAGTAATGTGAGCCGGCCCTTAGCCTCTCCTAGGACACTGGTGTAGACCAGAGTCCTGCTCAGGGGAGCCCTGGATGGTTTCCATGAGCAACAGCAGCCCAAGGTAAATGGACCCTGGTACTCGTGAGGTGCTGAGAATCACCTTGGCTTGATCTTTGACAGGGAGATTTGTATGAAGGAAACAGAGAGCGGCCAAACATGGTTCTTTCTGTTAGATAGGTCCAAGGGACAGTCCCTCTCTTTGCTGTTACTGCCCCAGCAGTGGGTCAGATTGGGCCTTCTCTTGGCTTATGGACAGATGCTCAGAGCAATGAGCCCGGTGGGAATGGGGAGGGGAAAGAGGGTCCCCCTGCCTTTCCAGGCAGCCTAGGCATCTGCTCCTGCTTCTTCCCACTTCAACAGAGCCTGAACGAGCGCCAGCTCTGGGGAGACCTGAGGGCCTCCGTGGCCTGTTGCGGTGGGGTTTGCTTTGGAATGTGCCTACCACTTTCTTCCCCCTTTTAATCCTGGCTTGTGTTCCCTCCTTGCTGGTTTTCCCACATGTCTTTTGTGCTCCTTTGTCCTTTGTGAAAGTGTTTTCTAGTATGTGATCCATCTTTGAGGTACACTGGTAGGTAGATAGCTCCTGGGTGACTAAGTGTCTCAACCTCTCCCTGGAGGTCAAGCCTGAGAGCTGTTTACCCAAGGGGGGATATGTTACTGTTACTGGACCAATCATATGCTCTACTGCTCTGGGGCTGTTCTTAAGGAGCTAGGTGGAGACCTGTGGAACTTCTGTCTTCTGCCACCTATCCAGAAGCCAACTACTGATAACCACAGTTACAAGGAACATGGGACCTGGCCACCTCCATTCCTGGGTGTTGTATTAGAATTGCTACTTGCATCCAGACAGACCACACCAGGCCAATACAGTTCCATGTGGGGTTTATTGTTGGGGGAGAGGGCAAAGATGGCGACAAAGATGAAGGGGAAACAGAGAGAGGGAGAGAGAGAGAGAGAGAGAGAGAGAGAGAGAGAGAGAGAGAGAGAGAGAGAGAGAGAGGTCAGAAGGGCCTGCCTTTTATTTGGGTTGGGACATAGCTGCTAACAGGTAAAGGTGGGAGATGAGCCAAGTAGATTCTGGGAATGTATGGTGGTTGCCATGACAACAGATGGGGTGGGGTGGGTTGTGTGTCCCAGTCGCCTCTGTATAATGTTACTGGGTTCAGAGAAGACCTGCCACACAGGTTACTGATACCAACACTGGGTGCATTTCTAGCTCCCAGAAGACAGAGGCTGGCCCTTCCGGGTCCTGTGTCACTTCTATGTGTACACACACTGAGAAGGCTAGGCTGACTCCATGACAGGCTTCAAACTGGCAGTTCAGGAGACAAGGCCTAAATCTCTTTTTCCAAGAACTGGGAAAGTCCAGGCCTCAGAAGCTGCCCCACCACCTGTCCTGAGGCAAGGACAATGGGTTAGCAGCAGTTTCTAGACTTCCTCAGCAACAGTTCCCAGCCCCCGGTCATGGAATGTCCCTAGAGATGGAGCAAGATAAAGGTCACTTATCTCCATAGTCCCCTGTCAGGGTTTCTATTCCTGCACAAACATCATGAGCAAGAAATGAGTTGGGGAGAAAACAGTTTATTCAGCTTACACTTCCACATTGCTGTTTATCACCAAAGGAAGTCAGGACAGGAACTCACACAGGGTAGGAACTTGGAGGCAGGAGTGGATGCAGAGGCCATGGAGGGGTGCTGCTTACTGGCTTGCTTTCCCTGGCTTGCTCAGCTTGCTTTCTTATAGAACCCAAGACTGCCAGTCCAGGGATGGCACTACCCCTAATGGGCTAGGTCTACCCCCTTGATCACTAATTGAGAAAATGCCTTACAACTGGATTTCATGGAGGCATTTCCTCAAGGGAGGCTCCTTTCTCTGTGATAACTCCAACTTGTTCAAGTTGACACACAAAACCAGCCAGTACATCCCCTAGTGTGCTTTAAATCAGGCCTTTGAGCTCACTTGATTGTCTCTCTATTGTGGTAATGGGAGACCCCCAGCATCCTGGACTTCTGCAGAATCAAACACTCTTTGCGTATACATATTATTTGAGTCCAGGGTATCATTCTACGGCAAATCATGGACCCTTGCAATGCCACTATTTCCACTATATGCTCAGTCCGCTCAGCCCACTCTACTACTCTTAAAGACCACAAGAAAGCAAAGCATTACCCAGAAGCCTTTAAGGGTCTAATGTTGCAGATACTGGAGCAGCATGAAGAAACCTCCCACACTGCTCTTCTTATACACAGATTGCAGTTCCTCCAATCCCAGCCCGCCCACAGGCGAAGCTCCACCTCCCACAAGCTTTGCACTGCACCAATCCCAGGCTTTCTGTTGAGTCACTGATAAGGTCGTCCATCTCCTGTCCTGAGTGAGAGCGGTTGGAGGGGAAGCTGGATTCTCTAGAGCTCACAAGACGTGTCTTCCAAAGCAGGTGCACACCGTCTGGAGCTGCTTCCACTGGAGAGAGGCTCTCCGACACAGGAGCTGGGTTTGAGTGGCAGCTGTAGTTGCAGTGGTCTTTCCAGCTGGAGTGGACCCTCCTTGAAGTGACCATGTCATGTTCAAAGCAGCCAGACCGCCATGTTGACAGTTCAGATAGTTGTCAAAGACGGGACTGCTTGCTACATGGCTCCCTGGCAGACAGACACTGGGGAAGGCTGTGTCAGTGTCATGAAGGAACTGAAAGGCTTGCTTGCCACAGTTTTGCTCATTTACAGAAATGAATACAATAATGTGTGTGTGTTTGTGTGTGTGTGTGTGTGTGTGTGTTTACAATAGAGACTTACCATGGGATTAACATTCTCAACAGTGTTTGACCCCTAACCAAATCTCCTTAGGGAGCATTGGGTTGCTCTGATCTGTCTCGTTGTCACTCCCGGAGCTTCTGCTGCTCGAGTAAGCTCTCTGGCAGGCAGCCTTCGCTCCTCTGCCTCTCTGAGTTGCACCCAGAGGGATGAGTATGACATCATTCCCTGCTAAGAGTTTTGAAAGCGCCCCTCCCATGCATCCCAGGCCAGCCCCAGCTCTGGCCTCATCTCTCTGCCGTGGGCTCTGTGGTCTCAGCCATTGCTCTTCTCCTTTTCTGGTTACAGCTTTGTGCGGCCTGTATTCTGGGGGGCTTACTATCTCCTCCCTGATTCGGTGTCCCCACATGGCTCCCAAAGCAAGACATACCTCATGGAGTGGGTCCTGAGATCCAGAGCCTCTAGGCTTCTGAGCGGCTGAGGGACTGAGAGCAGAGGAGTTCGTAGGGCCTGTTAGAGGTTGGATCACCTTCCACTCCCTAGCATGTGCTGATTTTCTTACCCTGAGTCAGAAAATGCCCTCATTTGGAAATACAACTTTTCAGATAGACACTGAGTGCACTTTGTATTGTCCCTTCAGTGAGCCTTCAGTATAACTGATATCCTTGACACAAAGACAAGAGAAATGATGCTGTGTTATGCCAATGGCTGAGACTGGAGAGCTGTAAGCTGCAAGGTGCAGAATGCCAAGTTTGCTGGTCGCCACCAGAAACTGGAAAGAAGCAGAGAGACCACTGGGGAAATGGCTCAGCCTGTAGAACGTTTGCCTTGTAAGGATGAGGGCCCAAGGCTGATCCCCAGCGGCTGAGTTAAAAATGCTGGGTGCTGGGGTGCCTGCTTGCAGCTCCAGCACCGGCGAGGCCTAGGCTAATGAGGGAGGCCATCCGAAAGGCAGACTGTGCCTGGGAAACAACAGCACTTACTGCCCATGGTCCTCAGTGGGAGGGTGGCTATGATAGATAGCCCTTTGATTTTGGATTGTTTAGTTTCAAGAAGTGTAAGGGGGCCTGTGAGGTGACTCAGTAACTAAAGGCACCTGCCACCAAATCTGATTCTCTGTGTTCTATTCCTGGTACCTACATCGTGGACACGGAGATCCAGTGCTCACAGGTTGCACTCTGAGCACTACACATACTTTGTAGAATGCCTACACACATACACACACACACACACACACACACACACACACACACACAGACGGGGGGGGGAGACAAAAAGAGGTATAAGAACAAGTTGACACATACTTTGTAGAATGCCTACACACACACACACACACACACACACACACACACACACACACACACAGACGGGGGGAGGGGGGACAAAAAGAGGTATAAGAACAAGCTGCCACTGTTTTAAGCCCCCAGTCTGTAGTCTGTTGTTACAAAAGCCCTAGGAAAGCAGTGCAGCCCCTCGGCTGCTCACAGACAGATGGGAACCAGCTTCCCTCCAGTCCTGAGTGCCTTTTACAGTGGAGAAATCAGCTCATGGCCCTCTTGGCTCATACTTGTCCTGTAGCCATCTCTGCCATCCACGGCCCTTCACACTGATCCCACAAATTCCTCTGGCTTCCTCTCTGCATCAGTTGCTTTTTGTGTCACTGTGACCAAACACCTGACAGAAAAGTTACATCCAGGAAAGATTCAGTTGATTCTGTTTTTGAGAACTCAGAGTATCATAGTCAAGGAAAGCATGGCAGATCAGCTCAGTTCACAGCGTGGTGCCTAAGGACCAGAGGAAGGGTAATGCTGGTGAGCCATCTGATTGCCCGCCGCCGCTGCCTCGTTTCTCTGTGTAGCCTTGGCTGTTCTTGAACTCACTCTATAGACCAGGCTGGCTTCAAACTCAGCAATCTGCCTGCCTCTGCCCCCAAGTTCTGGGATTAAAGGCGTGTGCCACCACCACTTGGCCCGATTTCTAGTTTAATTTTTTTTTCCATTATACTTTGTGTGTGTGCATGGATGGGTGCTGTGATACACATATGGAAGCCAGAGGACAACGTTCAGAAGTTGGTTTTCTCCTTTTACCATGTGGGTCCCAGGGGTTGTCAGGCTAGGTAGCAAGTGCCTTTACCCTTATTGTCTATTTTTTCGCACCCTTTGTTCTCTCTGGGTCACCTGACCGTGGGATGATGCCATCCACATCTAGGGAGGGTCTCCCGCTACCAGTTTATCCTCTCAGGAAAAACCGCACAGGCACACTCAGAGCTTCGCCTCACGAATCTCCCAGGCGATGATGCTTCCACTTCCTCTTCCTCTTTCTCCTCTTCTGATTACAATCTTTTCATTCGATGCCTGTATGTACATCTGTGAACCATTTACATGCCAGAAGACAGTGTCAGATCTCTTGGAACTAGAGTTACGAACCACTATGTCAAACCCATATCCTCTGGCAAAGCAGTCAGTGCTTTTAACTCCTGAGCCATCTCTCGGGCTCCTCCCACTGTCAATCACTCCCACTGACTCCTTTCAGCTTGCATCATAGGAGGGGACAGTCCAGACCTCCCCTCCATGGCTCTCTTGAAGCTGCACCAGAGAGCACCTCTACCCAGGCCTCTTCTGTCCATGCCCTAAAGCCTGTCTGGGGCAATAATTTCTTCTAGAAATAATAGCCAACTTATTTTTAGACCTTCTGTAGGCCAGGCACAGGGCTTTCTATATGTCGTTTATCTCTCACCTCTGGGAAACAGGTAAATTTTATGATTTGGATATGAAGTATCCCCTCAAATTAGTCAGAGATTGAACTTTATGACGCTTAAAGGCTTGGTCCCTCAGCTGTTGGCACTTCTTAACGTTAGGAGGTTAGTCCTGGATGAAAAAGATGGGTCCCAGGGGTCGGGCGGGGTTGTGCTTTGTATCTTGTCTGGGATATCCGTCTCCCCTGCCTTTCTCTCCTCCATGAAGTGAGAAGGCTTTAGCCACATGTTCTGGCTGCCATGATGTTCTGCCTCACCACAGACCCAGGAACAAAAGAGCCAAGGACTAGGAGCGGAAACCTCAGAAACCAGGAGCTGAAATAAATCTTCCCTGTCTTCAGTTGCTGCTACCAACGAGATAAAAACCGTGAACCACAGCAGCTCCACTCCTACTTTATGGAAAGGGAAATTGAGGCAGACAGGGTGCCAAGAGCTTTCCCTAATTACACTGGGTCAGGACTAGGGCTCCCCACTGGCCCATGATGTTGCCCACTTTGTCTGCAGAGCCCCCGCCTCTCCCAGAACATCTGCTTCTCCAGGCCCTCAGCCACCACATGTTTCAGGAGAACAAATTATGCTGTAACAGGAGGTGAAATCAAACGCGGGCCAAATAGTTCTCCACGGCAATTTCATGCAAAATAATTCCAAGGCATCCATCTCTCGCTGTGTGGGGTGAGAACACATGCAGACAGAAGGACGGGCTAGCCAGAACCTAATTGGCCCTCACAAATAAATAAACAAAGCACAGACGACACCATGGTCCACAGGCAGCTAGAGCATAAATCACTGCTTTATGGGACCGGTAGCCTGTCAGAGACCAGACCCCCCACCTGGTCTCTGAAAGAGGATGCCAGTGGATGTCCTTGTCATCTGGTCTGGAACCACTCACAGATAGGTAAGCTTGGAGTCCCCTGCCAGGCCCTCACCTCACTGGGCAGCCACCTCATGCCCCAAGAGCACAGACTACATTCACACTTGCACACGCTCATTCCTTCTTCAAGTCACATGGAGTAAACACTCAGTAAAACCTTGAATGACTAAGTTTGCTCATTTCTCCCCTCCTTCCACTGGATCTTGTAAGAATAGCTCCCTGCCCCTGTGGTATGACACTCCTGCAAGATGCAAAGCACTTAGCTGGGACATCCAATCTGCTGAGCTGGGTCCCATGGCAACCACAGTATATACACAGCAAGGTTTTCGGTTGGACAGCCCTTCCTCTTTTGTGGTAGACCTGACCCCTGGCTCCTACCAAGACTCTTCCAGTGGAGTGTGATTCACAATGCACACGGGTTTGGAAGAGTCAGCTAAACAGCCAATGTCCCCATGTCCCCTGAGTGGCTGAATGTTTCCTGTTCTCTTTCGCAGTCTCTCTTTCGTGTTCCTTCTGTGTGCTCATCAGAGGAAATCCCCCGGGCCTGCCAACTAGGTGGAGGTTCGTGGCTCCAAGCCCACCACACCTCTCTTCTAAGTCCTGCATTTGGCAGCAAATTTGATGGGTGACCGCTGTGGCCGATCTCATTTTCTACTCCAGTGATCATTGTTGTGGGGTATTCACCAGAGAAGACTGCTGGAACACGAGCTTAAGCCAGCAGAAAGTCTTTATTAGCCAGACAGCGACTATACTGGGTGCTCAGGATTTCAGTGTAGCACTGAGCCTTTCTCAAGGTGTTCTGGGTTGACCTACTTCAGTTAACAAAGAACAGTTAGCCAAAGCAGAACTGCAGAAGTTAAAAAGCAAGGTCAGCACATTTAGGGACTTTCCCAGAACTATGGACTTTGATGGATTGGGCCTTTGTTTTAGTGTTGCCAGGTGGTGCTGTCTACGTGCTGGGTTTTACAGCCTGAATGGTACTTCCATCATGGAGTCGGTTGTGCTAAGGACTGGAGGCCTATTGCAGATGTGATTGCTTTGAATCCATCCACTCATTTAAAAATTATGTTAAGATACACAAAGGTTACCGTTAGTGACGTTGGAAATGTTGCCCACCGTTATCTGGTTCTAGAACACTTTTATCACCCCCAGAAGGAAACCCCCTGCCTGTTATGCATGTAATACTCTCCACCTCCCTCTTGCTGGCTCCCAAGAGCTGGGGTCACATGCACATGCCACCAAACCTAGCTTAGCTTGTTAGGAAAAATTTCATTTTAGAGGTACTTTCAAGTTCATGAATTCCACTTTGGTTCAATTTTCTTTTCCTCTGTTTTTATCTACTCATCGACCCACTCATTCATTCACTCACTCACCCACTCACTCACTCCTTCCTTCCTTCCTTTGGTTCGTTAGGAGACAGGGTCTCACTATAACACCCAGGCTGGCCTCAAACTCATGTCCTTCCTGCCTCACCAGCACTGTCGGTTTGATAAACCTGTACCACCATGCTTGGGTCCCCCCAGCGTTTTTGATTTTGGAGACAGGTCTTACTATATATCCCTGGCTGTCCTGGAACTCACTCTGTAGACCAGGCTGGCTTCAAACTCAGAAATCTGCCTGTCTCTGCCTCCCAACTGCTAGGATTAAATGTGTGCACCACCATACCTGGCTAGCATGTTTTTAAAGACAGAGTCTTTGTATCCTGGGTTGGTCTTATACTCATCAAGTAGTCAAAGATGACCTTGAACTTTTGATCCTCCTGCCTCTGCCTTCCCAGGGCTGGGATTACAGTCCTGTGCCACCACATTCATTTTAAATGGTGCTGAGGATCAAACCTGGGCCTTCATCCATGCTAGCAAAGCACTCTCCCTGTGAACTACACCTCCAGCCTACTCCCTAGCTTCTTAATGATCAAACATAGGTAAGGGAGCATGGAACCTATCACCATTGAGGATGCACACACACATGTACAAACACACACACACACACACCTCTGGTCCTCTTGAGTCAGTTCCAGTATCTTTGATGTGAAACCTGGCTTCTTCTGCCAGCAATGCTCGCCTCTTTCTTGGTAGCTGTGAAGGAGCAGATGGCACTGCTAGTTCAGAACCCACTCTTGCTCACCCAGTAAATTCAGGCTGTTGACTGACAGGCTGAGAAGGCTCCTGGGTCAGGAGTAGAGAGTGGCAGGGAGGATGCCGGGAGGCGTGTTGGTTTTGGCCCCTGGGCAGATGTTGACGTTGCTCTCAGGACTGGCAGAGGGTTTGATGGCACACTCTCAGCCCCCAGCTCACACCTCGGGGCCTCTGCATGCACCATTTCTTCTAGCTGGACTCTTCTCCTAAAATGTCTCCAGGCTGTAGCTCCTACTTATCCTTCAAAACCCAAACAATGTCACCTCTGCCATGGGGCTGGCACTGAGCCCCAGTGTTGGCTACAGCAGGCTCTCCATTTAGGAGTACAAAGTGCATCTGGCCTGTGGCCCTGTGGCAGTCCCCTGGCTATGGACTCCCTTGCCTGCGCCCCTTCAGCCCCTGCCTCTACATCAGAGTACCTTCCTCCTCCTTTGGTGTATCGCTGATTCTACTACTGTCTTTTTTTTTTTTTTTTCCCAGAGCTGAGGACTGAACCCAGGGCCTTGCGCTTGCTAGGCAAGCGCTCTACTACTGAGCTAAATCCCCAACTCCCCTACTACTGTCTTAATGCTTGAGACAGGAGCCTACAAAATCCAGCTCAAGAAGGCGAGACAACTCTAGAAGCAGCTTTTTAAAGAGATAATTTACAATCCATGTCATTTTTCCATTTAGAGTTACAGTCAATAGCACTCTTGGTATTTGCGTTTTTATTGGTTTTTAATTACGGTAAATTACCTACCATATAAATTTCAGCATTTTAATCATGTTTTACATTTATTTATTAGTACGTGTAAAATGTATGGGATGAAAGATTTTATCATGCCAGTTTTAACTATGTTTTAGAATAATTCCTTTGTGTGTGTGTGTGTGTGTGTGTGGTGTATATATACACATATATGCACCACAGTGTATTAGGGAACAACTTTCAGGAGTGGGTTCTCCTTTCTACCACGTGGGTTCCAGGGATGGAACACAGGCTTGACGGCAAGTGCCTTTGTCCACTGAGCCCGCATGTCAAGTGCAGAATAACTGCATTCGTGACAATGTGCAGTAACAGCTCCTCTTAGTCTCTGTCCTACTGCTGTGAAGAGACACCATGACCGAGGCAAATATTATACAGGAAAGCATTTAACTGGGGGATGGCTTACAGCTTTAGAAGTTAGTCCATCACCATCATGGTGGGGAGCACGGCAGCATGCAGGCAGACATGGTGCTGGGGCAGTAGCTGAGACCAGGCACGACAGCTGAGAGTAACATAAATTCCAACAGCCCAGCTCAAGGGGTTTCAGAGGGTAAGTGGCCTGGAGACCATACTTGTGACACTTTGGCAAAGAATGTGGCTACTTTTTACCCTTGCCAAAAAAAGGGGGGGTGGGTGAAACTGAAGAGTTTTGCCTTTAGGATGTCTCCTCACAATAAAACACTGACTAAGGCACGGTCTAAGGCTCCAGTTTCGGGCAGACCTGTGTCAGTCCTGGGCTTCCGTCAATAGCAGTATGATCCTCCCACCCAGGTCCCACTTGTCCATTTGGAAATGGGGCTGCTTCAGACAGCCAATGGGAAGGGTCAGTGAAGCAGTAGGGATAGGCAGGTCCTGAGGGGTTGGAGCCCAGTACGCGCCACTATTGTGGGCCTTGATCACCTCTGTGCTGTGTGTCCACGGGCGAGTCCTTGGCCCTCTACAGCCTTAGTCTCTAGCTTAGACGGAACTGTTTGGATGAAATGATCCTACGGCCTAGGAAATTTGCTGTCTGGCACTCACTGGTCTGCCCCATAGTAAGTGTTTCACTATAGCATCAGCCAGGGGCTTATGTTCCTACTTCTGAGAACTTATCTCCTATCAAAGTAGCCATAGCAACTATAGTTAACCATGTGTCCTGGCTATATGTGACTACTAAACCTGAGAGTTAAGTTGTCCGAGGGCTTTAAGCCTTGTGGGTCTTAGGCCCGTGGTGAGCAGTCATGAGGGACTGACTTTGGACAGGATGCTAACAAACTCAGCCAAGGATCTGGGACTTTATAAGGCAGAACAGGAGTGCACCATTCTCAGAGAC
Organism: Mus musculus; assembly: GCF_000001635.26. NCBI lineage: Eukaryota > Metazoa > Chordata > Mammalia > Rodentia > Muridae > Mus > Mus musculus. The sequence continues at coordinate 98,808,908 of NC_000073.6, forward strand.
TAAAACTAGACCCTCCGAGCATCCCTGTGGAGAGCTAGAAGATCTAGCTGTGCTGAGGAAGAACAGCTTGGAGAGGGGCTTGGCTACTGGGAAATGCTTGAGGCCCTCCATGCCAGCAGCCTGAAAAGTCCCACCTGAGTTCCAGCCCGGGCTACAGTGAGAGAGCTTGCCTTGAAAAGAAAATGGGGATGGGGAGGGGGTAAATAACTCATCAGTTGAAGGCACGCGTTGCTAAGTCTGGTGACCATGAGAGACTCACACGGCAGAAGGCAAGAACGAGCTCCCAAAAGTTGTCTTCTGACTGCCACAAGCCCAACATACACGCATACAACATTAAAAAGAATAATTAAAATAGAGAGAAAATCTATGGGAAATTGATTATCCGAGACAACATCAAAAATTATTATAGTCAGGTATCTCATTGTGTTAAATGGTCAAGTCATTGGGATGGGAAGTTGAGTTGACAGGGTAGTCGAGGTGAGCCTAGCCTCTCAGTCAGGGGAGCACCGGCCCCACCCCACCACAAGCACCTTCTCTGTGGCCAGTGTGAACCCAGCACTCTGCAACCCTGTGTGCAACATGTGACATGATTTGAGTGAAGTGTCCCTCCTTGGTCCCCAGTTAGTGACCCTGTTTGGGGAAGCTCAGGGGTGGCTACGCAGAGGAAGTACATCACTCTGAGTAGGAACTGAGTGTAAGGACTTTTGCCATTTCAAGTTCATGCTCTCTGCTTCCCGTTGGTGGTTTGAGATGTGAAACCCTGCCCTGCCCCTAGCACCTTTCAGCTCCAGCTGCCATGCCGGCCCACTCCATGCCTGCCCGCTGCCATGCTTCCTGCTGTGAGGGTGATGGACTCTTAGCCCCTCTAGAACTATCTGCTAAAGGAAACCTGTCCTTCTGTGAGTTGCTATGCTCACAGTGTTTTATCACAGCAACAGAAAGCAATACAGTGTCCCGGCGTGTTGGGATGTCTGTGGTTGTCACCTGCCTTGTGGGGTGGCTCTGTGGCTTCTACAAATGAACACCTGTCAGGGCCTGCCACTCGGGAAGGTCTCTAGAAGTATTCGAAGCCATCAGAAAGGAGGAGAGGTGATGGCCAAGGGCCAAGACTCCAGCCAGCTATCTGGCTCTTGACTGGTCCCTGCCTCCTCCATCAAAGCGCTAGGATGCTTTGCACTGTGGGCCACTCAGAGGTTTAACTCTATGGACCCAGGTCAGCCTCACTCCTTTCCCTCAGCGCTCTTCGGCCCTCATCATCACTACCATAGGACAGAACCCCCAAATTCACCAGCTTCCCACCCATCCTTCAGCCTTTCTCAGATCTGTCCCAGAAAGACTTCCTACTGATCATCCATGACCCAACGGCTCCTCCCTCTCCTTCTGCCCCTCCTCACTCAAGTCCTGGGGACTTTTGGCTTCTCTCCCTTTCCCTAGGAGACAAATTCAAATGGCTTCTTCTCCCCACTCTGCATGCTGCTGCCTCTGCTCATCCTAAAATCCAAAAGACACAATCCCTCCATTGTTCCACGCGCAGAAATCCTGTAAAGAAAGCTTTACAATGACCATCCCCCCTCCACACACCTATGGAACTACACCTTGGAGATTTGGTCTCTGGGAATTTTATAATTTGGAGTTTTATCCTTGGGATTTTGACATTTAGGATTGCATCGTTGGAGAAGATAGCACCAGCCAGTCTGCTGCCCCTCCCCGAGCTAAGCCTTATGTCCAGCTCTCCACTTTCTCTCTCTAGGTCCTTGGTGCCCAACATGCAGCTACTCTCAGTCTCTCTTCTGGATCCCTCCACACTCTTGGATCATCAGCTGGTTCTTCCGCCCAGAATGGCTACTCATGCCACCCATGGCTGCTCTTGCATCTCCTCCCCCCAAGCAGCACCAGCAGCCAGGCCAGCTGTCTTGTGGTTGTCTTGTCCAGTTTGGCTGGCGGGTGTGGCTGGAAACCTGGGACACCCAGACCCACACCCAACTCTCTTAGCCTTCATGGTCTGTGCTTCCTCATCCTGCATCCCTTGAAGGATGGGGTCTAGCCTCCACACCAAGAGAATTCCTGGCTCCTGAGGGTTTGCTTCTGTCCAGCCACCCCTCAGACTAGGAGGTGGAACTATAGCATGGGGTGGAGTGGGTGGTCTTCTCCAGGGTAGAGGGGCTGGAGCGCTTTCTTCTGATTTCCATGCCCGCAAACCCTCCAAGAGTTGAAGATGGAGTGCAGGAGATGCGTGTTCCAGCCACATGGAGACTCTCAGTCTAGGTTTCCTCTGAATAGTGAGGGGCTGGCCTTCTAGAGTTATCTAAGGGCTTCTGTGGGTTTTGTTTTTTATTTAGAATGTCACCTGAATTGGGAATACCAACCCTCCCACGAAGGCCAGATACAGGTTGCTATCCAGGAGCTGGGAAAAGCTGGGATGGTACAAGGAGGAGACTGTTGCCCACAGCTACACACACTGTATTGTGTCCCCAGCCTGCTGCCCAACAGCACCCATGACCTGGGCATACTCCATTGGCTAGCTGGTAGGCAGGGCTCTGTTTTTTCCAACAGGAAGACCAGGTCCCAAGGCCTGCCAGATTCATATACCTAGATGAAGCTAAGGTGGAGCCCAAGGCATTTCACAACTTCATGTCGGTGTTCAGGCCTGGTCCTGATGGGCTAGTCATGGGGTTCCAATCCTCTTGAGTGTCATGAGCTGCTCTTAAGGCAGCAGTCTGTTCTGGGCAACTGACTGAGCAGCCCGTGACATCCAGATGTCTCCCTGACACCCATGCCTGATGCCTGAATCCCACCAATAGAATCCTCACATTTGGTACAGTGTATGTTCCAGGCCCTTGTGTCTAGCACAGGCCCATTTCCCACACCTTGTGTGTGCTCTTCCAAGTCCCTCCCCTAAGTCCCTTAGGGATATGCTCGGTCCTGAAGGAGGAAGCCAGGGGAGGTGGGCTCAGCCCCTGGTGGGAACCTCTCCCCCTATCTGGGCCACCCTACCAGCGGATGTCTAAGGAGGCAGCGGATCACTGGTGCGAAGGCTACCCATTTCCTCTGGCCTGGAGACAGGCTGAGCCACACAGCACCATTGTTGGCTGCCCTTATCTTGGGAAGTTCTGCCAGCCACATCCGGAAGAGGCAGCTAGGCCCCCACAGCCCTGGCCTCACCTTTCTTTGCCTCTTGGAAGCAGAAGAGATCCACAGGGTTCAGATTACACACGTTCGTTCCTCTCCCACGGAAGTCTGGGTTTAACCTGGGCGCGCTGAGGAGGGCTTTAGAAGGGCCGTCCTTAGGAGGAATCAAGGGGAAACTGGAAGGGGTGAAGCTGGAGGAAGGAGAGTAAAAGGCAGCAGGTGGTGAAAGCCCAGTGGCACCTAAGGGTTGGGTTAGGACAGGGCAAAGTATGCCAGGGAAAAATTCCCTTTCCCTAGAAGCTGTGCTCCAAGAGCACACATGGCTCCCAGCATCCACTTAGCATCAGCCCACACAGACCCTCCAGGAAGCCCTCATGGACCCTCTTCCAAGGGTCAGCCCCCTGTGCTTTGACCCACACTTGACTAGAGCCTTGAACACCCGATGTGACAGTAGGTCTGTCTTCCTGGCCATTGGCTGCCTTGACGTCAGACATCCCATGACTACAGGTCTCCCCCAGCCTATATTCACTACATGCCAAGAAGTGTGACCTACTGAACTCGTCTGTACCCCGTCTACATCTCCCCCTGTCCAAGCACACCTGTGCCCTGCCCATTTCTGAGCCAGAAGACAGGGGAATGGGGTAGGGGCTAGTGTGCAGATGACACGGCTCCCTTGGCCCCTAGGTGCTGGGCCCTGAGCATAGTTCAGGGGCTGATGGGACAGCTTCTTTGTTGATGGTGTGACCCACCTTCCTCCCTATTCTGGCCACTTCAAGCCAGGCCACACTCATTTCATCCTCAGCCTCACTGACCCAAAGTGTCATGGTAAGTCAGGAGTCCAGTGAGAAGCAGTGTGGTCTGAGCTGGGCAAGAGCAGGGCAGGGACACTTCTCTTTGTCTCCCAATGGCAAGGAGCATACAGAGAAAAGTCAGGTGGCCCAGCATACTCTGGAAGGATATCAGGGCTTCCCCACAGCCCCTTACAGGAGGCCTATATTTAAGACCCTTTGGTCAGGCCTGCCTTGTTTTGGGGGATGTCATTGCTCCCACCCACTCTTGTGTGGATTGGTAGACAACAGCTTGGACCTCTGTGGGGCTCCAGGCTGAACCAAGCCCCAGCCGCTCCCTTCCTGGCTCCGGGAAGTCTGGAGCCCTGACTCCCAGGTCCCAGCCTGGGCCTGCCAAGGCCTCTGTCAGAGTAGACAGAAGCCCTCCACATACCAGGCTCTCATGTGCTGGAGCCAAGGAACGCTGGGAGCGAGGCAGGGTAAGGAGGAACCCTAGACCCATCTGATTATTCAGGAGAAGAAAAGGTCCCAAAGAGGGCTATGGGGACAAGGACACAGAGTGGACCTGAAGGTTCTTGCTGACAGGGAAGCAAAGGTTATATATATGGCTACTGCCCATTGGGCTGGATGAGGGCAGAAATCACAAAGAGGGAGGGAACAAGATTCAGGCAGGGACCTACCCAGTCACCCGGAGACACAGCTGGACACAAATTCAGGTCTTTTCCAGTTCCCAGCAACCTTTTCAGAACTCTTAGCATGGTACAAAAGACCCAGAGAGGAATTGACTAGTCTGCCCTGGGGGAGAGATCCTGGAGTTATATAAAGTGTGTCCCTTGTCCTGATCCAGTGTGTCAGAGACCAACACATAAGAGGCAGAGAGCTTGGGGTAAGCAGTTAAGGAAGACTTCCTGCAGAAGGCAGCACTCCCAGAATTCTTTAATACTGGAACCAGAGAGAAAGGCATGCTGGGGAGGAGGTACAGAGACCCTGGGGGTGGAC